>NW_024881856.1:0-616484 GCF_019059575.1 Amphibalanus amphitrite
CTGTAGGTCAAACGGCTGGGAGTGCCACCGAATGACTTAACTGAGGATTGGGCATGTCATGGCCTACATTGTGTCGAGTTTCAGCTTGATCGGAGGTGTCCCGAATCTGGGCTGAATCCGGGCTGCGACGTATTGAGTGTCGTTTATTTGCTCATTTTGACCTGCCGAGGTCAAACGGGGTCACATATCGAGAAGCGGTTTTCAAGGAAAGTTACTACGGCCTATGGGCTACCCGATGATCTGCTTTGATTTGGAATTCGGTCAATCCATCTACTCGAAAACAGCTGTGCAAGTGTATTTTCGACATAGCCCACAAATGACCTTAGGTCATCGCATGACCTTGAGAGGTCAAATGAGTGTTGGGAAAGTAAGATTAGATGCTGGCGAGTCGATTGGTGCCATTTTTAGCGCTCTAGCTCTACTGGGTGGGCCACAATCTGCTGTGCAAATTTGGGCCACGTGACCTTTGCTGACCTCTGTAGGTCAAACGGCTGGGAGTGCCACCGAATGACTTGGACTGTGGATTGCGCATGTCATGGCCTACATTTTGTGCGAGTTTCAGCTTGATCAGAGGTGTCCCGAATCTGGGCTGAATCCGGGCTGCGACGTATTGAGTGTCGTTTATTTGCACATTTTGACCTGCCGAGGTCAAACGGGGTCACATATCGAAAAGCGGTTTTAAGGAAAGTTACTACGGCCTACGGGCTACCCGATGATGTGCTTTGATTTGGAATTCGGTCAATCCATCTACTCGAAAACTGCTGTGCAAATGTATTTTCGACATAGCCCACAAATGACCTTAGGTCATCGCATGACCTTGAGAGGTCAAATGAGTGTTGAGAAAGTAAGATTAGATGCTGGCGAGTCGATTGGTGCCATTTTTAGCGCTCTAGCTCTACGGTGGGCCACAATCTGCTGTGCAAATTTGGGCCACGTGACCTTTGCTGACCTCTGTAGGTCAAACGGCTGGGAGTGCCACCGAATGACTTGGACTGTGGATTGGGCATGTCATGGCCTACATTGTGTGCGAGTTTCAGCTTGATCGGAGGTGTCCCGAATCTGGGCTGAATCCGGGCTGCGACGTATTGAGTGTCGTTTATTTGCACATTTTGACCTGCCGAGGTCAAACAGGGTCACATATCGAAAAGCAGTTTTTAAGGAAAGATACTACGGCCTATGGGCTACCCGATGATGTGCTTTGATTTGTAATTCGGTCAATCCATCTACTCGAAAACTGCTGTGCAAGTGTATTTTCGACATAGCCCCAAATGACCTTAGGTCATCGCATGACCTTGAGAGGTCAAATGAGTGTTGGGAAAGTAAGATTAGATGCTGGCGAGTCGATTGGTGCCATTTTTAGCGCTCTACCTCTACTGGGTGGGCCACAATCTGCTGTGCAAATTTGGGCCACGTGACCTTTGCTGACCTCTGTAGGTCAAACGGCGGGGAGTGCCACCGAATGACTTAACCCTATTAGTGGCAGGCTCCTGGCTACCCCTATTAGTGGCAGGGAGGGGGGCTGTTACGACCCCCCCCCCTTGATATCTCGAGATCTAACGGGCCGATTTTCAAAATTCAAACGGCATTCGATTTCGCTCAACGTGATCTACATTTCTAAAAAATAAAAATTAAAAAATGTCAATAGGGGGGGTAGAGGGGGGTAAAACGGGCAAATTGCAGATACATTTTAGACTGTTTATCACGGCCAGGTTTCTGAACCAATCTTAACGCAACTTTTGCCGATCGATAGAGAATGAACCAGGAATTCACATGGATCCTAAAAATATGCATTTTCAAAAATCATAGGCGGATACAGATCATTGAGATTGGGGGTACACAAAAAGTATAGTAAATAAGGTTTTTGTTGGTAGGGGAAGGTGGGGTAAGACGGACCAGCTAAGGTTTGAGGCCGCATATCTTGCTACACTGCTCTCGTAATTCATATTATTTATATTCTTCGGAATGCTCAATCCTTCCTCTGTTGATATTTGTAAAGACTAAATTTCAAATTAAAGACATCTAGGTGGTGGATGCTCTTAAAGAGGGACATGTCAAAAACTCAGACAAGAAAAAACGTGGGGTAAGACGGACCACCCAGCAGTGCCTGCTATCCGCGCATGTGTGTTACACTTCTGCTCTGTACTCTTGCAAGAAAAAGATACCAGAATGGTAAAATAACAAAATGAGCCTTTATTCTTTACTCATGTGTGATGGAAGTGCAGCTAAAAGCTGGGAACATGTGTGTTGATTGTCGTTTGGCATGAATGCATGCTAACTGAGCACTTGCATGCATTGCTCACATGCAACAAAGACTCCTTCCTGAAAATTAGCTTACTTAAACTTGTGTCAATGTTTTGGAAAATAACTTTCCATATGCAGAGTACAATGGACCACCACAGGGTAAGATGGACCACAGTGGTCCGTCTTGCCCCAAATCTAAATTCTGTCATTATCATGACGTATATGTCAAATAGCCCAACAATGCAAAACCTTGCCTTTCCTAAAGTGTGACTATAACTAAGTTTATAACTTTGTTCTTCACAGTTAAGTGCAAAATAGAAACTAATCATGCAAGAAAGGCGCCGTAATTGAATCACCTGTAGACCTCTTATATTAGATCGGTTTGACGAAAAACAACATTTTTCTCAATAACTCAAAAGCTATGCATCCTAGCAGCATGAGCTCAAGGTGGCCATTGTTACGAAGGAAAACAAACATAGTGAGTGCATAAAGCAGTAGATACCAGCAGCGGTTCAGCCGGGAGGGCTGGTGGTCCGTCTTGCCCCGCTGGGCCGTCTTACCCCACCTTCCCCTACTGTTTCTAAAAAGGGTGGTAATGGTCTTGTTATGTTACAATTTTCTTATGAGAGAACGACTACAATTGTATTGGTCATGCATAGGCGGTGTCAGGGCACCTATGTTGGGAGGTAAAACATAACCCCCCTTTTTGGACGCCTGGATCCGCCTATTATAGCAAAAACGTGTCAAAAGAGGATGCACAATAACTGTATATGTTATCACATGATACCTTTCAGTTCGTAAAACTGGTGCAGCATCGTGATCTTCGCCCAAATGACTCGCTTCACGAATACGACCCCCCAATTCCCAGTGCTCTGGAGCCGCCCCTGGTAAAGTTATGAACTTGAAATTTTCAGGGAATATGCCCAATTTAGTTTTAGGAAAAGTCAGAAAATTTCAGCATCGTAGCTTCAGCGGTTTCGGAGATATTCCCGAAAAACCTGAGGGGTGGATGAAAACAACCCCCCCCCCTGCCACTAATAGGGTTAAACTGTGGATTGGGCATGTCATGGCCTACATTGCGTGCGAGTTTCAGCTTGATCGGAGGTGTCCCGAATCTGGGCTGAATCCGGGCTGCGACGTATTGAGTGTCGTTTATTTGCACATTTTGACCTGCCGAGGTCAAACGGGGTCACATATCGAAAAGCAGTTTTCAAGGAAAGTTACTACGGCCTATGGGCTACCCGATGATCTGCTTTGATTTGGAATTCGGTCAATCCATCTACTCGAAAACTGCTGTGCAAGTGTATTTTCGACATAGCCCACAAATGACCTTAGGTCATCGCATGACCTTGAGAGGTCAAATGAGTGTTGGGAAAGTAAGATTAGATGCTGGCGAGTCGATTGGTGCCATTTTTAGCGCTCTAGCTCTACTGGGTGGGCCACAATCTGCTGTGCAAATTTGGGCCACGTGACCTTTGCTGACCTCTGTAGGTCAAACGGCTGGGAGTGCCACCAAATGACTTGGACTGTGGATTGGGCATGTCATGGCCTACATTGTGTGCGAGTTTCAGCTTGATCGGAGGTGTCCCGAATCTGGGCTGAATCCGGGCTGAATCTGGGCTGAATATGGGCTGTCTTGATCAACATGCATCTCATCCATGTGCTGGTGTTGACCGGTGCAGGTCTCGCGTCTGGACTGGGCCATTGTCCAGACATGGAGGCGCGAAGATGGAGCCATGTGATCATATTGAATGATAACGGTTTTTCACTAACGTATGATTTCTTCATTTGTTCCGTGGCAAGTGCATCAACCTGTTTTATTTATCAACAACTACTTTTATTTAATCCTATTTGGTCATTTGAAAAGCACCATTGAGTAGCGGTGAAACACCTTCAATTAAGGGGGGGGGCACTGCCAACTTTTGGTCCCATTCTTTCCATGCAACGCCCATTAGGGCTAATGTTAAAATGCCAAAATCAAAGGAGGCACGGTGCCCCGCCCCGGTGCCCTCCCTGTTCCGCCGCCTATGCACTCAATTATCGAATCCAATCGATTCGACACTACTAAAGGCTCCCAATAGAGAAGGAAATAAAAAACGACCAAATATCAGCCTTACTAACGATGTAAGGTCCATTAAAAATGTTAATTTTCGCTCACGTCATGCGATTATTTGGCCTTGGGCTACACTCTGTACTGCCATCCTCCTATTCAACCATTCCATTTTTGCTATCATTCACCCATTCAGCCGGAAGGCGCGTGCCGTTGAATTTCACCTGAGCACGATCGATTTCGCAACACCTGACAGCCTTTCATTTGTAGTTACCGGTACCGCCGTGCAGGAGTGGTGGCGTGCCGATCGTGCACCTATTCGCTGGTGGCGTGTGGCTCGCGCAGCTATTCGCTGCCCTTGCGGCACAGACTGGTCGGGGGACTGGTGGAAAACCACGTCTGAGCCACAACGCCAGTGGTGCGCAGGGTGCCGCCGAGGCCGGTCCGACGCGACCGTGGCGCGTGCGACGCTAGAGGGATTGTGAGCCAGGGGAGCTAAGACAGCGATCGGGGGGAGGAGATGGTTCCCTGGGGTACCACAGATGCGGACCCAGCGCCACAGCACTCGATCGTAGCCTCGTCTTCACAAGACCCAGCTGCAACTTCGGCGCCACAAGACTCGATTTTGTTTGAGGACGTTCTGGAGCGATGCTGTGGTACCGGACGATGGCAAGTGATGCTGATCGCCTACATGTCCGTGATGTGGCTCATCTTCCCGACCTTCTCCATGTCGATGATGTTTGTCGGAGCATCACCACCTTTCAAATGCGCTGACGGCTTCGACATCAACGCCACGTTCGCATCGCTGCCGGACGATTTGCCGAAGTGTCATCCTTTGGGCGACAACAGCTCCTCGTGCACTCGCTGGGTGTTTGACAGGTCCGTGTACGAGTCGACTGTGGTGACCGAGTGGAACCTGGTGTGCGGCCGCAAGCCGATGTTGTCCATGCTGCAGTCTGTGCTGATGCTGGGAGGTATCGCCGGCTCGCTGCTCGGCGGACAGCTGACGGACCGGTTCGGACGACGACCCGTCTTCCTGCCTGTGATGCTACTCGTCATCGCCTGCTCCTTCTCCGCGGCGCTGGTGGGCGACTACGTCAGCTTCGTCGTGATTCGAGGACTCACGGGCTTCGCCATGGCTTCCATGATTGCCAGCCAGTATGTGCTGGTGACGGAGCTGAGCGGCTGCAAACACCGGGCGGCTCTGACGACCGTTACCTTCCTGCCGTTCTCAATTGGGATCATACTGGTGGCGGCCGCGTCGTACGGCATCCGCACGCGCTGGCTGCTGCAGCTGGCGTTCGCCGTGCCCAGTCTGCTGTTCCTGCCCAACTTCTGGCTGATGCCCGAGTCGCCGCGCTGGCTGGTGCTTAAGGGCCGCCTTGATGAGGCGCTGGTCATCCTGCGTCAAGCGGCGTACTGGAATCGCCGAAAGATACCATCAGACGAAGAGGTACTGAAACTCATGGAGGAGGCGCGCAGGGGTCTGCTGGCCCGAGAAGCGGCCCTGAAAGGCACAAACAAGTCCTCCGCCTTCCAAAGAGTCCTCGACTTAGTGCGAACCCGGCATATGTGCATCAACACGTTGGCAAGCGCCTACGTCAGTTTCGCCATCTCAGGATCCTACTTCGGCATCTCATTCGACATGACGCAGCTGAGTTCCAGCCCCCACCTGGCTGCAGCTCTCTCGGGTTTGGTGGAAATCCCTTCTGCGCTTGTGTTCCTGTTAATGAACCGATATGGTCGTCGTCTGACGCTGTGCGTGTCTTTGTTGGTACCATCTGTCTGCATGTTCCTCGCATTCATCAAGAAAGACAGCACATTCTGGATGCTTTTGGGACTTGTTGCTAAGCTCGGGGTGGCAATAGCGTTCAACATTATCGGTATCTACGTATCTGAGTTCATGCCGACCCAACAGCGAGGCCTGGCACTTGGCGTCCTGCAGACGGCCACAAGGATCGGCGGCGCCGTGTCGCCGTTCGTGGTGGACCTGGTGAGCGGCCTGCACGAGCTGGCGCCCTCGGCCGTGTTCGGCGCCGTGGTGCTGCTGGCCAGCCTGGCCACCCTGCTGCTGCCCGAGACGGCCGGACAGCCCATGCCCGAGACGGTGGCAGACGTGGAGGAGGCTTACCGACGGCGGAAGGCCGCCAGCGCGCCCGCCGGCCGCCAGCTGAGCGGCATCAGTAACGCGGCCATGCAGCGAGACGATGCACTATGATGGATGGCAGAGTCATCATTTTGTCTGTACAATTACAAGTGATTCAAATGAGGTTTGAGTTCCTAGACCTAAGGTCACGAGCCGAGAGCAGCTGCGCATGTTGACCTTTTCAAAGTCGGATTGCATATCATTCGACGAGTCTTGATGAGAAAAATATGTTCATGAAAAAATCGATGACATGAAAACAGTGCATAAAGAGTCATTGCAGAAAAAGCTGTGATACGAAAAGCGTACATAAAAGTGAATTAGTAACCAGTTACTTACGCGACGCCGATAAAATATACGTTGTTTTATTATGATCATGTAAAACCAGTTGCTGCATAACCTGCATTGCTGTGTTTAGGTCAGTCAATAATCATTCAGCTTTTATTCTGTCTCACATAAGTCATAGACATTCGTTTGCTCTGTTTTCAGAGTTTATTTTTATGCCTACTCCTATTGTCCGCCACTATCAACCAGTATAACGCCTTATGGGGCGACTAACGGAGCGAGCGAGAGGGTGGGCCTTGCACGTGCGAAATTGCGAGGGGGTACCTCCAACTGACTTGTGCACGGCACCCTACTAACCGGTCTCTAGCGATGTGCCAAATTTGGGCACAATCGGCCCAGCCGTTCTCGAGATCTGGAAGCGGCACCCTGCACGTGCGCACGTGCAAAATGGGTCCCAACTGACTTGTGCACGGCACCCTACTAACCGGTCCCAAACTGTGTACCAAATTTGAGCGCAATCGGTCGAGCCGTTCTCGAGATCTGGAAACGACCCCTGCACGTGCGCACGTGCAGCAGCACCCCAACTCTGGCACATGGATATGCAGTGCCTAGTGGGTGCCTACCTACATGCCAACTTTGAGCGCAATCGGCCAAGTAGTTACCGAGATATTGCAACAATTGCAAAACTGACACCTCTTCGTTTTGCACGTGGCACGTGCATAAGGGGTCACCCACATGCATCGGGAATAGTCCAATACTTGGTAGAAGGAATGAAGCTACCCTACAAAAATTACCGCATGTAAATCGGTCAAGTGGTTGCTGAGATATAAGCCTCGCAAAAGCGTCCGCACGGCCGGCCGGCCGGCCGGCCGGCCGGCCGGCCGGCCGCTCATACTCAGAAATTTCCGTTAATCTAAGGAAAGACTCCGCTCGCTTCGCTCGCTCCGTAATGATCATTCATCGTCACTCTTTTAGTGTACCATATCTATGCAAGCTTTTTCTCTAAACTTGGCTATCCCTAAATAATTTCATTTGTCATCCGTCCATTATTGTATTTGAATTTATTGGTATGCCTTATGATCATTGATCGTTATTTTCGAGCACAGAGTAAATCAGTGAAACGCCATTTGGGGCGACAAACGGAGCGAGGGAGAGGGTGAGCCTTGCACGTGCGTCATTGCGAGGGGGTAGTACTTCGAAATGACTTGTGCACGGCACCTTGCTAACCGCTCTCTAGCGATGTGCCAAATTTGAGCGCTATCGGCCCAGCCGTTCTCGAGATATGAAAGCGGCAACCTGCAAGTGCGCACGTGCAAACTGGGTCCCAACTGACTTTTGCACGGCACCCTACTGTTTCTAGCCATGTACCAAGTTTGAGCGCAATCGTTTCAGCCGTTCTTGAGATCTGGAAACGACCCCTACACGTGCACACGTGCAGCAGTACCTACCCCAACCGTGACCTCACCTCAGAATAAAGTTAGAATGCTTGTCAAAGCTACACCGACTGAACGATCACCTCAAAGCTTTCAGCGATCGATAAGAGTAAGTCGTAAGAGCATGTAGAAGATGTATGTCTTGGAATTTTGATATCGGTGACCTAAGGCCAGGTCAATTTTGCGACCTCCCCATTAGGCATAAGTTTATGGGAGAAAATTGACAGGCGAACTTAATTGATTAATTAAAGTTTACTTACCTAAAAATTAAGAAAACTTTAAGTACACTTAAGCAAGCTAAAAAGTATATCATTCGACGCGCCTTGACGTGCTGAGTTCACTGGTGCCCTTTCTTTTTGCTCTATTTTAATTAGATCAAAAGTTATAAGCGAAAAACTTTTGACCTGTTTTTAGCGAAATTTTTACATTTATACCCCCCAACCCCCCCCTAAATATTGACCTAGAGCAACCAAATTTGCACAGGGGCGAGAACTCCAGGGGGCCCACCTACCTACCAAATTTGGTGTTTCTAGGTGCCATAGGAGCCAATCGCGAGGGGGGGGGGGGGGTCGCATCGACCCCCCCCCCCTGCCAGGCCGTGTTATGAAAAATGCCCTGCCAGGGCGAGCGTTAACTTACCTAGCTAACAAGATATCAACATTTTATACAGCACGCAAGGTATGTAATAAAAATAAAAAAGAGCTTACTATGCTGGGCTTCCCCCGGCTTCCCCTAATAGTATGTCTTACATCTCCAACAAGTCACGGGGTGTTCAAATTGCCGCACCGTGGGGTAATTTGGCGTACCCGCGAAACGCCTATGCTTTGATTAGCCGGCGAAACACGTTGGCACTTGGCGACCTTAGGCTAAATGCAGCCAGACATTTTGCTGTTCGTAAAATGGCATCATATGATGCATTTATTCTCCGTGATATTGTCAGCTAGCGGCCTATTATTAGAAACACTGCAGCAACAGCTTATATAAGCAGGTTTTTCTGGTCTGCCGCGATGCCGTAGACGGGCTGGTAAATCCGACTGGTTCGGCGCCCCTGACCGGTTTGTCCGCTTTACTGGAAAAGCAGAGGTTAGAGGTAAGTACCGCAGCCCGTGCAAAGCGGACGGACCGCCTTATATTTTTGTACTGGATGATTCAGCCTACCACGTCATGCTGCATCACATATCGGGACAATGTATAGTGATCCGCACTGAGGCTCAGACATGGTGCCTCATGCCACATATCATGGAGATTGCAGCAGACCGCAGCACAGCCAAACAATACATACTGCAGTTCACCGCAGCACAAATAAGTGCCTACACTACAGCACAGGTCAGCTGCAGTGTCCCATAATTGTAGGCATTATGGCTTGGGTGTCAGGGGGGAGGGGGGAGGGGGGAATTCTCACTAGAGAAGGGATGGGAGTTGAAAATTGCCGGTCCGATGACGCCAAAAGTGTGAAATAAGGACCAATAGTATGACATTCTATTCAAGACTGGTAGCATGTTGGATAACAACGACCTTCGGCGCCAATGATTTTTTTCCGGGTAAAAATGAGAATGGAAAATTCCCTTTGGAAGTTGGAGATATGCGTGAAAAATTGATTACACCCAGATGAAGTTTCCCATCAAAATCGAAAATTATTGGGGCACTGGTCCGCTGTCAGCATACTACAGCACCGTGTAACACAGACAGACAGACGGACAGACGTTAATTCGGAACACAGTGGATTTTTGTGGTTTCCACGTCATGTACCTACAGCGCGAGGTAAAAATATGTAGGGTAACTGTGGGGAAAACGCACCCCTGGGTTAAACGCCTCCCATAAAAAAATCGTAGATCTTATCGACGGATAGGTGTTTTATCCTGTCTTTCAGAACAGTCAGCTGCTTGTTTACGTAGTTCTCTATTTCCGGTTCTGCGTCTTGAGGAGCAGCGTGGGTAGGTGCTGATGTTGGTTTTGGGTGTTGTTTTTGTTGTTTTTACAGAAGATTCCTAAGCTTTTGATGCCCTCTTTATATCACAAAACTTGCTATTGTGCACATCACTCAAAACTACGTTTTATTGTCATTCTGTTGAATTCATTATGCTGCGGCGTTAGTGGCGCGTTTTTTTTGTCAATATTTTGTTGACCGGAAATGGAGTGGATGGGGAAAGACGCCTACTCGATGCATGGGGCAAGACGCCCCCAGTTTTCTGAAAGGGGGGCGTTTTGCACGGTGGTGAGAGTGCAAGGTGGCGCCCTGTAGGTCGGGGCCGAAAAGGCCACTCCCTGTCCTTTTTTGCTGATATATCCTAAACGACTGCAGATATCGTCACCAAACTTTCAGGACTCCTCCGGGCATCCATTTTACACATTGCAACAACATTTTATTCCAAAGGCTATGATAGGTTGACCACAAATGACGTCAGAATGACGTCAAGTTCTGCCATGTTCATCATTTTCTGTTGATGGATGGGGTGGGGGCGCTTTGCACATGGGTGTGGGCGTATTACCCAGGGTGTGGGGCAAAACGCCCTTTGTAAGGGTATGGGAAACCTTTTTGGGGGGTTAAATACCACACGCAAGTGTCATTTCTTGGTCTCAAAGCGTAGTAAAAAGAATGAGCTACATGATGGTGCCCAAAGGTTTGAGTAATCTGGGTTGGGTTGAGTGTCAGAAGGTTTCGCGCTTAATGGGGGCGTTTTTGACCTATTCACCCTAAGCATACTAGGCATACTAAAAAAAAAATCATCGCTTTCCAGAGCGAATAAAAGAAGCCATGGCGGGCACACTTAGCTCTAAACGAGACAGATTCAAACGTCCATTCCCGGAAGCACGTGGATTCTAAGGACTACATATATTAGGTTAGGTTAGGTTAGGTCGCGTGAGTTTTTTTCACGATGCATATTTTTTGTCATTGCGTATTTTTGCGCACCCACATTTGTGTGCGTACTGGGTACTTTTGTCCAACGTAATTTTCCGATCCGTACGTTTGTCCGCGAATCCGTCCACTAGAGGCGCTGGATGCACGTACTCCGCCCACTAGAGACGTTGGGAGCCGTACTCCGTCCACTAGAGGCGCTGGATGCACGTACTCCGCCCACTAGGGACGTTGGGAGCCGTACTCCGCCCACTAGAGGCGCTGGGCGCCCGTACCGCGTCCACTAGAGGCGCTGGGAGTTTGTTTGTTGTTTGTTAATTGGGGCTTTAGGGCGCGCCGACTACTTAGGTCATTTTGCGCCCATAGCGTCGTTTTAATAAAACAAGTGTGTCAAAAGAGAGAACCTTCTAGATACGAGTACTAAAAAGTAAAAGACTCGATATAAAAGAGCAAGGTAAGATAAAGCAGCGCAAGAGTGTCGTCCTAGACAACTGACTAGATGTAAGGACTAGAGAGGACTAGTTGGTTTTAATGTCAGGTCGAGTAAATCGCTTGGAAGTTGATCGAACGGATAAAGGAAAAAATGTTGCCGGATAAAACCCAGGGTGAGTCGTCACCCAGAAGGTGGCGGATAGTGGTATCCGGAGCGATGCGCCCGAGATAGCGTGTCCGGTTCGGTTCAGCGAGAGGACAAGATAAAAGCACGTGAGAGACAGTGAGAGGCACGGCACACCGACTGCATGTGGGTTGTTCCTCTCCACGGAGGAGATAGCCATGAGTCGCGCACGTATGACCAATACGTAATCTGCAGAGGGCCACTTCCTGGTGCCTGTTGCTTTGGAAGCAAGACTGCCAGGGCTCCAAGGTAGGTTTCACGCTCCGCAGCTTCCCAGATCCTTGGAGATGCCACTCTGCCTGCCAGCTTGACATCGTGAAGGTTTGGATGGCTGGGTAAAAATCACGAGCCGGCAGGGGCAAACGCCGAAGGCATGGAGCCGCGGCCGCGCGTCTCGCGGCCGCGTCGGCGAGCTCATTGCCAGTTATACCCACATGGCTTGGAATCCAGCAAAACTTAATAGTTTTGCCTGACTGCTCCACCGACGTGAGCCGAGATAAAATGTCTTGGACTATCGGATTGTCTGGGTTGAACCTCCGTATGGCCAGCAGGCTGCTGAGAGAATCCGATAAAATGAGGTAAGACAAGTTGTCAGACACCTCGATAAAACACAACGCCTTCTCGATTGCAACGAGCTCGGATGAGAAAACGGAGGCAGAGGAAGGCAATGAAAAAGTGCGCGTGTCGCGACCAGCCACGAAAGCGCAGCCGACGCCGTCCTCCGTTTTCGAGCCGTCTGTAAACACCGAGATAAAACCGTCGTATGACGCAATGTGTTCCAATGCCCGTGCTCGTTGCACACATGGCGGCAGGTCGTCCTTCTTGACCTCAGAGAGCGTGAGGTCTACTTGCGCTGGAGCGTATTTCCATGGCGGAGAGGGCGTACCCCACGTACGTCGCACTTCACGGAACTCTATGTTGACTGTAGAAAAGAGCTCTTTTATGCGCAATCCGAAGGAGACCGATTGTCGCACTCTGTCAAGACGATTAAAATCAGGAGAAAAGACGTACGGATACGTCGGATGTCCTGGGAACTGGCGGAGTTTCAGTGCGTACCTCATCCCCAGCATCTGACGGCGGAGAGATAGTGGCGGTTCGTGTGCCTCGGCGAGGAGGCTGCTCTTGGGCGACGTGCGGAATGCACCTGTGGCAACACGTCGCGCCGCGTGGTGCACGGAGTCAAGAGCCTTTTTACTGGATTCGCTGGCAGAGTCGTAAACAAAGCATGCGTAATCCAGTTTCGATCGGACGATCGACCGATATAAAAGAAGGAGCGTCCTGCGGTCCGCACCATAAGATGTGCGGGCGACACATTTTAAAACGTTCAGGGATTTAAAACATCGTTCCCGAAGCGTTCTAAAATGTTCTCTATACGTCAAACGACTGTCAAAAAATATTCCAAGAAACTTTGCCACCGGCCGAGTAGGAAACACCTGTCCACGGAGCTTAATTCCCAAGGCTAAGTCGTCGCAGCGGCGGCGGCAAAAGTGCATAGCGACCGTCTTCGTTGTTGAAAAACGTAGGCCGTTGTCGTCGCTCCACCTCTCTAGACGGGTTACAGCGAGCTGCAACTGTCTGGCAACGTGACGGGCGGTCGTGGCAGAAAACCAGATCGCGAAATCATCGACAAATAGCGATCTGCCGATGGATGGTGCAAGTTTGTCGCCAATATCATTGATCGCCACAGCGAACAGCGCCACACTGAGAACTCCGCCTTGGGGAACTCCGTTCTCTTGAGTTGTTTGTTTGTTTATTGGGGCTTTAGGGCGCGTCGACTGCAAAGGTCATTTTGCGCCCATAACGTCGCGCTAGTAAAACAAGTGTTTCAAAAGAAGAAACTTTCTAGATATCAAGACTAGAAAGTAGAAGACTTTATAAAAAAGACAGGGTAAAATAACACAACGCAAAAGCGTCGTAATAGACAACTGACTAGACAAGGAGACTAGAGAGGATTTGGGTCAGGCGAGTAAATCGCTTGGAATTTGACTGCACGGATAAAGGAAAAGATGTTGCCAGATAAAACCCAGGGTGACTCGTCACCCAGCAGGTGGCGGACAGTGGTACCCGGAGCGATGCGGCCGAGGTAGCGCGTCCGGTCTGGTTCTAAAAGTGGACAAGATAAGAGCACGTGAGCGACGGTAAGAGGCGCGGAACAACCGTTGCAAATGGCCTGCTCGTCTCCGCGGAGGAGGTGGCCATGCGTGGCATATGTATGGCCGATTCGGAGCCTGCACAAGATCACCTCGTTGGACCGGTTGTCTTGCAAGCAAGACCTCCATGGCTCCAAAGTCGGCTTCACCTCACGGAGCTTTCCGCCTCCACGTAGGCTCCACTCTGCCTGCCACTCAGAGAGAATGAAAGATCGCACAGCCGAATAAAGGTCACGCGCCGGCAATGGCAGACGTCGAGTGCAGGAGGCTGCGGCCGCGCGCCTCGCGGCCGCATCTGCCAGCTCGTTGCCGTGTATGCCGACGTGGCTGGGAATCCAGCAGAACTGAACAAATTTTCCCGATTGTTCCACTGACTGAAGTCGAGCTAAAATGTCTTGAACGATCGGGTCAACTGGATTAAAACTCCGTAACGCCAAAAGGCTACTTAGGGAGTCCGATAAAATCAAGTAAGAAAGGCCGTCCGACACCTCGATAAAACACAGAGCCTTCTCGATGGCGACTAGCTCAGATGAAAACACCGAGGCAAAAGAAGGTAGAGACAATGAGCGGGTATCGCGACCTGCGATAAAAGCACATCCCACTCCCTCAGGTGTTTTTGATCCGTCTGTAAAAACGGTGTTAAAACCATCGTACGAGACGATGTGTTGCAAGGCCCTGACTCGCGCCTCACAAGGCAGCAAGTCATCCTTCTTAACTTCGGAGAGTGAGAGATCTACTTGAGGTTTTGCGTGTTTCCAAGGCGGAGAGGACGTACCCCAGCTACGTCGTACGACACGTAAACCTATGTTGGCTGCGGAGAAGAGACCTCTCATGCGCGCTCCAAAGCAGAGCGATTGTCGCGCTCTGTCAAGTCGAGTGTAGTAGGTGGAGAAGACGTACGGATACGTCGGATGCGTCGGGAACTGACGCAGTTTCAGCGCATAGCGCATCCCAAGCATCTGGCGGCGTAGGGATAGAGGCGGCTCGTGCGCCTCAGCAAGAAGGCTGCTGCTGGGCGAGGTGCGGAATGCTCCGGTGGCGACACGGATTGCAGCATGATGGACTGCGTCGAGGACCTTTTTGCTGGATTGGCTCGCTGAATCGTAGACAAAAGAAGCGTAATCCAGCTTCGACCGAACTATCGATCGGTACAGGAGAAGAAGGGTCCTGCGGTCCGCACCATAAGATGTGCGAGCAACACATTTTAAAACGTTCAGGGATTTAAAACACCGTTCCCGAAGCGTTCTAAAATGTTCCTTATACGTCAAGCGACTGTCAAAATAAATCCCAAGAAACTTCGCCACCGGCCGAGTGGGAATCACCTGTCCGTAGAGCTTGATTCCCAAAGCTAGGTCGTCACAACGTCGGCGGCAAAAGTGCATTGCCACGGTCTTCGCTGTGGAAAAACGAAGACCATTCTTACCGCTCCACCTCTCCAAACGTGTTACGGCGAGCTGCAGCTGTCTAGCCGCGTGTCGAGCGCTTGAAGCAGCAAACCAGATGGCAAAATCGTCGACAAAAAGCGATCTCCCGATGGAAACCGGGAGGTCGTCAACGATGTCATTGATTGCCACCGCGAACAACGCCACACTGAGCACCCCACCCTGGGGAACTCCGTTCTCCTGGGTAAAACTGCTCGAGAAATCACTGCCAACTCGGACTTTAAACCGACGACCCGATAAAAAATTCTTGATAAAGAGGCCCATCCGGCCGCGTATGCCGTACTTATATACTTTGGAAAGTATGCTGTGTCGTAAGACTGTATCATAGGCCGCCTCAATATCAAAGAACAGTGCTCCAAGGTGCTTCTTTTCAGTAAAACAGGTGCGTATCTCGGAATCAAGGGCTAAAATGTGGTCAACAGGGCTGCGGTGCTTTCTAAAACCGCACTGGGCGTTTGTAAAAACACCGTGATGTTCCAGAAACCAGCTAAAACGCACATTGACCATCTTCTCCATCAGCTTTGAAAGCGATGATGTGAGAGAGATGGGCCGATAATGGAGAGGGTCATATCCCGACTTGCCAGCCTTCAAGATAGGAATGATAATGGCTTCCCGCCAGGTCTCAGGGAAGGTGCCAGTCTCCCAAAGCGAATTGAAGGTTGCTAGCAGCGCCTCGAGGGCAACTGTGGGGAGATGACGGAGCATGTCGTTGTGGACAGCATCCGGACCTTCTGAGACGCTGCGCAACGAGCTGATGGCAGACGTGAGCTCAGCCATAGAGAAAGGCTCGTTGTACACCAAATTTTCAGCTGTGCTGAAGTCCACGGCGGCTGGTGCAGGTCGTGAGGACGGCTCTCCTCGGCAGCGCTGATAGAGTGCACGGCCTATCGTCTCTGCGACGTCTGAAGGGTGAGATATGTCCGTGTTGTTCACTCTTAAAACCGGAAGCGGAACAGAGCTGAACCGGCCTTCAATGCGCTTCATGCGTGCCCATATTTGGGTCGTAGGAGTAAAACGGTTTAAGGAACTTACGTAAGTGCGCCATGAAACAGCCTTTGCCTCCTTTAAAACGCGTCGGGCAAAAGCCCGCGCTCTCTTAAAAGCGATGAGGTTCTCAGTAGTACTACTCCGGTCAAACTTTCTAAAAGCGCGCTTCCTGGCACGAATCGCATCTCCGCATTCCTTGGTCCACCACGGGACCGGAGGACGACGAGGCTGACTCGACGTCTTGGGTATGCACCCGTTTGCGGAGTCAATGAGTAAACATGTAAAATCCTCTGTAGACATCACAGAGGGGTCGGCTCTGGATAAAACAGAAGCCTCTACAGCGGCCTGGAATTCGCCCCAGTCGGCTTTCCGAACATTCCACCTAGGTGGACGGTTGCCTGACACTGGGGACTCCTGGTGCTCCAGCCACACTGGGAAGTGGTCGCTCCCGAGTGGGTCGTCATGGACGGACCAGGTAAAAAGCTGAGCTAGCCGCGGACTGACTAAGCTCAGGTCCAGAGCCGATGTTTGACCGGAGGGTGTTGTAAAATGGGTGCGCTGTCCTGTATTTAAAATACACAGCGCCTCATCGCGGATAAAAGATTCTAAAAGTCGACCACGAGTGCCAGTCGTGTCGCATCCCCACGCCAGGCTATGGGCATTAAAATCGCCGACTACCAGGACCGGAGGTGGAAGCTCATCGACAAGTCGATGCAGCTCAACCACCGGGAGCGCTATACCTGGTGGAAGGTATAAAGAACAAACTGTCAGCTCCCGGTGGTTGAAATCAACTCTAGCGGCTACCGCCTGCAGAGGAGTCTGCAGCGGAACCTGACGTGTGGGCACACTGTGGTGCACTGCCAAAAGTACACCTCCATGGGCAATGGTCGGGGTGTCTAAGTCTCTTCTAAAAACTGAGTAACCCTTGATGGCAAAGGTAACGTTTGGCGCTAGCTTGGTCTCCTGGAGACCTAAGACAAGGGGTGTGCGCCAACGGATAAGAGACTGTAGGTCCTGGTAGTTGGCCCGGAGGCCTCTACAGTTCCACTGTAGAATAAAAGGCGTGGTTAAAAAGGCGCAAAAAGGGCGCGAATAACATGAGGCAAAGGCGCACGCAGATACCTGACTGACCACAAAAAAGGTAAAAAACACCGAGAGAAATGCACCTGGTAAAAAAGCGCAATAGCGCGAAAAAGATAAAAGGAAAAAAGAGGAAATGACTAGACTGAAAGACTAGACTAGGTCCTCTAACTCCGAGGAGGCGCTCCCCCCGTAACGGATGCGGGGGTGCCCCGAGCCCTCTCGGTGAAGCCTCCCTTCAGCGGAGGCAGATCGGGCATGGCTCGAGCCCTGCTGGGGCTTTTTCGCCCGAGGGGCGTCACCCTCCGAGGGCGACCAGCTCGGGGGCGTCTGCCGCTTGGCGAGGCGCCCTGGAGCCACGGAGGACTGTTGCCGCCCCGACGGGGATGTCGAGGCGGCGGCCTGTGTCCTCGACACAGGCGTCTCTGGCAGCGGCGGTGGTGGCCGCCGCTGCGGAGGTGGAGGAGGCGGCGGGGGACCCATGATGGGCCGAGTCCCCGCCTCAGGTGTCTCCGGGGTGTCAGCGGCGGCGGCCGCGTTGGCACTCCCGGAGGCGGAGTCGGCAGACGAGGCTTCCTTAGCCTCGAGGGCCTTCTGGACGAGGCGAGCCCTCCTCGCCTCACGTGCCCTCCTCTCCTCCTCCCCCCGCCGCAGAGCCTCCTGCACCGCCGTAGACGGTCGGGGGCGGGGCGGGGTGGGTGGCGCCTTACCCTGCGCCGGGGGGCGCCGACCACCCTGTCGGCGCTGGACGACGGCCCAGCCGTCTCCATCACCGTTCGCGGCTGGAACGGGACTGGGTGGACCCCACACTGACTCTTGAGCAGCCTGCTCTGTGTTGCTCGGCGGCGCACGAGGCGCCGTGGTGTCCGCTGAGTCACCAGTGGCTACGACGGTGAGGCCGAATCGTTTGAGAAGCTGCACGAGCTGTGCTACACTCATCTGGGAGGCATCGGTAGAGTTTGTGACTCTCACCTTCTGGGCATACGAGGTCTTCGGGTGACTCTGGTTGTACACCTCCCGGGCCTCTTTGAAAGACAAATTTCTGGTAGCCTTGATGGTCATGATCTCTTTCTCCTTGACGTATGCAGGGCAAGACCTATCATACGCGGAGTGCGGCGTCTGCCCCTCTCCGCAGTTGACGCATCGGGGGGTCTCCGAGTCACAGGTTTCGTCAGTGTGGTCCTGCGAAGCACACTTGGAGCACGTGGGTCTTCCTCGGCAGTTGTCCTTTGTGTGGCCGAAACGTTGGCAGCGGAAGCAGCGCATGGGCGCTGGGACGAAAGGCCGCACGCGAACCTTCACGTAGCCCACGCGAATCTTACTCGGCAAGTCAGTAGAGTCAAAAGTCAGAATGATGTTGTTGGTCGAGACCGTGCCTCTCTTCGTCATGATGCGGCGAGCCGCTGTCACGCCGAAATCGGCGAGCCCGTCCGCAATATCCTCGTCGCTCACTCCCCTCAGATCGAAGCAGTTAATGACCCCTCGTGAGGAGTTCTTAGATCGGTGGGGCTCCACTGTAAGCGGGATGGAGACGAGCCTCCGGCCGGATGCCCGTCCCTCGGAGAACACGAAGCGAGTAGCGTCCAACGCTTTCGCCGCCTCCTCGCTTTTCCTGAACTCGACCTCCAGCGCGCCATCACGCATCCGGTCACAACGAACGATTGAACCAAACCGGTCGCAGCCATCCTTCCGCTGGAAGGGCGACAGAGAGCTCAGCTCCCTGTCTGCGCTCCGGAAGATAAGGATCTTAGGAGATCGTGGACATTTGTCGAGCACCGTTCGCCTGTCGGCCGAGGCCAACGGGCGAGGATCGGCCGAGGCCGAGGGATTGGACTGGGGGGAAGGGGGATCGGTCAAGTTATCCATGTGAAAGAGTTGGTCTCCGCCAGCTCGGCCGCCGACGCTCCGCAACGGCGCCGCTACCAGGCCTGGGACGGCCGAGCTGACTGTACGGGACTTGGCGGCACCTTCCGAGGGGGAGAGAGAGGCTCACCACCCCCCACGGTCGGATACCGCCTCCTCCCTTGACGCCTCGCCGAGTCACCGCCAGGGGCAGCGACAGATCAGCCCCACCGACGGAGGACGAGCACAAGTGCCCGAACCCCGCCGGCGACACCTCTCCAACACCACCCCCGGCGGCATCACGACTGGGAATGGCTCCTCAAGTGCGGCGCCCCACTGAGTGTCCCGCCCTTACAGAACTCAGGGCCAAAGAGGCGTGTTGCCCAGCCACCGCGACTGGCTCCGCACGGTGGGGGGCTCAACCTCCAGGATCCCGTTGTCCTGGGGTACGGGTCGGCTCGCCTAGCCTAGTAAAACCGGCTGGTACCCGAGGGGACGCCACTCCCCTTACACTAGCCCAACTCGGCTGTGTTCCTGCGGGTGCAAAAACAACGAAAAAGGGGAGAAAAGGAATCAGAAAGCTGTGATCGAACGAAACGCGGACATCCGGTGAGAAGCAAAGCAAAAGCAAACAAAGACCGCTCAAGAGAAACAAAACCACGGAAACCGAGAAAAGTCGGGCCGTACCATCTGTCCATCCAGCGATCAAAGCAAGTCGTAGGCAAGCATGGGTCAAGCTGGGGCCGAGGGGGCGCTACTCCCCTTGCTGGCCGAGGCCAGGGCCGCCGCGGGGCAAGGGCCCAAGGAACCCAATCCGACAGCAACCCGAGCCACTGCCAACCCCCTGCGGGGCCAATCCTGCAGACAATCCATCCAGTAAGCAAGGCAAGTCCAAGTCAAACGCGCGTCAAGCTGGGGCCGAGGGGGCGCTACTCCCCTTACTGGCCGAAGTCACAGCCGCCGCAAAGCCGGGGCTAGGTTACCCCGGCTAAGCAGCAGCTCTGACCACGGTCAGCCCCCTGCGGGGCGTTCTCTTGAGTAAAACTGCTCGAAAGACTACTGCCAACTCGGACTTTGAACCGACGACCCGATAAAAAGTTCTTGATAAAGAGGCCCATCCGGCCGCGTATGCCGTACTTGTGTACTTTGGAAAGTATTCTGTGTCGTAACACTGTATCATAGGCCGCCTCAATATCAAAGAACAGTGCTCCAAGGTGCTTCTTTTCAGTAAAACAGGTGCGTATCTCGGTGTCGAGGGCTAAAATGTGGTCAACAGGGCTGCGGTGCTTTCTAAAACCGCACTGGGCGTTTGTAAAAACACCGTGATGTTCCAGAAACCAGCTAAAACGCACATTGACCATCTTCTCCATCAGCTTTGAAAGCGATGATGTGAGAGAGATGGGCCGATAGTGGAGAGGGTCATGTCCCGACTTGCCAGCCTTCAAGATAGGAATGATAGTGGCTTCCCGCCAGGTCTCAGGGAAAGTGCCAGTCTCCCAAAGCGAATTGAAAGTTGCTAGCAGCGCCTCGAGGGCAACCGCCGGGAGATGACGGAGCATGTCGTTGTGGACAGCATCCGGACCTTCTGAGACGCTGCGCAACGAGCTGATGGCAGACGTGAGCTCAGCCATAGAAAAAGGCTCGTTGTACACCAAATTTTCAGCAGTGCTGAAGTCCACGGCGGCTGGTGCAGGTCGTGAGGACGGCTCTCCTCGGCAGCGCTGATAGAGTGCACGGCCTATCGTCTCTGCGACGTCTAAAGGGTGGGATATGTCCGTGTTGTTCACTCTTAAAACCGGAAGCGGAACAGAGCTGAACCGGCCTTCAATGCGCTTCATGCGTGCCCATATCTGGGTCGTAGGAGTAAAACGGTTTAAGGAACTCACGTACAGTGTGTCTAAAAAGAATGTACCGTCGCCACTACGTGGCGCTGGTGTCGCGAGCCGGTAGTTGGCTGAATCCGCACCAGACCACACATTCCCAGGCGCTAGGTGACAGCTGCGCAGCGGCCGGTGGTAGCGTAAGCCCGAACCTTCGTGACACGACCCCGGGGGGGGGGGGGGGGAGGGAGGGGAGCGGGCGGGGCAGCGCGTGTAGGGAGGGGTGCTCCAGCAAGCTGGCAGTTGTCGCGGCCAAAGGTCAAGGGGTCACACACCAAGCGAACGGACGCTGATGTGGGTTCGTGGGGATCCATGTGGTAGGTGCGTCTTGCGATGCACGGGTGATACGCCAGGTCTAAGCCAAAGGATTCAGGGGAGAGCTGAAGAAAACACCTGGTCAACTACGGCGAATAATAGTGCTGAAAAATGGAAAGTATGGGTCAATGCAAGCCTTCATGACTATAAACAACTTTCTGAGGACGCAAAGGCCAGCATTGAATAACGATATCCGGATCGAAATTTGCAATGATTTATAGCCGAACTAATAGCGCTGCAAAACCCTCCTAGTAAATTGTCAAGTCGGATTATACCCACTTGAATTAAACTATCCTAAATAAAATTGTTAATTAACTTTCTAACACTGACGTTCTTTATCATACGATAAGTATGGGGTTAACCAAGATTCAGCATCTTCCGCGTTCAAACAATCACCTGTAAGGCTAGAACATTAATGGCCAGGTAAAAACATGGTCGGGATTTGATTAACCGCATTATAAGTCGATTTTTTAGTCGGGATTTGATAAGTCAGATTTTTTACGCCAACCGCATTTTTAAGTCAAGTCAGGTCACTGATCTATGACGTCATAAATGAGCAGTCCTAAAATGAACTGTGTGAAACTGTCCTAAACTGTCCTCAACATTTTAGGACTGTGTGCACACTCCTAAAATGTTCAACTTCGCTACACCCTCAGTGCAGAGCTTTCATAGGGAGATGAAACTTACAGGATCTTATAGTATGATCGAGAGTCTCACAACTTGTACAAATGTAGGTATATCTCGGATTTTCTGAAGGGTCGCCTGAGATCAGGTCAGTCTCTCACCATTAAAAGTCAGGGGAATATGGAAATTGCTAGTTTGGTCCGGAAATGATATACAACTATCTCAAATTCTCAAGCACACGGAATCGTGATTTCATGCACTCCTTGCAAGGTCTGATGCTTTAATTTTGCTTTGTTGATCTTGCGTGACGTCATTTATCACGTAACCTAGGGTATCAGTTTTTCGTCAATAACTCCCGATCAACTAAAGCTACCGAGTCGATAAAGCCACTAATGGACATGAAAAGACCTGCCGAATCGATTGATATGCAATATGACCTCCTTTGACCAGCTTCGTGACCTGACGGGCTGTGACCTGACCTTGACCCGAGGTTAACACCTTAACTCTCGCCCATATTGGTGTTTTTCCAGCCGCAAACGATAAGGGGGGGGGGGGGTCCGTTGGACCCTCCCTTGCTGTTTCGCCCCTGATCGAGCTAGAGCTTCGCGGAAAAAACGAGCGTGTTGGCCGTGACGGGAGGAAGTCGATGATATCCAATTTTAAGGTCCTAGGTCATCGGTTGACTTTCCAGGTCAGGTCAATGACCCAAAAGTCGGGAAAATCGGGCCTGTTAGAAAGTCGTAAAGCGTGGCTGCTATGGGGTTTTCGGGGTGCTGATCACGAATATCATGTTAGTTTTGATCACAGATGATGTCTTCATGCATTTAGGCCAGGTCGGGTCAGGTCAGGTCAGGTCAACCAGTAAGGGTATTCGTAGTAGGTGGCAACCGCCTCTGACAGCTTCGCAACATGTTACGAGGGCACCAAAACTACTTCGTAAATGTTCATATGGCTGCTAAATTCGAATTTAGCTCCTAAAACTGGCCTAGAAACATGTAAAACTCGAAAAAGTGAACCGAGGTCATCAAAGGTCAATGACCTGACCTGACTTTCCGGTGACCTTGACACCCACCCTAATGCATGGAAGCAACATCATATCCCATGTTTGAACGCTTAAAACCACGAAAAGACTGCAAACGCGCCGCTAATGCGAGCCGACATACGCCGAATCGCGATTCTGGCCAAACATGGTCTCGAAAAGTAGGTCGCAGGTCAAAGGTCATTAAGGTCAGGGTCATGACAATTTCAGGGTGGGTGTAAAATTGATTAACGCGAGGGTAACGAAAGTTTCGTCGCGATCGGCCGCTTTTTACGCGAGTTATTCGCGAAAAACCGAGAAAGGGGGGTCCGTTCGACCCCCCCCCCTCTATACGGGCGAGGGTTACGTTGATCTCACCCGAAGAAAAAGTATACCATTCGACACGCCTGAGCTAGACAAACACGATGCTGCTAAAATCGCGGATCTGCGATCATTTTTAGCGAAGTTATTTACCAAAAACCGAACCTGTGCCTTGGGCCACTTGACCTGACCTCCGAAGTCATCGGCTGACCCTGGTCCTTAAATCGGAGACCAATCGCTGCATTTCGTAACGACGCACACGATCGTTTCTTTCGTGAGGCTCTAGCTCAATTAGGGGCGAATCGGCGAAGGGGGTTGTTTCCTCACTTCCAACCCCCAACGTCCCTCGGTATTCAGAAAACCTGAAGGTCCGGTGAGGGTTAAAACGTTTCTCCTGAACGAGGAAGAAATGTAAAAGTCAAAGCTCTATAGACGTCCTGTAAAAGTGGCCATAATAATAAATTCGTTAGAAATAAGATTCTTTTTAAAGGTAGTGTGCCACCTTTGAAAGATTTCCCATTTTATTTTTCCTAGGATAAGAAGCTTCTGTTTTTACCTAATATCGCAAAAAAAATCAAAAATGGGCCTGGAATAGTGCCTTTTTCGCCTAAAAGTTTTTCGGTTTTTAGATATGTATAACAACTGTAGTGGGCTCACCTGCAAACAGGCGTCGGGCAACAATCGCGAATGCGGCGCACTTGTGACAATGAGCAAAGGTCATTATAGTGTTACGACCATACGACGTACGGGAATGAGTTATCAGCTGTCTAATCGTAGACAACACAATGTCGAGCCTTAAACTGTAAGCCCGTATTGGTATTGTTTCTTTTATTTGGCTGTCGAACATTATTTATGGTTTGAAATATGATTTTATGTAAAATAATTGATATGAAAAAGCCGTCTTATAAGTTATGACCCCATTTCACCACACGCAAGTGGCAGAAATGACAATGATCAGCTGACGCATTTTTCTTGGCCGAAGTCAGAGCGCGCGGCCCGACGCACCACGCGTATTTGGAAATTCCGACCTCGACGAGCATCAGAAGCCACCTAACAGGCGTGTTCGAAACCGCAGGAGATGATGATGAACGGGTTTATCGAAAATTGATTGGATGAGCATATCGGTAATAGCGATTTCAGTGTGTGCATTTATTGTTCATAGTGGTGTGAAATGTGGTTGGGGTACGACCGACAACCCGTCGGGGCGAATTTCGCACTGGGGTACTCAAAATTTGAAGAATTTAAGACGTTTCCATGAGTTTTGAAGGTATGGATAAGTTCTAAAAATCCGGTTCTCCTTATCTGGGCCATTAACTCCATACGGTCCAAGAAAGCTGGCACACTACCTTTAAACGACTTCCTCATATAAAATCGGGTGCTGGGACCAATCTTATAAACGCTTTAGAATGGACAGGGCGTCACTGTCTAAAGTTTGGGTGCAGAAAACGGCTATTACCTAAATGCAAAATGGTTTTCATGCATTTCAGTCAATTGTATTTTGTCGGTCCCAGTGGCCGAGCTAAAAAAAAATCGGTAGTGTTTTGCATCTTTTACGCCCTAAGAAACTACACCATCTATCGAAGTGGGCGGGCTTATTTGAATGGGAGGGCGCATTATGCACGAATCGAGTGCTTTCGTTTATTTTAGACTGTATTTTACCACATCCACTGCTGGTATCACTATTAATATTATCTAATGCCGTGAATACGACAGCATTCCATTTATAAGATTGGGCCAATGGAGTCGCGCCCCGCGAGCTCGGTTTTCCGCTGGGCCGCTACAGGCCAGGAAGTCGGTCTTCGCCTGAGGGCAGGACAAAGGTCAGCGAGGGAGCGCGGGGTCAGCCAGGTATCGCCAAGTGCCGAGCGGATGCCGCTCCCTCCCCTCTCTTCCCCTCTTCTCCCCTCCCAACCTCGGTATAGATGGGGAGGGACCGAACTGCCAATGACATGCGAGCGGTCAAGGCCGCTCGCGCGGCAGCGACCCTGGCGGCCGGATGCCGCAACTGGGATTCAGCCAAGTTACCGATTCGCCTCCTGTGGGAGAGCCAAACCAGGGGACATACTTTTTAGATATACTGTACGTGCGCCATGAAACAGCCTTTGCCTCTTTTAAAACGCGACGGGCAAGAGCCCGCGCTTTCTTAAAAGCGATGAGGTTCTCAGTAGTACTGCTCCGGTCAAACTTTCTAAAAGCGCGCTTCCTGGCACGAATCGCATCTCCGCATTCCCTGGTCCACCACGGGACCGGAGGACGACGAGGCTGACTCGACGTCTTGGGTATGCACCCGTTTGCGGAGTCAATGAGTAAACATGTAAAATCCTATGTAGACATCACAGAGGCGTCGGCTCTGGATAAAACCGTGGCCTCTACGGCGGCCTGGAATTCGCCCCAGTTGGCCTTCCGAACATTCCACCTGGGTGGACGGTTGCCTGACACTGGGGACTCCTGGTGCTCCAGCCACACTGGGAAGTGGTCGCTCCCGAGTGGGTCGTCATGGACGGACCAGGTAAAAAGCTGAGCTAGCCGCGGACTGACTAAGCTCAGGTCCAGAGCCGATGTTTGACCGGAGGGTGTTGTAAAATGGGTGCGCTGTCCTGTATTTAAAATACACAGCGCCTCATCGCGGATAAAAGATTCTAAAACTCGACCACGAGTGCCAGTCGTGTCGCATCCCCACGCCAGGCTATGGGCATTAAAATCGCCGACCACCAGGACCGGTTTGTTTGTTTGTTAATTGGGGCTTTAGGGCGCGCCGACTACTTAGGTCATTTTGCGCCCATAACGTCGTTTTAATAAAACAAGTGTGTCAAAAGAGAGAACCTCTAGATACGAAGACTAAAAAGTAAAAGACTCGATATAAAAGAGCAAGGTAAGATAAAGCAGCGCAAGAGTGTCGTCCTAGACAACTGACTAGATGTAAGGACTAGAGAGGACTAGTTGGATTTAATGTCAGGTCGAGTAAATCACTTGGAAGTTGATTGAACGGATAAAGGAGAAAATGTTGCCGGATAAAACCCAGGGTGAGTCGTCACCCAGAAGGTGGCGGATAGTGGTATCCGGAGCGATGCGCCCGAGATAGCGTGTCCGGTTCGGTTCGGCGAGAGGACAAGATAAAAGCACGTGAGAGACAGTGAGAGGCACGGCACACCGACTGCATGTGGGTTGTTCCTCTCCACGGAGGAGATAGCCATGAGTCGCGTACGTATGACCAATACGTAA
Source organism: Amphibalanus amphitrite (assembly GCF_019059575.1). Taxonomy (NCBI): domain Eukaryota; kingdom Metazoa; phylum Arthropoda; class Thecostraca; order Balanomorpha; family Balanidae; genus Amphibalanus; species Amphibalanus amphitrite. The sequence goes on from NW_024881856.1 coordinate 26,507, forward strand.
TCTGCAGAGGGCCACTTCCTGGTGCCTGTTGCTTTGGAAGCAAGACTGCCAGGGCTCCAAGGTAGGCTTTACGCTCCGCAGCTTCCCAGATCCTTGGAGATGCCACTCTGCCTGTCAGCTTGACATCGTGAAGGTTTGGATGGCTGGGTAAAAATCACGAGCCGGCAGGGGCAAACGCCGAAGGCATGGAGCCGCGGCCGCGCGTCTCGCGGCCGCGTCGGCGAGCTCATTGCCAGTTACACCCACATGGCTTGGAATCCAGCAAAACTTAATAGTTTTGCCTGACTGCTCCACCGACGTGAGCCGAGATAAAATGTCTTGGACTATCGGATTGTCTGGGTTAAACCTCCGTATAGCCAGCAGGCTGCTGAGAGAATCCGATAAAATGAGGTAAGACAAGTTGTCAGACACCTCGATAAAACACAACGCCTTCTCGATTGCAATGAGCTCGGATGAGAAAACGGAGGCAGAGGAAGGCAATGAAAAAGTGCGCGTGTCGCGACCAGCCACGAAAGCGCAGCCGACGCCGTCCTCCGTTTTCGAGCCGTCTGTAAACACCGAGATAAAACCGTCGTATGACGCAATGTGTTCCAATGTCCGTGCTCGTTGCACACATGGCGGCAGGTCGTCCTTCTTGACCTCAGAGAGCGTGAGGTCTACTTGCGCTGGAGCGTATTTCCATGGCGGAGAGGGCGTACCCCACGTACGTCGCACTTCACGGAACTCTATGTTGACTGTAGAAAAGAGCTCTTTTATGCGCAATCCGAAGGAGACCGATTGTCGAACTCTGTCAAGACGATTAAAATCAGGAGAAAAGACGTACGGATACGTCGGATGTCCTGGGAACTGGCGGAGTTTCAGTGCGTACCTCATCCCCAGCATCTGACGGCGGAGAGATAGTGGCGGTTCGTGTGCCTCGGCGAGGAGGCTGCTCTTGGGCGACGTGCGGAATGCACCTGTGGCAACACGTAGCGCCGCGTGGTGCACGGAGTCAAGAGCCTTTTTACTGGATTCGCTGGCAGAGTCGTAAACAAAGCATGCGTAATCCAGTTTCGATCGGACGATCGACCGATATAAAAGAAGGAGCGTCCTGCGGTCCGCGCCATAAGATGTGCGGGCGACACATTTTAAAACGTTCAGGGATTTAAAACATCGTTCCCGAAGCGTTCTAAAATGTTCTCTATACGTCAAACGACTGTCAAAAAATATCCCAAGAAACTTCGCCACCGGCCGAGTAGGAATCACCTGTCCACGGAGCTTGATTCCCAAGGCTAAGTCGTCGCAGCGGCGGCGGCAAAAGTGCATAGCGACGGTCTTTGTTGTTGAAAAACGAAGGCCGTTGTCGTCGCTCCACCTCTCTAGACGGGTTACAGCGAGCTGCAACTGTCTGGCAACGTGACGGGCGGTCGTGGCAGAAAGCCAGATCGCGAAATCATCGACAAATAGCGATCTGCCGATGGATGGTGCAAGTTTGTCGCCAATATCATTGATCGCCACAGCGAACAGCGCCACACTGAGAACTCCGCCTTGGGGAACTCCGTTCTCTTGCGTAAAACTGCTCGAAAGACAACTGCCAACACGGACTTTGAACCGACGACCCGATAAAAAGTTCTTGATAAAGAGGCCCATCCGGCCGCGTATGCCGTACTTGTGTACTTTGGAAAGTATTCTGTGTCGTAACACTGTATCATAGGCCGCCTCAATATCAAAGAACAATGCTCCAAGGTGCTTCTTTGCAGTAAAACAGGTGCGTATCTCGGTGTCGAGGGCTAAAATGTGGTCAACAGGGCTGCGGTGCTTTCTAAAACCGCACTGGGCGTTTGTAAAAACACCGTGATGTTCCAGAAACCAGCTAAGACGCACATTGACCATCTTCTCCATCAGCTTTGAAAGCGATGATGTGAGAGAGATGGGCCGATAGTGGAGAGGGTCATGTCCCGACTTGCCAGCCTTCAAGATAGGAATGATAGTGGCTTCCCGCCAGGTCTCAGGGAAAGTGCCAGTCTCCCAAAGCGAATTGAAAGTTGCTAGCAGCGCCTCGAGGGCAACCGCCGGGAGATGACGGAGCATGTCGTTGTGGACAGCATCCGGACCTTCTGAGACGCTGCGCAACGAGCTGATGGCAGACGTGAGCTCAGCCATAGAGAAAGGCTCGTTGTACACCAAATTTTCAGCTGTGCTGAAGTCCACGGCGGCTGGTGCAGGTCGTGAGGACGGCTCTCCTCGGCAGCGCTGATAGAGTGCACGGCCTATCGTCTCTGCGACGTCTAAAGGGTGGGATATGTCCGTGTTGTTCACTCTTAAAACCGGAAGCGGAACAGAGCTGAACCGGCCTTCAATGCGCTTCATGCGTGCCCATATCTGGGTCGTAGGAGTAAAACGGTTTAAGGAACTCACGTACGTGCGCCATGAAACAGCCTTTGCCTCTTTTAAAACGCGACGGGCAAAAGCCCGCGCTTTCTTAAAAGCAATGAGGTTCTCAGTAGTACTGCTCCGGTCAAACTTTCTAAAAGCGCGCTTCCTGGCACGAATCGCATCTCCGCATTCCTTGGTCCACCACGGGACCGGAGGACGACGAGGCTGACTCGACGTCTTGGGTATGCACCCGTTTGCGGAGTCAATGAGTAAACATGTAAAATCCTCTGTAGACATCACAGAGGCGTCGGCTCTGGATAAAACCGTGGCCTCTACGGCGGCCTGGAATTCGCCCCAGTCGGCCTTCCGAACATTCCACCTGGGTGGACGGTTGCCTGACACTGGGGACTCCTGGTGCTCCAGCCACACTGGGAAGTGGTCGCTCCCGAGTGGATCGTCATGGACGGACCAGGTAAAAAGCTGAGCTAGCCGCGGACTGACTAAGCTCAGGTCCAGAGCCGATGTTTGACCGGAGGGTGTTGTAAAATGGGTGCGCTGTCCTGTATTTAAAATACACAGCGCCTCATCGCGGATAAAAGATTCTAAAAGTCGACCACGAGTGCCAGTCGTGTCGCATCCCCACGCCAGGCTATGGGCATTAAAATCGCCGACTACCAGGACCGGAGGTGGAAGCTCATCGACAAGTCGATGCAGCTCAACCACCGGGAGCGCTATACCTGGTGGAAGGTATAAAGAACAAACTGTCAGCTCCCGGTGGTTGAAATCAACTCTAACGGCTACCGCCTGCAGAGGAGTCTGCAGCGGAACCAGACGTGCGGGCACACTGTGGTGCACTGCCAAAAGTACACCTCCATGGGCAATGGTCGGGGTGTCTAAGTCTCTTCTAAAAACAGAGTAACCCTTGATGGCAAAGGTAACGTTTGGCGCTAGCTTGGTCTCCTGGAGACCTAAAACAAGGGGTGTGCGCCAACGGATAAGAGACTGTAGGTCCTGGTAGTTGGCCCGGAGGCCTCTACAGTTCCACTGTAGAATAAAAGGCGTGGTTAAAAAGGCGCAAAAAGGGCGCGTATAACATGAGGCAAAGGCGCACACAGATACCTGACTGACCACAAAAAAGGTAAAAAGCACCGAGAGAAATGCACCTGGTAAAAAAGCGCAATAGCGCGAAAAAGATAAAAGGATAAAAGAGGAAATGACTAGACTGAAAGACTAGACTAGGTCCTCTAACTCCGAGGAGGCGCTCCCCCCGTAACGGATACGGGGATGCCCCGAGCCCTCTCGGTGTAGCCTCCTTTCAGCAGAGGCAGATCGGGCGTGGCTCGAGCCCTGCTGGGGCTTTTTCGCCCGGGGGGCGTCACCCTACGAGGGTGACCAGCTCGGGGGCGTCTGCCGCTTGGCGAGGCGCCCTGGAGCCGCGGAGGTCTGTTGCCGCCCCGACGGGGATGTCGAGGCGGCGGCCTGTGTCCTCGACACAGGCGTCTCTGGCAGCGGCGGTGGTGGCCGCCGCTGCGGAGGTGGAGGAGGCGGCGGGGGACCCATGATGGGCCGAGTCCCCGCCTCAGGTGTCTCCGGGGTGTCAGCGGCAACAGCCGCTTTGGCACTCCCGGAGGCGGAGTCGGCAGACGAGGCTTCCTTAGCCTCGAGGGCCTTCTGGACGAGGCGAGCCCTCCTCGCCTCTCGTGCCCTCCTCTCCTCCTCCCCCCGCCGCAGCGCCTCCTGCACCGCCGTGGGCGGTCGGGGGCGGGGCGGGGTGGGTGGCGCCTTACCCTGCGCCGGGGGGCGCCGACCACCCTGTCGGCGCTGGACGACGGCCCAGCCGTCTCCATCACCGTTCGCGGCTGGAGCGGGACTGGGTGGACCCCACACTGACTCTTGAGCAGCCTGCTCTGTGTTGCTCGGCGGCGCATGAGGCGCCGTGGTGTCCGCTGAGTCACCAGTGGCTACGACGGTGAGGCCGAATCGTTTGAGAAGCTGCACGAGCTGTGCCACACTCATCTGGGAGGCATCGGTAGAGTTTGTGACTCTCACCTTCTGGGCATACGAGGTCTTCGGGTGACTCTGGTTGTACACCTCCCGGGCCTCTTTGAAAGACAAATTTCTGGTAGCCTTGATGGTCATGATCTCTTTCTCCTTGACGTATGCAGGGCAAGACCTATCATACGCGGAGTGCGGCGTCTGCCCCTCTCCGCAGTTGACGCATCGGGGGGTCTCCGAGTCACAGGTTTCGTCAGTGTGGTCCTGCGAAGCACACTTGGAGCACGTGGGTCTTCCTCGGCAGTTGTCCTTTGTGTGGCCGAAACGTTGGCAGCGGAAGCAGCGCATGGGCGCTGGGACGAAAGGCCGCACGCGAACCTTCACGTAGCCCACGCGAATCTCACTCGGCAAGTCAGTGGAGTCAAACGTCAGAATTATGTTGTTGGTCGAGACCGTGCCTCTCTTCGTCATGATGCGGCGAGCCGCTGTCACGCCGAAATCAGCGAGCCCGTCCGCAATGTCCTCGTCGCTCACTCCCCTCAGATCGAAACAGTTAATGACCCCTCGTGAGGAGTTCTTAGATCGGTGAGGTTCCACTGTAAGCGGGATGGAGACGAGCCTCCGGCCGGATGCCCGTCCCTCGGAGAACACGAAGCGAGTAGCGTCCAACGCTTTCGCCGCCTCCTCGCTTTTCCTGAACTCGACCTCCAGCGCGCCATCACGCATCCGGTCACAACGAACGATCGAACCAAACCGGTCACAGCCATTCTTCCGCTGGAAGGGCGACAGAGAGCTCAGCTCCCTGTCTGCGCTCCGGAAGATAAGGATCTTAGGAGATCGTGGACCTTTGTCGAGCACCGTTCGCCTGTCGGCCGAGGCCAACGGGCGAGGATCGGCCGAGGCCGAAGGATTGGTAAGAGTGGGGGAAGGGGGGTTGGTCGAGTTATCCATGCGAGTGTGCTTGGTCTCCGCCAGCTCGGCCGCCGACGCTCCGCAACGGCGCCGCTACAAGGCCTGGGACGGCCGAGCTGACTGTACGAGACTTGGCAGCACCTTCCGAGGGGGAGAGAGAGACTCACCACCCCCCACGGTCGGATACCGCCTCCTCCCTTGACGCCTCGCCGAGTCACCGCCAGGGGCAGCGACAGATCAGCCTCACCGACGGAGGACGAGCACAAGTGCCCGAACCCCGCCGGCGACACCTCTCCGACACCACCCCCGGCGGCATCACGACTGGGAATGGCTCCTCAAGTGCGGCGCCCCACTGAGTGTCCCGCCCTTACAGAACTCAGGGCCAAAGAGGCGTGTTGCCTAGCCACCGCGACTGGCTCCGCACGGTGGGGGGCTCAACCTCCAGGATCCCGTTGTCCTGGGGTACGGGTCGGCTCGCCTAGCCTAGTAAAACCGGCTGGTACCCGAGGGGACGCCACTCCCCTTACACTAGCCCAACTCGGCTGTGTTCCTGCGGGTGCAAAAACAACCAAAAAGGGGAGAAAAGGAATCAGAAAGCTGTGATCGAACGAAACGCGGACATCCGGTGAGAAGCAAAGCAAAAGCAAGCAAAGACCGCTCAAAAGAAACAAAACCACGGAAACCAAGAAAAGTCGGGCCGTACCATCTGTCCATCCAGCGATCAAAGCAAGTCGTAGGCAAGCATGGGTCAAGCTGGGGCCGAGGGGGCGCTACTCCCCTTGCTGGCCGAGGCCAGGGCCGCCGCGGGGCAAGGGCCCAAGGAACCCAGTCCGACAGCAACCCGGGCCACTGCCAACCCCCTGCGGGGCCAATCCTGCAGACAATCCATCCAGTAAGCAAGGCAAGTCCAGGTCAAACGCGCGTCAAGCTGGGGCCGAGGGGGCGCTACTCCCCTTACTGGCCGAAGTCACAGCCGCCGCAAAGCCGGGGCCAGGTTACCCCGGCTAAGCAGCAGCTCTGACCACGGTCAGCCCCCTGCGGGGGAGGCGCTGGGAGCCGTACTCCGCCCACTAGAGGCGCTGGCCGCTGGGTGCCCGTACTCCGCCCACTAGAGGCGCTGGCCGCTGGGTGCCCGTACTACGCCCACTCGAAGCGCTGGGTGCCGTACTCCTTCCATTAGGGGCGCTGGGTGCCCGTACTCCCGACTCCGTCCGCCAGAGGCGCTGGGAGCAGAACTCGCTCCAGTGAAGGCGCCGCGCTGGGAGCCGTACTCCGTCCACTAGAGGCGCTGCTCCCTGCGCCCTGCTCCCTCCAGGGCTGACGCTGCGGTTGCGGCCGCCAGAGATTGAGATTGCTTACTATGGTCGTGGCAGTCACAATACGAGGGGTGTTCCAAAAGTTCCCGACCCGACCGTGAATGAGCAGATACGATATCGACTTGTAGAACCAAAAATGATAATTCATCCAAATAATTTGTCAATGGTTGAGACAGTGATCATCCTATAACACAATGATCAGGCCGTATTGCGTGACGAAATTCCAGCTCCCTCGTGGCTGGGCCACAAACTTTTTGAACACCCCATGTAGTAATAGCCCATCCCATCTGCGGTCACACCGCCACAATGTTCTGTCATTCGCAATCGCAAAGTGCCTTACACGTCCAAGCATTAATTACAATCAGTCTTCTTTTTGCGCATCGCACTTTATGCTTCGACTTTGAGCGCCGTCAGTGTCCGACTACAAACTGATGCATCCTCATTGGCACTGATGCATCGGACGCATCCTCGGCAGCCCTAGTTCCACACAAAGCCAGAAGGGCATTATCCGGGAAAGAGAAAAGACTTATTAGGCATGGATGTATTCATTTTTTATGGGCATCGTACAGGTATTATATAACTGTTCCCGCTTCAGTGACATAAAGTGACAACGAGCATCCAGCGGGTTGCAACGCGATATTTGCGATTACCCCGAGGACATTCGGTAGGTATATGCACCAGTATAACGCCTTTTGGGGCGACTAACGGAGCGAGCGAGAGGGTGGGCCTTGCACGTGCGAAATTGCGAGGTACCTCCAACTGACTTGTGCACGGCACCCTACTAACTGGTCACTAGCGACGTGCCAAATTTGGGCACAATCGGCCCAGCCGTTCTCGAGATCTGGAAGCGGCACCCTGCACGTGCGCACGTGCAAAATGGGTCCCAACTGACTTGTGCACGGCACCCTACTAACCGGTCCCTAACTGTGTACCAAATTTGAGCGCAATCGGTCGAGCCGGTCTCGAGGTCTGGAAACGACCCCTGCACGTGCGCACGTGCAGCAGCACCCCAACTCTGGCACATGGATATGCAGTGCCTAGTGGGTGCCTACCTACATGCCAACTTTCAGCGCAATCGGCCAAGTAGTTACCGAGATATTGCAACAATTACAAAACGGACACCTCTTCGTTTTGCACGTGGCACGTGCATAAGGGGTCACCCACATGCATCAGGAATAGTTCAATACTTAGTAGAAGGAATGAAGCTACCCTACAAAAATTACCGCATGTAAATCGGTCAAGTGGTTGCTGAGATATAAGCCTCGCAAAAGCGTCCGCACGGCCGGCCGGCCGCTCATACTCAGAAATTTTCGTTCATCTAAGGAAAGACTCCGCTCGCTTCGCTCGCTCCGTAATAATACGAATCATGGTATGTGCATGCACGATTCCAACACTTTTTCCCCAAGACTGCTTGTGACACCTAGCATTTTTGCATTATTGTCTGAACAATTCATGAAACAGTCTTTCAAGAAACCAATGACTTGTTGGGCTTACTCAGATACCAAATCTCGAAACAGGCACATCTTCAAATGATTGCAATGTTGAAAATGTTAATACTTTCAGCATAAAAGCTCTAGCTATGCATGGGCAAAGCGATGGCTGATCCCTAAAAGCCATTCAAGTTATTTATCAATGGTTATTTCTTTTTTAAAAATTGCAAAAAACTGTCAGCACACCATACGCAATTTGCAACACAACATCGAAAACTGTTACAGAAGTTTTTGTTTACTCCGTTGCCATGGAGACGAAGCCCCGCAAAACTACGCTCCCGGATCGAAAGTACAATTCTATTGACGCCGCATGTCCAGGTTTTATGAAAAGTAGTAGTTTGTAAAATTGTACTTTGAAAACTACAAATGTACAAACTACAATCGGATTGTAGAATCTTTATGAAAAAGGACACAGTTTTCTTTTTGCGCAGCGCACTTTATGCTTCGACTTTGAGCGCCGTCAGTGTCCGACTACAAACTGATGCATCCTCATTGGCATTGATGCATCGGATACATCCTCTGCAGCCCTAGTTCCACACTACAGCACGCCAGAAGGGCATTATCCGGGAAAAAGACTCGTATTAGGCATGGGTGTATTCATTTTTTATGGGCATCGTACAGCTTCCGACTTGGGCATAACTGTTTCGACTTCAGTGACAGAAAGTGACTAGCACATCCGGTGAGTTGCAACGAGATATTTGCGATTACCCCGAGAACATTCGGTATATGCATAATACGAATCATGTTATGTGCATGCACGATTCCAACACCATTTCCCCAAGACGGCTTGTGACACCTAGCATTCCACAAAATATAGCTTTAGGCACTTATAAGGTGGATGGGGGTCCTATAACTAACAACAACAAAAATACCGTGAGGGATGAAGGTCCCATAGCTAATTAAAAAAAAAAAAAATATCAGCGGTAACATTATTCAGACTACAGGTGCTGTTATATGCAGTTTCGTCATAGCTTGATGCTTGATTCATATTTGAATACCACGACTTTCAACACACATGAGCAGAGAGGTCACAAATTCAAAGCAATAAATGCATTGATCTGAGTCTTAAGTGATCCCGCACCCTCTGCACTTGCAGATAATCACTGCACGAGTACATACATATGTACAACACCAGCACCTTACCGAACATCGCAGTAGCTCGACATCGAGTGCACAAGCGAGGACAGGTGGTAAACGCTTCGACTGGCGACCACGAGCAGTTACAGTAAGATTCACACAGGCCACCGCCGTTTTGAAATCGTCAATCAATGAATGACTAGAATAAATGAATAAATAGAATGAATGAATGAATGAATGAATGAATGAATGAATGAATGCACGAATGGACATCAATGAACAGTTGACCGGGAGATGACCAGGGAAGGGCGGCATCGCATCAGCCAGTTCTGTCAGCCGTTGGTAGGCGATGCTACAGATGGTGTTACACACGTGGATGTCGCCTCTGGCGATGAAGTGATGTTGCGGCAGTTCCATTTTCCCAGAGACCGGACTGGCCAGACTCGTCATCTGGTCGTCGTCTGGTGCAGGACGATACCACACCAGCCGTTCAGGAGTGTCCCATTGATACTGACGCTACTCCATCGATACCTGCAGCTCTTAAACCAGCTAGATGGAGACGACTTATCTGAAGCAGACATGGAGTATGGTCTATAGTTAGTATAAACTGAGCTTTCTGCTGTATTGATACGGAAATGTGCTAAATAATTCACTAGGCATGCGACATTAAAAGACTACGGAGACACATAATTGTTATTTTTATTTTGTTTTTATATTTATAAAGTATTTTTTAATGATGTAACAAAGATACGAACACAATAAATGTGTATATAGCAAGCAAATGCGACCATATCCTCACTAAAACGCCTTAGCATCCTTGATCAGCTGGCGGGGAGATAAGACCCGGCCCAGGGACTCACCTCTGTTGTTATTGTTGTCGTGGTTGTTGTATGTCTCACAATGAGACGACTGACGGCACGGCGGCGATAGTCAGCACGTCGTAGACATCACTGTGGAAGGAGCTGCAGCCTGCGCCGGAGTCATGATCACCACCTGAGAACTTAAAACTTCCGTAAAAATGCAGTCCACGTTAGAGAACGGCCTCGCGTCCTGGATCTCACAGAATGGGAAAGCAATAGCCTTAGAGTGAAGCATGAGAAGGCGCGTAACTTCAGGTTACAATCGATCTCAGTTGGGACCGTGATTGCTTCTGCCGTCAAGCGTTATCAAGTGGCTCTGTTACCTACTGGCTGAAACAAAAAAACTTACATCCCTTGGCTGCCGACCACTGAGCCCGGCAGAATGTGGAGGGTCGACCCCAAGTGTCCCCGCTGCACTCCTGCCGGGTACGTTACTTGAGTATCTACGACTTTACTGTGTTTTAATGTCAATGCTGAGCATGCGATTCACTGCTGACTAGACCATGGAAAGCACTAACAGCCGCCGTCCACTGGTTAAGTGTGCGCTGAATTTAACATTGGAGTATATGGGCTGCGCGGCGACTGCGGTTCAGCGCCGAACGCGCGATGAAGCGCAGTCAGCTGAACATTCGGAGGCTGTTGGGCGATGAATCACGTCTGACAGATCAACATCACTTAACTTCTCATGACGATTGAAATGCTGTACCTACCTTTTCTTTTCAGCGCGCACTAGGTGTTATATATTAGTAGCCCCAACTTAGTTTGTTTGTTTGTTTGTTTGTTTGTTTATTGGGGCTTTAGGGCGCGTCGACTGCAAAGGTCATTTTGCGCCCATAACGTCGCGCTAGTAAAACAAGTGTTTCAAAAGAAGAAACTTTCTAGATATCAAGACTAGAAAGTAAAAGACGTTATAAAAAAAAGACAGGGTAAAATAAAACAACGCAAGAGCGTCGTAATAGACAACTGACTAGACAAGGAGACTAGAGAGGATTTGGGTCAGGTCGAGTAAATCGCTTGGAATTTGACTGCGCGGATAAAGGAAAAGATGTTGCCAGATAAAACCCAGGGTGACTCGTCACCCAGCAGGTGGCGGACAGTGGTACCCGGAGCGATGCGGCCGAGGTAGCGCGTCCGGTCTGGTTCTAAAAGTTCTAAAAAGCCCCAACTTAGTAGCGAAATATAATTTAGATTAAATTAGTAGAAACCAATGTAATTATTATGTAACAGATAAAAGCCAAAAGTATGGTAGTAAAATACGAGTACTTATTGTAACGTTTGGTACAACTCTGTTTAATTATTAGTCATTCGGCCCTAAGTGTGTAATCACCCCTAGGATCGCAGGTTTCCGGTCTTCAATGCGATAGCCCCGTGCCTTACACTCGTCTTTAACGTGTCTGATTATATTTCGGTTGTAAATAGACAAATCAAGTCAAGCGACTGTTTCAATACGAAGAGTGCAGTCACGAGAGTGCTAAACAATTGGCGACGAGGATGAGATGACAAAGAAATCACAAAAAACGCCGTGAGTACCTCTGTGGTGACAACAGTGGCGCAGGAATGGCGACTGTGCCAAACGTTCAGCCGTACAAAAAGGGGGAGGATTTTGATCGGTGGCTCCTGTTTGTTTGTTTATTGGGGCTTTAGGGCGCGTCGACTGCAAAGGTCATTTTGCGCCCATAACGTCGCGCTAGTAAAACAAGTGTTTCAAAAGAAGAAACTTTCTAGATATCAAGACTAGAAAGTAGAAGACTTTATAAAAAAGACAGGGTAAAATAAAACAACGCAAAAGCGTCGTAATAGACAACTGACTAGACAAGGAGACTAGAGAGGATTTGGGTCAGGTCGAGTAAATCGCTTGGAATTTGACTGCACGGATAAAGGAAAAGATGTTGCCAGATAAAACCCAGGGTGACTCGTCACCCAGCAGGTGGCGGACAGTGGTACCCGGAGCGATGCGGCCGAGGTAGCGCGTCCGGTCTGGTTCTAAAAGTGGACAAGATAAGAGCACGTGAGCGACGGTAAGAGGCGCGGAACAACCGTTGCAAATGGCCTGCTCGTCTCCGCGGAGGAGGTGGCCATGCGTGGCATATGTATGGCCGATTCGGAGCCTGCACAAGATCACCTCGTTGGACCGGTTGTCTTGCAAGCAAGACCTCCATGGCTCCAAAGTCGGCTTCACCTCACGGAGCTTTCCGCCTCCACGTAGGCTCCACTCTGCCTGCCACTCAGAGAGAATGAAAGATCGCACAGCCGAATAAAGGTCACGCGCCGGCAATGGCAGACGTCGAGTGCAGGAGGCTGCGGCCGCGCGCCTCGCGGCCGCATCTGCCAGCTCGTTGCCGTGTATGCCGACGTGGCTGGGAATCCAGCAGAACTGAACAAATTTTCCCGATTGTTCCACTGACTGAAGTCGAGCTAAAATGTCTTGAACGATCGGGTCAACTGGATTAAAACTCCGTAACGCCAAAAGGCTACTTAGGGAGTCCGATAAAATCAAGTAAGAAAGGCCGTCCGACACCTCGATAAAACACAGAGCCTTCTCGATGGCGACTAGCTCAGATGAAAACACCGAGGCAAAAGAAGGTAGAGAGAATGAGCGGGTATCGCGACCTGCGATAAAAGCACATCCCACTCCCTCAGGTGTTTTTGATCCGTCTGTAAAAACGGTGTTAAAACCATCGTACGAGACGATGTGTTGCAAGGCCCTGACTCGCGCCTCACAAGGCAGCAAGTCATCCTTCTTAACTTCGGAGAGTGAGAGATCTACTTGAGGTTTTGCGTGTTTCCAAGGCGGAGAGGACGTACCCCAGCTACGTCGTACGACACGTAAACCTATGTTGGCTGCGGAGAAGAGACCTCTCATGCGCGCTCCAAAGCAGAGCGATTGTCGCGCTCTGTCAAGTCGAGTGTAGTAGGTGGAGAAGACGTACGGATACGTCGGATGCGTCGGGAACTGACGCAGTTTCAGCGCATAGCGCATCCCAAGCATCTGGCGGCGTAGGGATAGAGGCGGCTCGTGCGCCTCAGCAAGAAGGCTGCTGCTGGGCGAGGTGCGGAATGCTCCGGTGGCGACACGGATTGCAGCATGATGGACTGCGTCGAGGACCTTTTTGCTGGATTGGCTCGCTGAATCGTAGACAAAAGAAGCGTAATCCAGCTTCGACCGAACTATCGATCGGTACAGGAGAAGAAGGGTCCTGCGGTCCGCACCATAAGATGTGCGAGCAACACATTTTAAAACGTTCAGGGATTTAAAACACCGTTCCCGAAGCGTTCTAAAATGTTCCTTATACGTCAAGCGACTGTCAAAATAAATCCCAAGAAACTTCGCCACCGGCCGAGTGGGAATCACCTGTCCGTAGAGCTTGATTCCCAAAGCTAGGTCGTCACAACGTCGGCGGCAAAAGTGCATTGCCACGGTCTTCGCTGTGGAAAAACGAAGACCATTCTTACCGCTCCACCTCTCCAAACGTGTTACGGCGAGCTGCAGCTGTCTAGCCGCGTGTCGAGCGCTTGAAGCAGCAAACCAGATGGCAAAATCGTCGACAAAAAGCGATCTCCCGATGGAAACCGGGAGGTCGTCGACGATGTCATTGATTGCCACCGCGAACAACGCCACACTGAGCACCCCACCCTGGGGAACTCCGTTCTCCTGGGTAAAACTGCTCGAGAAATCACTGCCAACTCGGACTTTAAACCGACGACCCGATAAAAAATTCTTGATAAAGAGGCCCATCCGGCCGCGTATGCCGTACTTATATACTTTGGAAAGTATGCTGTGTCGTAAGACTGTATCATAGGCCGCCTCAATATCAAAGAACAGTGCTCCAAGGTGCTTCTTTTCAGTAAAACAGGTGCGTATCTCGGAATCAAGGGCTAAAATGTGGTCAACAGGGCTGCGGTGCTTTCTAAAACCGCACTGGGCGTTTGTAAAAACACCGTGATGTTCCAGAAACCAGCTAAAACGCACATTGACCATCTTCTCCATCAGCTTTGAAAGCGATGATGTGAGAGAGATGGGCCGATAATGGAGAGGGTCATGTCCCGACTTGCCAGCCTTCAAGATAGGAATGATAATGGCTTCCCGCCAGGTCTCAGGGAAGGTGCCAGTCTCCCAAAGCGAATTGAAGGTTGCTAGCAGCGCCTCGAGGGCAACTGTGGGGAGATGACGGAGCATGTCGTTGTGGACAGCATCCGGACCTTCTGAGACGCTGCGCAACGAGCTGATGGCAGACGTGAGCTCAGCCATAGAGAAAGGCTCGTTGTACACCAAATTTTCAGCTGTGCTGAAGTCCACGGCGGCTGGTGCAGGTCGTGAGGACGGCTCTCCTCGGCAGCGCTGATAGAGTGCACGGCCTATCGTCTCTGCGACGTCTGAAGGGTGAGATATGTCCGTGTTGTTCACTCTTAAAACCGGAAGCGGAACAGAGCTGAACCGGCCTTCAATGCGCTTCATGCGTGCCCATATTTGGGTCGTAGGAGTAAAACGGTTTAAGGAACTTACGTAAGTGCGCCATGAAACAGCCTTTGCCTCCTTTAAAACGCGTCGGGCAAAAGCCCGCGCTCTCTTAAAAGCGATGAGGTTCTCAGTAGTACTACTCCGGTCAAACTTTCTAAAAGCGCGCTTCCTGGCACGAATCGCATCTCCGCATTCCTTGGTCCACCACGGGACCGGAGGACGACGAGGCTGACTCGACGTCTTGGGTATGCACCCGTTTGCGGAGTCAATGAGTAAACATGTAAAATCCTCTGTAGACATCACAGAGGCGTCGGCTCTGGATAAAACCGTGGCCTCTACGGCGGCCTGGAATTCGCCCCAGTCGGCCTTCCGAACATTCCACCTGGGTGGACGGTTGCCTGACACTGGGGACTCCTGGTGCTCCAGCCACACTGGGAAGTGGTCGCTCCCGAGTGGGTCGTCATGGACGGACCAGGTAAAAAGCTGAGCTAGCCGCGGACTGACTAAGCTCAGGTCCAGAGCCGATGTTTGACCGGAGGGTGTTGTAAAATGGGTGCGCTGTCCTGTATTTAAAATACACAGCGCCTCATCGCGGATAAAAGATTCTAAAAGTCGACCACGAGTGCCAGTCGTGTCGCATCCCCACGCCAGGCTATGGGCATTAAAATCGCCGACTACCAGGACCGGAGGTGGAAGCTCATCGACAAGTCGATGCAGCTCAACCACCGGGAGCGCTATACCTGGTGGTAGGTATAAAGAGCACACTGTCAGTTCCCGGTGGTTGAAATCAACTCTGGCGGCCACCGCCTGCAGGGGAGTCTGCAGCGGCACCTGGCGAGCAGGTACGCTGTGGTGAACCGCCAGAAGCACACCTCCATGGGCAATGGTAGGGGTGTCCAGGTCTCTTCTAAAAACAGAGTAGCCCTTGATGGCAAAGGTAACGTTTGGCGCTAGCTTGGTCTCCTGGAGACCTAAAACAAGGGGTGTGCGCCAACGGATAAGAGACTGTAGGTCCTGGTAGTTGGCCCGGAGGCCTCTACAGTTCCACTGTAGAATAAAAGGCGTGGTTAAAAAGGCGCAAAAAGGGCGCGTATAACATGAGGCAAAGGCGCACACAGATACCTGACTGACCACAAAAAAGGTAAAAAGCACCGAGAGAAATGCACCTGGTAAAAAAGCGCAATAGCGCGAAAAAGATAAAAGGATAAAAGAGCAAATGACTAGACTGAAAGACTAGACTAGGTCCTCTAACTCCGAGGAGGCGCTCCCCCCGTAACGGATACGGAAATGCCCCGAGCCCTCTCGGTGTAGCCTCCCTTCAGCAGAGGCAGATCGGGCGTGGCTCGAGCCCTGCTGGGGCTTTTTCGCCCGGGGGGCGTCACCCTCCGAGGGTGACCAGCTCGGGGGCGTCTGCCGCTTGGCGAGGCGCCCTGGAGCCGCGGAGGTCTGTTGCCGCCCCGACGGGGATGTCGAGGCGGCGGCCTGTGTCCTCGACACAGGCGTCTCTGGCAGCGGCGGTGGTGGCCGCCGCTGCGGAGGTGGAGGAGGCGGCGGGGGACCCATGATGGGCCGAGTCCCCGCCTCAGGTGTCTCCGGGGTGTCAGCGGCAACAGCCGCTTTGGCACTCCCGGAGGCGGAGTCGGCAGACGAGGCTTCCTTAGCCTCGAGGGCCTTCTGGACGAGGCGAGCCCTCCTCGCCTCTCGTGCCCTCCTCTCCTCCTCCCCCCGCCGCAGCGCCTCCTGCACCGCCGTGGGCGGTCGGGGGCGGGGCGGGGTGGGTGGCGCCTTACCCTGCGCCGGGGGGCGCCGACCACCCTGTCGGCGCTGGACGACGGCCCAGCCGTCTCCATCACCGTTCGCGGCTGGAGCGGGACTGGGTGGACCCCACACTGACTCTTGAGCAGCCTGCTCTGTGTTGCTCGGCGGCGCATGAGGCGCCGTGGTGTCCGCTGAGTCACCAGTGGCTACGACGGTGAGGCCGAATCGTTTGAGAAGCTGCACGAGCTGCGCTACACTCATCTGGGAGGCATCGGTAGAGTTTGTGACTCTCACCTTCTGGGCATACGAGGTCTTCGGGTGACTCTGGTTGTACACCTCCCGGGCCTCTTTGAAAGACAAATTTCTGGTAGCCTTGATGGTCATGATCTCTTTCTCCTTGACGTATGCAGGGCAAGACCTATCATACGCGGAGTGCGGCGTCTGCCCCTCTCCGCAGTTGACGCATCGGGGGGTCTCCGAGTCACAGGTTTCGTCAGTGTGGTCCTGCGAAGCACACTTGGAGCACGTGGGTCTT
Organism: Amphibalanus amphitrite; assembly: GCF_019059575.1. Taxonomy (NCBI): domain Eukaryota; kingdom Metazoa; phylum Arthropoda; class Thecostraca; order Balanomorpha; family Balanidae; genus Amphibalanus; species Amphibalanus amphitrite. The sequence continues at coordinate 43,264 of NW_024881856.1, forward strand.
CCTCGGCAGTTATCCTTTGTGTGGCCGAAACGTTGGCAGCGGAAGCAGCGCATGGGCGCTGGGACGAAAGGCCGCACGCGAACCTTCACGTAGCCCACGCGAATCTCACTCGGCAAGTCAGTGGAGTCAAACGTCAGAATTATGTTTTTGGTCGAGACCGTGCCTCTCTTCGTCATGATGCGGCGAGCCGCTGTCACGCCGAAATCAGCGAGCCCGTCCGCAATGTCCTCGTCGCTCACTCCCCTCAGATCGAAACAGTTAATGACCCCTCGTGAGGAGTTCTTAGATCGGTGAGGTTCCACTGTAAGCGGGATGGAGACGAGCCTCCGGCCGGATGCCCGTCCCTCGGAGAACACGAAGCGAGTAGCGTCCAACGCTTTCGCCGCCTCCTCGCTTTTCCTGAACTCGACCTCCAGCGCGCCATCACGCATCCGGTCACAACGAACGATCGAACCAAACCGGTCACAGCCATCCTTCCGCTGGAAGGGCGACAGAGAGCTCAGCTCCCTGTCTGCGCTCCGGAAGATAAGGATCTTAGGAGATCGTGGACCTTTGTCGAGCACCGTTCGCCTGTCGGCCGAGGCCAACGGGCGAGGATCGGCCGAGGCCGAAGGATTGGTAAGAGTGGGGGAAGGGGGGTTGGTCGAGTTATCCATGCGAGTGTGCTTGGTCTCCGCCAGCTCGGCCGCCGACGCTCCGCAACGGCGCCGCTACAAGGCCTGGGACGGCCGAGCTGACTGTACGGGACTTGGCGGCACCTTCCGAGGGGGAGAGAGAGACTCACCACCCCCCACGGTCGGATACCGCCTCCTCCCTTGACGCCTCGCCGAGTCACCGCCAGGGGCAGCGACAGATCAGCCCCACCGACGGAGGACGAGCACAAGTGCCCGAACCCCGCCGGCGACACCTCTCCGACACCACCCCCGGCGGCATCACGACTGGGAATGGCTCCTCAAGTGCGGCGCCCCACTGAGTGTCCCGCCCTTACAGAACTCAGGGCCAAAGAGGCGTGTTGCCCAGCCACCGCGACTGGCTCCGCACGGTGGGGGGCTCAACCTCCAGGATCCCGTTGTCCTGGGGTACGGGTCGGCTCGCCTAGCCTAGTAAAACCGGCTGGTACCCGAGGGGACGCCACTCCCCTTACACTAGCCCAACTCGGCTGTGTTCCTGCGGGTGCAAAAACAACCAAAAAGGGGAGAAAAGGAATCAGAAAGCTGTGATCGAACGAAACGCGGACATCCGGTGAGAAGCAAAGCAAAAGCAAGCAAAGACCGCTCAAAAGAAACAAAACCACGGAAACCAAGAAAAGTCGGGCCGTACCATCTGTCCATCCAGCGATCAAAGCAAGTCGTAGGCAAGCATGGGTCAAGCTGGGGCCGAGGGGGCGCTACTCCCCTTGCTGGCCGAGGCCAGGGCCGCCGCGGGGCAAGGGCCCAAGGAACCCAGTCCGACAGCAACCCGGGCCACTGCCAACCCCCTGCGGGGCCAATCCTGCAGACAATCCATCCAGTAAGCAAGGCAAGTCCAGGTCAAACGCGCGTCAAGCTGGGGCCGAGGGGGCGCTACTCCCCTTACTGGCCGAAGTCACAGCCGCCGCAAAGCCGGGGCCAGGTTACCCCGGCTAAGCAGCAGCTCTGACCACGGTCAGCCCCCTGCGGGGGATCGGTGGCTCCGAGGCTTGGACTACTACTTTGTAGCAAGTGGCATCATTTGCCCAGAGCAGAAAAAGGCCACGCTAATGCACATCCTGGGGTTGGATATTCAAGATCTGTTCGAGACTCTGGCCGTGGTATTTGTTTGTTTGTTTATTGGGGCTTTAGGGCGCGTCGACTGCAAAGGTCATTTTGCGCCCATAACGTCGCGCTAGTAAAACAAGTGTTTCAAAAGAAGAAACTTTCTAGATATCAAGACTAGAAAGTAAAAGACTTTATAAAAAAGACAAGGTAAAATAAAACAACGCAAGAGCGTCGTAATAGACAACTGACTAGACAAGGAGACTAGAGAGGATTTGGGTCAGGTCGAGTAAATCGCTTGGAATTTGACTGCGCGGATAAAGGAAAAGATGTTGCCAGATAAGACCCAGGGTGACTCGTCACCCAGCAGGTGGCGGACAGTGGTAGCCGGAGCGATGCGGCCGAGGTAGCGCGTCCGGTCTGGTTCTAGAAGTGGACAAGATAAGAGCACGTGAGCGACGGTAAGAGGCGCGGAACAACCGTTGCAAATGGCCTGCTCGTCTCCGCGGAGGAGGTGGCCATGCGTGGCATATGTATGGCCGATTCGGAGCCTGCACAAGATCACCTCGTTGGACCGGTTGTCTTGCAAGCAAGACCTCCATGGCTCCAAAGTCGGCTTCACCTCACGGAGCTTTCCGCCTCCACGTAGGCTCCACTCTGCCTGCCACTCAGAGAGAATGAAAGATCGCACAGCCGAATAAAGGTCACGCGCCGGCAATGGCAGACGTCGAGTGCAGGAGGCTGCGGCCGCGCGCCTCGCGGCCGCATCTGCCAGCTCGTTGCCGTGTATGCCGACGTGGCTGGGAATCCAGCAGAACTGAACAAATTTTCCCGATTGTTCCACTGACGCCAGAAACTGATGAGACTCTAGATTGCTACAAAGAGGCATGTCAAAGGCTAAAAAGGTATTTTAACCCTCGCCGGCACAGGCCATTTTGAGTCCTTCGACGGCACAAGGGGGGGGGGGGTGGTACGACCCCCCCCTCGCGTTTGGCCCCTGATCGAGCTAGAGCTTCGCGGAAAAAACGAGCGTGTTGCCCGTCACGAGAGGAAGCCGATGATACCCAAGTTTAAGGTCCTAGGTCATCGGGTGACCTTCCAGGTCAGGTCAATGACCCGAAAACCGGGAAAATCGGGACCTGTTAGAAAGTCGTAAAGTGTGGCTGCTACGTGGTTTTCCGGGGTGCTGATCACGAATATCGTGTTAGTTTTGATCAGAGATGATGTCTTAAAGCATTTAGACCAGGTCGGGTCAGGTCAGGTCAGGTCAACCGGTAGGGGTTGTGACGGGTACTCGTAATACGTGCCAACCGCCTCGGACAGCATCGTAACATGTTACGAAGGCACCAAAACTACTTCGTAAATGTTCAAATGGTTGCTAAATTCGAATTCAGCTAAAAAAACTAGCCTAGAAACATGTAAAACTCGAAAAAGTGAACCGAGGTCACCCGAGGTCACCAAAGGTCAATGACCTGACCTGACCTTCAGGTGACCTTGACACCCACCCTAATGCATGGGAGCAACATCAAATCACATGTTTGAACGTTTGAAACCACGAAAAGCCTGCAAACGCGCGGCTAATGCGAGCCGACATGCGCCGAACCGCGATTTCGGCCAAACATGGTCACAGAAAAGAGGTCACAGGTCACAGGTCATTGGGGTCAGGGTCATGAAATTTATAGGGTAGGTATAAAATTGATCAATGCGAGGGTACTGAAAGTTTCGTCGCGATCGGCCGCTTTTTACGCGAGTTATTCGCGAAAAACCTTAGGGGGGGTTGCATCAACCCCCCCCCCCTGTGCCGGCGAGGGTTAAGCCAAAAACAAACAGAGTATATGAAAGATATCTCTTCCATGAAATGAACCAAGGGCAAGAGACTATGGAAGAGTTCATATCCCGGCTGAGAGTGCAGGCAAGTCGTTGTGGCTTTGCACCTGCTGAGCTTGATGGTCTCATCTGTGATCGGGTGATATCAGGTTGTCGCGATATGGAACTGAAGCAAAGGCTGCTCCAGAAAAGTGAGATGGACATGACTGTCGACAATTTGGTAACATGGTGTTCGAGTTTCGAAAGGTGCCGTGTGCAAGCAAAGGCCATGACTGGGCAGCCAGCTCCACTGGAGGCAGACGTCAACTTGGTCCGGCACCGGCAAGGAGCAGGAGGTGCACGGGCACAGGAGGGCACCGAACACAACAGACGACCAGGTGCAACTCGTCAGCCCCAAAGGGCAGACAGGGGTAAGCTAAAAGGCGAATGCTACCGCTGTGGAAAGCAGGGGCATTATGCCAGAGACTGCAACCTGAAAGACAAGGTGACCTGCGGCAAATGTGGCAAGGTCGGACATGTGTCTAAAATGTGCCGTACAAAGCTCGTGAACAATGTTTCTGACCAGACAAGTGAGTCTGTAAACTGTAAACTCTATAGGGCAGCAGGGACCTTATGGCATGTATCATGTGCATGAAGTAGGCAGCAGTGATCACAAAACTAAACCTGTTGTTGTGAGTGTGTCTGTTAATGGGGTGCAAGTGTCCATGCAGGTGGACACAGGGGCGTCATGCTCTGTCATGGCCCGTGACGTGTTTGTCTCCCTCTATGGTGAAATAGAGCTCTCAAAACTGGGTGAGAAACCTGATCTGTGTGCTTATGGGGGGACACTCGTGCCGTACACTCGTCTTTAACGTGTCTGATTATATTTCGGTTGTAAATAGACAAATCAAGTCAAGCGACTGTTTCAATACGAAGAGTGCAGTCACGAGAGTGCTAAACACTAGGCACTGGACGATTACACTCAAAATGTGCGCCTAGACAGTGGACGGCCGTCGGCCACCGTAAGTGGAATTGTGCGACCATGTCCTGAAGGCCGCGATGTACTGAGCACCTACTTCTACGGAGTACGTTATACGGACTGTGCCCGTCTGCTCGCTGTTGTGTCCACAGGTCGTTGAGGTTCAGAGGCGTCTACCGCCGCGCTCCTCGAGTGGTGGACGTCCGGGAACTCTACTACCTAGCGGCCGAGTACCACTACTGCCCGGAGTGCAGCGGGACCTTCATCAGTACGGACCCTCGGCTGGTCGACCAGCTGGCCGACGGTCTGCGCGGCCGGTATCCAGACGTCTCTACCTAGCGGTCTGCCAGCAACAGGGCCATTTCGGGGCTCCTTCACGGGCGGACTCTCGGGAACAGCCCCATCGCGCTCTGCCGAACGATCGCCGAGCAGCACTCTGAGGAGTACTGCCTCCGGATGCAGGCGCACTGGCAGACTGCCAGCGATACCAGTAAGCTGACCTGACAGTATGTTCACTGAGAACATATTTCTTCTCGTTATTTGTTAGGATCTATACGCCCACAAGAGCGTTGATCTATGAATGTCTGCTGCCCATGGAGTTGTGGTGTTGATTGTTGATAAATAAAAAGTGCATGCGCTGTACGCATTATCGGCAGTGGCCATAAGCCTCGGACAGTGATAGTCTAACAGCATGTGCTCTCTTCCACCGTAGACTCGGCTCCGCAGATCTTGTGCAGCCGGCGGTGCAGTACCAGCCGCCGCCAGACTTTGTCGCCCCGCCCGGACCCGCGTGGCACCTGCGGTTTGTTTGTTTGCACCTGCGGGACGTTTGGCAGAGGCTGCCCCTGCCAAAGGCGGCCTGCACGAGCACTTACGGCCAGAATGTGGCCGTAAGTGGGGGTGAGGGGTAACTTTATGGGGGGGGGGGGCAACTTTATGTCCTGTTGTGTCGTGCTATGCAGCTAGTAATTTAGTAGTCTTTTTCATTTGTGAAATTGTATTTCTGTACACGGCAAAACGGCGTTAAGGACTTCTTCTTCCGGTAATACATCTCGAACGTGGACCTGTGCATCTGAACTCCGTCAGAACATGGCGACGAAGATGTGAGATTACCTTACGGAAGCACAAATCAAGCATCCAAATTGTTCTTGCTACAATTTGAGTGCTAATTTTACGTGAGAACTTACCGTGTCCACTTCATGGAAGGTATATCAGCATCTGCGGCGTTCCTGGCGCACCCGGGTCGTCCTCCCGTGGCGTTCAGGCAAAGGCGGTTCGCCTTCGATACCTATCTGCTGGCGATCGGAGGCAGGGAGTTCTCCGCTGAACGTCAAAAGCAGTATTGCTACACTGTCTTGGCCAGGAAGGGCGAAGAATATATCAGACTATCCCAGCGCGATGAGGCGCAGTCAGATGAACATTCGGAGGCTGTTGGGCGCTGAATCACGTCTGACAGAGCAACATCACTTAACTTCTCCTGACGATTGAAATGCTGTACCTTTTCTTTTCAGCGCGCACTAGGCACTGGACAATTACACTCAAAATGCGTGCCTAGACAGTGGGCGGCCACCGTAAGTGAAATTATGCGACCATGTCCTGAAGGCCGCGATGTACTGAGCACCTACTTCAACGGAGTACGTTCTACGGACTGTGCCCGTCTGCTCGCTGTTGTGTCCACAGGTCGTTGAGGTTCAGAGGCGTCTACCGCCGCGCTCCTCAAGTGGTGGACGTCCGAGACCTCTACCACCTGGCAGCAGAGTACCACTACTGCCCGGAGTGCAGCGGGACCTTCATCAGCACGGACCCTCGGCTGGTCGACCAGCTGGCCGATGGCCTGCGCGGCCGGTATCCAGACGTCTCTACCTAGCGGTCTGCCAGCAACAGGGCCATTTCGGGGCTCCTTCACGGGCGGACTCTCGGGAACAGCCCCATCGCGCTCTGCCGAGCGATCGCCGAGCAGCACTCGGAGGAATACTGCCTCCGGATGCAGGCGCACTGGCAGACTGCCAGCGATACCAGTAAGCTGCACTGACAGTATGTTCACTGAGAACATATTTCCTCTCGTTATTTGTTAGGATCTATACGCCCACAAGAGCGTTGATTTATGAATGTCTGCTGCCCATGGAGTTGTGGTGTTGACTGTTGATAAATAAAAAGTGCATGCGCTGTACGAATTATCGGCAGTGGCCATAAGCCTCGGACAGTGATAGTCTAACAGCATGTGCTCTCTTCCACCGTAGACTCGGCTCCGCAGATCTTGTGCAGCCGGCGGTGCAGTACCAGCCGCCGCCAGACTTTGTCGCCCTGCCCGGACCCGCGTGGCACCTGGCGATGCACCTGCGGTTTGTTTGTTTGCACCTGCGGGACGTCTGGCAGAGGCTGCCCCTGCCAAAGGCGGCCTGCACGAGCACTTACGGCCATAATGTAGACTGTCTAGCCGTAAAATTGACTCCACGAAGAAGATGAGCACCTCCAGCTTCTTATTCTTGTCTTCGTGATTAAATTGCTGAAAAATTGTTAATTGTGATGTAAAGATATATTATTCTGTAACGTTGTTCATCATACTCTGAGCGTGTAGCTAAGTGAGGTCAGATATCGGCCCAGTAGATATAACTGACCGCATCACAATGAATGAGGTACGGAACATTTATTAAATAGTATGTTTGTTTCGGCAGATCACCAAGAAGCTGGCGGGCCTGGCGGCCAACTCAACCTACTGGGCCACTTCGTTCGCCAACGGGCGCAGAGAGGTGCTCAACATCGTGCTCACCACCTCCGAAGGATTGGACGACTTGGAGCCGCTGACCACCGGCCTGGTTGAGCGTTTCCCCTCGGCCGGCCAGCCGCCCCCGGCAGCTCTCTACACCGACATCAATTGCTGCTGCGTCGGGGGCGGCAATTCGCGGCTCCAGGAGTTGTTTGGTGCCTAGCCGCAGCTCATCAAGCGCCTGGACGCCTGGCATTTTCTTAGAAGTTTTGCTTTTGGCGTCACGAGCGGCTCGCACCCTCCGTACGGCACGCTGATGAGCCACCTCTCAGCGTGCATCTTTGAATGGGACGCTGCTGGAGCAGGCCAAGCGGGCGCAGCTCTAGGCCGACGGAGTGACGGAGCCGACGGCCAAGGCCGTCATGGACAAGGACGCCGTGGCAAGGACGCTGTGGCAAGGACGCCGGCGCACCGGCGGCGTCCTTGCCACAGCCGACAGAGTGGAGTCGTTCCTTTTTGGGGGGGGGGGGGGGGGGTTAGGGGCGCGCCGACTACGAGGTCATTTTGCGCCCATAACATATATTTGAATTACGTCTTTAATTACTTACTTATTTACGTGTTATGCTTAGGAAAGGAAAGTAACGGGGAAATTGGCTGCACGGATAAAGGAAAATATGCTACCGTTCTGGATCCAGCGCGAGTTATCTGAGAGAAGATCTAAGAGAGTCACTGTGGGCGCAAGATGCCCGAGGTGGTGTGACCGCATCGCGGCAAGCCGGCGGCACGTCAGCAGCACATGGGCCACTGAGAGCTGCTCCCCACAGTGGGTGCAGTTCGGTCTTTCTTCACCGCGCAGCAGATAGCCGTGAGTAGCGAAGGTGTGCCCAATGCGGAGCCTGCAAAGGGCAACTTCCTCCTTTCTGCTCCTGCGCGAGCTGGATTCCCACCGACTTAGAGCCGGCTTGATCTCCCTGAGCTTACTGCTCAGCTGTGCCTCCCATGCCTGCTGCCACTGGGACTGCAAAAAACGACTGACGGCGTGGAAAAGATCCCGCGCCGGCAGAGGAAAACGGCGAGTGCAAAAAGCTGACATAGCACGCCTCGCGGCTGCATCGGCCAGTTCATTGCCAGTGATGCCCACGTGGCTCGGTATCCAGCATAACTGAACTGACTTCCCAGTCTGCTGCAATGAGGTAAGACGGAGCAGAATATCCTGTACAAGGGGATGACTTGGATAAAAGCTCCGCAAGGCCAAAAGGCTGCTCATGGAGTCTGATAGAATGAGGTGTAAGTCCTCGTCACACAGTTCGATAAAACAGAGAGCCTTCAAAATCGCAACCAGTTCCGTCGTAAAGACGGAGGCGTCAGATGGCAGTGAAAACGATCGAGTGGCTCCACTCGCAACAAAGGCACAGCCAGCCCCTTGGCTGGACTTTGAACCATCTGTAAAAGTAAAGGAGTAGCCTTCGTAAGACGCTAAAAGCTCCAATGCCCGAGAACGAAACTCCAGAGGGGCGATGTCGCTTTTTCTAACGTCGGCTAAAGACAGGTCGATCCGTGGTCGGATGAGCTGCCATGGCGGTGATGACAAAGGGTCAATGCGGATCACGTTCCGAAACCCTATACAGCTCCTCTCAAACAGGTCCTGCACGCGTGGACCGAATGGCAGGGACCTTCTCGACCCACCGTCAAAGATTGAAAGAAGGTCTTCCGCGAAGACATATGGGTAAGTCGGATGAGTGCGGTGCTGGCGGAGTTTCAGGGCGTATCTCATGCCGAGCATCTGTCTCCGAAGGGACAGAGGGGGCTCATGAGCCTCGGCAAGGAGGCTCGCGGCTGGTGACGTGCGGAATGCTCCAGTGGCCACACGTAGTGAGGCGTGATGGATAGTGTCGAGTGTCCGTTTACTAGACTCGCTGGCACTATCATACACAAAGCATGCATAGTCCAGCTTGGATCGGATCAGGGAACGGTACAATAGTAAAAGCGTACTACGGTCAGCACCGTACGACGTACGCGAAACGCATTTTAAAACGTTAAGAGATCTAAAACATCTCTCCCGAAGCGTTCTAAAATGCTCTCTGTAGGTCAGGCGCCTGTCAAGCATGACTCCAAGGAACCGTGCCACAGGTCGTGTCGGGATCGTCTCACCGTACAGACGGATACCGAGGTGCGGATCTGCGCATCGGCGGCGACAGAAGTGCACTGCAACGGTTTTGCTAGTGGAGAAGCGAAGACCGTTATCTGTACTCCAGCGTTCTAGGCGCCTGACCGCAAGCTGCAGCTGTCTCGAGACTAGTCGAGAGCTTGCAGCGGAGAACCATATGGCGAAGTCATCTACAAAGAGCGACTTGCCCACAGAGGCCGGAAGTGCATCCCCTATGTCATTTATCATGACAGCGAAGAGTGCCACGCTGAGAACACCTCCCTGAGGGATTCCGTTCTCCTGCACAGAACAGCTGGAAAGATGGTTACCCACACGAACCTTAAAGCGACGATCGGATAAAAAGTTCTGGATAAAATAGCCCATGCAGCCACGGATCTCATACCTGAAAAGCTTCTTCAGGATGTCGCCACGTGACACAGTGTCATAGGCAGCCTCAATGTCAAAGAAAACTGCTCCCAGGTGCTTCTTCTGTTTAAAACAGGCGTGTGCCTCAGTGTCAAGAGCTACAAGGTGGTCAACCGCACTTCGATGTTTTCTAAAACCACACTGCGCGTTAGTAAAAACATTGTGGTGTTCCAAAAACCAGCTAAGACGCGCATTCACCATCTTCTCCATTAACTTACAAAGGGATGAAGTCAAGGAGATTGGACGATAGTGAAGCGGATCAAGACCCGACTTGCCAGGCTTTAAGATGGGTATCACCGTGGCTTCTTGCCAGGCGGCAGGGAAGGTCCCCGACTCCCAGAGCGAGTTGAATGTCGCTAGCAGTGCTTGTAAGGCGACTGCAGGGAGACGTCTGATCATATCGTTGTGGATGCCGTCAGGGCCTTCTGACACACTTCGCAGGGAGCTTATAGCGGATTCCTGCTGGAGCTCGCCGATGCGACGGATAGCCTGGGGGCACCGCTAATGAGGGAGGAGATGAGGTACATCTGGGAGGAGCAGCGGCGGCACCTCCCTTGTCTGGAGGATCCCGAGGGCGTCACACTGTACCGTCGTACCGGCAGCTCCCAAATGGGAGGCATAGAGCTGCCCATCTACCGCTGCGCTCGGGGTACCACTTCGCTGGAGAGTTTTCATCTTCATCTCTCCCGCTTCATCCCAGGTCAGACTTAAACATAGACTCGAAACCATTATGGTACGTAAAGGGGAGGCAACTTTATGCCCCTCCCCCCCCCCCCCCAGCGGCTCGTGGGTTAAACCTGTCCCTTTTCCGGCACACGCTCTGAATGAACTTCTGCGGTGACATAGGCATTCTTACAGGAGAACCCAAGATGTGCTGTATGCATTTCAAAACTGAATACTTGATAGCAACAACTAAATATTTGAAGTTGCAGCCAAATACTGTGCCTTCTCTACCGCAAGAGGAGCTACACGTCACCATTGAAGCAAGGTAAGTGTTACAGGAAATAGTTCACCTTTTGTGAATAATTTTATGAATAAACTTCAAAAAGATTTGTGTTTAAAATATCTGCCGTGTCAAGGGTCATCGCCGTGGCACCATCGTCATCTGGTGTGGCGGCAACGACGCCTACAGCGACGGAGGCCTGCGGAAGGAGGACGTCGCCCGGACACTGACTGCCTGTGGAGGAGGAAGTTCTGCTAATCTGTCCAACTCCTTACCTCCGCGGCCACAGATGCGATCCGGATGGCGTCAACTGGCACACCACGAAGGCCTACTTCCCGGATGCGACGATCGCTGCCGCCGCGGGGGAAGCCCCCAACGGACGGCGCGACAGCGTCCTGCGCCACATGGGACGGCTGTTCTGTGTCGGAAGCGAACAGATCTTCGGCAAGCGTGCCGACCTGTTGGCTGTTCGCCAAAGACGGCATTCACCTCTCGGCTGCAGGGTAGCGACGCTTCGCCGACCGCATTGTTTTTATGTGTTGGACGATTATGTGTTATGTGGTGGTGGTGATGATGATGATTATGATGAGTTGGTGTTAAAGGGCGCACCGGCAACAAGGCTATATGGCGCCCATAACCAACCATTCTTCCTCAAAGTCGGGGGTTAAAAATCACCTGAAGCCCGGAGGCCGTGCTTAACGGAAAAAGGCGAGAGAAAATCAAGCAAAGGGGAATCGTCGCGGAGAAGAGTTCTCAAACAGAGCTGGGGGTCACGCAAGCCCAAAAACCGCAATCGCTCAACGTCCAGTCTCGGACACTCGACCAAGACGTGTCGGACCGAAAGTCGGTCACCACATCTGGCACAAATAGGCCTGGAGCCAACGCCGATAAGGTACCCATTAGTGATGTCAATTTCAGAAATTTTGGAAACCAATACCAAACCGATACCGACCAAAACCACTGAGAGTATACCAAAACCGAACCGATTTTCAGAAACAGGGGGAAATACCGACTAGATACCGAAATCAGGGAATTATCAAACAAATGCTTCAAACTTTCTCAAGACATATGATAAACCTTGAAAGGTACCTAATACTTTGAAATAAGGTAACAAAAACAAATCAGGCAATCTCTTAATCATTTGCATTGCCAAAAAAAAAAACATTCATAACTTATTTTGTAACTGTTAACAAATATTCAGGTCAGTTATTTTACTGGAATGTGGATTCAAGTCAACTGCATGAGGTGTTAGGAAAATAACTTGAACCCTGAACCTTGTCCATGCCTGAACCATCAAACCTTCTTTCAATTCAAGTCATTCATTTCGAGTCCGGTCAAGACAGGGTTAAGTGTGTATCATGATCCAAAAGTGGTGACCCAATTGACAATGATGGGCTACACCTTGGGCTGGCTACACCATTAATGTAAACAAAGCCCATGATACCTACAGTTAAACCCAAGTAGCATGGTGATTGGTGACGATACTGACGCAGCCAATTTTTCTTCATAAACAAATGTGTAACACAACAAAACTTGATAAATAATTACTTACGAGACACACTGATAGATAGCAGACACCACTGTAATGATATCGCGATGAAATCTAAGTAAAATGTCCATAATTTTTACGGAAGCATTGACACACGTCACGTGTCATCTCTTCCATAATGGCGGCCTTACAGGCGGCGGCCATTTGCATTAATGATTAAACTGTATAAAATAAAGTTTTTCTTTTCTTTTTTGCTTAAGTCCACTTAAATCAAAATTCCTTGTATAAATTTTGACATCTTAAAATTAATTCAAGAAAGTTGTAGGCCACTTTTGCTGAAAAATGAAGTACCAGAAAAACAGAGTTGTTCAATTATTTTCAATTAGTTTTTGAGCTATATCGGTTCCTCAACCTGGCGCAGCTGCGACATTGAAATGTTTTTATATGTGTTCAGTTTTGAAACTGCTGTGTGCGAGTCAAGCCAAAAGCCAATTATATTTTATAAGTGCTCATGATTAAATTGCTAGCGATCTGTATCTGTTGAGAGAGCAGGAAAGAGAACACTAATTGAAGAAAATAAATTATCCACAGGATCATGACAGCATCGCTTACTACAAGGCTTTTTGAAGTTGAGCGAAGTTGAAGATTTGTGGGGTGATGCGGGTGATGATGAAGTGACAAATGCTGCCTTAAATATTAGATGATAATGGTGAAGCTAGTGCTGTATTAAACAGGGTTTTGGATAATGTAATTGCATTGCAGTAAAATGGAGAGGAAGACAAGGTCAAGATCAATCACAGACTCCTCAAAACAAGTCAAATTTGTTGCTAATAAATGCTTTGGAAATTTTGAGAAAGGTAGTTTAAGCATGTTTTCCAGCATACAGTGAGTTCAACATTAATTCATGTTTATGTCTTGCACATTGGCTTTCTTTGTAGGATAATTATCCTCATGGTATCAGTATTGGAATTTGCTAACACTGATAAGTTGCCATTTAACATTGGTAGACTGATGTATTTGATATTACAGTTGATGTGTTTGCCCATTTGTTAGGACATCATGCATTTGGGAGAAATGTGTCGTTGTTGTTGTTGAAGAGTTAGGGCGCGCAGCCCTAACTCTTGAAATGTGTCAGACTTGTGTCATAACTTGAGAAATGTGTCATGATTGCCATTTTTCTTCATCCAGTGTCATTTAGCAAAATCAAATTTGAGTTCAGAAGGTTTATAAAAAATGCTTTCAAATATTTTATGACAGTAGTTGATTTTCATGATACCGACAAAATACCAAATGCTTTTGGTATATAATACCGAATACCGAATCGGTATTGGTTCGGTATCGGTATACCGAAATTTTGGTAACCGATTGACACCACTAGTACCCATGGTGCAATAAAAGTGCCCGGTACGAAGCCGGCGGAGGACTATCTCCATCTACATCTAACGTCGAAAGTAGACAAACTGCTTACATGGGGAGCCGCATTCACGGTGTTCGCCCAGGCGTACAATCGCCCCGCCATCCGTGTGGCCGGATACCTTCTGTGTGCGACGATCCTCAAGACAGACGTGTCGCCGCCCCCTAATCAGTGGGCGGCGATGCAGGACTACGTGTAGTGTGCACCGGATGAGGCAGCACCCCCAAACGGTGTAATATGAGTAAGCTTATACTCGCATACCATGAGTAATCGGGGCCAATAGTGCAGACAATCCACCCGGCAAGCAAATCAAGTCCATGTCAGACGCAAGTCCAGGTGGGGCCGAGGGGGCGCTACTCCCCTTACTGGCCGAAGCCACAGCCGCCGCAAAGCCAGGACAACACGAACCCGGCTAAGCAACAGCTCTGACCACGGTCAGCCTCCTGCGGGGCGCTCCAGGTTTGATGTGCAGTGTGAGAAGCGGCGTGACGAACGTGCAGTGAGATACTGCGAGCGGCACGATGGCCAAAGGTGGCGCAAAGAGACGCTGCACGTGTGACGTGCAGCCGGCGGCAGCGAGCCCGCCGAGGCCGACGAGCCGCTGGTGCTAGTCACCAGTAGAGACCGTGCCGACGGTCAGCATCGTAGCCGCCTCGACGCCTGCCGTCACCGTCCCAGCTGTTTCGTGGCCCTCTGCGACTGCCGACGTACCGGTGATTCTGCGCCGAAGCGGTCGGGCGCGACGGCTGGTAAGCCGATTTTGCTGTGAATGGGGAGAATGTAATCACGAGGATCAGGGAGGGGGGGGGGTGGGATGTAGTGTCGCGTGTTGTAATTTGTTCTACTACCGTAATCTAGCGCGGCCGACCCCGGCGGTGCGTCTGACGCCGCCTCTGCGGGGAACGTGTCAGATGGCCGCTCTAGACCTGCCGGGCAGCGGAGGAGCGGACGGGCAAGACTGCTGAGATAGAGCAGGGGAGAGGCCATGGGTGCCAAGCAAGAAACTGTGGCTGCAACCTGTGACAGCATTTGTTTTTTGACTTCACATACGCAGCGCCGATATGTCGGTGACTAAGGTGAAGTTTCAATGGAAGAAGGCGAGGCTCAGCCTGAATGTGCTGAACCTGAAGAAGATCCTCCATGAAGAAAGGATCTGGGACCTCGAGATCGTTCGGAAGAAGCCACGTTCAACTCAGGCTCAAAAAGAGGGATTTCCATTCCCTTCTTTGTCGGAAATTCATCCACCAATTAACCGCCCTCATGGCACCCCAACTTTCCCGCCCCGCCCGCCCCCTGGACTACCCCTCCCCCTCCCAACCCCTCTTGGACGAGGTCCAAGTCACCTCTTTGACACCACAGGACGGCACTTTCAGCCGCGTGTCTCCTTTCGCGCTCCGCCGGGAGGTGGATACTCTGATCGGGAAAGTCCGTTTCGCCTAGGTAATTCGCTGCGGCAATGTCCTTATCCGCGTGCTGAGCATGGCACAAGCCCCCTTAGCTTTTCTACTTCATCAGTTCCTCGGAACTGCCGTGACCGTGACCCCAGCCACGAAAATAAACACCAGCACTGCACGATATACGCGCCGCAGCTCGCGCACATGGATGTGGAGGAGCTGCGTACCAAACTTCGATCACAAAAGGTCGCCGAGGTTGTCCGCCTCCGGTCGAAAACATCGCGTCCCAATCCGCTCAAGCTGAGCTTTGTGGGGCTCACAAGCCCACAGTACATCCATGCCAGTTACAAAGTTTTTGATGGAAGGGCGTGGGAGACGAACCCAGAATGTGCCGCAACTGCGCCCGATACGGCCACCTGCAGAACACATGCAAATCTAAGACGCCCAACTGTCTCTACTGCGCAGGAACTGGACACACCCCAGACAACTGCGAGGCGCTAGAGCCATTCTGCGCATACTGCGAGGGCCCCCACCCGGCGTGGAGCAGGTTGTGCCCGGTCTGGGCGCAAAAAAAAACAGTAGTACATAAGCGCAATGGCCCAATTTTCTAACGAATCAATCCTCCAATGAAACACGGCTTCACTTGTATCCCATTGGGGTGAATTCAAGAACTACGGCAGCCAGCCCAGACGCACTGTACAACGTGGAAGGCCAGATCTGCGCGGTGGAACTGAAATGTCCGATTGCCTCTAAGGAGTCAGTGGGATGTGTGGCTTGTTTCGTTGTATGCCGTATGTGAATACGTTGGTGAGTTTTGCCGTGACCCCATGGATGTATGACGAATGGTTCTGTGTGTTCTGTCCCTACCTCCATGCTGGATAACAATGACTTGGATCAAAGCAAGCTGTAATCGCCACAGTGTATGTAAAAGGCTTGTGATCGCAATAATACAAACACAAATACATACATAGAAGTTCAGCAAGTAAGTGTCGTTCTCCGTGGTCATGGACTGTGTTATGGGCTGCATGCACAGAGGCAGCATGCCTTCAATGTCTGCGCACAATGCTGGCTCCAGCAAAAGAAGCAGCTTGGATACTTCCGACGAGCGTGGCTGGCAACCACTGGGTGCTGTTTGTAGTGAAGTGGCGCCGGCGCACGGTTGTCTTCTACGACTCTCTGGGCCAGAACCCTCACCAACAACACGTCCGAGCGCTCCAGCTGCTGATGGGTGCTGCGCAGTCTGTCGACTGGAGCAGATGGCTCCTGGCAATCTGTCACCGTCCTAGCCAGACGGACGGCTGGAGCCGGGCCGTCGAAGCTACAGCCACCGGCCGGACTCGGCCCTTTGACGATGACGCCGTGAACGACATAGTTGTTCACGCATACAGGTGCTTTGAAGATATGATGACACCATGAAGATTTAATGTGCATCTATAATATAATATGAACAACCATCATGCCATCATGTTTCATGTTTCAACCATTATGTTTTAATACCCAAGTTTATGACGATTTTCCGCTCATCAGGAATATAGGAATTAGGAACCCACAACAATGTTCCAAATAAGAGGGAAAAGACCAGGTGCAACTCGACTTAAATATTGGCATTGCCGTGACATCTGAGAGGAAAGCATCAAAAAAATTGGGCCTGGCACCACCGCTGTTCGATCGAACAGCGTTCATGCCGTCCACGGCTTGAACTCTGAAGGCCGCGTCGTAAAGGCCCTGGCTGTGGCTACGTGGGGCTCGAAGGAGCTGCGCAACCGCTCTGTACTAGGGAAGAAGGCCAATAAGACCGGTGGCGAAGGGCGCACACCGCTAACACCGGAAAAGGTTGACCGGATCCGTGGTAAATTACGCAGCTGTCTAAGAGTAAGAGTAAAAAAAGAGTCCGCTGGGAGTTGGGACCTACCTTTGTTTGTTGTTTGTTTATTGGGGCTTAAGGGCGCGCCGACTACAAGGTCATTTTGCGCCCATAACTATATACAAGTAAAGCAAGTGTGTCACAAGAAAACCGACGTAATAAAAGGCTTAAAAAAGCCTAAAAGCTGGTTAAAAAGAGCAAAGAAGGGTAAAATACTCCAAGCGTATCGTAAAAGACAGCTGACTAGGCGTAAGGACTAGATTAGAATAGACGTATGGACTAGTTGGTTTGGTATCAGATCGAGTAGATTACTTGGAATTTGATTGAACGGATAAAGGAAAAGATGTTGCCAGATAAAACCCAGGGTGACTCGTCACCCAGCAAGTGGCGGACGGTGATATCCGGAGCGATGCGGCCCAGGTAGCGAGTCCGGTCCGGTTCCAAGCGTCGACAAGATAAAAGCACGTGGGCGACGGTGAGAGGCACGGCGCACCCGCCGCAAACGGGCTGCTCATCTCCGCGGAGAAGGTGGCCATGCGTCGCATACGTATGACCGATGCGGAGCCTGCATAAAATCACTTCGTTTGACCTGTTGTCTTGCGAGCAAGACCTCCAATGCTCCAGAGTCGGCTTCACCTCTCGGAGCTTCCTGCCTCCACGCAGGCGCCACTCTGCCTGCCACTCCGTTAGAATAAAAGATCGTACAGCAGGGTAAAAATCACGCGCCGGCAATGGCAACCGACGAGTGCAGGGTGCTGCAGCAGCACGCCTTGCAGCCGCGTCTGCCAGCTCATTGCCATGAACGCCAACGTGACTGGGAATCCAGCAGAACTGAACAGATTTACCCGATTGTTCTACTGACTGAAGCCGAGCTAAAATGTCTTGAACGATCGGGTCGGCTGGATTAAAACTCCGTAGGGCCAACAGGCTGCTTAGGGAGTCCGATAAAATCAAGTAAAAAGGTCCGTCCGATACCTCAATAAAACACAAAGCCTTCTCGATGGCAACAAGTTCCGATGAAAACACCGAGGCGAAAGATGGCAACGAAAATGAACGGGTATCGTCGCCAGCGACGAAAGAACAGCCCGCTCCCTCAGGTGTTTTAGAGCCGTCTGTGAATACAGGAATAAAACCATCGTAAGAGGCAAGGTGTTCCAAGGCTCGGACTCGTGCCTCTGCAGGCAGCAACTTGCCCTTTGGAACTGCAGAAAGCGAAAGATCCACCTGTGGACTGACACTTTTCCACGGTGGAGGGGGCGCAGCCCAGGTACGACGAACGTTACGCAATGCTATGTCAGCTATTGAAAACAGTTCTTTCATGCGCACTCCGAACGAGGGTCGTAACCTTCCGTTACATCGGGTGGCATGCCGTAAAAAAACGTATGGGTACGTCGGGTGCATAGGAAATTGGCGCAGTTTCAGCGCGTACTGCATACCCAACATCTGACGGCGGAGTGAAAGTGGCGGTTCATGCGCCTCAGCAAGAATGCTGCTCCTGGGCGAGGTGCGGAATGCTCCGGTGGCTACTCGGAGTGCTGCATGATGGACTGTATCCAGGACCCTCTTGCTAGATTCACTCGCTGAATCGTAGACAAAAGAAGCGTAATCTAGCTTCGATCGTACAATAGATCGATATAGAAGAAGAAGGGTCCTGCGGTCCGCACCATAAGATGTGCGGGCGACACATTTTAAAACGTTCAGGGATTTAAAACATCGTTCCCGAAGCGTTCTAAAATGTTCTTTATACGTTAAACGACTGTCAAAAAAGATCCCAAGAAACTTCGCCACCGGACGAGTAGGAATCATCTGTCCATAGAGCTGGATTCCCAAGGGAAGGTCGCCGCAGCGGCGGCGGCAAAAGTGCATAGCGACGGTCTTCGTTGTTGAAAAACGAAGACCGTTGTCTCGACTCCATCTCTCCAACCGCGTCACTGCAAGCTGCAGCTGTCTGGCCATATGCCGAGCGCTTGAAGCGGCAAACCAAATGGCAAAATCATCCACGAAGAGCGATCTACCGATCGAGACCGGCAGATCATCAGCGATGTCATTGATCGCCACTGCAAAGAGCGCCACACTAAGCACCCCGCCCTGGGGAACTCCGTTATCTTGGGTAAAACTGCTCGAAAGACTACTGCCAACTCGGACTTTGAACCGACGACCCGATAAAAAGTTCTTAATAAAGAGGCCCATCCGGCCGCGTATGCCGTACTTGTGTACTTTGGAAAGTATTCTGTGTCGTAACACTGTATCATAGGCCGCCTCAATATCAAAGAACAGTGCTCCAAGGTGCTTCTTTTCAGTAAAACAGGTGCGTATCTCGGTGTCGAGGGCTAAAATGTGGTCAACAGGGCTGCGGTGCTTTCTAAAGCCGCACTGGGCGTTTGTAAAAACACCGTGATGTTCCAAAAACCAGCTAAGACGCACATTGACCATCTTCTCCATCAGCTTTGAAAGCGATGATGTGAGAGAGATGGGCCGATAGTGGAGAGGGTCATGTCCCGACTTGCCAGCCTTCAAGATAGGAATGATAGTGGCTTCCCGCCAGGTCTCAGGGAAAGTGCTAGTCTCCCAAAGCGAATTGAAAGTTGCTAGCAGCGCCTCGAGGGCAACTGCTGGGAGATGACGGAGCATGTCGTTGTGGACAGCATCCGGACCTTCTGAGACGCTGCGCAACGAGCTGATGGCAGACGTGAGCTCAGCCATAGAGAAAGGCTCATTGTACATCAAATTTTCAGCTGTGCTGAAGTCCACGGCGGCTGGTGCAGGTCGTGAGGACGGCTCTCCTCGGCAGCGCTGATAGAGTGCACGGCCTATCGTCTCTGCGACGTCTAAAGGGTGGGATATGTCCGTGTTGTTCACTCTTAAAACCGGAAGCGGAACAGAGCTGAACCGGCCTTCAATGCGCTTCATGCGTGCCCATATCTGGGTCGTAGGAGTAAAACGGTTTAAGGAACTCACGTACGTGCGCCATGAAACAGCCTTTGCCTCTTTTAAAACGCGACGGGCAAAAGCCCGCGCTTTCTTAAAAGCGATGAGGTTCTCAGTAGTACTACTCCGGTCAAACTTTCTAAAAGCGCGCTTCCTGGCACGAATCGCATCTCCGCATTCCTTGGTCCACCACGGGACCGGAGGACGACGAGGCTGACTCGACGTCTTGGGTATGCACCCGTTTGCGGAGTCAATGAGTAAACATGTAAAATCCTCTGTAGACATCACAGAGGGGTCGGCTCTGGATAAAACCGTGGCCTCTACGGCGGCCTGGAATTCGCCCCAGTCGGCCTTCCGAACATTCCACCTAGGTGGACGGTTGCCTGACACTGGGGACTCCTGGTGCTCCAGCCACACTGGGAAGTGGTCGCTCCCGAGTGGGTCGTCATGGACGGACCAGGTAAAAAGCTGAGCTAGCCGCGGACTGACTAAGCTCAGGTCCAGAGCCGATGTTTGACCGGAGGGTGTTGTAAAATGGGTGCGCTGTCCTGTATTTAAAATACACAGCGCCTCATCGCGGATAAAAGATTCTAAAAGTCGACCACGAGTGCCAGTCGTGTCGCATCCCCACGCCAGGCTATGGGCATTAAAATCGCCGACTACCAGGACCGGAGGTGGAAGCTCATCGACAAGTCGATGCAGCTCAACCACCGGGAGCGCTATACCTGGTGGTAGGTATAAAGAGCACACTGTCAGTTCCCGGTGGTTGAAATCAACTCTGGCGGCCACCGCCTGCAGAGGAGTCTGCAGCGGCACCTGGCGAGCAGGTACGCTGTGGTGAACCGCCAGAAGCACACCTCCATGGGCAATGGTAGGGGTGTCCAGGTCTCTTCTAAAAACAGAGTAGCCCTTGATGGCAAAGGTAACGTTTGGCGCTAGCTTGGTCTCCTGGAGACCTAAAACAAGGGGTGTGCGCCAACGGATAAGAGACTGTAGGTCCTGGTAGTTGGCCCGGAGGCCTCTACAGTTCCACTGTAGAATAAAAGGCGTGGTTAAAAAGGCGCAAAAAGGGCGCGTATAACATGAGGCAAAGGCGCACACAGATACCTGACTGACCACAAAAAAGGTAAAAAGCACCGAGAGAAATGCACCTGGTAAAAAAGCGCAATAGCGCGAAAAAGATAAAAGGATAAAAGAGGAAATGACTAGACTGAAAGACTAGACTAGGTCCTCTAACTCCGAGGAGGCGCTCCCCCCGTAGCGGATACGGGGGTGCCCTGAGCCCTCTCGGTGAAGCCTCCCTTCAGCAGAGGCAGATCGGGCATGGCTCGGGCCCGGCTGGGGCCTTTTCGACCGGGGGGCGTCGCCCTCCGAAGGTGACCAGCTCGGGGGCGTCTGCCGCTTGGCGAGGCGCCCTGGAGCCGCGGAGGGCTGTTGCCGCCCCGACGGGGATGTCGAGGCGGCGGCCTGTGTCCTCGACACAGGCGTCTCTGGCAGCGGCGGTGGTGGCCGCCGCTGCGGAGGTGGAGGAGGCGGCGGGGGACCCATGATGGGCCGAGTCCCCGCCTCAGGTGTCTCCGGGGTGTCAGCGGCGACAGCCGCATTGGCACTCCCGGAGGCGGAGTCGGCAGACGAGGCTTCCTTAGCCTCGAGGGCCTTCTGGACGAGGCGAGCCCTCCTCGCCTCACGTGCCCTTCTCTCCTCCTCCCCCCGCCGCAGAGCCTCCTGCACCGCCGTAGACGGTCGGGGGCGGGGCGGGGTGGGTGGCGCCTTACCCTGCGCCGGGGGGCGCCGACCACCCTGTCGGCGCTGGACGACGATCCAATCGTCTCCATTACCGTTCGCGGCTGGAGCGGGACTGGGTGGACCCCACACTGACTCTTGAGCAGCCTGCTCTGTGTTGCTCGGCGGCGCACGAGGCGCCGTGTTGTCCGCTGAGTCACCAGTGGCTACGACGGTGAGGCCGAATCGTTTGAGAAGCTGCACGAGCTGTGCTACGCTCATCTGGGAGGCATCGGTAGAGTTTGTGACTCTCACCTTCTGGGCATACGAGGTCTTCGGGTGACTCTGGTTGTACACCTCCCGGGCCTCTTTGAAAGACAGATTTCTGGTAGCCTTGATGGTCATGATCTCTTTCTCCTTGACGTATGCAGGGCAAGACCTATCATACGCGGAGTGCGGCGTCTGCCCCTCTCCGCAGTTGACGCATCGGGGGGTCTCCGAGTCACAGGTTTCGTCAGTGTGGTCCTGCGAAGCACACTTGGAGCACGTGGGTCTTCCTCGGCAGTTGTCCTTTGTGTGGCCGAAACGTTGGCAGCGGAAGCAGCGCATGGGCGCTGGGACGAAAGGCCGCACGCGAACCTTCACGTAGCCCACGCGAATCTCACTCGGCAAGTCGGTAGAGTCAAATGTCAGAATGATGTTGTTGGTCGAGACCGTGCCTCTCTTCGTCATGATGCGGCGAGCCGCTGTCACGCCGAAATCGGCGAGCCCGTCCGCAATATCCTCGTCGCTCACTCCCCTCAAATCGAAACAGTTAATGACCCCTCGTGAGGAGTTCTTAGAACGGTGGGGCTCCACTGTAAGCGGGATGGAAACGAGCCTCCGGCCGGATGCCCGTCCCTCGGAGAACACGAAGCGAGTAGCGTCCAATGCTTTCGCCGCCTCCTCGCTTTTCCTGAACTCGACCTCCAGCGCGCCATCACGCATCCGGTCACAACGAACTATCGAACCAAACCGGTCGCAGCCATCCTTCCGCTGGAAGGGCGACAGAGAGCTCAGCTCCCTGTCTGCGCTCCGGAAGATGAGGATCTTAGGAGATCGTGGACCTTTTTCAAGCACCGTTCGCCTGTCGGCCGAGGCCAACGGGCGAGGATCGGCCGAGGCCGAAGGATTGGTAAGAGTGGGGGAAGGGGGGTTGGTCGAGTTATCCATGGAGTGTGCTTGGTCTCCGCCAGCTCGGCCGCCGACGCTCCGCAACGGCGCCGCTACAAGGCCTGGGACGGCCGAGCTGACTGTACGGGACTTGGCGGCACCTTCCGCGGGGGAGAGAGAGACTCACCACCCCCCACGGTCGGATACCGCCTCCTCCCTTGACGCCTAGCCGAGTCACCGCCAGGGGCAGCGACGGATCAGTCCCACCGACGGAGGACGAGCACAAGTGCCCGAACCCCGCCGGCGACACCTCTCAGACACCACCCCCGGCGGCGTCACGACTGGGAATGGCTCCTCAAGTGCGGCGCCCCACTGAGTGTCCCGCCCTTACAGAACTCAGGGCCAAAGAGGCGTGTTGCCCACCCACCGCGACTGGCTCCGCACGGTGGGGGGCTCAACCTCCAGGATCCCGTTGTCCTGGGGTACGGGTCGGCTCGCCTAGCCTAGTAAAACCGGCTGGTACCCGAGGGGACGCCACTCCCCTTACACTAGCCCAACTCGGCTGTGTTCCTGCGGGTGCAAAAACAACGAAAAAGGTAGGAAAAGAATCAGAAAGCTGTGATCGAAAGAAACGCGGACATCCGGTGAAAAGCAAAGCAAAAGCAAACAGAGACCGCTCAAGAGAAACAAAACCACGAAAACCAAGAAAAGTCGGGCCGTACCATCTGTCCAACCAGCGATCAAAGCAAGTCGCAAGCAAGCATGGGTCAAGCTGGGGCCGAGGGGGCGCTACTCCCCTGGCTGGCCGAGGCCAAGGCCGCCGCGGGGCAAAGGCCCAAGGAACCCAGTCCGACAGCGACCCCGGCCACTGCCAACCCCCTGCGGGGCCAATCCTGCAGACAATCCATCCAGTAAGCAAGGCAAGTCCAGGTCAAAACGCGCGTCAAGCTGGGGCCGAGGGGGCGCTACTCCCCTTACTGGCCGAAGTCACAGCCGCCGCACAGCCGGAGCCAGATGACCCCGGCTAAGCAGCAGCTCTGACCACGGTCAGCCCCCTGCGGGGGTTGGGACCTACCTACCTCCGATGTTTGTGTTCAAGAGGAAACGCATGAACGACAGTCTGATGAACGGTGCTCCCGTAGGCTCCATCGCCAGACTGTCCCCATCGGGATGGATGGAGACAGACACTTACCTTGACCGCTAACATCGTGAAGCCAAGCCCGGAGGAAAAGCACATTCTCATTCTGGATGGACACAGCAGCCACAAGTCCATAGAAGCTGTGGATTTCGCACGAGAGCATGGCATCATCATGATTACCTTGCCTCCTCATACAAGTCATCGACTTCAGCCTTTGGACGTGGCAGTCTATAAGTCGCTGAAAGCCGCCTACAATGGTGCAGGAGACCGATGGATGTCTGAAAACCCAGGAAGACACATCACCCAGTTCGAAGTCGCTGGCATCTTCCGTCAGGCCTACAAACGGATCGCGAACATAGAAAAGGCGGCAAGTGAATTCCGACACACTGGCATCTGGCCCTTCGACAACCACCTGTTCAGCGACTTCACAGCATCCGAGGAAGCCGGGGCAGGTATTCCATCGAGTTCGGCAGCCGCGGCACCCCCAGGCGCACAAGAAGTGCTGGTCGTGAGTCGTCCCAGATGGGACTTTGGTGAAGGACCCTGAGGCTGCGGAGGTGTTGTTCATTGTAGATGCTGATGCTACCTCGTCCGCTGTGATGGAAGTGACTGAAGTCAAAGACAACGGCGAGCCTCCAAAGCTTAGCAGTGCTGATGCCCGAGCTGCGGAGCTAATGAGAGCCGACACTGAGGACGTTCTTCATCTAGTTGCGAGCCCGCAGGCCAGTGATGAGTCAGTCTCTCCTCTCTCCAGGCAACGTGCTGCATCTCCAGCAGGTATGCTGGCTAATGACAACTTTGTTTTTGGCAACATATCGCATTTTCGGCAGATTGTAACGTAACTTTGATAAGCTTTTACTCCGTCACGCCTGATTTCAAATTTTGTTTTCACACCGATTAAAATGGGCCTATAGCATCAAAAGTACATATAAATTAGGCATTGTTCTCCCTTCCCGTCTGTTCCCGTCTGTCGTCTTCCCTCCCGTCCATTGGTCTGTTTCGCTTGCTATATGTGTTCGTAATTACAAATGAATCTACAATAACCAAATGCACCATTTCGTTTTTGTGGCAGGCATCGACAGAATCGAGGACCTCCTGACACCAAGAACAGCAACTGTTCGCTACCACCGCAGTCGCAGACCAAGAGCGGAAAGGGCTGAGGTCCTGACGAGTTCGCCTATGAAGATCAAGCTTTTGGAGAAAGCAAATGCAAAGGCTGCAAAGGGCAAGGGAACGACAAAGAAAGGAAAAAAGAAGGAAGAAAAGGACCACTCAACTGAAGAGATGAGAGAGTAGGTGGCCTCTGTGTCCACTGTTGTGGCGTCTGACGATGAGGTATACCCACATGTTGCCTTGGACAGAAACCCTGATGGCGACTTTGCGGTGATAGCCCTTGATCCACCCAAGGGAAGCCGATGTCACTTTGTTGCGCGGGTTGATTCCATCTTAAGCCACAGCGAGATCAAAGTATCGTACATGCGCAGAAGTAAGATGTCTCTGAACACATTCATATTCCCTCGCGTTGCTGATATCGCTTCGGTGTCGAAGGAGCAAGTGGTGGGCATCCTGCCAAAGCCTGTGCAGGAAAGGATTAAGCGTCGCGCTGGATACTTTCAGTTTAAGGTAACCCTCGACGGACTTAACATGCGCTAAATGAACGTGCGCCTGTGCGCTGTGAAGCGTTTCACTACCTACGTGTGCGAGGTGGCCGGGACATGTAGGCCCTTGACTAAGTAAAGAGTCACGTTGCTCACATTGCTCTCCGTCTTTCGGGTTCCCACCGCTACCAGAAGAAAAGCCTCATTGTTTTGTGTTGTGTTATGTGTAATATGTTCACTCGGCACCATTACATAATATACATAAGCGTGACAAAAAACTTTGAAAGTTCACCCACTGGATGGTTGCTTTCAAACTCGGGTCTATAGTTACTGTACCTAACGCCTTTAGATATATGATAGGTATGCAACGTATATCTGGCTGCTTTAAGCAATGCCTAAAGTTGACTGAAGTATTATATACCATGTCTTCAATGTCTGCGCACAATGCTGGCTCCATCAAAGGAAGCAGCTTGGATACTTCCGACGAACGTGGCTGGCAACCACTGGGGGCTGTTTGTGGTGAAGTGGCGGCGGCGCACGATTGTCTTCTACGACTCTCTGGACCAGAACCCTCACCAACAACACGTCCGAGCGCTCCAGCTGCTGATGGGCGCTGCGCAGTCTGTCGATTGGGGCAGATGAACAAGTTTATCAACGAGAAAATCCAGGACCTACGCCGCAAGACAAGTCGTGATCAGCGTCCGCGAGTGCTCAATCCGGAGACGCAAGTTAATGTGGTCGACAACTGACGAGAGTGAGACATTTGTTCGCCGGTGGAGAGTGAATGAGAGCGAGAGTCACTGCATAGTTTCTGCCTTTGTATGATAATATGTATGTACAAGGCTGCCCACGTGTGGGCTAGGCTATATGACTGTCGTGTCTGACAATCGGTGGTGAACAATTATTATGACAGGCGGCTGAAAGTATTGCAGCGAAGATCGATGGTGTCAGCACCCCTAGCAACCATCAAGGGTTTTCACCATTTCAACACATATGGTTTCACCATTTTCATATTTTCACCGTTTAAACAAATTTGGCAACCACTTACATTTAAAATGGCGCTGTTATGGCATGCAGCTGGGACCAGTTGAAAACCAATTCAAACGAACATGAAATAGGTTCAAACGGAAACCATTTGGCAGATTCAAATGGAGGGTGCGTTCGTCGCATTTGGCTTCGTTTCTATGATCCGTGGCTTCGTATCTGTTACATTTCCATAAGTGTGCTATGCTGCTCTGTGGCACCATATCTTATTCAAGCCTTTTGCTCATTATCTAAGATCAGAAGCTGGTGTAGGCTAATTCACATAAGGGAACCCTTTTTCCACTGTTCAGGCAGATCTCAGAAAGGTATGTCCAACGGTGACATTGCTGACAGCATGGACGACATCCGATGTGTGGCTGACATCCAGCAGCTGGCTGTGTCAAACACTCCGCCACAAAGTCTGGCTCTTCACGTGCATGAAACCAGTATGAGGCTGGCTGGAAAAAGCTGGTCCGTACGTTCTCGGTCCCCACGGCACGGCAGACCAAGACGAACATCGCTCTGCTCCGTGGCCGTGAAGCGCCCACCAGTTCGGAGCTGTGGAAGGCGCTGGTGGACAAACGGCGGGGAGACCCGGTGGCTAGAAACTGCGGGAAACTAGTGACGCGATTATGGCTCATAAAACCTCCAGAAAGGGAAGGTGAGTCGATGCTAAGCGTGATCGGCGAAATGTTTGGCGAGCACCGTCAACTCGACCCCTGGAAAGACGCCGCCGCCAGCGTCAGGCGGTCACTGCCTCTCCGGGAGCTTGACTGGCTCAACGACACGGATCTGGACAAGTTCACCCAGTCAGTCTCGTGCCCCGGTGACGTCCTGGCATGGTCTGTGTTTTGAGCTGCGTGCACAGAGACAGCATGTCTTCAATGTCTGCGCACAATTCTGGCTCCATTAAAAGAAACAGCTTGGATACTTCCGACGAACGTGGCTGGCAACCACTGGGTGCTGTTTGTGGCGAAGTGGCGGCGGCGCACGATTGTCTTCTACGACTCTCTAGGCCAGAACCCTCACCAACAACACGTCTGAGCGCTCCAGCTGCTGATGGGCGCTGCGCAGTCTGTCGACTGGAGCAGGTGGCTCCTGGCAATCTGTCACCGTCCTAGCCAGACGGACGACTGGAGCTGGGCGTTCCGCGCATACTGGGCATCTGAGATTCCAGCTACCGGCCGGACTCGGCCCTTCGACGATGAAGCCGTGAACGGCATCGTTTTTTCGTATACAGAGGCTTTGAAGTTATGATGGCAACCTGAATATGTAAGGTGTATTTATCATATGAGCAACCATAGAGCTGCAGTTTTAATACCCAAGCTAAGGAAGATTTCCCGCTGATCAGGAATATAGGAACCCACAACATTGTTCCAAATAAGAGGGAAAAGACCAGGCACAACTCGACTTAAAAATTGGCATTGCCGTGACATCTGAGAGAAAAGCCTTTTTGTTGTCAGCTGGGTTCAAAAGATAGTGGCATGGCTGCTGCTTCCCTGATGCCTTTCGTGATTTTTATTTTCTGCATTCACAGGCGAAGTAACTTGCTACATGGAGATACTTGTTTGTTTGTTTATTGGGGCTTTAGGGCGCGTCGACTGCAGAGGTCATTTTGCGCCCATAACGTCGCGCTAGTAAAACAAGTGTTTCAAAAGAAGAAACTTTCTAGATATCAAGACTAGAAAGTAAAAGACTTTATAAAAAAAAGACAGGGTAAAATAAAACAACGCAAGAGCGTCGTAATAGACAACTGACTAGACAAGGAGACTAGAGAGGATTTGGGTCAGGTCGAGTAAATCGCTTGGAATTTGACTGCGCGGATAAAGGAAAAGATGTTGCCAGATAAAACCCAGGGTGACTCGTCACCCAGCAGGTGGCGGACAGTGGTACCCGGAGCGATGCGGCCGAGGTAGCGCGTCCGGTCTGGTTCTAAAAGTGGACAAGATAAGAGCACGTGAGCGACGGTAAGAGGCGCGGAACAACCGTTGCAAATGGCCTGCTCGTCTCCGCGGAGGAGGTGGCCATGCGTGGCATATGTATGGCCGATTCGGAGCCTGCACAAGATCACCTCGTTGGATCGGTTGTCTTGCAAGCAAGACCTCCATGGCTCCAAAGTCGGCTTCACCTCACGGAGCTTTCCGCCTCCACGTAGGCTCCACTCTGCCTGCCACTCAGAGAGAATGAAAGATCGCACAGCCGAATAAAGGTCACGCGCCGGCAATGGCAGGCGTCGAGTGCAGGAGGCTGCGGCCGCGCGCCTCGCGGCCGCATCTGCCAGCTCGTTGCCGTGTATGCCGACGTGGCTGGGAATCCAGCAGAACTGAACAAATTTTCCCGATTGTTCCACTGACTGAAGTCGAGCTAAAATGTCTTGAACGATCGGGTCAACTGGATTAAAACTCCGTAACGCCAAAAGGCTACTTAGGGAGTCCGATAAAATCAAGTAAGAAAGGCCGTCCGACACCTCGATAAAACACAGAGCCTTCTCGATGGCGACTAGCTCAGATGAAAACACCGAGGCAAAAGAAGGTAGAGAGAATGAGCGGGTATCGCGACCTGCGATAAAAGCACATCCCACTCCCTCAGGTGTTTTTGATCCGTCTGTAAAAACGGTGTTAAAACCATCGTACGAGACGATGTGTTGCAAGGCCCTGACTCGCGCCTCACAAGGCAGCAAGTCATCCTTCTTAACTTCGGAGAGTGAGAGATCTACTTGAGGTTTTGCGTGTTTCCAAGGCGGAGAGGACGTACCCCAGCTACGTCGTACGACACGTAAACCTATGTTGGCTGCGGAGAAGAGACCTCTCATGCGCGCTCCAAAGCAGAGCGATTGTCGCGCTCTGTCAAGTCGAGTGTAGTAGGTGGAGAAGACGTACGGATACGTCGGATGCGTCGGGAACTGACGCAGTTTCAGCGCATAGCGCATCCCAAGCATCTGGCGGCGTAGGGATAGAGGCGGCTCGTGCGCCTCAGCAAGAAGGCTGCTGCTGGGCGAGGTGCGGAATGCTCCGGTGGCGACACGGATTGCAGCATGATGGACTGCGTCGAGGACCTTTTTGCTGGATTGGCTCGCTGAATCGTAGACAAAAGAGGAGTAATCCAGCTTCGACCGAACTATCGATCGGTACAGGAGAAGAAGGGTCCTGCGGTCCGTACCATAAGATGTGCGAGCAACACATTTTAAAACGTTCAGGGATTTAAAACACCGTTCCCGAAGCGTTCTAAAATGTTCCTTATACGTCAAGCGACTGTCAAAATAAATCCCAAGAAACTTCGCCACCGGCCGAGTGGGAATCACCTGTCCGTAGAGCTTGATTCCCAAAGCTAGGTCGTCACAACGTCGGCGGCAAAAGTGCATTGCCACGGTCTTCGCTGTGGAAAAACGAAGACCATTCTTACCGCTCCACTTCTCCAAACGTGTTACGGCGAGCTGCAACTGTCTAGCCGCGTGTCGAGCGCTTGAAGCAGCAAACCAGATGGCAAAATCGTCGACAAAAAGCGATCTCCCGATGGAAACCGGGAGGTCGTCGACGATGTCATTGATTGCCACCGCGAACAACGCCACACTGAGCACCCCACCCTGGGGAACTCCGTTCTCCTGGGTAAAACTGCTCGAGAAATCACTGCCAACTCGGACTTTAAACCGACGACCCGATAAAAAATTCTTGATAAAGAGGCCCATCCGGCCGCGTATGCCGTACTTATATACTTTGGAAAGTATGCTGTGTCGTAAGACTGTATCATAGGCCGCCTCAATATCAAAGAACAGTGCTCCAAGGTGCTTCTTTTCAGTAAAACAGGTGCGTATCTCGGTGTCAAGGACTAAAATGTGGTCAACAGGGCTGCGGTGCTTTCTAAAACCGCACTGGGCGTTTGTAAAAACACCGTGATGTTCCAGAAACCAGCTAAAACGCACACTGACCATCTTCTCCATCAGCTTTGAAAGCGATGATGTGAGAGAGATGGGCCGATAATGGAGAGGGTCATGTCCCGACTTGCCAGCCTTCAAGATAGGAATGATAATGGCTTCCCGCCAGGTCTCAGGGAAGGTGCCAGTCTCCCAAAGCGAATTGAAGGTTGCTAGCAGCGCCTCGAGGGCAACTGTGGGGAGATGACGGAGCATGTCGTTGTGGACAGCATCCGGACCTTCTGAGACGCTGCGCAACGAGCTGATGGCAGACGTGAGTTCAGCCATAGAGAAAGGCTCGTTGTACACTTGTTTGTTAATTGGGGCTTTGGGGCGCGCCGACTACTTAGGTCATTTTGCGCCCATAACGTCGTTTTAATAAAACAAGTGTGTCAAAAGAGAGAATCTTCTAGATACGAAGACTAAAAAGTAAAAGACTCGATATAAAAGAGCAAGGTAAGATAAAGCAGCGCAAGAGTGTCGTCCTAGACAACTGACTAGATGTAAGGACTAGAGAGGACTAGTTGGATTTAATGTCAGGTCGAGTAAATCACTTGGAAGTTGATCGAACGGATAAAGGAGAAAATGTTGCCGGATAAAACCCAGGGTGAGTCGTCACCCAGAAGGTGGCGGATAGTGGTATCCGGAGCGATGCGCCCGAGATAGCGTGTCCGGTTCGGTTCAGCGAGAGGACAAGATAAAAGCACGTGAGAGACAGTGAGAGGCACGGCACACCGACTGCATGTGGGTTGTTCCTCTCCACGGAGGAGATAGCCATGAGTCGCGTACGTATGACCAATACGTAATCTGCAGAGGGCCACTTCCTGGTGCCTGTTGCTTTGGAAGCAAGACTGCCAGGGCTCCAAGGTAGGCTTTACGCTCCGCAGCTTCCCAGATCCTTGGAGATGCCACTCTGCCTGCCAGCTTGACATCGTGAAGGTTTGGATGGCTGGGTAAAAATCACGAGCCGGCAGGGGCAAACGCCGAAGGCATGGAGCCGCGGCCGCGCGTCTCGCGGCCGCGTCGGCGAGCTCATTGCCAGTTACACCCACATGGCTTGGAATCCAGCAAAACTTAATAGTTTTGCCTGACTGCTCCACCGACGTGAGCCGAGATAAAATGTCTTGGACTATCGGATTGTCTGGGTTAAACCTCCGTATAGCCAGCAGGCTGCTGAGAGAATCCGATAAAATGAGGTAAGACAAGTTGTCAGACACCTCGATAAAACACAACGCCTTCTCGATTGCAACGAGCTCGGATGAGAAAACGGAGGCAGAGGAAGGCAATGAAAAAGTGCGCGTGTCGCGACCAGCCACGAAAGCGCAGCCGACGCCGTCCTCCGTTTTCGAGCCGTCTGTAAACACCGAGATAAAACCGTCGTATGACGCAATGTGTTCCAATGTCCGTGCTCGTTGCACACATGGCGGCAGGTCGTCCTTCTTGACCTCAGAGAGCGTGAGGTCTACTTGCGCTGGAGCGTATTTCCATGGCGGAGAGGGTGTACCCCACGTACGTCGCACTTCACGGAACTCTATGTTGACTGTAGAAAAGAGCTCTTTTATGCGCAATCCGAAGGAGACCGATTGTCGCACTCTGTCAAGACGATTAAAATCAGGAGAAAAGACGTACGGATACGTCGGATGTCCTGGGAACTGGCGGAGTTTCAGTGCGTACCTCATCCCCAGCATCTGACGGCGGAGAGATAGTGGCGGTTCGTGTGCCTCGGCGAGGAGGCTGCTCTTGGGCGACGTGCGGAATGCACCTGTGGCAACACGTAGCGCCGCGTGGTGCACGGAGTCAAGAGCCTTTTTACTGGATTCGCTGGCAGAGTCGTAAACAAAGCATGCGTAATCCAGTTTCGATCGGACGATCGACCGATATAAAAGAAGGAGCGTCCTGCGGTCCGCGCCATAAGATGTGCGGGCGACACATTTTAAAACGTTCAGGGATTTAAAACATCGTTCCCGAAGCGTTCTAAAATGTTCTCTATACGTCAAACGACTGTCAAAAAATATCCCAAGAAACTTCGCCACCGGCCGAGTAGGAATCACCTGTCCACGGAGCTTGATTCCCAAGGCTAAGTCGTCGCAGCGGCGGCGGCAAAAGTGCATAGCGACGGTCTTTGTTGTTGAAAAACGAAGGCCGTTGTCGTCGCTCCACCTCTCTAGACGGGTTACAGCGAGCTGCAACTGTCTGGCAACGTGACGGGCGGTCGTGGCAGAAAGCCAGATCGCGAAATCATCGACAAATAGCGATCTGCCGATGGATGGTGCAAGTTTGTCGCCAATATCATTGATCGCCACAGCGAACAGCGCCACACTGAGAACTCCGCCTTGGGGAACTCCGTTCTCTTGCGTAAAACTGCTCGAAAGACAACTGCCAACACGGACTTTGAACCGACGACCCGATAAAAAGTTCTTGATAAAGAGGCCCATCCGGCCGCGTATGCCGTACTTGTGTACTTTGGAAAGTATTCT
Organism: Amphibalanus amphitrite; assembly: GCF_019059575.1. Classification (NCBI taxonomy): domain Eukaryota; kingdom Metazoa; phylum Arthropoda; class Thecostraca; order Balanomorpha; family Balanidae; genus Amphibalanus; species Amphibalanus amphitrite. Next base: position 76,113 of record NW_024881856.1, read on the forward strand.
GTGTCGTAACACTGTATCATAGGCCGCCTCAATATCAAAGAACAATGCTCCAAGGTGCTTCTTTGCAGTAAAACAGGTGCGTATCTCGGTGTCGAGGGCTAAAATGTGGTCAACAGGGCTGCGGTGCTTTCTAAAACCGCACTGGGCGTTTGTAAAAACACCGTGATGTTCCAGAAACCAGCTAAGACGCACATTGACCATCTTCTCCATCAGCTTTGAAAGCGATGATGTGAGAGAGATGGGCCGATAGTGGAGAGGGTCATGTCCCGACTTGCCAGCCTTCAAGATAGGAATGATAGTGGCTTCCCGCCAGGTCTCAGGGAAAGTGCCAGTCTCCCAAAGCGAATTGAAAGTTGCTAGCAGCGCCTCGAGGGCAACCGCCGGGAGATGACGGAGCATGTCGTTGTGGACAGCATCCGGACCTTCTGAGACGCTGCGCAACGAGCTGATGGCAGACGTGAGCTCAGCCATAGAGAAAGGCTCGTTGTACACCAAATTTTCAGCTGTGCTGAAGTCCACGGCGGCTGGTGCAGGTCGTGAGGACGGCTCTCCTCGGCAGCGCTGATAGAGTGCACGGCCTATCGTCTCTGCGACGTCTAAAGGGTGGGATATGTCCGTGTTGTTCACTCTTAAAACCGGAAGCGGAACAGAGCTGAACCGGCCTTCAATGCGCTTCATGCGTGCCCATATCTGGGTCGTAGGAGTAAAACGGTTTAAGGAACTCACGTACGTGCGCCATGAAACAGCCTTTGCCTCTTTTAAAACGCGACGGGCAAAAGCCCGCGCTTTCTTAAAAGCGATGAGGTTCTCAGTAGTACTGCTCCGGTCAAACTTTCTAAAAGCGCGCTTCCTGGCACGAATCGCATCTTCGCATTCCTTGGTCCACCACGGGACCGGAGGACGACGAGGCTGACTCGACGTCTTGGGTATGCACCCGTTTGCGGAGTCAATGAGTAAACATGTAAAATCCTCTGTAGACATCACAGAGGCGTCGGCTCTGGATAAAACCGTGGCCTCTACGGCGGCCTGGAATTCGCCCCAGTCGGCCTTCCGAACATTCCACCTGGGTGGACGGTTGCCTGACACTGGGGACTCCTGGTGCTCCAGCCACACTGGGAAGTGGTCGCTCCCGAGTGGGTCGTCATGGACGGACCAGGTAAAAAGCTGAGCTAGCCGCGGACTGACTAAGCTCAGGTCCAGAGCCGATGTTTGACCGGAGGGTGTTGTAAAATGGGTGCGCTGTCCTGTATTTAAAATACACAGCGCCTCATCGCGGATAAAAGATTCTAAAAGTCGACCACGAGTGCCAGTCGTGTCGCATCCCCACGCCAGGCTATGGGCATTAAAATCGCCGACTACCAGGACCGGAGGTGGAAGCTCATCGACAAGTCGATGCAGCTCAACCACCGGGAGCGCTATACCTGGTGGAAGGTATAAAGAACAAACTGTCAGCTCCCGGTGGTTGAAATCAACTCTAGCGGCTACCGCCTGCAGAGGAGTCTGCAGCGGAACCTGACGTGCGGGCACACTGTGGTGCACTGCCAAAAGTACACCTCCATGGGCAATGGTCGGGGTGTCTAAGTCTCTTCTAAAAACAGAGTAACCCTTGATGGCAAAGGTAACGTTTGGCGCTAGCTTGGTCTCCTGGAGACCTAAAACAAGGGGTGTGCGCCAACGGATAAGAGACTGTAGGTCCTGGTAGTTGGCCCGGAGGCCTCTACAGTTCCACTGTAGAATAAAAGGCGTGGTTAAAAATGCGCAAAAAGGGCGCGTATAACATGAGGCAAAGGCGCACACAGATACCTGACTGACCACAAAAAAGGTAAAAAGCACCGAGAGAAATGCACCTGGTAAAAAAGCGCAATAGCGCGAAAAAGATAAAAGGATAAAAGAGGAAATGACTAGACTGAAAGACTAGACTAGGTCCTCTAACTCCGAGGAGGCGCTCCCCCCGTAGCGGATACGGGGGTGCCCTGAGCCCTCTCGGTGAAGCCTCCCTTCAGCAGAGGCAGATCGGGCATGGCTCGGGCCCGGCTGGGGCCTTTTCGACCGGGGGGCGTCGCCCTCCGAAGGTGACCAGCTCGGGGGCGTCTGCCGCTTGGCGAGGCGCCCTGGAGCCGCGGAGGGCTGTTGCCGCCCCGACGAGGATGTCGAGGCGGCGGCCTGTGTCCTCGACACAGGCGTCTCTGGCAGCGGCGGTGGTGGCCGCCGCTGCGGAGGTGGAGGAGGCGGCGGGGGGCCCATGATGGGCCGAGTCCCCGCCTCAGGTGTCTCCGGGGTGTCAGCGGCGACAGCCGAATTGGCACTCCCGGAGGCGGAGTCGGCAGACGAGGCTTCCTTAGCCTCGAGGGCCTTCTGGACGAGGCGAGCCCTCCTCGCCTCACGTGCCCTTCTCTCCTCCTCCCCCCGCCGCAGAGCCTCCTGCACCGCCGTAGACGGTCGGGGGCGGGGCGGGGTGGGTGGCGCCTTACCCTGCGCCGGGGGGCGCCGACCACCCTGTCGGCGCTGGACGACGGTCCAATCGTCTCCATTACCGTTCGCGGCTGGAGCGGGACTGGGTGGACCCCACACTGACTCTTGAGCAGCCTGCTCTGTGTTGCTCGGCGGCGCACGAGGCGCCGTGTTGTCCGCTGAGTCACCAGTGGCTACGACGGTGAGGCCGAATCGTTTGAGAAGCTGCACGAGCTGTGCTACGCTCATCTGGGAGGCATCGGTAGAGTTTGTGACTCTCACCTTCTGGGCATACGAGGTCTTCGGGTGACTCTGGTTGTACACCTCCCGGGCCTCTTTGAAAGACAGATTTCTGGTAGCCTTGATGGTCATGATCTCTTTCTCCTTGACGTATGCAGGGCAAGACCTATCATACGCGGAGTGCGGCGTCTGCCCCTCTCCGCAGTTGACGCATCGGGGGGTCTCCGAGTCACAGGTTTCGTCAGTGTGGTCCTGCGAAGCACACTTGGAGCACGTGGGTCTTCCTCGGCAGTTGTCCTTTGTGTGGCCGAAACGTTGGCAGCGGAAGCAGCGCATGGGCGCTGGGACGAAAGGCCGCACGCGAACCTTCACGTAGCCCACGCGAATCTCACTCGGCAAGTCGGTAGAGTCAAATGTCAGAATGATGTTGTTGGTCGAGACCGTGCCTCTCTTCGTCATGATGCGGCGAGCCGCTGTCACGCCGAAATCGGCGAGCCCGTCCGCAATATCCTCGTCGCTCACTCCCCTCAAATCGAAACAGTTAATGACCCCTCGTGAGGAGTTCTTAGAACGGTGGGGCTCCACTGTAAGCGGGATGGAAACGAGCCTCCGGCCGGATGCCCGTCCCTCGGAGAACACGAAGCGAGTAGCGTCCAATGCTTTCGCCGCCTCCTCGCTTTTCCTGAACTCGACCTCCAGCGCGCCATCACGCATCCGGTCACAACGAACTATCGAACCAAACCGGTCGCAGCCATCCTTCCGCTGGAAGGGCGACAGAGAGCTCAGCTCCCTGTCTGCGCTCCGGAAGATGAGGATCTTAGGAGATCGTGGACCTTTTTCAAGCACCGTTCGCCTGTCGGCCGAGGCCAACGGGCGAGGATCGGCCGAGGCCGAAGGATTGGTAAGAGTGGGGGAAGGGGGGTTGGTCGAGTTATCCATGGAGTGTGCTTGGTCTCCGCCAGCTCGGCCGCCGACGCTCCGCAACGGCGCCGCTACAAGGCCTGGGACGGCCGAGCTGACTGTACGGGACTTGGCGGCACCTTCCGAGGGGGAGAGAGAGACTCACCACCCCCCACGGTCGGATACCGCCTCCTCCCTTGACGCCTAGCCGAGTCACCGCCAGGGGCAGCGACAGATCAGTCCCACCGACGGAGGACGAGCACAAGTGCCCGAACCCCGCCGGCGACACCTCTCAGACACCACCCCCGGCGGCGTCACGACTGGGAATGGCTCCTCAAGTGCGGCGCCCCACTGAGTGTCCCGCCCTTACAGAACTCAGGGCCAAAGAGGCGTGATGCCCAGCCACCGCGGCTGGCTCCGCACGGTGGGGGGCTCAACCTCCAGGATCCCGTTGTCCTGGGGTACGGGTCGGCTCGCCTAGCCTAGTAAAACCGGCTGGTACCCGAGGGGACGCCACTCCCCTTACACTAGCCCAACTCGGCTGTGTTCCTGCGGGTGCAAAAACAACGAAAAAGGTAGGAAAAGAATCAGAAAGCTGTGCTCGAAAGAAACGCGGACATCCGGTGAAAAGCAAAGCAAAAGCAAACAGAGACCGCTCAAGAGAAACAAAACCACGAAAACCAAGAAAAGTCGGGCCGTACCATCTGTCCAACCAGCGATCAAAGCAAGTCGCAAGCAAGCATGGGTCAAGCTGGGGCCGAGGGGGCGCTACTCCCCTGGCTGGCCGAGGCCAAGGCCGCCGCGGGGCAAAGGCCCAAGGAACCCAGTCCGACAGCGACCCCGGCCACTGCCAACCCCCTGCGGGGCCAGTCCTGCAGACAATCCATCCAGTAAGCAAGGCAAGTCCAGGTCAAAACGCGCGTCAAGCTGGGGCCGAGGGGGCGCTACTCCCCTTACTGGCCGAAGTCACAGCCGCCGCACAGCCGGAGCCAGATGACCCCGGCTAAGCAGCAGCTCTGACCACGGTCAGCCCCCTGCGGGACTGATGGCAGACGTGAGTTCAGCCATAGAGAAAGGCTCGTTGTACACCAAATTTTCAGCTGTGCTGAAGTCCACGGCGGCTGGTGCAGGTCGTGAGGACGGCTCTCCTCGGCAGCGCTGATAGAGTGCACGGCCTATCGTCTCTGCGACGTCTGAAGGGTGAGATATGTCCGTGTTGTTCACTCTTAAAACCGGAAGCGGAACAGAGCTGAACCGGCCTTCAATGCGCTTCATGCGTGCCCATATTTGCGTCGTAGGAGTAAAACGGTTTAAGGAACTTACGTAAGTGCGCCATGAAACAGCCTTTGCCTCCTTTAAAACGCGTCGGGCAAAAGCCCGCGCTCTCTTAAAAGCGATGAGGTTCTCAGTAGTACTACTCCGGTCAAACTTTCTAAAAGCGCGCTTCCTGGCACGAATCGCATCTCCGCATTCCTTGGTCCACCACGGGACCGGAGGACGACGAGGCTGACTCGACGTCTTGGGTATGCACCCGTTTGCGGAGTCAATGAGTAAACATGTAAAATCATCTGTAGACATCACAGAGGCGTCGGCTCTGGATAAAACCGTGGCCTCTACGGCGGCCTGGAATTCGCCCCAATCGGCCTTCCGAACATTCCACCTAGGTGGACGGTTGCCTGACACTGGGGACTCCTGGTGCTCCAGCCACACTGGGAAGTGGTCGCTCCCGAGTGGGTCGTCATGGACGGACCAGGTAAAAAGCTGAGCTAGCCGCGGACTGACTAAGCTCAGGTCCAGAGCCGATGTTTGACCGGAGGGTGTTGTAAAATGGGTGCGCTGTCCTGTATTTAAAATACACAGCGCCTCATCGCGGATAAAAGATTCTAAAAGTCGACCACGAGTGCCAGTCGTGTCGCATCCCCACGCCAGGCTATGGGCATTAACCCGCGCACCGACGGGGGTCTGCGCCAACTTAGTACCGACGGGGGGGGGGCGGATGACCGCCCCCCCCCTGAGATCTCGAGAACGAAGCAAGATAGCGACAAGCGGTAAACGGCATCGGATACGCACGGTCAAGATCTACAATTTTTACTAAGGTCATTTTCAGGTCAGGTCAAAGATGACGTCACAGGGGTCGAAAAAGTCAAAATGGCGGCGCTAAATATGGAGAGAGTTTTTCTCGAATAACTTTCGAATTAGTCAAGATAGGAACAAACTAAGGGCATCATCGTGATCCTCTCGTCAATCCGCATCGAATGATATATATGTTGACCTCGAAAGGTCAAGGTCAAAGGTTGACCTCAGGTCACGTGACCTCGAGGTCATCATGTATATCATTCGATGCGTCTTGACGAGCTGAACACAATGAGACCATCCACGCGTCTGTATCTTGTTCCTGTACGGAGTTATTGGCCAAAAACCTTTGGTGACCTTTGATGACGTCACATGACCTCACAGCTGCCCAACAGCAAAACAGACCTCAAGGTAGTGAAGTTTGATCGTATATGAAGTCATGTATGGTATATGGGGCCATTCCGACCCGTTTTAGTGGTAAAAACAGGGAGTTGATTTTTCCCCCATTGACTTATAATGGGGAGGTCGCGAAATTGACCTGACCTTAGGTCACCGATATCAAAATTCCGAGATATACAAATTGTAGCTACTAATGACCTAATAACATCCTGCGACTTTCAAAGGCCTCCGACATCTACTGTAGCTCTGGCACGGTGACAAAGTTGCAAAAAAGTGACTTGAGGTTGGGTCATTCAAAGTGACCTGGTGACCTGACCTTGAAAGGTAGGAGGTTCAAACTTGCACACCATGTGTAAAATTGATAAGGGAATAGTCATACCAAATTTCGCGGCGCTACGCGCCGCGGTTTTCCCGCTATTCGCGAAAAACCTCAGGGGGGGGGGCGGATATCCGCCCCCCCCCCGTCGGTGCGCGGGTTAAAATCGCCGACTACCAGGACCGGAGGTGGAAGCTCATCGACAAGTCGATGTAGCTCAACCACCGGGAGCGCTATACCTGGTGGTAGGTATAAAGAGCACACTGTCAGTTCCCGGTGGTTGAAATCAACTCTGGCGGCCACCGCCTGCAGGGGAGTCTGCAGCGGCACCTGGCGAGCAGGTACGCTGTGGTGAACCGCCAGAAGCACACCTCCATGGGCAATGGTAGGGGTGTCCAGGTCTCTTCTAAAAACAGAATAGCCCTTGATGGCAAGGGTAACGTTTGGCGCTAGCTTGGTCTCCTGGAGACCTAAAACAAGGGGTGTGCGCCAACGGATAAGAGACTGTAGGTCCTGGTAGTTGGCCCGGAGGCCTCTACAGTTCCACTGTAGAATAAAAGGCGTGGTTAAAAAGGCGCAAAAAGGGCGCGTATAACATGAGGCAAAGGCGCACACAGATACCTGACTGACCACAAAAAAGGTAAAAAGCACCGAGAGAAATGCACCTGGTAAAAAAGCGCAATAGCGCGAAAAAGATAAAAGGATAAAAGAGGAAATGACTAGACTGAAAGACTAGACTAGGTCCTCTAACTCCGAGGAGGCGCTCCCCCCGTAGCGGATACGGGGGTGCCCTGAGCCCTCTCGGTGAAGCCTCCCTTCAGCAGAGGCAGATCGGGCATGGCTCGGGCCCGGCTGGGGCCTTTTCGACCGGGGGGCGTCGCCCTCCGAAGGTGACCAGCTCGGGGGCGTCTGCCGCTTGGCGAGGCGCCCTGGAGCCGCGGAGGGCTGTTGCCGCCCCGACGGGGATGTCGAGGCGGCGGCCTGTGTCCTCGACACAGGCGTCTCTGGCAGCGGCGGTGGTGGCCGCCGCTGCGGAGGTGGAGGAGGCGGCGGGGGACCCATGATGGGCCGAGTCCCCGCCTCAGGTGTCTTCGGGGTGTCAGCGGCGACAGCCGCATTGGCACTCCCGGAGGCGGAGTCGGCAGACGAGGCTTCCTTAGCCTCGAGGGCCTTCTGGACGAGGCGAGCCCTCCTCGCCTCACGCGCCCTTCTCTCCTCCTCCCCCCGCCGCAGAGCCTCCTGCACCGCCGTAGACGGTCGGGGGCGGGGCGGGGTGGGTGGCGCCTTACCCTGCGCCGGGGGGCGCCGACCACCCTGTCGGCGCTGGACGACGGTCCAATCGTCTCCATTACCGTTCGCGGCTGGAGCGGGACTGGGTGGACCCCACACTGACTCTTGAGCAGCCTGCTCTGTGTTGCTCGGCGGCGCACGAGGCGCCGTGGTGTCCGCTGAGTCACCAGTGGCTACGACGGTGAGGCCGAATCGTTTGAGAAGCTGCACGAGCTGTGCTACGCTCATCTGGGAGGCATCGGTAGAGTTTGTGACTCTCACCTTCTGGGCATACGAGGTCTTCGGGTGACTCTGGTTGTACACCTCCCGGGCCTCTTTGAAAGACAGATTTCTGGTAGCCTTGATGGTCATGATCTCTTTCTCCTTGACGTATGCAGGGCAAGACCTATCATACGCGGAGTGCGGCGTCTGCCCCTCTCCGCAGTTGACGCATCGGGGGGTCTCCGAGTCACAGGTTTCGTCAGTGTGGTCCTGCGAAGCACACTTGGAGCACGTGGGTCTTCCTCGGCAGTTGTCCTTTGTGTGGCCGAAACGTTGGCAGCGGAAGCAGCGCATGGGCGCTGGGACGAAAGGCCGCACGCGAACCTTCACGTAGCCCTCGCGAATCTCACTCGGCAAGTCGGTAGAGTCAAATGTCAGAATGATGTTGTTGGTCGAGACCGTGCCTCTCTTCGTCATGATGCGGCGAGCCGCTGTCACGCCGAAATCGGCGAGCCCGTCCGCAATATCCTCGTCGCTCACTCCCCTCAAATCGAAACAGTTAATGACCCCTCGTGAGGAGTTCTTAGAACGGTGGGGCTCCACTGTAAGCGGGATGGAAACGAGCCTCCGGCCGGATGCCCGTCCCTCGGAGAACACGAAGCGAGTAGCGTCCAATGCTTTCGCCGCCTCCTCGCTTTTCCTGAACTCGACCTCCAGCGCGCCATCACGCATCCGGTCACAACGAACTATCGAACCAAACCGGTCGCAGCCATCCTTCCGCTGGAAGGGCGACAGAGAGCTCAGCTCCCTGTCTGCGCTCCGGAAGATGAGGATCTTAGGAGATCGTGGACCTTTTTCAAGCACCGTTCGCCTGTCGGCCGAGGCCAACGGGCGAGGATCGGCCGAGGCCGAAGGATTGGTAAGAGTGGGGGAAGGGGGGTTGGTCGAGTTATCCATGGAGTGTGCTTGGTCTCCGCCAGCTCGGCCGCCGACGCTCCGCAACGGCGCCGCTACAAGGCCTGGGACGGCCGAGCTGACTGTACGGGACTTGGCGGCACCTTCCGCGGGGGAGAGAGAGACTCACCACCCCCCACGGTCGGATACCGCCTCCTCCCTTGACGCCTAGCCGAGTCACCGCCAGGGGCAGCGACAGATCAGTCCCACCGACGGAGGACGAGCACAAGTGCCCGAACCCCGCCGGCGACACCTCTCAGACTTGTTTGTTGATTGAGGCTTTAGGGCGCGCCGACTGCTAAGGTCATTTTGCGCCCATAACATCGTACTAATAAAACAAGTGTGCCACAAGAAAGAACCTTCTAGACACTAAGACTAGAAAGTAAGACTCGATATAAAAGAGCAAGGTAAGATAAAACAGCGCAAAAGTGTCGTCCTAGACAACTGACTAGATGAAAGGACTAGAGAGGGCTAGTTGGATTGGGGTCAGGTCGAGTAAATCACTTGTAAGTTGATCGAACGGATAAAAGAAAAGATGTTGCCGGATAAAACCCAGGGTGACTCGTCACCCAGTAAGCGGCGGATAGTGGTACCCGGAGCGATGCGCCCGAGGTAGCGTGTCCGGTTCGGTTCAGCGAGAGGACAAGATAAAAGCACGTGAGAGACAGTGAGAGGCACGGTACACCTGCGACAGGTGGGCTGCTCTTCTCCGCGGAGGAGATGACCATGCGTGGCATACGTATGGCCGATGCGCAGCCTACATAAGACGACTTCGTTATGTCTGTTACTTTGCATGGATGACGACCAAGGCTCGAGAGTTGGCTTGATATCTCTCAGCTTACTGCTCGCGCGCGAGTCCCACTCTGCCTGCCACTGCGAGAGCATGGAAGATCGTACGACGGGATAGTAATCCCGGGCAGGCAGAGGAAATCGCCGAGTGTAGGGCGCTGCGGCAGCGCGTCTCGCGGCGGCGTCAGCAAGCTCGTTGCCTTGGATTCCAACATGACTGGGAATCCAGCAAAACCGGATAGTTTTTCCGGACTGTTCCACCGAAGTAAGCCGAGTTAAAATGTCCTGAATGATCGGGTCGACAGGATTAAACCGTCGTAAAGCCAACAGACTGCTTAGTGAGTCTGATAAAATCAAATAGAAAAAACCGTCGGACACCTCAATAAAACACAGAGCCTTTTCGATGGCGACTAGCTCTGAGGAAAACACCGAGGCGCTGGGTGGAAGGGAAAACGAACGGGTGTCCCGACCAGCGACAAAAGAGCAACCCGCTCCCTCGGATGTTTTTGAGCCGTCTGTGTAGACTGAAATAAAACCATCATACGAGGCTATATGCTCCAAGGCTCTGGTTTGTGCTTCATAGGACAGCAGGCTATCCTTTTTTACTTCGGAAAGCGAGAGGTCCACCTGCGGCGGGGCGTTTCTCCAGGGTGGAGAAGGCGTTCCCCAGATACGCCGAACGCCGCGCAAGTCTATATTCGATGTAGAGAATAAACCTCTCATGCGTGCTCCGAATGGATGACTCGTCCCATTACCAGATGAAGCAATGTGACGCGAAAAGACGTACAGGTACGTCGGATGCGTCGGGAATTGACGTAGTTTAAGAGCATAACGCATCCCCAGCGTCTGACGGCGGAGAGAAAGTGGCGGCTCGTGCGCCTCAGCAAGAATGCTGCTCCTGGGCGAGGTGCGGAATGCTCCGGTGGCTATTCGGAGTGCTGCATGATGGACTGTATCCAGGACCTTCTTGCTGGATTCACTCGCTGAATCATAGACAAAGGAAGCGTAATCCAGCTTCGATCGTATAATAGATCGATAGAGAAGAAGAAGGGTCCTGCGGTCCGCACCATAAGAAGTGCGGGCGACACATTTTAAAACGTTCAGGGATTTAAAACATCGTTCCCGAAGCGTTCTAAAATGTTCTCTATACGTCAAACGACTGTCAAAAAAGATTCCAAGAAACTTCGCCACCGGCCGAGTAGGAATCACCTGTCCATGGAGCTTGATTCCCAAGGCTAAGTCGTCACAGCGGCGGCGGCAAAAATGCATAGCGACGGTCTTCGTTGTTGAAAAACGAAGGCCGTTGTCGTCGCTCCACCTCTCCAGACGGGTTACAGCGAGCTGCAACTGTCTGGCAACGTGACGGGCGGTCGTAGCTGAAAACCAGATCGCAAAATCATCGACAAATAGCGATTTGCCGATAGATGGTGCGAGATTGTCGCCAATGTCATTGATCGCCACAGCGAACAGCGCCACACTGAGAACTCCGCCTTGGGGAACCCCGTTCTCTTGCGTAAAACTGCTCGAAAGACAACTGCCAACTCGGACTTTGAACCGACGAACCGATAAAAAGTTCTTGATAAAGAGGCCCATCCGGCCGCGTATGCCGTACTTGTGTACTTTGGAAAGTATTCTGTGTCGTAACACTGTATCATAGGCCGCCTCAATATCAAAGAACAGTGCTCCAAGGTGCTTCTTTGCAGTAAAACAGGTGCGTATCTCGGTGTCGAGGGCTAAAATGTGGTCAACAGGGCTGCGGTGCTTTCTAAAACCGCACTGGGCGTTTGTAAAAACACCGTGATGTTCCAGAAACCAGCTAAGACGCACATTGACCATCTTCTCCATCAGCTTTGAAAGCGATGATGTGAGAGAGATGGGCCGATAGTGGAGAGGGTTATGTCCCGACTTGCCAGCCTTCAAGATAGGAATGATAGTGGCTTCCCGCCAGGTCTCAGGGAAAGTGCCAGTCTCCCACAGCGAATTGAAAGTTGCTAGCAGCGCCTCAAGGGCAACTGCCGGGAGATGACGGAGCATGTCGTTGTGGACAGCATCCGGACCTTCTGAGACGCTGCGCAACGAGCTGATGGCAGACGTGAGTTCAGCCATAGAGAAAGGCTCGTTGTACACTTGTTTGTTAATTGGGGCTTTGGGGCGCGCCGACTACTTAGGTCATTTTGCGCCCATAACGTCGTTTTAATAAAACAAGTGTGTCAAAAGAGAGAATCTTCTAGATACGAAGACTAAAAAGTAAAAGACTCGATATAAAAGAGCAAGGTAAGATAAAGCAGCGCAAGAGTGTCGTCCTAGACAACTGACTAGATGTAAGGACTAGAGAGGACTAGTTGGATTTAATGTCAGGTCGAGTAAATCACTTGGAAGTTGATCGAACGGATAAAGGAGAAAATGTTGCCGGATAAAACCCAGGGTGAGTCGTCACCCAGAAGGTGGCGGATAGTGGTATCCGGAGCGATGCGCCCGAGATAGCGTGTCCGGTTCGGTTCAGCGAGAGGACAAGATAAAAGCACGTGAGAGACAGTGAGAGGCACGGCACACCGACTGCATGTCGGTTGTTCCTCTCCACGGAGGAGATAGCCATGAGTCGCATACGTATGACCAATACGTAATCTGCAGAGGGCCACTTCCTGGTGCCTGTTGCTTTGGAAGCAAGACTGCCAGGGCTCCAAGGTAGGCTTTACGCTCCGCAGCTTCCCAGATCCTTGGAGATGCCACTCTGCCTGCCAGCTTGACATCGTGAAGGTTTGGATGGCTGGGTAAAAATCACGAGCCGGCAGGGGCAAACGCCGAAGGCATGGAGCCGCGGCCGCGCGTCTCGCGGCCGCGTCGGCGAGCTCATTGCCAGTTATACCCACATGGCTTGGAATCCAGCAAAACTTAATAGTTTTGCCTGACTGCTCCACCAACGTGAGCCGAGATAAAATGTCTTGGACTATCGGATTGTCTGGGTTAAACCTCCGTATAGCCAGCAGGCTGCTGAGAGAATCCGATAAAATGAGGTAAGACAAGTTGTCAGACACCTCGATAAAACACAACGCCTTCTCGATTGCAACGAGCTCGGATGAGAAAACGGAGGCAGAGGAAGGCAATGAAAAAGTGCGCGTGTCGCGACCAGCCACGAAAGCGCAGTCGACGCCGTCCTCCGTTTTCGAGCCGTCTGTGAACACCGAGATAAAACCGTCGTATGACGCAATGTGTTCCAATGTCCGTGCTCGTTGCACACATGGCGGCAGGTCGTCCTTCTTGACCTCAGAGAGCGTGAGGTCTACTTGCGCTGGAGCGTATTTCCATGGCGGAGAGGGCGTACCCCACGTACGTCGCACTTCACGGAACTCTATGTTGACTGTAGAAAAGAGCTCTTTTATGCGCAATCCGAAGGAGACCGATTGTCGCACTCTGTCAAGACGATTAAAATCAGGAGAAAAGACGTACGGATACGTCGGATGTCCTGGGAACTGGCGGAGTTTCAGTGCGTACCTCATCCCCAGCATCTGACGGCGGAGAGATAGTGGCGGTTCGTGTGCCTCGGCGAGGAGGCTGCTCTTGGGCGACGTGCGGAATGCACCTGTGGCGACACGTAGCGCCGCGTGGTGCACGGAGTCAAGAGCCTTTTTACTGGATTCGCTGGCAGAGTCGTAAACAAAGCATGCGTAATCCAGTTTCGATCGGACGATCGACCGATATAAAAGAAGGAGCGTCCTGCGGTCCGCACCATAAGATGTGCGGGCGACACATTTTAAAACGTTCAGGGATTTAAAACATCGTTCCCGAAGCGTTCTAAAATGTTCTCTATACGTCAAACGACTGTCAAAAAATATTCCAAGAAACTTTGCCACCGGCCGAGTAGGAATCACCTGTCCACGGAGCTTGATTCCCAAGGCTAAGTCGTCGCAGCGGCGGCGGCAAAAGTGCATAGCGACGGTCTTCGTTGTTGAAAAACGTAGGCCGTTGTCGTCGCTCCACCTCTCTAGACGGGTTACAGCGAGCTGCAACTGTCTGGCAACGTGACGGGCGGTCGTGGCAGAAAACCAGATCGCGAAATCATCGACAAATAGCGATCTGCCGATGGATGGTGCAAGTTTATCGCCAATATCATTGATCGCCACAGCGAACAGCGCCACACTGAGAACTCCGCCTTGGGGAACTCCGTTCTCTTGAGTAAAACTGCTCGAAAGACTACTGCCAACTCGGACTTTGAACCGACGACCCGATAAAAAGTTCTTGATAAAGAGGCCCATCCGGCCGCGTATGCCGTACTTGTGTACTTTGGAAAGTATTCTGTGTCGTAACACTGTATCATAGGCCGCCTCAATATCAAAGAACAGTGCTCCAAGGTGCTTCTTTTCAGTAAAACAGGTGCGTATCTCGGTGTCGAGGGCTAAAATGTGGTCAACAGGGCTGCGGTGCTTTCTAAAACCGCACTGGGCGTTTGTAAAAACACCGTGATGTTCCAGAAACCAGCTAAAACGCACATTGACCATCTTCTCCATCAGCTTTGAAAGCGATGATGTGAGAGAGATGGGCCGATAGTGGAGAGGGTCATGTCCCGACTTGCCAGCCTTCAAGATAGGAATGATAGTGGCTTCCCGCCAGGTCTCAGGGAAGGTGCCAGTCTCCCAAAGCGAATTGAAAGTTGCTAGCAGCGCCTCGAGGGCAACCGCCGGGAGATGACGGAGCATGTCGTTGTGGACAGCATCCGGACCTTCTGAGACGCTGCGCAACGAGCTGATGGCAGACGTGAGTTCAGCCATAGAGAAAGGCTCGTTGTACACCAAATTTTCAGCTGTGCTGAAGTCCACGGCGGCTGGTGCAGGTCGTGAGGACGGCTCTCCTCGGCAGCGCTGATAGAGTGCACGGCCTATCGTCTCTGCGACGTCTAAAGGGTGGGATATGTCCGTGTTGTTCACTCTTAAAACCGGAAGCGGAACAGAGCTGAACCGGCCTTCAATGCGCTTCATGCGTGCCCATATCTGGGTCGTAGGAGTAAAACGGTTTAAGGAACTCACGTACGTGCGCCATGAAACAGCCTTTGCCTCTTTTAAAACGCGACGGGCAAGAGCCCGCGCTTTCTTAAAAGCGATGAGGTTCTCAGTAGTACTGCTCCGGTCAAACTTTCTAAAAGCGCGCTTCCTGGCACGAATCGCATCTCCGCATTCCTTGGTCCACCACGGGACCGGAGGACGACGAGGCTGACTCGACGTCTTGGGTATGCACCCGTTTGCGGAGTCAATGAGTAAACATGTAAAATCCTCTGTAGACATCACAGAGGCGTCGGCTCTGGATAAAACAGAGGCCTCTACAGCGGCCTGGAATTCGCCCCAGTCGGCTTTCCGAACATTCCACCTAGGTGGACGGTTGCCTGACACTGGGGACTCCTGGTGTTCCAGCCACACTGGGAAGTGGTCGCTCCCGAGTGGGTCGTCATGGACGGACCAGGTAAAAAGCTGAGCTAGCCGCGGACTGACTAAGCTCAGGTCCAGAGCCGATGTTTGACCGGAGGGTGTTGTAAAATGGGTGCGCTGTCCTGTATTTAAAATACACAGCGCCTCATCGCGGATAAAGGATTCTAAAAGTCGACCACGAGTGCCAGTCGTGTCGCATCCCCACGCCAGGCTATGGGCATTAAAATCGCCGACTACCAGGACCGGAGGTGGAAGCTCATCGACGAGTCGATGCAGCTCAGCCACCGGGAGCGCTATACCTGGTGGAAGGTATAAAGAGCATACAGTTAGTTCCCGGTGGTTGAAATCAACTCTGGCGGCCACCGCCTGCAGGGGAGTCTGCAGCGGCACCTGGCGCGCAGGTACGCTGTGGTGAACCGCCAGAAGCACACCTCCATGGGCAATGGTCGGGGTGTCCAGGTCTCTTCTAAAAACAGAGTAGCCCTTGATGGCAAAGGTAACGTTTGGCGCTAGCTTGGTCTCCTGGAGACCTAAAACAAGGGGTGTGCGCCAACGGATAAGAGACTGTAGGTCCTGGTAGTTGGCCCGGAGGCCTCTACAGTTCCACTGTAGAATAAAAGGCGTAGTTAAAAAGGCGCAGAAAGGGCGCGTATAACATGAGGCAAAGGCGCACACAGATACCTGACTGACCACAAAAAAGGTAAAAAGCACCGAGAGAAATGCACCTGGTAAAAAAGCGCAATAGCGCGAAAAAGATAAAAGGATAAAAGAGGAAATGACTAGACTGAAAGACTAGACTAGGTCCTCTAACTCCGAGGAGGCGCTCCCCCCGTAACGGATACGGGGATGCCCCGAGCCCTCTCGGTGTAGCCTCCCTTCAGCAGAGGCAGATCGGGCGTGGCTCGAGCCCTGCTGGGGCTTTTTCGCCCGGGGGGCGTCACCCTCCGAGGGCGACCAGCTCGGGGGCGTCTGCCGCTTGGCGAGGCGCCCTGGAGCCGCGGAAGGCTGTTGCCGCCCCGACGGGGATGTCGAGGCGGCGGCCTGTGTCCTCGACACAGGCGTCTCTGGCAGCGGCGGTGGTGGCCGCCGCTGCGGAGGTGGAGGAGGCGGCGGGGGACCCATGATGGGCCGAGTCCCCGCCTGAGGGGTCTCCGGGGTGTCAGCGGCGACAGCCGCATTGGCACTCCCGGAGGCGGAGTCGGCAGACGAGGCTTCCTTAGCCTCGAGGGCCTTCTGGACGAGGCGAGCCCTCCTCGCCTCTCGTGCCCTCCTCTCCTCCTCCCCCCGCCGCAGCGCCTCCTGCACCGCCGTGGGCGGTCGGGGGCGGGGCGGGGTGGGTGGCGCCTTACCCTGCGCCGGGGGGCGCCGACCACCCTGTCGGCGCTGGACGACGGCCCAGCCGTCTCCATCACCGTTCGCGGCTGGAGCGGGACTGGGTGGACCCCACACTGACTCCTGAGCAGCCTGCTCTGTGTTGCTCGGCGGCGCATCAGGCGCCGTGGTGTCCGCTGAGTCACCAGTGGCTACGACGGTGAGGCCGAATCGTTTGAGAAGCTGCACGAGCTGTGCCACACTCATCTGGGAGGCATCGGTAGAGTTTGTGACTCTCACCTTCTGGGCATACGAGGTCTTCGGGTGACTCTGGTTGTACACCTCCCGGGCCTCTTTGAAAGACAAATTTCTGGTAGCCTTGATGGTCATGATCTCTTTCTCCTTGACGTATGCAGGGCAAGACCTATCATACGCGGAGTGCGGCGTCTGCCCCTCTCCGCAGTTGACGCATCGGGGGGTCTCCGAGTCACAGGTTTCGTCAGTGTGGTCCTGCGAAGCACACTTGGAGCACGTGGGTCTTCCTCGGCAGTTGTCCTTTGTGTGGCCGAAACGTTGGCAGCGGAAGCAGCGCATGGGCGCTGGGACGAAAGGCCGCACGCGAACCTTCACGTAGCCCACGCGAATCTCACTCGGCAAGTCGGTGGAGTCAAACGTCAGAATTATGTTGTTGGTCGAGACCGTGCCTCTCTTCGTCATGATGCGGCGAGCCGCTGTCACGCCGAAATCAGCGAGCCCGTCCGCAATGTCCTCGTCGCTCACTCCCCTCAGATCGAAACAGTTAATGACCCCTCGTGAGGAGTTCTTAGATCGGTGAGGTTCCACTGTAAGCGGGATGGAGACGAGCTTCCGGCCGGATGCCCGTCCCTCGGAGAACACGAAGCGAGTAGCGTCCAACGCTTTCGCCGCCTCCTCGCTTTTCCTGAACTCGACCTCCAGCGCGCCATCACGCATCCGGTCACAACGAACGATCGAACCAAACCGGTCACAGCCATCCTTCCGCTGGAAGGGCGACAGAGAGCTCAGCTCCCTGTCTGCGCTCCGGAAGATAAGGATCTTAGGAGATCGTGGACCTTTGTCGAGCACCGTTCGCCTGTCGGCCGAGGCCAACGGGCGAGGATCGGCCGAGGCCGAGGGATTGGACTGGGGGGAAGGGGGATCGGTCAAGTTATCCATGTGAAAGAGTTGGTCTCCGCCAGCTCGGCCGCCGACGCTCCGCAACGGCGCCGCTACAAGGCCTGGGACGGCCGAGCTGACTGTACGAGACTTGGCGGCACCTTCCGAGGGGGAGAGAGAGGCTCACCACCCCCCACGGTCGGATACCGCCTCCTCCCTTGACGCCTAGCCGAGTCACCGCCAGGGGCAGCGACAGATCAGCCCCACCGACGGAGGACGAGCACAAGTGCCCGAACCCCGCCGGCGACACCTTTCCGACACCACCCCCGGCGGCATCACGACTGGGAATGGCTCCTCAAGTGCGGCGCCCCACTGAGTGTCCCGCCCTTACAGAACTCAGGGCCAAAGAGGCGTGTTGCCCAGCCACCGCGACTGGCTCCGCACGGTGGGGGGCTCAACCTCCAGGATCCCGTTGTCCTGGGGTACGGGTCGGCTCGCCTAGCCTAGTAAAACCGGCTGGTACCCGAGGGGACGCCACTCCCCTTACACTAGCCCAACTCGGCTGTGTTCCTGCGGGTGCAAAAACAACGAAAAAGGGGTAGGAAAGGAATCAGAAGGCTGTGATCGAACGAAACGCGCACATCCGGTGAGAAGCAAAGCAAAAGCAAACAAAGACCGCTCAAGAGAAACAAAACCACGAAAACCAAGAAAAGTCGGGCCGTACCATCTGTCCATCCAGCGATCAAAGCAAGTCGTAAGCAAGCACAGGTCAAGCTGGGGCCGAGGGGGCGCTACTCCCCTTGCTGGCCGAGGCCAGGGCCGCCGCGGGGCGAGGGCCCAAGGAGCCCAGTCCAACAGCGACCCAGGCCACTGCCAACCCCCTGCGGGGAGGCTCGTTGTACACCAAATTTTCAGCTGTGCTGAAGTCCACGGCGGCTGGTGCAGGTCGTGAGGACGGCTCTCCTCGGCAGCGCTGATAGAGTGCACGGCCTATCGTCTCTGCGACGTCTGAAGGGTGAGATATGTCCGTGTTGTTCACTCTTAAAACCGGAAGCGGAACAGAGCTGAACCGGCCTTCAATGCGCTTCATGCGTGCCCATATTTGGGTCGTAGGAGTAAAACGGTTTAAGGAACTTACGTAAGTGCGCCATGAAACAGCCTTTGCCTCCTTTAAAACGCGTCGGGCAAAAGCCCGCGCTCTCTTAAAAGCGATGAGGTTCTCAGTAGTACTACTCCGGTCAAACTTTCTAAAAGCGCGCTTCCTGGCACGAATCGCATCTCCGCATTCCTTGGTCCACCACGGGACCGGAGGACGACGAGGCTGACTCGACGTCTTGGGTATGCACCCGTTTGCGGAGTCAATGAGTAAACATGTAAAATCCTCTGTAGACATCACAGAGGGGTCGGCACTGGATAAAACAGAGGCCTCTACAGCGGCCTGGGTGGACGGTTGCCTGACACTGGGGACTCCTGGTGTTCCAGCCACACTGGGAAGTGGTCGCTCCCGAGTGGGTCGTCATGGACGGACCAGGTAAAAAGCTGAGCTAGCCGCGGACTGACTAAGCTCAGGTCCAGAGCCGATGTTTGACCGGAGGGTGTTGTAAAATGGGTGCGCTGTCCTGTATTTAAAATACACAGCGCCTCATCGCGGATAAAGGATTCTAAAAGTCGACCACGAGTGCCAGTCGTGTCGCATCCCCACGCCAGGCTATGGGCATTAAAATCGCCGACTACCAGGACCGGAGGTGGAAGCTCATCGACGAGTCGATGCAGCTCAGCCACCGGGAGCGCTATACCTGGTGGAAGGTATAAAGAGCATACAGTTAGTTCCCGGTGGTTGAAATCAACTCTGGCGGCCACCGCCTGCAGGGGAGTCTGCAGCGGCACCTGGCGCGCAGGTACGCTGTGGTGAACCGCCAGAAGCACACCTCCATGGGCAATGGTCGGGGTGTCCAGGTCTCTTCTAAAAACAGAGTAGCCCTTGATGGCAAAGGTAACGTTTGGCGCTAGCTTGGTCTCCTGGAGACCTAAAACAAGGGGTGTGCGCCAACGGATAAGAGACTGTAGGTCCTGGTAGTTGGCCCGGAGGCCTCTACAGTTCCACTGTAGAATAAAAGGCGTAGTTGTTTGTTTGTTGATTGAGGCTTTAGGGCGCGCCGACTGCTAAGGTCATTTTGCGCCCATAACATCGTACTAATAAAACAAGTGTGCCACAAGAAAGAACCTTCTAGACACTAAGACTAGAAAGTAAGACTCGATATAAAAGAGCAAGGTAAGATAAAACAGCGCAAAAGTGTCGTCCTAGACAACTGACTAGATGAAAGGACTAGAGAGGGCTAGTTGGATTGGGGTCAGGTCGAGTAAATCACTTGTAAGTTGATCGAACGGATAAAAGAAAAGATGTTGCCGGATAAAACCCAGGGTGACTCGTCACCCAGTAAGCGGCGGATAGTGGTACCCGGAGCGATGCGCCCGAGGTAGCGTGTCCGGTTCGGTTCAGCGAGAGGACAAGATAAAAGCACGTGAGAGACAGTGAGAGGCACGGTACACCTGCGACAGGTGGGCTGCTCTTTTCCGCGGAGGAGATGACCATGCGTGGCATACGTATGGCCGATGCGCAGCCTACATAAGACGACTTCGTTATGTCTGTTACTTTGCATGGATGACGACCAAGGCTCGAGAGTTGGCTTGATATCTCTCAGCTTACTGCTCGCGCGCGAGTCCCACTCTGCCTGCCACTGCGAGAGCATGGAAGATCGTACGACGGGATAGTAATCCCGGGCAGGCAGAGGAAATCGCCGAGTGTAGGGCGCTGCGGCAGCGCGTCTCGCGGCGGCGTCAGCAAGCTCGTTGCCTTGGATTCCAACATGACTGGGAATCCAGCAAAACCGGATAGTTTTTCCGGACTGTTCCACCGAAGTAAGCCGAGTTAAAATGTCCTGAATGATTGGGTCGACAGGATTAAACCGTCGTAAAGCCAACAGACTGCTTAGTGAGTCTGATAAAATCAAATAGAAAAAACCGTCGGACACCTCAATAAAACACAGAGCCTTTTCGATGGCGACTAGCTCTGAGGAAAACACCGAGGCGCTGGGTGGAAGGGAAAACGAACGGGTGTCCCGACCAGCGACAAAAGAGCAACCCGCTCCCTCGGATGTTTTTGAGCCGTCTGTGTAGACTGAAATAAAACCATCATACGAGGCTATATGCTCCAAGGCTCTGGTTTGTGCTTCATAGGACAGCAGGCTATCCTTTTTTACTTCGGAAAGCGAGAGGTCCACCTGCGGCGGGGCGTTTCTCCAGGGTGGAGAAGGCGTTCCCCAGATACGCCGAACGCCGCGCAAGTCTATATTCGATGTAGAGAATAAACCTCTCATGCGTGCTCCGAATGGATGACTCGTCCCATTACCAGATGAAGCAATGTGACGCGAAAAGACGTACGGGTACGTCGGATGCGTCGGGAATTGACGTAGTTTAAGAGCATAACGCATCCCCAGCGTCTGACGGCGGAGAGAAAGTGGCGGCTCGTGCGCCTCAGCAAGAATGCTGCTCCTGGGCGAGGTGCGGAATGCTCCGGTGGCTATTCGGAGTGCTGCATGATGGACTGTATCCAGGACCTTCTTGCTGGATTCACTCGCTGAATCATAGACAAAGGAAGCGTAATCCAGCTTCGATCGTATAATAGATCGATAGAGAAGAAGAAGGGTCCTGCGGTCCGCACCATAAGAAGTGCGGGCGACACATTTTAAAACGTTCAGGGATTTAAAACATCGTTCCCGAAGCGTTCTAAAATGTTCTCTATACGTCAAACGACTGTCAAAAAAGATTCCAAGAAACTTCGCCACCGGCCGAGTAGGAATCACCTGTCCATGGAGCTTGATTCCCAAGGCTAAGTCGTCACAGCGGCGGCGGCAAAAATGCATAGCGACGGTCTTCGGTCTTCGGAGGCGGCAACAGAGGCCTCCTTAGCCTCGATGGCCTTTTGAACGAGGCTTGTTTGTTTGTTAATTGGGGCTTTAGGGCGCGCCGACTACTTAGGTCATTTTGCGCCCATAACGTCGTTTTAATAAAACAAGTGTGTCAAAAGAGAGAACCTTCTAGATACGAAGACTTAAAAGTAAATGACTCGATATAAAAGAGCAAGGTAAGATAAAGCAGCGCAAGAGTGTCGTCCTAGACAACTGACTAGATGTAAGGACTAGAGAGGACTAGTTGGATTTAATGTCAGGTCGAGTAAATCACTTGGAAGTTGATCGAACGGATAAAGGAGAAAATGTTGCCGGATAAAACCCAGGGTGAGTCGTCACCCAGAAGGTGGCGGATAGTGGTATCCGGAGCGATGCGCCCAAGATAGCGTGTCCGGTTCGGTTCAGTGAGAGGACAAGATAAAAGCACGTGAGAGACAGTGAGAGGCACGGCACACCGACTGCATGTGGGTTGTTCCTCTCCACGGAGGAGATAGCCATGAGTCGCGTACGTATGACCAATACGTAATCTGCAGAGGGCCACTTCCTGGTGCCTGTTGCTTTGGAAGCAAGACTGCCAGGGCTCCAAGGTAGGCTTTACGCTCCGCAGCTTCCCAGATCCTTGGAGATGCCACTCTGCCTGCCAGCTTGACATCGTGAAGGTTTGGATGGCTGGATAAAAATCACGAGCCGGCAGGGGCAAACGCCGAAGGCATGGAGCCGCGGCCGCGCGTCTCGCGGCCGCGTCGGCGAGCTCATTGCCAGTTATACCCACATGGCTTGGAATCCAGCAAAACTTAATAGTTTTGCCTGACTGCTCCACCGACGTGAGCCGAGATAAAATGTCTTGGACTATCGGATTGTCTGGGTTAAACCTCCGTATAGCCAGCAGGCTGCTGAGAGAATCCGATAAAATGAGGTAAGACAAGTTGTCAGACACCTCGATAAAACACAACGCCTTCTCGATTGCAACGAGCTCGGATGAGAAAACGGAGGCAGAGGAAGGCAATGAAAAAGTGCGCGTGTCGCGACCAGCCACGAAAGCGCAGCCGACGCCGTCCTCCGTTTTCGAGCCGTCTGTAAACACCGAGATAAAACCGTCGTATGACGCAATGTGTTCCAATGTCCGAGCTCGTTGCACACATGGCAGCAGGTCGTCCTTCTTGACCTCAGAGAGCGTGAGGTCTACTTGCGCTGGAGCGTATTTCCATGGCGGAGAGGGCGTACCCCACGTACGTCGCACTTCACGGAACTCTATGTTGACTGTAGAAAAGAGCTCTTTTATGCGCAATCCGAAGGAGACCGATTGTCGCACTCTGTCAAGACGATTAAAATCAGGAGAAAAGACGTACGGATACGTCGGATGTCCTGGGAACTGGCGGAGTTTCAGTGCGTACCTCATCCCCAGCATCTGACGGCGGAGAGATAGTGGCGGTTCGTGTGCCTCGGCGAGGAGGCTGCTCTTGGGCGACGTGCGGAATGCACCTGTGGCAACACGTAGCGCCGCGTGGTGCACGGAGTCAAGAGCCTTTTTACTGGATTCGCTGGCAGAGTCGTAAACAAAGCATGCGTAATCCAGTTTCGATCGGACGATCGACCGATATAAAAGAAGGAGCGTCCTGCGGTCCGCGCCATAAGATGTGCGGGCGACACATTTTAAAACGTTCAGGGATTTAAAACATCGTTCCCGAAGCGTTCTAAAATGTTCTCTATACGTCAAACGACTGTCAAAAAATATCCCAAGAAACTTCGCCACCGGCCGAGTAGGAATCACCTGTCCACGGAGCTTGATTCCCAAGGCTAAGTCGTCGCAGCGGCGGCGGCAAAAGTGCATAGCGACGGTCTTTGTTGTTGAAAAACGAAGGCCGTTGTCGTCGCTCCACCTCTCTAGACGGGTTACAGCGAGCTGCAACTGTCTGGCAACGTGACGGGCGGTCGTGGCAGAAAGCCAGATCGCGAAATCATCGACAAATAGCGATCTGCCGATGGATGGTGCAAGTTTGTCGCCAATATCATTGATCGCCACAGCGAACAGCGCCACACTGAGAACTCCGCCTTGGGGAACCCCGTTCTCTTGCGTAAAACTGCTCGAAAGACAACTGCCAACTCGGACTTTGAACCGACGACCCGATAAAAAGTTCTTGATAAAGAGGCCCATCCGGCCGCGTATGCCGTACTTGTGTACTTTGGAAAGTATTCTGTGTCGTAACACTGTATCATAGGCCGCCTCAATATCAAAGAACAGTGCTCCAAGGTGCTTCTTTCCAGTAAAACAGGTGCGTATCTCGGTGTCGAGGGCTAAAATGTGGTCAACAGGGCTGCGGTGCTTTCTAAAACCGCACTGGGCGTTTGTAAAAACACCGTGATGTTCCAGAAACCAGCTAAGACGCACATTGACCATCTTCTCCATCAGCTTTGAAAGCGATGATGTGAGAGAGATGGGCCGATAGTGGAGAGGGTCATGTCCCGACTTGCCAGCCTTCAAGATAGGAATGATAGTGGCTTCCCGCCAGGTCTCAGGGAAAGTGCCAGTCTCCCACAGCGAATTGAAAGTTGCTAGCAGCGCCTCGAGGGCAACTGCCGGGAGATGACGGAGCATGTCGTTGTGGACAGCATCCGGACCTTCTGAGACGCTGCGCAACGAGCTGATGGCAGACGTGAGTTCAGCCATAGAGAAACGCTCGTTGTACACCAAATTTTCAGCTGTGCTGAAGTCCACGGCGGCTGGTGCAGGTCGTGAGGACGGCTCTCCTCGGCAGCGCTGATAGAGTGCACGGCCTATCGTCTCTGCGACGTCTGAAGGGTGAGATATGTCCGTGTTGTTCACTCTTAAAACCGGAAGCGGAACAGAGCTGAACCGGCCTTCAATGCGCTTCATGCGTGCCCATATTTGGGTCGTAGGAGTAAAACGGTTTAAGGAACTTACGTAAGTGCGCCATGAAACAGCCTTTGCCTCCTTTAAAACGCGTCGGGCAAAAGCCCGCGCTCTCTTAAAAGCGATGAGGTTCTCAGTAGTACTACTCCGGTCAAACTTTCTAAAAGCGCGCTTCCTGGCACGAATCGCATCTCCGCATTCCTTGGTCCACCACGGGACCGGAGGACGACGAGGCTGACTCGACGTCTTGGGTATGCACCCGTTTGCGGAGTCAATGAGTAAACATGTAAAATCCTCTGTAGACATCACAGAGGGGTCGGCTCTGGATAAAACAGAGGCCTCTACAGCGGCCTGGAATTCGCCCCAGTCGGCTTTCCGAACATTCCACCTAGGTGGTCGGTTGCCTGACACTGGGGACTCCTGGTGCTCCAGCCACACTGGGAAGTGGTCGCTCCCGAGTGGGTCGTCATGGACGGACCAGGTAAAAAGCTGAGCTAGCCGCGGACTGACTAAGCTCAGGTCCAGAGCCGATGTTTGACCGGAGGGTGTTGTAAAATGGGTGCGCTGTCCTGTATTTAAAATACACAGCGCCTCATCGCGGATAAAGGATTCTAAAAGTCGACCACGAGTGCCAGTCGTGTCGCATCCCCACGCCAGGCTATGGGCATTAAAATCGCCGACTACCAGGACCGGAGGTGGAAGCTCATCGACGAGTCGATGCAGCTCAGCCACCGGGAGCGCTATACCTGGTGGAAGGTATAAAGAGCATACAGTTAGTTCCCGGTGGTTGAAATCAACTCTGGCGGCCACCGCCTGCAGGGGAGTCTGCAGCGGCACCTGGCGCGCAGGTACGCTGTGGTGAACCGCCAGAAGCACACCTCCATGGGCAATGGTCGGGGTGTCCAGGTCTCTTCTAAAAACAGAGTAGCCCTTGATGGCAAAGGTAACGTTTGGCGCTAGCTTGGTCTCCTGGAGACCTAAAACAAGGGGTGTGCGCCAACGGATAAGAGACTGTAGGTCCTGGTAGTTGGCCCGGAGGCCTCTACAGTTCCACTGTAGAATAAAAGGCGTAGTTAAAAAGGCGCAGAAAGGGCGCGTATAACATGAGGCAAAGGCGCACACAGATACCTGACTGACCACAAAAAAGGTAAAAAGCACCGAGAGAAATGCACCTGGTAAAAAAGCGCAATAGCGCGAGAGAGATAAAAGGATAAAAGAGGAAATGACTAGACTGAAAGACTAGACTAGGTCCTCTAACTCCGAGGAGGCGCTCCCCCCGTAACGGATACGGGGATGCCCCGAGCCCTCTCGGTGTAGCCTCCCTTCAGCAGAGGCAGATCGGGCGTGGCTCGAGCCCTGCTGGGGCTTTTTCGCCCGGGGGGCGTCACCCTCCGAGGGCGACCAGCTCGGGGGCGTCTGCCGCTTGGCGAGGCGCCCTGGAGCCGCGGAAGGCTGTTGCCGCCCCGACGGGGATGACGAGGCGGCGGCCTGTGTCCTCGACACAGGCGTCTCTGGCAGCGGCGGTGGTGGCCGCCGCTGCGGAGGTGGAGGAGGCGGCGGGGGACCCATGATGGGCCGAGTCCCCGCCTGAGGGGTCTCCGGGGTGTCAGCGGCGACTGCCGCATTGGCACTCCCGGAGGCGGAGGCGGCAACAGAGGCCTCCTTAGCCTCGATGGCCTTTTGAACGAGGCGAGCCCTCCTCGCCTCTCGTGCCCTCCTCTCCTCTTCTCCCCGCCGCAGAGCCTCCTGCACCGCCGTGGGCGGTCGGGGGCGGGGCGGTGTGGATGGCGCCTTACCCTGCGCCGGGGGGCGCCGACCACCCTGTCGGCGCTGGACGACGGTCCAATCGTCTCCTTCACCGCTCGCAGCTGGAGCGGGACTGGGTGGACCCCACACTGACTCTTGAGCAGTCTGCTCTGTGTCACTCGGCGGCGCACCAGGCGCCGAAGAGTCCGCGGAGTCACCAGTGGCTACGACAGTGAGGCCAAATCTTTTGAGAAGCTGCACGAGCTGTGCCACGCTCATCTGGGAGGCATCGGTAGCGTTTGTCACTTTCACCTTCTGGGCATACGAGGTCTTCGGGTGATTTTGGTTATATACCTCCCGGGCCTCTTTGAATGACAGATTCCTGGTAGCCTTGATGGTGTTGATCTCCTTCTCCTTGACGTATGTAGGGCAGGACCTGTCATACGCGGAGTGCGGTTTCTGCCCCTCTCCGCAGTTGACGCATCGAGGGGTCTCCGAGTCGCACGTATCGTCAGTGTGGTCCTGAGAAGCGCACTTGGAGCATGTGGGTCTACCCCGGCAGTTGTCCTTCGTGTGGCCGAACCTCTGGCACCGATAGCAGCGCATGGGTGCCGGGACGTATGGGCGCACGCGGACCTTGATGTACCCCACACGGACCTCGTTCGGCATGTCGGTGGTGTCAAATGTCAGAATGATGTTATTTGTCGGGACCGTGCCTCTTCGCGTGAGGATGCGGCGGGCGGCTGTCACGCCGTACTCCGAGAGCCCGTCCACTATGTCCTCGTCACTCACGTTCCTCAAGTCGAAGCAGTTTATAACTCCTCGAGAGGAGTTCTTGGAGCGGTGTGGCTCCACCGTCAGCGGCAAAGAAACGAGCTTCCGACCGGAGGCACGTCCTTCCGAGTACACGAATCGAGTGGCAGTTAAGGCATTCGTCGCCTCTTCGCTTTTCCGGAACTCCACCTCAAGTGCTCCGTCCCGCATGCGGTCGCAGCGGACGATGCTGCCAAACCGGTCACAACCGTCCTTTCGCTGGAAGGGCGACAAGGAGCTCAGCTCCCTGTCTGCGCTCCGGAAGATGAGGATTCTGGGATTTTTCGGTCTTTGAACGTGCAACGTTCGCCCGTCGGCCGAGGCCGGCGGGCGAGAATCGGCCGAAGCCGAGGGATTGGTGAGAGAGGGGGAGGAGGGGTTGGTCAAGGTATCCATGCGAGTCTGTTGGTCTCCGCCAGCTCGGCCGCCGACGCTCCGCAACGGCGCCGCTACAAGGCCTGGGACGGCCGAGCTGACTGTACGGGACTTGGCGGCACCTTCCGAGGGGGAGAGAGAGACTCACCACCCCCCACGGTCGGATACCGCCTCCTCCCTTGACGCCTAGCCGAGTCACCGCCAGGGGCAGCGACAGATCAGCCCCACCGACGGAGGACGAGCACAAGTGCCCGAACCCCGCCGGCGACACCTCTCCGACACCACCCCCGGCGGCATCACGACTGGGAATGGCTCCTCAAGTGCGGCGCCCCACTGAGTGTCCCGCCCTTACAGAACTCAGGGCCAAAGAGGCGTGTTGCCCTGCCACCGCGACTGGCTCCGCACGGTGGGGGGCTCAACCTCCAGGATCCCGTTGTCCTGGGGTACGGGTCGGCTCGCCTAGCCTAGTAAAACCGGCTGGTACCCGAGGGGACGCCACTCCCCTTACACTAGCCCAAATCGGCTGTGTTCCTGCGGGTGCAAAAAACAACGAAAAAAAAAGGGGAAAGGAACCAGAAAGCTGTGATCGAGCGAAACGCGGACATCCGGTGAGAAGCAAAGCAAAAGCAAACAAGACCGCTCAAGAGAGACAAAACCACGGAAACCAAGAAAAGTCGGGCCGTACCATCTGTCCATCAAGTGATCAAGAGCAAATCGTAAGCAAGCGTGGGTCAAGCTGGGGCCGAGGGGGCGCTACTCCCCTTGCTGGCCGAGGCCAGGGCCGACGCGGGGCGAGGGCCCAAGGAGCCCAGTCCAACAGCGACCCAGGCCACTGCCAACCCCCTGCGGGGCCAATCCAGCAGGCAATCCATCCGGCAACCAAAGCAAGTCCAGGTCAAACGCGCGTCAAGCTGGGGCCGAGGGGGCGCTACTCCCCTTACTGGCCGAAGTCACAGCCGCCGCAAAGCCGGGGCCAGATGACCTCGGCTAAGCAGCAGCTCTGACCACGGTCAGCCCCCTGCGGGGCTTTTGAACGAGGCGAGCCCTCCTCGCCTCTCGTGCCCTCCTCTCCTCCTCCCCCCGCCGCAGAGCCTCCTGCACCGCCGTGGGCGGTCGGGGGCGGGGCGGGGTGGATGGCGCCTTACCCTGCGCCGGGGGGCGACGACCACCCTGTCGGCGCTGGACGACGGTCCAATCGTCTCCTTCACCGCTCGCAGCTGGAGCGGGACTGGGTGGACCCCACACTGACTCTTGAGCAGTCTGCTCTGTGTCACTCGGCGGCGCACCAGGCGCCGAAGAGTCCGCGGAGTCACCAGTGGCTACGACAGTGAGGCCAAATCTTTTGAGAAGCTGCACGAGCTGTGCCACACTCATCTGGGAGGCATCGGTAGCGTTTGTCACTTTCACCTTCTGGGCATACGAGGTCTTCGGGTGATTTTGGTTATATACCTCCCGGGCCTCTTTGAATGACAGATTCCTGGTAGCCTTGATGGTGTTGATCTCCTTCTCCTTGACGTATGTAGGGCAGGACCTGTCATACGCGGAGTGCGGTTTCTGCCCCTCTCCGCAGTTGACGCATCGAGGGGTCTCCGAGTCGCACGTATCGTCAGTGTGGTCCTGAGAAGCGCACTTGGAGCATGTGGGTCTACCCCGGCAGTTGTCCTTCGTGTGGCCGAACCTCTGGCACCGATAGCAGCGCATGGGTGCCGGGACGTATGGGCGCACGCGGACCTTGATGTACCCCACACGGACCTCGTTCGGCATGTCGGTGGTGTCAAATGTCAGAATGATGTTATTTGTCGGGACCGTGCCTCTTCGCGTGAGGATGCGGCGGGCGGCTGTCACGCCGTACTCCGAGAGCCCGTCCGCTATGTCCTCGTCACTCACGTTCCTCAAGTCGAAGCAGGGGAACGTGACACCTCTCAGACACCACCCCCGGCGGCGTCACGACTGAGAATGGCTCCTCAAGTGCGGCGCCCCACTGAGTGTCCCGCCCAGGCCCATGTCACTCCACTTTTGATGACATCATAAGGGGGCCTCAAGACAATAATGGCGTGGTGCGCCACAATCGCTTCCAAGCTTCTTGCCAACAGTTGCCATTTTTGAAAATATTAATTTGAAATAAAGTTACAAATAATAAAAAATATTGTCATAAAGTTATTGATCATATCAATACGTTATCTAAAAACATACTGAAAAATGATTTACTTATAGTAAAAATATAAGCTCGATGTGTTTTTACGTTGCTTTTCTGCTACTGCAGTGGATTTTTAAATCGCCTATATCTTCAAAACTGGCCATTTCTTAGCATATTGCTGCTCTTTTTTGTCGATAGAAAATTAATTGGGCTTTCGATTTACATCAACGGTTGAGCAATATGTGAAAAGTACCATCAATAATCTTCAAATGAAGTTTGTCATTTTTACGTTGTTAAGGAATGGAGTACCCCTTGCGAGCATCAGGGATGACGTCACTCAGGATCTGTCTCTGATTGGTCGGCGGGGGAGTGACTGTACCTTCTATATATGGCCTTGGTCCCGCCCTTACAGAACTCAGGGCCAAAGAGGCGTGTTGCCCAGCCACCGCGACTGGCTCCGCACGGTGGGGGGCTCAACCTCCAGGATCCCGTTGTCCTGGGGTACGGGTCGGCTCGCCTAGCCTAGTAAAACCGGCTGGTACCCGAGGGGACGCCACTCCCCTTACACTAGCCCAACTCGGCTGTGTTCCTGCGGGTGCAAAAACAACGAAAAAGGTAGGAAAAGAATCAGAAAGCTGTGATCGAAAGAAACGCGGACATCCGGTGAAAAGCAAAGCAAAAGCAAACAGAGACCGCTCAAGAGAAACAAAACCACGAAAACCAAGAAAAGTCGGGCCGTACCATCTGTCCAACCAGCGATCAAAGCAAGTCGCAAGCAAGCATGGGTCAAGCTGGGGCCGAGGGGGCGCTACTCCCCTTGCTGGCCGAGGCCAAGGCCGCCGCGGGGCAAAGGCCCAAGGAACCCAGTCCGACAGCGACCCCGGCCACTGCCAACCACCTGCGGGGCCAATCCTGCAGACAATCCATCCAGTAAGCAAGGCAAGTCCAGGTCAAAACGCGCGTCAAGCTGGGGCCGAGGGGGCGCTACTCCCCTTACTGGCCGAAGTCACAGCCGCCGCACAGCCGGAGCCAGATGACCCCGGCTAAGCAGCAGCTCTGACCACGGTCAGCCCCCTGCGGGGACACGGAGATACGTTGAAAGACTTACAACTACCAGCGGGTCGTGCTGGGGCAGATGAACAAGTTTATCAACGAGAAAATCCAGGACCTACGCCGCAAGACAAGTCGTGATCAGCGTCCGCGAGTGCTCGTTCCGGAGACGCAAGTTAATGTGGTCGACAACTGACGAGAGTGAGTGATTTGTACGCCGGTGGAGAGTGAATGAAACTGAGAGTCATAGCATAGTTTGTACTTTTGTATGATAATAAACGACAGCCCACGTGTGGGCTAGGCTAAGTGGCTGTCGTGTCTAGCAATCGGTGGTGAACAATTTTTAATGACAGGCGGCTGAAAGCATCGCAGCGAAGATCGATGGTGGCAGCGCCCCTCGCAACCATGAGGGGTTAATTGCTTTCACCATTTCAACAGTGTTTGGCAACCACTTAATTTTTTCCATTTTTATAAGTGTGCTGTGAAGTGTGATACTCCGTGCACCGCTACCATATTTTATTCAAGCCTTTTGCTTTTGCTCATTATCCAAGATCAGAAGTTGTAGGCACCATTCACGTAAGTGAACCAATTTGTGCAAATGTTTACTCTTCAGGCAGATCTCAGAAAGGACGTCTAACGGTGATATTGCTGACAGCATGGACGACATCCGATGTGTGGCTGACATCCAGCAGCTGGCTGTGTCAGAAACCCCGCTACAAATTCTGGCTCTTCACGTGCATGAAGCCAGTATGAGGCTTGCTGGAGGAAGCTGGTCCCTACGTCCTCCGTCCCCACGGCACGACAGACCGAGACGGGCATCGTTCTCGTCCGTGGCCATGAAGCGCACACCAGCCCGGAGCTGTGAAAGACGCTGGTGGACAAACGGCGGGGAGACCCGGTGCCTAGAAACTGAGGGAACCTAGTGACGCGATTATGGCTCATAAACCCTTCAGAAAGGGAAGGTGAGTCGATGGCAAGCGTGACTGGCGAAATGTTTGGCAAGCACCGTCAACTCGACCCCTGGAAAGACGCCGCCGCCAGCGTCAGGCGGTCACTGCCTCTCCAGGAGCGTGACTGGCTCAACGACACGGATCTGGACAAGTTCACCCAGTCAGTCTCGTGCCCCGGTGACGTCCTTGCATGGTCCGTGCTTTGGGCTGCATGCACAAAGGCAGCGTGTCTTCACTGTTTCCGCACAATGCTGGCTCCATCAAAAGAAGCAGCTTGGATACTTCCGACGAACGTGGCTGGCAACCACTGGATGCTGTTTGTGGTGAAGTGGCGGCGGCGCACGATTGTCTTCTACGATCCTCTGGACCAGAACCCTCACCAACAACACGTCCGAGCGCTCCAGCTGCTGATGGGCGCTGCGCAGTCTGTCGACTGGAGCAGGTGGCTCCTGGCAATCTGTCACCGTCCTAGCCAGACGGACGGCTGGAGCTGCGCGTTCCGCGCATACTGGGACGCTGAGATTCCAGCCACCGGCCGGACTCGGTCCTTCGACGATGAAGCCGTGAACGACATCGTTTTTCGCATACGGAGACTTTGTAGTTATGATGGCACCCTGAATATTTAAGGTGTATTTATCATATGAGCAACCATAGAGCTGCAGTTTTAATACCCAAGCTAAGGAAGATTTCCCGCTGATCAGGAATATAGGAACCCACAACATTGTTCCAAATAAGAGGGAAAAGACCAGGCACAACTCGACCTAAAAATTGGCATTGCTGTGACATCTGAGAGAAAAGCCTTTTTGTTGTCAGCTGGGTTCAAAAGATAGTGGCATGGCTGCTGCTTCCCTGATGCCTTTCGTGATTTTATTTTCTGCATTCACAGGCAAATTAACTTGCTACATGGAGAAACGCTGAAAGACTTCCAACTACCAGCGGGTCGTGCTGGGGCAGATGAACAAGTTTATCAACGAGAAAATCCAGAACCTACGCCGCAAGACAAGTCGTGATCAGCGTCCGCGAGTGCTCGTTCCGGAGACGCAAGTTAATGTGGTCGACAACTGACGAGAGTGAGTGATTTGTACGCCGGTGGAGAGTGAATGAGACTGAGAGTCATAACATAGTTTGTACTTTTGTATAATAATAAACGACAGCCCACGCGTGGGCTAGGCTAAGTGGCTGTCCTGTCTGGCAATCGAGTCACTTCGATCCCCAACACGTTTGTGATCCTCTCAGGTCATTACTTGACCTTGACCTTAGCTCAAATTTCAACTGGACCAAAGTACATAGGTATGTCAATATGGGTATCAACAGACGCGTCTTGATAAGTGCAACACAACGGTGATAACCCCTTCTGTCTCGCACATACCTGTAAGGAGTTCCAGTGAAAGCAATCTTTAGCACCTGCCAGCTTCATTTCGGTCCCTGAAGGACACATTCAAGCGGCACTTTAGCTCGGACCGGCATCACTGAGCCGAGGAAGTAGCGAAACGTCGCGATGAACACGTGAAAAGGAGGAACGAGGAGTGTGGTAGTGTGGCCATGCGTGTTCTGCGGACTGCATATTACGTCATAAGCAAGTCACTGCCGCACACCACGTTCGAGGAGCTCGTGGTGCTGCAACACCAAAACGGCGTGAACATGGGTGACCTGAATCACTCGAAAATGTTTATGGCCAAAAAACGCCAGGCGTTCTCTCAGGAAGTGAAAGAAAAGATGAAGGCCGACGTCGCTGAGTAGCCATGCGTTGCACTTATGGCAGACAAAGTAGCCGTAAGCGGGAAAACCATGGACATTACAGCCTTCACCATGGTGGTCCCAGATGCCCCAAATGGCAAATTGTTGCAAAGTTTTGTCATCGGTGCTCCGGTGGTGTCCAACTGCAGCGGAACGGAGCACGCCAAACAGCTGCAAACGACTGTCGGTGAGCTGGACATCACGCATACCGAGCAGCTGGCAGCCATCCCCGCCGCCGGACAGGTGCACCAACAAGAGCAACTGTTCAGTGTTCAAGTTGACAACTTCCAAATCGGCGCGATCAAAAGGTACATTCACGGGAAATTCGACATGAGAGAGTATATGACGCCAGCGAAGCTCACCAAGGTGCTGATCAATTCTGATCGTCTACCGGAGGAGACATAAATCACATCCGTGTGAAGCATGCTTCATCAAATGGGCCTCAAATACAAAGTGGCGTATTGGTGGGGATCATGGTGCGCACGACCTCTGATCGCGTCCTGGCGCCAGTTGTGGTTGTGCTGTTCGCCAGGAGAGGCGTTGTTGGCGCCCGACAGGAGCTGCGGGTAGCCACGAGTACTTGTCGAATTTAGTGATGGGCTAGTTCGATTTCGTTGAATTCGATGGTCAAGTATTATTTGTGACTTAACCTTAGTTTGATGTCTAAAATGTGTCAGGCCTCAGTTGACCATTAGCTATCATTCTAAAGCATCCGGCATTTACAGCGCGGCATGGGCGGGGCTTATACCAAGTTCAACCCCCGCGAATGGAGCCAGTTTAACCGTACCCTGAACGGTCTCGGCAGAACTACACACAATGTTGAGGGGTGGCATCACCGACTAAACCAGGGGCGGGCAAAGTCCGGCCCGCGGGCCGGATGCGGCCCGCCAAGCTCCGGCGTCCGGCCCGCGGCCTGGATAGGCAGCCAGCATTGCAATCCGGCCCGCGAGCTCTACGGAAGCCCAGTTTAGGATTATGGTTCATCCGAGTTCAGTAGCAATAGCACCAAGGTGACCTGCTGTTCTTCAGTGAGGTACGCTGGCTGAGTCGCGGCGCCATGCTGTCCCGTGTTTGGGAGCTCAGGCAGGACATCGCGAGCTGCCTACATGAGAAAAGCTGGCCATACGCCGATAAATTCAGTGATTCCAGGTGGCTTGCTGACCTGGCACTGCTCACGGACATCAAATCCCACCTGAACACGTTGAACACAAAACTTCAAGGAAAGGGTCTTCTGCTCCCCGACATGTATGCGCAAGCGCATGTCACTGCCTTCGAGGTGAAGCTGCGTCTGTGGGAAGCCCAGGTAGGTCGAGGACAGCTTGACCACTCCCCTCGCCTGGCCACCTGTGCTGCGGAAGATGTCGACCGAGACGGATGTGCCGCTGCTCTTGCCACTCTGCGCCAGGAGTTCACGAACCGCTTCGCTGGCGTTCGGGAGCTCGCTACCGACTTCAAGCTGGTGACAGCACCGTTCGACTTCAGTGTCGACGAAGCGCCGGTATCCCTGCAGATGGAGTTGGTGGAACTCCAAAGCAGTGATGAACTCAGAGGAGAGTTCCGAACCTCTTCGCCTCTGCCCTTCTTCCGCGATGTCATTATCCCCACTGGCGGATATCCCAACTACATATCGCACGTCCAACGCATCGCTGCAATGTTCGGTAGCACGTACTGCTGCGAACAGCTGTTCTCCAAAATGAAGTACGTGAAGTCCCGCCTCCGATCCAGACTGTCTGATCGTCACCTGAATGACGTCCTCAGGCTGAGCTCGACGACATCTGTGGCGCCGAATGTCGAAGGGCTTCTTCACGGCAGGAAGCGGCACCACCCTTAACACTAAAAACGAGGGTGCGGAGATCGAAGGACGCATTCCGGTGCCTTTCTGGGACAGCATGAAGGGAGTGACGTGGAGTATCGTGTCAATACAAATATCATGTGAATCACAAAGTATTTTGTCTTCTTACGATCGAGAAAAGTTTGCGGCATAAACCAAGAAACTAAACACAAACATCAAGGTAGCCCGCCGTCTCCAGCTTCTTCAGGTACTTCTCAAGTAAGGTGAGTCGTTATTTCTATGATTCCTAGTGTATCTGTGCATTTTCCAAAAGCAGACTTGATTTTTAGTACGGTTGTCATGGGTCAAAAGTCATTCGTTAACTATAGGTAGTGTAACTATAGGTATTGTGTAACTATAGGTATTTGTCTCTGTCAGGAGACAGTCATTGCCCGTCGTTAGTCAGTCGCGTCATAGCAACATAGCATCCATTTTAGTCATTGACAAACGAAACTCTGGCGAGCTTAGCACTCAGGCCCCCCAGTTGCTCACAAATGCAACACCCGGCCCGCGCTCCCAAAAGTTTGCCCGCCCCTGGACTAAACCAACGTCTGCGGTGCCACCACCCGGACGTTGCCACGCTGGCGGCGCTATTGCGCAATGAGGAGGACCATTACCACAGCGAGATCGAGAAGGTCTTGGCGGGCGCTAAGCCTCCCGCCAAGCGCCCAAAGTGGATCTGCCTGGACCGCCAAGTTCGGGCCGTGGTGAAGCAAAGGGCAGCCAACCACCCGGACACCCGGGATACCTGCCGTTACCTCAGCCGGCTGGCCCACATGTTAAGCATGTGAACAGTGGCGCGCGAGACAAGGCGGCTGACGAGCCGGCAGTCCCTAAGCTGTCGAACAGCGCGCGGCCAAGAACCCAAACAGCGCGGCACGACTTCACGACGCCCCGGAGACTGTCGTTGATGGTGATGGCCCAGCCCAATCGCCGCTGACCTAGAACTGTAGTGTACATATTTTTATTTGTGGTGGCTTCCGGTCCTGTGCCACAACTGTGCAATGAATACCTGTTATACAGGGTGTCCCAGAAGTCTTGAAGCTTTTTTATTTTTGTCGTGTGACCTTGCTATGCCACTGATTAAGGCAAATGACGCCTCAAACGAAAGAGAATGAACTGAAGTTTTGTATTTTCATGCGTAGAGCACCACTTTAGTTAGGTGGCCCCCGTTGTGAGTCGCACAAGATCGAGCACGAGAGATCACGTTCTTCGCTGCCGCCAAGATCTCCCGGTTTGCGAAACACCGGTGTCGCCATGCCCGTTTCTGGTCAGCTTCAGAGCCTTATTTCATGAAGCGAGCCAGGAAACAGAGTATTGGATCTCGGAGAAAACATTAGCAACATAATGATTTACTGATCAGAAAGTCTCCTGACATGTTTGCACGCATCCATTACAAAAATAAGGCTCATCTGCTTGAGCGCGCTAAGCAACAGCCCGTTGTAATCCTTTGATTCGTTGCATTATTATGGGGCTAAAACAAATATCAACCCGTCGCAAATATATATCGCTAATATTATGTCGCTCGCTTCAGGGAATAAGACTCTGAAGCTGACAAGAAACGGGCATGGCGACACCGGTGTTTCGCAAACCGGGAGATCTTGGCGGCAGCGAAGAACGTGATCTCTCGTGCTCAATCTTGTGCGACTCACAACGGGGGCCACCTGACTAATGTGGTGCTCTACGCATGAAAATACAAAATTTCATTTCATTCTCTTTCGTTTGAGGCATGCTTCGCCTTAATCGGTGGCATAGCAAGGTCACACGACAAAAATGAAAAAGCTTCAAGACTTCTGGGACACCCTGTATTTGTCAATGTCGAACAAATATCCGTCCGGTATCTCAAATATTTGCTGGACGCATTATTTGTGTGTGAATAAATAGATGTTTTCTTTTGTACAGAATATACAACTTGTGTATGAATATACAACAATATGTATGTAACTTTAAAAAACGGCATTTACTATTTGACATCTTCAATACACAATATTCGAACGACATCGTTTTGGTGCGCGAGTGCATGAAAATCGAATCAGTTTTGGCGGCCATTGTGCTTCATCTGCTCGGGATGTACGGATCACGAGCGAGAGCCGCATTGGGCTTGCGTTTCTGTTTCGCCGTTACTGTCCCGACTAACGGCCTTGCCTTAGAGATATTCGTGAGTGATTTTGGTGCCGTGCAGCCGTGCCGTGTCACACGGCGAGAAGTGAGCGTCCTCAACGCTCTGCCTGCAACGGCCGGTGGCCGCCCGGATTTGCGCGAACGTGGCGAGAAGCAAAATGTATGTGAGAAAGGAATCGATGGAGATGATGTGTCACAGAGCCAAAGCGCTCCGGACTCTGAAGCAGATGCGTGATGTAGGCAGAGAACCTGTCTACATCGACGAAATCTGGCTTCCAAGAATGAACCATTCCATGGAATAGGTGGTGTTGCGAGCAAATAACGTTACGTTTCTGTATATATCTTGTCGAAGACGGCCGGCGCTCGGAGCGCGGCGGTCGGTCCGCCGAGCCGCACCGCGCGCACATGTGTCATCCAGCCCCTGTCCTGGTTCTCAGGCCCACGTGTTGTGCTACCACGAGGGCTAACACGGGACGGGGGCCCGACAGTCTTGAACGTGACTCCGCCGGTGCGACACGGCGCCCGTGTATACGACGTGGCCGACGCGGCCTGAGTACGAACAGTCTCGAACGGGACTCCGCCGGTGCGACACGGCCCGGTGTCATACGACGTGGCCGACGCGGCCCGACGATAACGAGTCTTGGACGGGACTCCGCCGGTGCGCGACGGCCCAGTGTACGTGCGACGTGACCAACGTGGCCTGAGAACGGCGAATCTTCGACGCGACTCCGCCGGTGCGAGGCCGTGCCGGTGTAGGACGTGGCTGACGCGGCCTGACGACGTATGACGGACGTGAGCGTATCGATTCAATTGTTTGCTTAATAATCGAGAATATACTTTTATATATATGAACAATAACTTGATGGTCCTCTGGGTGACGACCGAGTACGAACTAGAACGAGTGAAACGAACACGAATAAGCACGAACATTCTGGTCCCCCGGGCCGGATAACGTATCGAACGGATGAATGAACGATTCTCGAGAACAGGTGGATAGCAGGGAAACCGAAACCAGTCCACACTACAGCCGGCAGGTGCCGCCCGGAGACGGTGAACGGTTGGTGTTTGCGGCAGGCACGGAGAGAGGCTTTATTGAGGGAAGCTTCCTCAGCTTCCGAACCAGTGGCAGTAGTAGTGACTACCACGGAGCGGTGAACAACCCCCCCCTGTTCATGCGCTGGCTGACCGAGCAGCTTCTGCCCTCACTGCGGCGACCCTCCTTTATCATCATGGATAGCGCTCCATACCACAGTGTGAAAACCGGCGAGAGCTGGTGTCCAACAACGGCGCCCAAGAAGACGAATCTGGTGAACTGGCCGCTGCAGAGGCGTAGCTTTTCTAATGCAACGCGGGCTGAAGTGTCGACTCTTTGTAAGCAGCAGTGTCCCGAACCTGAGTAATGAGTATGAGTAATGAGCTGAGTATGAGTAATGAGTAATGAGCTGCACAACCTGGTCAGCTCTAAAATGGTGCACGGCCCGTGAGGCGGCCTCAACCCGAGGTCGGCGTGGATGGCAGACGGCGCCTGCACCAAAAAATTCCCTCGGAACTTCCAGCGGGAGACGGTGGTGCCGGAGCGCGGCTACCCGCTATACCGCCGCCGCGCTCCGGAGGACGGCGGTTTCACGACCGAGCCGCGCGGCCGTCCTGCCGACCGAGACCGCCCGCGGCTGGACAGCCGCTGGGTTGTCCCTTTCAACCCATTCCTGCTGCGTGCCCTGAAGGCCCACGTCAACGTGGAGGTTATAAGCCACTCGACCTCCTGTGTAAAGTACGTGGTCAAGTACGTCCAGAAGGGCTCCGACCAGTCCACCTACACCGTGGTGACTGAGGACTGAGGAGGGTGAGCCACTGGACCTGAGGAGGGTGGTGACTGAGCTGGACGAGGTGGCCACCTACCAGCACTCCAGGTACCTCGGTTCAATGGAGGCGTCCTGGCGGCTGCTAGGTCTGCCGATCCACGAACACCATCCGGCCGTCGAGCAGCTGGACCTCCACCTCAGCGACGATGATCGGCGGCTCCAGTTCCGCAACGACGCCAATCTGGAGGCTGTCCTCCAAAACCAGCGGGCCTCCAAGCTGACCGCCTTCTTCCAACTGTGCGCCGCTGATGAATTCGCCCGTACTCTACTGTACACAGAGGTGCCGAAGCACTACACGTGGAGTACGGGCACGACACGCTGGCAGCGACGCAAGCGCGGCGCGCCACACCCAACCGAGCCGGGGCTGTTCACCACGGACACCCTGGCACGCATCTTTACCACCACTCCGCGCGCAGGAGAACTGTTTTTCCTGCGTTTGCTGCTGATGCGCGTGCCAGGACCGACCAGCTTCCTGGACCTGAGGACGGTGGACGGCGAGGTGCTGCCCACCATGCAGCAGGCGTGCTCAGCCAGAGGCTTGCTGGAGGACGGCGAGCATTGGGACCGAGCGCTGGCCGAGGCCACCACCAGCGGCTATCCCAACCGGCTCCGGCTCCTGTTCGTCATCAGCTTGACCGAGGGCGGCGCCACGTGTGATCCGGTGCGGCTCTGGGCGGCTCACCAGCCGGTCATGTCCGAGGACATAACGCACCGCCAGGAGCTGCTGCGCGCCGCCGGCAGACCCTGCATGTCGGCGGAGGAGATCCAGCACGAGACGCTCCGGCGAGTCGGACTGTGCCCGCAGCGTCTCTCTCTGCGGCCGGACGGTCGGCAGCTTCGGGCTGCCGGAGCCCCCTGCCGGCCCTGTTGCAGCTGAAGCCGAGCCCGACTTCGCTCTCGACCAGCAGCAGGCGTATCTGGCAGAAAACGAGCACCTACTGACGGCGGACCAGCGCGTCGTCTACGACGAAGTCGTCAGGCGGCTGATAGACGGAACCGGTGGCGCCATTTTTTACAGGCTCCCGGCGGCTGTGGCAAAACGTTTTTGGAAAACGTCTTGCTCGCCAAGGTGCGCAGCCAGGGAGAGGTGGCCGTCGCAGTGGCCACGTCCGGCATTGCCGCCTGCCTGCTGGACGGTGGCAGAACAGCGCACTACCGCTTTAAAATACCGCTGCGCCTGCACGCAGATGAGAACGTGTGCGGCATCGCACAGAGGACGCCGGAGGCGGAGCTGCTCCAAGCCTGTCGCCTCATCGTATGGGATGAGACGGCCATGGCCAACCGGCGCGCCTTAGAGGCAGTGGATCGCACCCTGCGCGATCTGCGAGACACCGACGAGGAGTTCGGCGGCATCGTGACGGTGCTGTCCGGCGACTGGCGGCAAATTCTGCCGGTTGTAAGGTATGGCTGCCGGGCCCCAAGTGGTGGACGCCTGCCTGAAGTCGTCCCCGCTCTGGAACACTGTGACGGTGATGCAGCTGGAGACTAACATGCGCGTCCAGCTGCATCAAGACGCCAGAGCAGCCGAATTCTCGGACTTCCTGCTGACTGCTGAGAGTCGGCAACGGCGAGCTGCCCATCGTCCGGGAGCTGGGAGAGGACGTCATTGACGTGCCGCCAGAAATCCGAAGCCCAGCCACCAGCGTCGCGGAGCTGGCTGTTCGGATTTTTCCGGACCTGGCGGCCAACTATGTGGACACCGAGTGGCTGCACCAGCGGGCCATTTTGACTCCAAGGAACTCAGATGTTGACAAGGTCAACCAGGTGCTGATGGAGATGCTGCCTGGCGCGACAGCGGAATACCGAAGCATCGACAGCATGACGGACCCGGAGGCTGTGCCGATGCCGACGGAAGTCCTCAACAGCCTGGAGCTTTCAGGACTGCCGTCTCATCGCCTGACTCTTAAGGTGAGCAATGAAGCCCATACAGATAAGTTTGCAAACATTGTTAATGCAAGAATGTCAGCAATCGCCACGCATTTTTTGTGGATCGTTCTTAAATGTAAATGTGAACATACAAATAATTTTTTTCTTTTCAACCTACGCGCGAATGATTTAAACATTTGACACCCACTACTACATAAAAACAATGTTTATTGAAAGGGCTGTTCTGTTACTAGCATTATTGCAATCCCATCAACTCTCTGTCTCAGTAATTGTGTGTGCGTTCATTGTTTGCGTTGTTTACGTACATTACCCTCATAAAAGCTCAATTCATTCCGTGGTTA
This sequence comes from Amphibalanus amphitrite, assembly GCF_019059575.1. Taxonomy (NCBI): domain Eukaryota; kingdom Metazoa; phylum Arthropoda; class Thecostraca; order Balanomorpha; family Balanidae; genus Amphibalanus; species Amphibalanus amphitrite. Next base: position 117,278 of record NW_024881856.1, read on the forward strand.
ACCATGGCTAAAAAAAGACATTGGCTGCCAAACAACTGTATACCACCGATATGATTACATCTGAATGATTTCTGTTTCAGGTCGGTGCGCCTGTGATCCTGATGAGAAACATCGACGCCCCGAGGACTGTCAACGGCACGCTCTGCACCGTCTCCAGGCTCCAGCACGCCAACGTGCTGGAGCTGCGTGTGGGATCCGGACCGAGCCGCGGCGAGAACCTGTTTCTGCCTCGGCTGCCCCTGGAGGTGGACGGCGCTGACTCGGGACTGGGGTTCAGCTTCCGGAGACTCCAGTTCCCGGTCAAAGCGGCCTTCTGCTTCACTATCAACCGGTGCCAGGGGCAAACCAAAAGGAAGATCGGCGTCTACCTGCCCAGTCCGGTTTTCACCCATGGGCAGCTAGCTCTACGTCGCCCTGTCGCGCGTTGGCGACTTCGATGCAGTGGAGGCGCTGACCACCGCAGCGACAACGCGCAACGTGGTCTACAGAGAAGTTTTGTAGACCGCGCCCGACCATCCACAGCACCGATCTCCACTCCAGCTCCACCTAGATCGGCTGCTGCTCCTCCCAGGTTGATCTAACCGGCTTGCATCGGCGCTAGCTTTCCGCACCTGCCGGGGTCTCCTCCTGGGTTAACCCTCGCCCTGGCAGGGGGGGGGGGTCGATGCGACCCCCCCCTAAGGTTTTTCAAAGATAGCGTAAAAACGGCGGCGCGAAGCGACGCCAAATTTGGCACAGCCTATGGGGCAACCTTTTTACATAAGACCTGAAAATTTCAGGTCCGGGTGACCTTGGGTCAGGTCACCAGGTCAGAAAAACCGGTACAAGGTCATGGTCAAATTTCAATTTTCTTTTTGCACCTGTCCAACTCACAGTTTTGGACTGATTTCCTTCAAACTTTTAGGATGTGCTAAGTTCACCGAGTTGTATAACATATAGCTCGGGTTTTTTGAGGTCACTGACCTGAGGTCAGTTAGAGGTCAATACGTTGTAATGTTAAGCCTATGGGAAAATACTAAATTCGGAAAATACTGGAGATATCCGCTTCGTTCTATCACTTTTGTGCTTGGAAGCCACATTACTTAACAGCAGGTCACTTGGTGCTTCTTTGTTTGGTGTACTTATCCATGGGTCAGGTCAAATGAGGTCAACTGAGGTCAAATGACATTTTTGCCAATAACTTGGCACATAATGACGCTAGAGCTTAACAAATGGTACCATTGTGTTCCTGGTGATCAGCCGAATCGAATGATATGCAATATGATGCAATTTGGTTAACTTTAACTTAATTTAATAATTTAAGTTTACTTAAAATTTAAGAACAACTTTAGGTACACTTAAACAAGCTAAAAAGTATATCATTCGACGCGCCTTGACGTGCTGAGTTCACTGGTGCTTTTCTTTTTGCTCTATCTTAATTAGATCAAAAGTTATAAGCGAAAAACTTTTGACCTGTTTTTAGCGAAATTTTTACATTTATACCCCCCCAAAACCCCCCTAAATATTGACCTAGAGCAACCAAATTTGCACAGGGGCGAGAACTCCAGGGGGCCCACCTACCTACCAAATTTGGTGTTTCTAGGTGCCATAGGAGCCAATCGCGAGGGGGGGGGGGTCGCATCGACCCCCCCAGAATGAGTTAGGTCAGAATGAGTTATTCTGCGAAATGCTAACCAACGTCGCGAAGCAAGTGGCGCAGCCGCTTGTATAGGCACTATTTTAAAGAGCTTATGGAAAAGGCTTCTAGCATTTATTGGGCGATTTTATTTGTGAATGACTTAAAATAATGAATACTCAAAGTTGACTGTGAATTTGTTGACAGCAACGATAATGATGGTTTCACTTTAAAGGTAGTGTGCCAGCTTTCTTGGACCGTATGGAGTTAATGGCCCAGATAAGGAGAACCGGATTTTTAGAACTTATCCATACCTTCAAAACTCATGGAAACGTCTTAAATTCTTCAAATTTTGAGTACCCCAGTGCGAAATTCGCCCCGACGGGTTGTCGGTCGTACCCCAACCACATTTCACACCACTATGAACAATAAATGCACACACTGAAATCGCTATTACCGATATGCTCATCCAATCAAGTTTCGATAAACCCGTTCATCATCATCTCCTGCGGTTTCGAACACGCCTGTTAGGTGGCTTCTGATGCTCGTCGAGGTCGGAATTTCCAAATACGCGTGGTGCGTCGGGCCGCGCGCTCTGACTTCGGCCAAGAAAAATGCGTCAGCTGATCATTGTCATTTCTGCCACTTGCGTGTGGTGAAATGGGGTCATAACTTATAAGACGGCTTTTTCATATCAATTATTTTACATAAAATCATATTTCAAACCATAAATAATGTTCGACAGCCAAATAAAAGAAACAATACCAATACGGGCTTACAGTTTAAGGCTCGACATTGTGTTGTCTACGATTAGACAGCTGAGAACTCATTCCCGTACGTCGTATGGTCGTAACACTATAATGACCTTTGCTTATTGTCACAAGTGCGCCGCATTCACGATTGTTGCCCGACGCCTGTTTGCAGGTGAGCCCACTACAGTTGTTATACATATCTAAGAACCGAAAAACTTTTAGGCGAAAAAGGCACTATTCCAGGCCCATTTTTGATTTTTTTTTGCGATATTAGGTAAAAACAGAAGCTTCTTATCCTAGGAAAAATAAAATGGGAAATCTTTCAAAGGTGGCACACTACCTTTAATCAAAAATCACTAATCAATCATCATCATTTCTTACTTTTTGCTATTCAGGGCCAGGAAGTGGAGATTATGGCGGGTTCTCGAGTTACCATTGCCGTGCATCACCGGATCACCCGACTTTTCAAAAGGTCGCTCATGGATAAGAAATATGCCGAAACCCACAAAAATACAGCACCACGGCAGCCCAAATCGTGAACGTCCCCAATCAAGAGTCTCGAAATAAAAGACAAAATTGTGAAGTACAGTTCAGTGTGGCTGGCAGGAGTACGGAGTCTTATCCTTCCCGTGTGCGTGACAAGTTGCGATGCCGGATTTGTTGTCGTGGAGCGAAGGGGATAAGGAGATGTGGGCCGGGTGTGGATATGCTTCCCGGAGAGGTAGGCAGGTATGCAACAAAGGGGTACACCAAAATTGTATCTGGGTGGTGAAGGATCAAATGAGGATCTGCAGTTCGCCAATCTGTCCGGATCTGTCTGTATGTCCGGATGTGTCTGTCAGGACAACTACAAATGAACTAAGTGTACTGGATGTTAACGATGAGTCATGAATGACTCAGAATGACTCTGAATGTGAGAATGAATGAATGGGCTAGGAAGTATCCCGAGAAGAGCTGGTCGACTGAGAGCTGCGGAACTGCGGACTCAAGAGACGCCATCAGTCTCATTCAAGCGGCAAGCAAGGACGAAATCCTGGAGATAGCTATGCTGGCGTTCGACGTCTCCAGAAACCTCACCCTGGAGGTGTACAATGCAGAGTTCGGGGTGTACGTCCACATATACAACGCCAGGTAGATTCCTGATGGAGGACGCCTCGCTGCTCGACGCTCCTTCGAGATCTACCCAGTGTAGTGGCGAGCTCAGAAAACCAGCCGAGGCCATGCCCAATAGTTACGCGAGCTGTAAGGTTGTGATGGACAGAGTGAAACATCAAGCTGGGGTGGGTCACACACGACACTAGATGTCACTGGGACGCTACGGCCAACTGGATGAAGAATGAACTAATAGCGAAACTTATTGATCAAGTATCCGTCAGTATCTACAGGTCACTGCAATCGTAGCTACTGAGTACCGTTCATTCAGGGTACTTCCTTCTCTATCAAAGCGTGTCCTCCTCGTCACCATTGAAAATAAACATTCTGCAGCTTGGGGAAACGTCATGTGTTGTGGCCTAAACCTTTCGGCGGATGATTTTAAGCGAGAGCACTATATCGTGTTGACGTTGATTCCACAAGTTTTTGACATACTGTCGAGTGCGTGGCGTGGGTTAAAATTTCGTTAGCCTAACCTCGTTGTGCGACGCAATGAGCGCCTTTGAGTCCTTTCTGTTCGAATCGTATTCTCCGCCGCTTCCGGTCTCGGGTGGGGGAGATGGGCGGTTACCCTCGCCCAAAGACATGAGTGGAGGGGCACTAGTCCAATACATTGACCCGTGACCACCAACGATGTCTTTGCGAGCGCAAGCGGACGGAGAAATGCACGTTTGGCTCGACTAGCCGCAACAGCGGCGGTCGGGCTAACGACCTTTCTCTGGCTGCGAGCGAGCGCTACCCAGCGCCATCTACGCAGCCGGGTGCGGCGCGCGTCAGTGTGCGTCAGCTCGCGTCGACGAGCGCACGCGAGTGTTTTACCGCCGCCACCCCGCCACCGCCGCGTTACAAAATGTCCCATTTCTCCATGTGAGTGTTTCCCTTGGCTTTGTATTGGTCTCGTGTGTACGGCGGTTACCCTCGCCCAAAGACATGAGTGGAGGGGCACTAGTCCAATACATTGACCCGTGACCACCAACGATGTCTTTGCGGGCGCAAGCGGACGGAGAAAATTTCGTTAGCCTAACCTCGTTGTGCGACGCAATGAGCGCCTTTGAGTAGGAAGTGCCGCTCCCCGCGCCGTTTCTGTCGCAGCCTGGCGCGCTACAAATGCACCGTGGGCGATGTGGGAGCGTCGTTTCGCGAACTATTTAACTGCTCGAGGTGGCAAAATCCCACTATCATTGGTCTAGACACGTGCACTGTTACTGTGTGCGATCAGGGTCCGGGGATGAGGCATATCGTGTCTACGAGAATCAGCCGACGCTGGTGAAAGCCAAAAATGAAGATGACTATGACGTCAATATCCGACAACTGCGCACTCACCACGAGCCCAAAATAAACGTGGTCGTGGAGCGTTTCCAGTTTCGTCAACAGGGTCAACAGCCACAACACGGCTGACTACGTCGCAGTTGGCGGCTCAGAATGGCGGAGGCTCACGAGCACTCTGGCAGCAGCAGGCCGCTGCTGGCGCTGCTACCCAGCAAGGTGCTGCTGCTGCTCCACCTGTTCCTGTCGTGAAGGTGTAGACGAGAAGAGGTCAGCATCAGCAACTTGCCCAGGCTGTCAGTACGCAGTGCACCAACAGTTGGAACAATTAATTTCCAGAATCGCTCTGATTCACGGTTGATGTTAACGTTGATGTTTCAGGTTGTGAGCGCTGTACGAGGCTGGCGACAAGAAACCACTGCAGCTCAACAGTGCCCTCCTCAACCGAGGCATCAGCGGCGACTCCATGAAACAGCTCAACAACTTCCTAACCAAACTGAAGACAGGTGTCCAGGGCCCAGCCAGCACTATTCAGCCTGTGGCGTTTGAGTCGCCCTTAACCCCGTGGCACCACATGTAAACACGGCGCGGCGAGTGCTCGAACCGCGCCGCCGACCGCGGTGCTGGGCGGGGTCCCGTGACCTGACCGAGCGAGGGTCGCCTCCCCGATTGCAAAAAAAAAAAAAAACGTTTGACCATTATCAACATTAGAGTGAGATCGTAACAGCCAGAAAAAGAGGATTGTGCTTACGTCGTACAGCATGTGTGTCCGACCTCACGGTACATATCATGTCAACAAAACGGCGAATGCTGCGCGATCGGAAGTCGTGCATATGGAAGCCACCTACAAGCTGACGTGGAATGGGTTTCCCGTCATCATCGCTGGTGTATCAGATCAGGCTCGCCGGTTCTTCCCGGTGGTATTTGGCTTCACGCAGGTCGAAATGTCGTAGTGCGGCCTCATTCTGAGCGCAATGAAAACCACAGTGGAGCAAGTTAGCGGAAAGACCTACGAGCTGTTATTTCTGAAAGTGCCAATCAATTATCCTTATGAGGAGGATCCGTGCAGATTTCACATGAAATCCAACAATGATGGAAAATTATGAAAAATGTAGAACAGTCTGGGTGAATGATGGATGATGTGAAACGAGGTGAAAAAGATGTGAATTTGTATCGACACTTGGCTAATAGTTTACGAATTTCGAATACAGTCATTTAAAGTAACTGGTCCCTTTTACGATACCCGGCAAGAACAATCGTTAGAATGTTATTGACGTAACATTATGGTCCTCCGGGCCGGATCGAGTACCGTAAAATAATTGTAACCAGTTAAGGAATTGATTGACTGCGATTCGATAGGTAACGTAACTATGAGTGTACGATCGGCTTGGGCGAATGCCTTGTTGAAGGAAGCGGAGACAACAGACTCGCGATCAGAACGCGTCTACAAGTGTCCTCCTTGTCCCCAGGAAGTAACGCCACGATGGTCACAGTACCAGAGGTGTTCTCCGTCGTCCGACTGAATGTGCGTCCTCAAAGCGTGGACTGGAAGCAAAGGAAGGCCTGGAAGCATCTGGATGACATAGTGATTCCAGACAACAATGGAAAGGCCGTTGAACTGCTGCTGGGGGCCAATGTTCTGGAGGCCATGCTGCAGCAGGAGGTCAGAGTCGGCAAGCCAGGACAACCAGTGGCAGTACGAACCCACTTCGGCTGGTGTCTGACAGGAAATGTGGCTCAGCTGGTGACCCATGGCCAGCGAGAGGTGATGCACATTTCCAAGCACCGCTCAGCTGATGACGAGCTGGTGACTATGCTGAAGGACTTGTGGTCAACGGAGGCATTTGGTACTGCGTACAACATGAAAGAGCCGACATCTCAGGAAGACCGGCGAGCTGAAGACATCATGGCAAGGACTACCACGTGGCGCGGCGATCGCTATGAGACAGGGCTGCTGTGGTGTGATGAAAATGTCAAGCTGCCTGACAACTACCCCATGGCCATGCGCCGGCTGGAAAACACAGAGAGGGCTCTGCGCCGAGCTCCTGAGAAGGCGACAGCGTACCAACAGAGTATGGAGGAAAATGTGAAGAAAGGATACGCGCGGAAGCTTGATGATGAGGAACTGCTGGTACAACATGACCGCACCTGGTATTTGCCTCATCACGCAGTCGCCAGCAAGCCAGGCAAATTCCGCGTGGTCTTCGACGCAGCGAGCAGCTATGGAGGTAGTTCTCTTAACGGGCATCTGCTGTCTGGACCGGACCTCCTAAGATCACTCCCAGGGGTGCTGCTACGTTTCCGTCTAGGGTCCGTTGGTCTCTGCGCCGACATAGAGAAGATGTTCATGCAGGTGGCTGTGAGAGTTGAGGACCAGGCCTCACTCCGCTATCTCTGGCGCGATCTGGATAGCACCCGTCCGCCAGATATATACCAAATGGACAGGGTAATATTCGGCGCTCGGAGCTCTCCAGCATCAGCCAGCTACGTACTACGCCGAACAGCCCAGGAGAAGAGTGATGACACTGTAGCTGGACGCAGAGCACGGGAAATTGTCGAAAGAGACTTCTATATGGACGATTTGGCCACCTCTGAAGCAGACAGCGATACAGCACAAGAGACGGCGGCAGAGGTGACAGCGCTGCTCTCCAGGGGAGGCTTCAGACTCTGCAAATGGAACAGCAACTCCAGGGAGGTGCTTGCGAGGATCTCGATGGAAGACAGAGCGGCTGGTGCCGTAGATCTAAACGCGTCACTACCGACACAGAAGGTCCTGGGTGTGCAGTGGGATGCAGAGCTAGATGAGCTGAGTCCCAGTGCTCCGTCAGTCACGAATGTCGGGCCGACAACACCAACTACAAAGCGCGAGATCCTACGGGTTATCGCTGGTATTTTTGACCCGCTGGGGCTGGCGAGCCCTTTTCTGGTCCTGGGGAAGATGATACTGCAGACACTCTGGTCGACTGAACACACCTGGGACAGCCCTCTCTCTGACGAGGAGTGCAGCGAAGTGGCAGCTTGGATCTCAGAGTTGCAGTCAATAGAGAAGATTCGAGTCCCAAGATGCTACGCGTATCAGCAACACACCAAGAAAACAGTCACGAAGACGTTACACGTCTTCTGTGACGCCTCTGAGCGAGCCTTTGGGGCAGTCGCTTACCTCAGGCACGAATATGCAGACGGTGCCATCCACTGCTCCTTGATTATGAGCCGATGTAGGGTGGCGCCGCTAAAAAGGTTGACGATCGTCCGTCTAGAGATGCAGGCGGCGGTGCTGGCTGTGCGCTTGGCGGCCCAAGTAGCTCAGGAGCTGAACTTGAATCAAAGTGACACGGTCTTTTGGAGCGACAGCAAAGTCGTCCTCAGCTACATCGAGAACAACAGCAGGCGCTTCCACACGTTCGTTGCTAATCGTGTGGCCGAGATCCGTGACGTGTCTGAGCCCAGACAGTGGCGTCATGTGCCGTCCGAGCTCAACCCAGCAGACGACTGCTCGCGGGGATCGAAAGCCTCCGACCTGAAGAGAGACAGCCGATGGATAAGGGGACCCGACTTCTTGTGGCAGTCAGAAGGTGCCTGGCCACCAGACCAGCAGCTGTCACTGAAAGATGAGGATCCAGAGCTTAAGACCGTGATGGTCACACAACACAGCGCCCGGCAGACCATCCTTACCCTGCCTGACCCACAACGGTTCTCAAAATGGGTCCGCTACCAAAGAACTGTCGCCTGGATTCTGCGATTCACGAGGAACATGTTGAGAGTGCTGAAGTCTCAGGTCGCACAGCCAAACGCCCTCGAGTGGGAGCCACTATCTGCCGAGGAGCTACATGAAGCTGAAAACATGGCGGTGCGAAGTGCCCAACGGCAGGCATTCGCCCAAGAGATTGAGGCACTGAACGAAGGTAAGGAGCTCCCTTCGTCAAGCAGTCTTCTGCAGCTGACTCCAATGCTAGACTCAGAGGGGCTGTTACGAGTCGGCGGACGGCTATCTAATGCTCCTGTGCCAGAAGAGACCCGCCACCCTGTGATCCTCCCGAGAAGTAGCTGCATCTCGAGGCTCATCATCGACGCAGTTCATCGACGACTGATGCACGCGGGAACCGAACATGTCCTAAATGAGCTCCGTCAGGCCTACTGGGTGCCGCGCGCCCGGCAAGAAGTCAAGAAAGTAGTGGCTGACTGCCCTCTTTGCCGACGACGCCGAGCTAAGCCGTGTCAGCCCCGCATGGCCGACTTGCCGACCGCACGTTTCGACACGAAGTACGCCTTCAGTTCAATTGGGCTCGACTTCTTCGGTCCTCTAAAGATCAAGGTGCATGGAGGACGAATCGAGAAGAAGTGGTGTATGCTGGTCACGTGCCTCTCCACGCGCGGGGTCCATCTGGAGCTGACATCCTCCCTGAGTACCGACAGCTTCCTGATGGCCTTCCGCAGGTATATCGCACGACGTGGACCGCCATCAGACGTCTTCTGTGACAACGGATCGTGTCTGCGGGCTGGAGAGAAAGAGCTACGCCAGCTGCTGCGACAATGGAACCAGCACACTATCAGCGATGAACTCACTCAACGCGACATCCGGTGGCATTTTAACCCACCGGCTGCCTGTGATATGGGCGGCGCCTGGGAACGGATGGTGGGGACTGTCAAACGCGCGCTGAGAGCTGTCCTCGGGCGGCTGCTTGTCTCCGAGGAAGTACTGCACACTGTTCTGACTGAAGTGGAAGCAGTCGTCAACAGCCGCCCACTCACGCACGTGTCGACAGACCCGAAGAGTTTGGAGGCACTGACGCCCAATCATCTGCTGTTGGGGCGTCCGGTCAGGCGTCTGCCTCCGGGATTGTTCCGAGACGAAGAGAGCTGCTCCAAACGAGTTTGGCGGCAGAGCCAGGCGCTAACAGACCAGTTCTGGCGGAGATGGCTTCGAGAGTATGTACCAGGACTGGCATGCCGACCGAAGTGGAGATCGGAAAGTCGCAGCCTGGCAGTGGGGGATCTCGTCCTCATCGTGGAGAACGGCAGCCCGCGCGGCCAGTGGCCCCTGGGACGCGTGACCGAGACAGTTCCTGGGCCTGATGGCCGCGTCCGGTCGGCGCGCGTACTGGTCCGTGGAGGAGAAGTGCACCGCCCCGCCCGGCGGCTCTGCCTGCTGGAGGAGGCGCCCGGGTCATGAGCTCGTGTGCGCCTGGTCTGCTCCGTTGGCGGGGGGAGGGTGTTATTTCTGAAAGTGCCAATCAATTATCCTTATGAGGAGGATCCGTGCAGATTTCACATGAAATCCAACAATGATGGAAAATTATGAAAAATGTAGAACAGTCTGGGTGAATGATGGATGATGTGAAACGAGGTGAAAAAGATGTGAATTTGTATCGACACTTGGCTAATAGTTTACGAATTTCGAATACAGTCATTTAAAGTAACTGGTCCCTTTTACGATACCCGGCAAGAACAATCGTTAGAATGTTATTGACGTAACACGAGCCTCACATCGTGGTCGCTGAGGGGCGGACGCCATCACGGCAGCCGTAAGCCGGGTCTTTCCGGGAGGAAAACATGGCTTCTCCTGGTTTCACGTAAAGAAGGCGGTGGAGAGCGGAGACCCATTTTGAGGAGAGTCAAAGGATATGCAAACGCAGCCTATCTGCAAGGCAGAGATATAGGAAACTTACAGCTGTGTTACTGTAAGGACCAAGTTGACAGGGCGGCCCAGCTCGCACTAAACAAGTGGCGCCAGCTGTGGCCGAACTAAGGGTTTCCGGCATATTTCGATGAACAGTGTATCGTTCGCTATGGCGGCTGGTTCGAGGGCTTCGGCCTGAGAGCGCCCAGCACCAACAACGGCTTGGAGTCGTTGAACGGGTCCATCAAAACCAACCACACCCTCCGAAAGCGCCTGCCGGTGGGACGCTTGGTGGTGGCGGCCGCTCAGTCGATGATTCATGATTGACGCTCTCCTCTGCCGAACAAAACTACGCACAAATGGGAAAAAGAGATGCTAGTGGTACAGTTCGGACTAGAATTTCTACCATTACACGCACGGACGCCCGGTCAAGGTCATAACGGACCACAAGCTGCTCATGAGCATCAGCAAGAAACCCCTGGCCAAATCGCCAGAGACTAAAAAATACACCCCTGAACACGCAAAGACTACGACTTGGTGTTCACGCAATGTCGCGATCCCCACTGATGGAGGTGGATGCTGATGAAGCTCCTCAATTCCACACGTGGAGTGAGCATAAATTTGTCGTGTTTTCGCGACAATGTCAGGACAGGACAGTGATGTTATTGTAGCGAGTTGTATAATTTGGTTGCGGTGACTTACCTGTTCTCGCCAGGGTGAATGGCGCGGCTGCGCCAGAACTGTCGTAGCGTGGGTTGTTGGAGGACGCGGGGGGACGTGAAGAGGGGGAGTGGTGATGTGGCTTGAGGTGGGACATGAGGTTGGTGATGTTGAACGGTGGTGATGTGGCTTGAGGTGGGACATGAGGTTGGTGATGTTGAACGGTGGCGATGTGTTTGAGTGGATAATATAGAGGCTAGCTACCAGAACCGAAGAATGTGAAATATATCAATTAGCAGTAAACACGCGAGTCCAGAGACAAAGGAGAGAACCCATCTCAATGGTGGCAGTCGGTGGGGTCTCTGGTGCGGTATTTTTGATTGATTGTTTGATCTAAGTGAAGTAACGGACTAGATAATGGCTGAGAAAGATATTGGACTCGAAAAGTTCAGTGGCACAAGCGCCAAAGAATGGGTGGTGTGGTTGGAGGACTACCGCATTTTTGGTGGGCTGAAGAAGTGGAGTGAGGAAAAGCTGGTGGCTAACTGAGATTTTTTTGTAACTGGTGAAGTCAAAGACTGTGTGAGGCAGCTGTGCAGTGAGAATCTGCCGAAAGAACTCGGTGACCTCGAGTCAGAGGTGTCCAGCTTCTTGAGAGGAGCTTTGGATCCGGTGAGTGCCGTGCAGGAGCTTGACAGCCTTGGATATCTGGGTAACGTGAGGCGCACCCTGCTACAAATACAGGCACTGATACCTGCTGCATACCTAACTCTCATGACCAAAGCCGACAGAGATCAAATGGCTCTGCTGCATCTGATGTAACTACTCCCACCCTCCGGTAAACATGAGCTGGTCAAGATGGGAGTGACAACACTTGACACAGCTGTCAAGACAGTGGCAGGAATAGAGAGAGCTGAGAGGGCACTGGGAGACCACACTGGTGCTGGTGTTCACGGAGTAGTGGCACCAAAGGACTGTGACAGTGGAGAAAAATCAGTCATGAACTGTTATGTTTGCGGTCTGATGGATCACAGTTTCTTTTTCACATTTGTAGGTACGGCTGGTTAGTATGCCTATGGACAACTACGGGAGCAGGCTAAGCGTGATCCAACAAGTCCAGTGGCGACGCCTGATGTCGCCGACATGGGCGTTGAAACGGGCACTGACACGAAAAAGTCCAGTATGTCTACTGAAGAAAAGACAAAATCAGAAAGGAAAGCGTTTTATTCTGCCGATGCGCAACCGTCTGCAAGTGGGCCGTTGCTGATGGAGCGAGAACAAAGCCCTCGTGAAGCCATGTCCAGCAGTGGAAGTACATACATTGGTGGCTGTTGGGCTTCCAGCGTCTGGTGATGAACAAGACACGAATCCTGGATCGTATGTCGAAGTGATCACGACGGCGATAGCGATGGAAGAGGTGGCGGCATTGGCGTCAGCAGTACTGGAATGGAAACGACATCTGGAGGTGGAATAAGTGGGAATGTTGATCTGAACATCACACTTCAAGTCATTATTAAGAAACCCGGTTCTGGCAACATGTCTGTGGAAGGGTTGACCACTTTGTGGGAAGGCGTGGGGCAGGCCTTAAATGGTCATTTACTAAAAGAGGCGCAAAATTTGATTCCGGCTCGAGATCATCGACTCCCTACACGCCCTGGAGCGAGCGAGTGAGTGGTTGGATGCTCGTAGCCAACCTGTATTGAAACTAATAAGGCTACGAGTGCAAAGACAGGAAAGTGAGCAAGTCCAGCGAACCTGACGCGGATTGAAAGAACTTCCTGCTCCTTATTCATGCTTTTGAAAGCCCGCTGGCTTGTCGAAACTCCCGTTTTGTCGGCCACTTCAGTTTCAGTAACGCGTTTGTGAAAAACACCTTTCGGAAGAGTGCTACAGCAAATGACATACACTCTGCAACGACCGCGAGCGGGTCAAACACGTCCTACAGGAACTTCCTTGAAGCAGATGGAAGAGCTCCCAGCATGTCCATGGGCCGGACAGCAATGTGTGGTTTGATAACAACCAGGTGGTCGGAAGAACGACGCGGATTACTGCCGGCGGGAAAGCTGATGAGCGGCTGTACAATGGTTGCTTCTATCACCACTGATACATCTGATGCAGACATCAAACAGGATCCATGTCTAAAGCCTGGGTTCTTCGAAACACTGGACATAGGTATTCCTATTCAGTACTCAATTACAAGTGGTTGCCGTCGCGTATCAAACGTTTGAAAGGAACTGTGAATCATGGTTAGATGCTTTCCACTACTGCCCATATCTGATTAGTTGTGCCTCACTGGGGTATGATATTCGGGAGCGGGTGAATGGATAACTAGTGTGGTGGAGAATAAAATAAGTAGCGGATAGCGACATAACGGTCGGCACACCTCCAGGAAGTAACAACATGTTTCAGAGGCACGGCGCATCAGCGAGGGGTCTGATATCGACGCCGCCTTGGCTGCCGACGTCGCGGCGCACCCACCACACGCGCCGTCATGGGCGTGGGCAACACATAGGCCCGGCGGCGCCCCGGGAGACGGACGGCAGGGAGGCGTCGGCGCGGGGAGGGGGCAACTTGGCGGCACAGGCGACGGCCCCGGGAGCAGGAGCGAGCCGGGGGCCAACCCGGCCCTCTCCGGCTACACCCACGGCCCGCAGCCGTTTCCTGCCACCGCCGCGGCGGCGGCAGGCCGAGCACGGGAGAGACGGGTATTACGGCGCCTGGCCGCCAGCTCCACACATGGCCGGCGGCGGTGGCGGCGCGGCCGGCGGGCCGTGGCCGTCCGGCGGCGGCCAGGGAGCCGGGCCGGCGACTGTGGAAACGACGCTAATGGGATACGGCGGCGAAGAAGGAAGCGGCGCACACCGTCGAGTGACGAGTCATCGGACGACGGTGGAGACGAACGGATGGAGCGGCGACAGAAGCGGCGGCGACGCCGGGACGAGTCTTCGTCGTCGTCCTCCGACTCCGGCGCCGGCCGTGACGCTCGGGACGAACATCGGCGCGTGCCAACGCGCACGACCGCCCGGCCGGCCCCGGCGGCACCGCGACTGCCGCCGCTACGCGCACAGGCCGCGAGCAGGGGGCAGCATCGAAAGCGGTTCGTGGAGGTGGAGGCGGCGTCGGACCCAGGCAACGCTGCGCCACGGACCGCCGCCGTGTACATCGGACGCGTCGCAGCGATCATGGCGCACCAAGTGTACTATTTCCCGGGCCTCGGCCTACAGGCCGCTATATATGTTACAGTTAGTATGCGAAATCCGTTAGTTTGCAACGGAACTAGTTTCGTTGCAAACTACCTGACCGGCCAGGTAGTTTGCAACGAAACTAGTTCCGTTGCAAACTAACTGACCGTCCAGTTAGTTTGCAAACTAACTAGTTAGGATGCAAACTACCTAGTTACTTTGCAACGGAACTAGGTGTGTTACAACGGAACTAGTTGCAATGCGAAATCGACGAGGCAGTGGCTCTATTTGTCGTTTATATTCATCTTTTATGTAAATTTTAGTAACGGTTGTTAAAACAAAGCTGTGTTTTTCTAACGGGTGACACTAGACATACGTGTAGGACGGGTGGTCACATTTATGGATGAAAATTGAAACAGTTTCGACTACATAATGTGACGATCACTGGCGGATCCAGAGGAGGGGCAGTTCCGGGGGCATTTTACGATTTTGGATTTTTTTTTAGACACCCACTAACACCAGTCACCACCGCCGCCGCACAGAAGAGAACTAAACTGTATTGTCCCATATTGATATTGTCCCGTGATCCCGGGTAAGCGTGCGATCAAGAATCTGTCTCACCGGCCGACTCCTACTGCGACTTGCCTAGCCAGGTGACCTAGCGGTGCCGGGTCATTCGGTAACAGCCAATGATCAAAGGGCAGGTTGCGTCACAGACTAATCGGTTGTGGAGGTAGGAGCTCGTCAGCGACTCGGTTCTGGAATATTTCGAAATCGGCAGCAGAGCCTTTACTTTCCGCTTATCCCGCGCCCCACTGGGGTCTGTGTATAACACGCCCTACTGGGGGAGGGGGGGGGGGCTATTCATAGACCCCCCTCCTTACTCCGAAACTACTGGGCCGATCGTCAAAATTCAAACGGCATCTAATAGCCCCGGAAAAACTGTCGAGCGAAACCAAATTTCATTGACCTCGAGGTCACCGACATCGTCACAGGTCAGGTCAAAAAAAAAATCGATATTTGGCTTGTTCACCTTTTGGGCTCTGTGGCTGCCGTCTTACAAGTCAGATCAGGCTGATTTTTGGTTTACACACTCGTGAACAGATGCTTTACATACTCTGAGGGCACCAAACTTGTACTTTGATTTTGGTCAGGGTCAGGTCATCATAGGTCACGGAAATCTTATGTCATAAGTCGGTCACGTGACACATATTTTATGGTCCATTTAGGCCATAGATTTCGAATTCGGTGTCGCCTGTGTCAGTTGAGGCCATTTTCATCTGAATATAGCTGAGGTCAGGTCACTTTCAGGTCAAAAAATGTCAAATTTTAAAGTTGAAATTTTTCAACAAAAAACATGTCTATCGGATGCAGTTTGAGCTCAGGGACACGATGGTGCTGTTTATATTGGTCTACGATGTCAAATTGGTACAGAAAAATTGATTTAAACATTTAAAATTGTGAAATTTTTGCTGTAATGCGTATAACTTGGCCATTTTTGAAGATATCTGGCTAAAACTTGCTAGAGTAAGTCATAAGCATGTGTTCTATCATATTTATTCCGTTTTTTTTTCGAGAAGTCCAAAAGTTTTTGAAAAAAAGATAAAAATACAAATTTTAAATTTTAATATGTATAATTTTCAAATTTAACAAAATTTTGAATTTTTTTGAAAACTTTGAAAATCGAACATGACGTCACTCTGACGTCATTTCCGGCCGACCTATGATAGATAAGAAGTTCAAATTTTGACACAAGGTGTCAAATTGATGCAGCCGAAGATACCTACTGAAAGTTTGGCGGCGATACGTCAAGCGGTTTAGAAGTTATTGCAGAAAAACGGGAGGGGGGCTATGAATAGCCTCCCCCCCCGTGGGGCGCGGGTTATGTCTACACATTTATGGTGATCATTGGCGGTTCCAGAAAGATGGTCTTAAACGTTGCGGGAGACATAATCCCAAAAAGGTTTTCCAAAAACCTTTCGGATTTTGATTCCAATCCTTACACACGGCTGTGCAATCTAAAACAACGGTCGTCAAGCTAGATGTAAGCGAATCCTAATATATAATCTAAGATTCGGAATCAGGCGAGCCCCTACGATTTGGACCAAACTTGGTCAGTAGATAGTACGTAACGTCCTGATTACGATGCATCCAAAATCTAAGCTCGGCCCGCCATATTTACGAAGTTACGGAGGTTTGAATTTCAAGGTCATTTGGGAGAGCCCCTACGATTTCCGTCAAAATTTGTGTACGGGCCCTTTAGGAGCTCCTTATTACGAATATCACAAAATTTAAGCTCGGCCCGCCATATTTACGAAGTTACGGACGACCGTCTAAAACAAGTAATTGATTATAAAAGTTGTTCAGTTTTCGTTTCGTCTCAAAATAAGTAAATATTTGTCGCTTTCGGGCGCTGCGTGGATGGCGGAGCGATTTTTGGGTGCCCCCCCCCCCCCTTCTGGATCCGCCAGTGATCGTAACGTTATGTAGTCGAATCCGGTTAATTCACTGTTTCTATCCTAAATGTGACCACCCGTCTTATGTCTAGTGTCACCCGTTAGAAAAACACAGCTTTGTTTTAACAACCGTTGCTAAAATTTACATAAAAGTTGAATACAACCGACAAATAGAGCCACTGCCTCGTCGATTTCGCATTACAACTAGTTCCGTTGCAACACACCTACATAGTTCCGTTGCAAAGTACCTAGGTAGTTTGCATCCTAACTAGTTAGTTTGCAAACTAACTGAACAGTCAGTTAGTTTGCAACGGAACTAGTTTCGTTGCAAACTACCTGGCCGGTCAGGTAGTTTGCAACGAAACTAGTTGCGTTGCAAACTAACGGATTTCGCATACTAACTGTAACATATACATGGCGTGGCGGACGGAACGACTGGGCGACCGGCCAATGGAGGTCGCGCGCATGGCCGACTCGCGCGCGCGGCAGGCCATGTGCCTGTCGCCCAAGGAACTGCTGGCAGCGCCCGATCTCGATCACTACCTCCCCGCAGCGACCGGGGGCGGAGCGGACAGCGGGCCACGCCGCGCGGAGAGCAGTTGTGCTGGCGCGCGCGGAGGGGCGCGTGCTGGCTGCCATGTCCAGAGGGGCGGCGGCACGCTCCGAACAGTGTCGGCAGCGCGGACGGACCAGCAGCGCTCCCACGTACGCCAGGCCGCGTACCGGGTGAGTTAGCGACCACCCCTGTCGTCGCAGGCGCCTTAGCCGCACTCTGACGCGTGTACGGTTTGTGGGACGAACGAGCAGAACAGGTGGTGGGGCGTTTTAGGCGGGGGGGCTGACCTCGGTTTCGGGGAACGGGTGAGGGCTAGTTTCGAAAACAATTACAGATCGGCCATCGCTCTGTCAGAAGAGGTCACGGAAGAACATGTGGCCCCCGCAGTCACCAGACCCGAACCCACTGGATTACGGCGTCTGGAGCCTTTTACAACAGAAGGTCCAGTGCGTGTCTCATCCCAGTCTGGAGGCACTGAACTGTTGACCCTCTTCCACTTACGGAAGACCTGGTGCTTCTGTCGAATGAGTTAAAGAAGAAGATGAAAAACATAACGCGCAGCTTGAGCTCCGAAGCATTGGGATCGTCTGCAATGAAGTCTTTGTACAACCAACTCGTTCAGACGACATGTGCATCTGTTATTCTGTTCAACAAGCGAAGAGGCGGAGAAGCGTCGAGGCTTCTGGTGAAAACATTCCAGGAAAGGAAGAAGACCGTAGCAAACCAAGACATAGTAAATCATCTCTCACCTCTGGAGCAAGAACTGGCAAAAATAATGGACATCGTTGAGATCATCGGCAAGCGGAAAAGGCGCGTCCCCGTGCTACTCACGCCTTTGATGACAAGGTCAATGGAACTGATGGTCACTCTCCGCTCGTCTGTGGGTGTATCCACGAAAAATCGGTATCTGTTTGCCAAAGCCGGGAGTGAGCAGCACGTGAAAGGCTGGACGGCAATGAAGTATGCCTGCGTGAGGCTCGAGCTCAAGAAACCCGAGCTGATTACCTGCACCAAGCTGAGGAAATATCTTGCGACAGTGACGCAACTCATGAATCTAGACAACAACCAGCTGGAGTGGGTATGCAATCATCTCGGCCATAATATCGAGGTACATCGGCAATTCTACAGACTTCCCAATGAGGTCCTTCAAGTCTGTAAGATCAGTCAACTTCTCTTGGCGTCAGAGCAGGGACAAGTGCATCGATATGCTAACAAGACCCTGGAGGAAATCGACGTAAAGGGTAAGCTACTATATCTAGACAATTACAATTGCCGGGATGCCTCGCCACCTGCCTTTTTGGGGAGGGTCTTTGAATATTGAACTCATAATTTACCTCCGACCAACGGCTTATGCTCTAAGCGTGAAAGTGCATCGAGGTCAAACACTTTTCCCTTTTGTTTTTGTCAATGCCTGCTGGCCTGTTGGTGTGAGCGCAATGATTTTGTCACCCCAGCGTTTCTCCTGTGAAATACAATCCTCCCAAAAATCCATTCAGGTTAGATTAACTTTGGTCGCGCTGCATACGAAATGATCAGAGGTGATGAAACAGGGGATATTATTTTTCTGTCAATAACCTTTGAACCAGAGGTGAGACAAATCAAAGTGGTACAAAAGTGTTTGTCTCATGACGCCGAATCGAATGATACCCAATTCGACCCGCTTTGACTTTACTTGACCTGATCTGTGACCCAGAATTTGGCCAGAAGTCAAATTTTGAAATTGACTTTTTGGGTAAAATCGGATATTTTTTTATTTATCATATCCGAGCGGGGCGCGGGTTAAAAAGTATAGGCGCGGTGAGGATCCCCGCCGGTGTTCGCTACGTTTTATGTGGTAGCGTTTTATACCTAGACTGACGAAGAGAGCGCGCGGACGCAACGGACGAATAATTTGAATGAAAAACCATCATCAACGCACTCACGGTGGTTACCTTCGTCACGGTAATTAGTCAGAACTCACATGTCTGAGTACAAAAACTCATGAAACCATGTCGACGCAGAGATAACTAAGGGAGGTGAGTATACGCTGAGAATCTGGGTTGTAATCAATGAGTTCTTGGGAGGGTTCCAGGTGAGTAATGCATTACCTGAGTAAATATTTCTTTCAGTGTATTAAGTTTGGGTACCAAGCGCTGCGTCTCCTTACCTACTGCTGATACGCTCGCTTTTTTAGCGAAGCTCTAGCTCCACCCAGGGGCGAAACGGCGAGTGGGTCGTACCGCCCATCCCGCTCTTCCGCGGTTTACCTATGTAGAAAGCCGTTGTGTCCGGCGAGGGCTAAAGCATGGTATGGTGCAAGCGTCAACCAGAGCAAGAAAACAATATTCTAAGCAATGCTTGATATAGGATTTTATCATTTCTTTTGCAAAAAGTAGTTTCAGTATCGCTAGATTGTGTAACGTTATCTACAGGAGTATAACCAGTTTCCGAGATTGATTTATAATGAGGGGGGACGATCCGACACACATAAAGTGTGAGGGCTATGTTGGTAGGCTTATTCTGAGTACGTTCCTACGTTATGATAAATGTTTCTCGACATTGGCAGTGTGGCGAAAATTGCGTCAAATAGGGGCCATGCAAAGGCATATTAACCCGCGCCCTGCTGGGGGGGGGGGGGTGTTTGAACACCCCCCTTGTGGTTTTTTGCGACGTTTTTGGTACACCTTATTATACATCAATTCTACACATGTTGTGAAAATTTCAGACCAAGGTCATTCAAGGGCAGGTCACCAGGTCACTTGAGGAGACCTCACCTCATAAAAAGTTTCAATGTCTGTCACAGCTACACCGAGTGACCGATCGCTTTGAAACGTTCACCGATTGCTAAGAGCAATAGCATGTATAAAATGTTTATCTCAGAATTTTGATATCGATGATCTAAGGTCAGGTCAATTTTGCGACCTCCCCATTATAAGTCAATGGGAGAAAATTGAAATGCGCCTCTTTTGGACGAAAGACATTATAAACACTCCCAAACACTATATTACAAGTGGTTTAGACACACTGAACATGAAAATGGTGTCCGTGACCCCTGTTTATGCCCTGAGGTCATCTTAGGTCACGAATGGTATCTAACAGTTTTTCGCAAATAACTTTTGATACAGGCATGCTAGAGCGATGAAAACGCCTTAGATGTGTCCAGCTCGACGATACGGATCGACTGATATGCAACATGACCCTTTCCGGTCAGGTCATGACCTTGACCTGAGGTCAAATTTTCAAGTTGACCTTTCAAGGCCATGTTATAGTTAATTCGATGCGTCTTGACGAGAGGAACACGATGCCGGTAAAAGTAAGCTCGTACAAGGCTTGGGTCAAAAGTTATTGCAGAAAAACTGTTTCCGAAAAAATCGGTTATTTTTGCAGTTTTTGCCCCCTGCAGGCAAAACCGTTGACGTTAGGTCAAATCTGAGAGAATTACTCAGAAAGGGCGTTAATAGGGCTATCGAATGCGCTTTTCTGCGGCGCTGTAGCTCTATTGGTTCCCGAGTTATGCGTTGGCTTCTAGGAAATTGTCGACATTCGACCTGGAAATCGGCGAAATTTTGCCTTCAATGACCTCTGGTGACCTGACCTTTGACCTGACCAAAAAATTGACCTTAGTGATTTCCTCATTATTTTTGACGCTCTTTCGAACGCCGCCTTCCGCGTATCGCTACGTGGCCCAGGAGCTGAGTTAGAAGGGGGGGGTGTTCAAACACCCCCCCCCCCCAGCAGGGCGTGGAAATCCAGGACCCCCAGCCGGGCACGGGTTAATAAGGTTGCCAGAAGCTGTGGCTTGAATGTAAGGTCAGGTAACCATAATTTAGCTTTATTCCCAACGTCCCCGGAGCAACAGCGAGAAACCCTATGACCCTATGGGGAGGGTGGCAACTGGAAGCACCGCCACTCGGCCGTGTAGGGTTAGCATCCCCAATCAATGCAATTATGAAAGCAAACGATAATGACAATTACTGGAAGAAAAGCATGGACCCAGCTTGCGCAGTTGGCATTAAATGTAAATGTATGGACATATGTTAGCTCCGCCTCTACACTGTTAACTCCGCCCACATGTCCACGTTCTTATGAATTATTGTCGGCATATGTCCATGCAATGATCAAAAACTGTCTCTTTTATGCTGGGAGCTATCTATATGGGTCAGAGATGTGTGAAACGGACTTCGTGGATACGACATTCACCCCAAGAATCGGTTTGCCAAGCTTCGTAGTTTGGACGGGAACATAAATTATATGCGTGTCCATTAATTTCGGTTTTCTGTCCATGTCCATGCTAACACGCTGGACCGGTATGGGTGCACCCGAGGAGACCACAGCCCAGTGGGTCTCAGCCCTGAGGCAACTGGCGTCCACCTGCGACTACCTGGATCGCACGGACGAGTTTGTGCGTGACCAAGTGGTGGAGCCTGGAGCGAACCTTATTCTTCGAGGTTGCGACAAAGGCTGCTCATGGAACCGGACTTAACCCTGGCCAAGTGTCTCACCATTGCTGAATCTGTGGAAAGTGCGGAGAGGGAAGCCCAAGCTATGGAGGCTTCGGCCTACCCAGGCTCAAGAGGAGCACCGAGCCACAGCGTGCAGGCGATCCACCACCGCCCCAGAGCCGCTCCACCTTCTAGACGACCTGCCGTTCCAGGCCGTCCTACACGGGGAGCAACCCAGCCGCACCGTGCCAGTCAGCCGACAGCTTCGTCAGGAGGAGCAATAGCAAGAGAAGATCCATTACAATATTGCATCGCATAATTTTTTCCACAAACGCGATTTACACGCACGCATACGCACACAAGGACACATACACCCATACACACGGAGGAGGTCGGGGCCGTTCCGCCGCCGGTGCCGCTCCCTGACGCGGCGGTCACAGCGCCCCGCCGGCTTCCCCCACACTGACCACTTGGTCGCAAAGGTCTTTGTGCAGGTAGAAGAAGATGTAGCCGTTCCTCTGGTGTCCGGCCTCGCCCAGAACGTCGGCCTCGTCCACACAGCTGACGCGCCGATCGTTGTAGTGGAACCACCTGTCCCTGTCGACGCTGTACACATCCGACACGTAGTGCCCAGAGTGCGTGGCGCTGCCGTAGTGGCTGACGACGCCCACCAGCCGGTAGGTAAAGTCGCCGGCCAGGTCCAATGAGCGGGGAGACTGGCCGTCTTCCACGCAGAGCTCCGATAGGTGTGCCTGCTCCGAGGCGTCGGCCGGCGCTCCCTCCAGCGACCTCATGATGGCTTCCTGGAGCTCGCGGTCTTTGCTCTCGCAGGTCCGCGCCGGTTTGAACTTGGAGGCGCAAGTTCAAAGCAAGAGAAGAAGGCGCAGTGACCTGTTTCTGCTGTGGCGGGGACTACAAGGCCAACTTTCCTCGCTGCCCTGCGCGAGGTGTGCGATGCCACAACTGCGGGAAGGCGGGACACTTCGCCAAACTGTGCAACGGCAAGAGCAGCGTGGCCGGAGCTAGGGTGATTTTTTTCAGTACAGGTACTGGCTGTTGAGGGTGAACGTCTCATTGTGCCTGTGCAGGTGGGGCCCCAAAGTGTGAACATGGTGGTAGACACGGGGTCCCCAGTGTCGATTCTTCCACGATGGGCAGTTAATGGGAGGCAGCTAGATAAGCCGGAGCGCGAACTGTGTGGGTATGGGGGCTCATCTCTTCAAGTGGTTGGTATGTGTGATATCTTGAGTTGTAATGTGACAATTATTTCATAAATATGCAAGATATTACAACAAAAGTTACCCGACGTTTCGTTTATTTTAACCTTTTCAAGGGTAATGAAAAGACACACATTTATCTACGAGAACCATGTTGAATGTTCTCGTAGATAAATGTGTCTTTTCATTACCCTTGAAAAGGTTAAAATAAACGAAACGTCGGGTAATTGTTGTTGTAATATCTTGCATATTTATGAAATAATGTGTGATATCACCATGTCCTGTAAAGCAAAGGAGGAGCAGTGTCGTGTGTATGCCCGATGTCGTCCCATTCGGTAATAACAGAACCGTCAGCTGCAGACCGGGAACGGGGCTCAGCCAGCTCTGGATGAGCTGGACGAGGTGGCCTTGTGCCTGGACGATGGTGGTAAGTTTGAAAAATTGATGATACTGATACTCTATACATATTGTGGGGCAGATTGTACAGCAGAATAAATGAGTAATTACCCTTTATGAATACTTCAAAGGATATCAAAGCACAGGTGCTTTTATGTTTAAAATATTGGTGTCTAATGGCTGGGTTGGCTGAGCAGGAGGATTCCCTCCCTAGTCAGCATCCTACCACCTCCAGTAAAAGTAAACTATAAAGAGCATTGAGAGAATCTCCAGAAACCTCCATCCAGGCTGGCACGGTCCGCCGACATCAAAACAACGGTGCGTCAGCTGATTATTGGTCCTCCGATTCAGGAGAAATTATTAACGCGGGAACGCCGGCGCTAAATAAAGGCGGTAGGATTCACGGCTTTGCATGATCGTGTGCAATATTTTTTTATAGTATCAAGCGAGGGGTATTGCTGGAGTTTTGCAAATAAATATTTTGTTCTCAGTTTGGCTATGCGATCGTGAACACTTTATTTTCATAGATACGATATGAAACAGGATAAACAGGCCAACCCAAGGCTTATGTAGGCCAACCTTAGACTTCGCATAGCCATGGACATTGCGTAGGAAGGTACTCGCCGATCGTACCACGATACCACGGGCAAGATATCAGAATTTTGGGAGTTTTGTGTCGCTGAAATGTAGTGCTAAGAAGGAAAATAATTCAATTTAATGTCATCATGGACAATGGACATTTAGCCATTCCAAGCATATAATTTGCCTGGCTTCGACAACCAGATAGCCAGGTTTATTTCGAGAGCTTCTAAAGAGGTAGTGGATTTAATATCGTTTCTATTACATTTATTTGATAATCCTACATATCAGTAAACCTGCCACGCGATCATTCTCGGCGAGCGAAGCGATTACCGGCACATCGTATACCAATGCCAATGCAGCGTCGAGCGTCCGATGGTTTACGATAGGAATTATAACAATAGTTTTAAACTAGCGCTTTTTAGAACCATGGTTCGAAATGGTAGGTAATTCAAAGAACCTCTTCCCCTTTCAACTCACCTGAAAAAGCTGCTTTCGTGTACCACCCAGCACCCGTTTCGTAGATATATCAAAATGATAACCGGAGGCGAAGATTATCTTTATGATCTACCACGATTCGTGGGGCTGACTAGTACCGACGGGGATCCCACAAACACGACGGTCACATTCATTAAGCATGATGTACGGCGTAAAGCACCACAACTCGGCCCCAAAAGCGCAACCTTCTGAGATATCTTATATTTAGTTTCAATGCTGGTACTGGTGCAGTTTCAATGCTGGTACTCTGCTCATTTCTGTTCAATGAAGTTATTTCTCGCTTAAATGCGCCTCACATTAATCGTGTGCTGTGCTCCACAATCATTGCGCCGCGCGCTCTTCCTTCTTATCGGCCCCCTTGAGATCGTATCCATCAATATCTATTTGCTTCTAAGTTCTAATGACTTGTAGAGAAACAACTTTAGAGCGTTTAACAAAATAATTGCATAACGAGCGATGGGAAAAGCCCAATCGTCCAACTCATAAAAAACATTGGGACACAAACAACTGGAAACTGTTGGTAGTTGGTACTTTCACGCATAGGCGGCGGAACGGGGAGGGCACCGGGGCACCGTGCCCCCCTTTGATTTTGGCATTTTAACATGGGCTCTATGGGCGTTACATGGAAAAAATGGGACCAAAAGTCGGCAGTGCCCCCCCCCCCTTCCCTAGTTGAGCTGGGCGCAGGTACTAAATAGCATCAAAGGAAATCCTATATTCATCTCGCCGCATTTAAAGGAAATAGTTCACTTTCATGAAATTATTTTTTTTTGCAACGATTTATTATTTTTTATGTTCAAAATAATCAGCAAAGAAAATAAAACCTTTTTATAACAAAAGATTTTTTTCTATATTTTGATATAGGAAGAACTTTTCAGTTTCTGTAAGGCACACGCGATCCAGTATGAAAAGAGCATGGGTCCCGAAAATTCTTCAGAAACAGAGAAATTATCGCAGCCACCGGCATTTGGGCGATCTGCTCGATCTGATAATGTTCCCCTGAATGTCCTAATTGATCAGTACGAGAATTTCTCTAGAGTTCTCGTAGATAATTTCTTTAGTTTCTGAAGAATTTTCGGGACCCATGCTCTTTTCATACTGGATGGAAATTTATGCAAGGCACACATCCTCAACGCAATCGGGACGAGAAATAGAATATCTTTGCCTAGGGTGATCGTTGGGCTGTAAAAGCTCCTGATTTATGCTCGTCTCAGCCCAAGCTACGGAACTGCTATTCCAGTTCAAAACCCATGTTAAAAAGTGAACTATTTCCTTTAAGCGCACCAATCGAAAGACAACAGCGTGACCGCGCTGACAGGCAATCAACCTGGCCACATAAAACTAGCTAGTGCAAGGAAGATGTCTATATAAACCACTGGACCATGCAAAGCGTTCAGTAAATAAAATACGAGTAAAGATGACGCGTTTGAGGGCAGACTGGCCAAACAGTGACGTTACACGCGGATCTCAACACTGCACAACACATTCATCAAAAAACATCTCGTGGATCCCTATATACGTCATAACTAGCCCTAGTACGGGGGTATATAGCCATGGACGTAAATGGCCGGCTTAAGGCACAGGATCCCAATTGTCATCCTCATTACGTGGTCCCCAGAAGTCGCCAGGCCGAGAGCCAATGGCAGTTAAGCACATCTTACACGTGCCGACAAACGTGACACAATGAATCCAATGAGTCCGCTAATAAGCCTGCCTAATTCTGCATGTAGGCTGCTATTTACCACCACGGCGGAAGGCTAAAACGCATCCATACAGCTCAACATAGGTGTCAATTTCCGCCGGGTTGGGGGTGCTCAAGCTCTTTAAATTCCCCGCCGGCTCGGCTGGCTTGGCTTTGGAGCCCCAACAGACGGTGCGGGTCAAGGTCACCGCTAAGGCAGCGGCGGATTTGCTGCGCCCGGGCAGTGGGCACCCTCAATTCGGTGAAAATCGACACCCATGCAGCTCAACATGACAAAACGCTGCATACAAGCGCACGTCCTCGCATTTAATTGACGCATTTAACTGCGTCACTAACCTCGTACACTGTACAACACTGGTGAGATGACTGTCCGAAGGAAACTGCCGACTTTGGCTGGCAACATTCAGGGTTGGTGACTCATGTACTGAGTTCGGCTGGCTGACAGCGATGTGACTTCAGGACCGGTTGATGAACGGGCCATCCTAGCCCCATACTACAGGAGCCCAGCTGGTCTTGGCGAGCGGCGGCGACTGGACGAGGCTGGACCCCTACTACAGGAGCCCAGCTGGTGCTGACGAGCGGCGGTTACTGGACGAACGGGTCAGCCTGGACCCCTATTGCAGGAGTCCGGCTGGTCTTGGCGAGCGGCGACGACTGGACGAGGCTGGACTCCTACTGCCGGAGTCGAGCTGGTCCTGTCGAGGAAATAGTTCACCTTTAACATGGGATTTTAAACTGAGATAGCAGTCTGATAGAGCAGATTTGTGTATGCCTTATATTTGAACCGTTTGAGATATTCACCTTTTATCAGTGAATATTGGTGCTTAAATTCATGTTCTAGTGCTCATTTACAGCAAGCAGAAACCTCTTCAACACACACAGTGGCCAATTCAGCGATGAGAGAGAGCACTTACAGGAGCAGAATCCCTTGCAGCTGATAGGTTGTTCAGCTGTTAGTGTTCACTCTAATCATTAAAATAATGAAATCCCTTTAGAAGAAGTGTGTAATTCCAAGTTAGAATACATTTAATTTTATTCATCACACTTTTTAACACACCTTTTTAAATTTTATTCATCAAGTTACACACAGAAGGTGAACAATTTCTTTTAACACTTACCTTGCTTCAATGGTGACATGTAGCTCTTGCAGCAGAGAAGGCACAGCATTTGGCTGCAACTTCAAATATTTGCTTGTTGCTATCAATTATTCAGTTTTGAAATGCATATAGGTAGGTACAGTGAATCTTGGGTTCTCCCGTAAGAATGCCGACTGCAGAAGCAGAAGTTCATCCAAAGCTTGCGCCTGAAAAAGGGCCAGGTTTAATTATCATTATACCATAATCACATTTTTGCCTAATTTGTAAGAAATAGGTTTAGGTTAGCAGAAATAGGTAAGGTTTTGACTAGACCCCCTGGGTAACAACAGGAGATGACCACCGTGATTGGTGGGACCACCAGGCACCAGCACTGGCACAGTCCGTTCTGACCACCGCACACCTATCAGCCACATTTAAAATGCACTACACTACATCCCCCAGCACCTGACCACACCAGACCAAATCTGCACCGCGCTACACAAAATCCGCACTGCACCAAGCTAAATCCACGCCACACCAAAGCCTCACCAGCCGGACAAGCCAGCACAGACGAGATCTTGTCGAAATTGCCATGCTTTGCAGAGTGCATACTGGCCTACCTGAACCTGACCTTACCCAACATATGAGCCTGACTGTCCTTAGCACTGGGAGCTCATTGAGACCAGGCCCCACAAGCCTAGTGGCCTCCTGGTCCTGAAACCTGATTTCCATATGGGGTGAGCTATTTAAGAATGGTGATCGGATATCGAACGTAAGACAAGACAGCAATGAGCAGTGGGGGGTTCATGCAACCATAATCATGTTTCCTTACCACAAGTATCAAAGCAAAATCAAAAATAGCTACCTATCGAATTCAAATTTCACTGGAACCTCACCTGCATGGATCTTAAGTGAAAGGATCTTGATACATCTGCACGAAAGATACATCTTGATCCACTCATCTCAATCTTGTTTTTCTGCATCCAGGGCATGCAACACTTCTGGTCAAGGCCGTATATAGGATATCGCTTCTGGTATTTTTGGCACCACACTCGACTGCTGAGCTCAAATGCAAATTGCAATCTGAATCACGGTCATAAAATACTGAATATTTATATTGAATCGCAATGTATATTCAGTCGATGTACCCCTCGTTCGATGTCTCTCAGACGACGAAGATTGTACGTCGTCCGGCCAATCCCGTTCTAGATCAACGGGGGCTCGGCTGCAATTATGGAATGTGATTGGCCGAATAGCGTAAAATCTTTGTCGTCCGAAAAACATCGAACAAGAGTAATGTCGCTACTGCGCCATTGTTGCATCGAATTCGCCCCATAGAAGCACGTGTTAACTCTCTCCCATAGGGCCCTGGGTAAACTCTCTCCATAGGGTCCTGGGTAAACTCTCCCCTTGTCTATTTTCTTTAAACGGGGATAGTTTGGACAACAAAATATTTTCGACCTCATAAAAAATAAAACTTAATTTTTGATGTACCTCATTGATGCAAAACATCAGAAAAACATCAGAAATTAAGTCAAAGAAACCGATTATTTATAAATGGACAGCTGACGGCATGCCTCCCGTGTCCCCTGGCTTGAAGCTTCGGCTCCGTGTTACCTTAGTATTCTATGACCGTGCCTCCATCAATTTCCAGTCTGTAGGGTGATGCACATGTCTTAGTGTAATTGTACCCAGATGCTGCCCTGTCATTCCTGACACCCTTTCTCTATTGCAGAGGCCAGTATCATTCGTTGTGACTTGTGATTATAATAAAGAAGTGAACAGTTCAAACGAAGGTCTTGATCATGATACTGGCCTAAATAATTTACCTCAAGATGGTTAACCTGAGATGCGAGGCACGGGGCTGCTCCGAGGTAAAGACTGCAGAAGACATGCAGACATGCCTAGCTCTCATGCTGCACCAGAAAAATGTCCACGAGCAACCGGAGACTGAGCGAAGTCCTGGCCGAGCAGAAAGCATAGGAAATGCACTTCTGGGAGAGCGTGGTGACGTCCGGGGGCCCGAAGCTGTCACCTGGAAGAGGTGTTGTGTGTGGTGACCTGCATCAGCATCATCTGTAGCGCATATGAAAGACATCAGCTCAAGTGTGCAATACTTTGCTCCAGGTCGACCAGCTCAGCGGCTGGTGTACCATGGCGGCCGCCGACTTGGACCGCAACGTCCGCATGGTGTTGAGGGCGCTGATCGCGCCCTGCCTCGCCGAACGGCTCTCCCTGAAAGGGAGAAATGGAAAGAGGGCCGTTGAAGGGACGGAGGTCTACGGACTACGAGGCCATATTTGCTAAGTCCTGTGCTGGATGGCTGTCAGGATGAAAGTGCGTAAGATGAAAATGTTGCGGCAGACGTCTCGAATATGTTGAGTATATCAGACTCAAGCTCGTTGTTGAATAGAATGTATGTCTTGCCCAGTCTGAATGTCATTAGTTTCTTGACCGTAGATGATGTAAGAGAATCAAAGCCACCTTTGGCTTATTATTAGGTATTATTATTTTTAGCTCCACTTAAAGCTTCAGTGGCGTAGCCATTTGCCTATTTGTCATTGGCCCTTGCTAAAAAAAACTCATCACCATTTCTTATCATTTGAAAGAAAATTACAATCGTTAGAGATGTGTATTTTCTGCAAACAATTAGCCAAAAGAAGACAGTGTACGGACGATAAGGTGATCATCATTGGCACCGACATGCATTGGCTTCCCGTGTAAATACAAATTTTAGCAGGAAATGAAAAAAACGTATTTTTGTTGTACACTCGGGGGCAGATTGATGTTCCACCACTCCCTACCCATCGGGCTCCCATGGCTCAGCACTGGCTGACCTGCCAGTGTTGCCTGCCCTGAGCACTGCCTGCCAGTGCTGTCAGTGCTGCCACTGGCAGCAGCCAGTGCTGAGCCATGGGAGCCCGATAGGTAGGGAGTGGTGAAACGTCAATCTGCCCCCGAGTGCGAATGCTCAAATACAAATAATGTAAGGTTAAATATGTTAAATATACAGTTAACAACAGCAAACCTAGTATAATGTGAGGTATACATTAACATAATTCGCCACTGTTTGCCCACAGCCGTCCTTCGCCGTTGCGGCGGCGCCGACCGCCAAAAGGTTGGCACCGCCATCGGCAAATGGCTATCGGGGAGCCGAGACCGGCGCGGCAAGCGGATGCTAAGAGCGAAGAATAGCGCCGCCGGCTCACAGAATGCGGCCGCGTCGCCGCCGTCGCCACAGCCATCGCCGCCGCCACCGCAGCCGCAGCAGCAGGAGCAGGCTGATGAATGAGAGCTGGACGTGTTGGTGGCCGGACTGGGCCTGGCACGCCCTGCGGAGGGGCAGGTGCTCCCTGCTGACGAGTTTTAAGCTCATGTACTGAGCAGCTTGCTCATCTCAGATGTGATTTTTTTTTTAATACATACCGTTTTGATTATTTCCGTTTTACTGGAGAGGCGTGCGAGAACCCGGTCGTCGTAGTTTGCCACTGAACAGGTCTGTAGGACAGTTTGGGGGTGGACGACCGTATAATAATGCGTGGTGCATTGTGCATACCTGCCTGCATCCGCCCATGGCACACGAACGCTGCATCCGCCCATGGCAGGAGGAAAAAACCGATCGGGACCCAACCGGCTTTGGCCTGGGCCTGCCCGAGTTATAAACCAGATAAGCCCATGTGGGGCCACAGGTTAGCGCACTAGTTAAAGGTAGTGTGCCACCTTTGAAAGATTTCCCGTTTTATTTTTCCTAGGATAAGAAGCTTCTGTTTTTACCTAATATCGCAAAAAAAATCAAAAATGGGCCTGGAATAGTGCCTTTTTCGCCTAAAAGTTTATCGGTTTTTAGATATGTATAACAACTGTAGTGGGCTCAGCTGCAAACAGGCGTCGGGCAACAATCGCGAATGCGGCGCACTTGTGACAATAAGCAAAGGTCATTATAGTGTTACGACCATACGACGTACGGGAATGAGTTATCAGCTGTCTAATCGTAGACAACACAATGTAGAGCCTTAAACTGTAAGCCTGTATTGGTATTGTTTCTTAAATTTGGCTGTCGAACATTAATTCGTGGTTTGAAATATGATTTTATGTAAAATAATTGATATGAAACAGCTGTCTCTTAAGTTATAACCCCATTACACCACACGCAAGTGGCAGAAATGACAATGATCAGCTGACGCATTTTTCTTGGCCGAAGTCAGAGCGCGCGGCCCGACGCACCACGCGTATTTGGAAATTCCGACCTCGACGAGCATCAGAAGCCACCTAACAGGCGTGTTCGAAACCGCAGGAGATGATGATGAACGGGTTTATCGAAACTTGATTGGATGAGCCTATCGGTAATAGCGATTTTAGTGTGTGCATTTATTGTTCATAGTGGTGTGAAATGTGGTTGGGGTACGACCGACAACCCGTCGGGGCGAATTTCGCACTGGGGTACTCAAAATTTGAAGAATTTAAGACGTTTCCATAAGTTTTGAAGGTATGGATAAGTTCTAAAAATCCGGTTCTCCTTATCCGGGTCATTAACTCCATATGGTCCAAGAAAGCTGGCACACTACCTTTAAAGGGACTATCCCACCTTTAACATGGGGTTTGAGTTGAGATAGCCAAGTTTGCGGCGAGGTTCAGAAACCACTATCTATCTAGGTTGCAACCCCCGCGGCCTCTTGGTGTTGAAGAAATTCGTTCCCTTCATTTGAAAATGGGCCTTGCGCAAGGCCCTATCTTCAACATGGAGCGACCGTTAGTGTGACGTCACCTCGTTTAGTCATTCTGATTTAAATGGGTTTGTTCGTTGAAAAATCGCTTAAAACTTGGTCTAACTTTGTTGTGGTGCCTAGTGCCTACAGAGTAAAAAGAATCAGCTTTATGACAGTAATGTGGCCTGGGGAAGGAGGTAATTTTGGGCTGTGACGTCACATATTTGAAAGTTTGTGTTTGGAATATGGGAAGCCTAAGATGTTTAATGAAAAATAAATGCCAGAACCGTGTTCCTGGTCATCCAATCTATAAAGTCGGGCACAATTTAACTGGTTTTAACAACATTTTAGAAGGTGGGATAGTTCCTTTAAGCCGATGGCATAACTCGGGTTCTGCCCATGCGAAGTCCCCGTAACCCTGAAATGACTTGGGCTTGCCCACCCGGAGTCCGACCGGCAACGCTGCTCATGTACTCGGGAAAGCCACGTGGGGCCACAAGTTAGCGCAATAGTTAAGCCAATGGGAGGACGTGGGCTCAGCCCAACTTGAATCCCATTACCCGGACTTGACTCGGGCATGTCGTAGTGGGGCCCGACTGGGCAAAACTCGGAATTGCGTCGGGCTAGGTGTGTCAAAAACCAAGCAAGGTCCCAGTCTGGAACGGGGCTAGCCCAAGAGCCGTACTTGGGCTGGTCCGGCTTCAGCCCGATTGGGCCCCAATCAGAACTGTTCGTTGGGAAGGGATTCAACGAGAAATTCTGGAGCAACAAGGCCAAGGACATGTACCCCCTGCTGGGATCCGACACGAAAGAGTACAAGTCCACTAACGCCGCCGGGTACACCAATGCTGAGATCACCGCGTGGCTGTCGGGAGGTTCTAAGCGAAGAGGAATATGCTCCCGAACCTCCTCGCGATGATGAACCGGGGCATGGCGAAGATCAGCAGAGATCAGCAGAGTCTGACGCTTGTAGTGGTCATGGTCAGGGCCGGGATCAGGTTGAAGAAGGTGATGACTTAGACAGCGATGACACCAAATCTGTTGGGTCGGAGAGCTCTTACTCTAGCCTGCAGGCTCTCGAGAAGGCTTTCGAGAAGTCGCTGAAGTCAGTCGCGCTTTCTGACGACGAGTCCACCCCAATGTCGTCCAAGATGGCCAGGAAGAGAACCAGGCGGTTGAGCCTCATGCAGGACGTCTCGAACGGACTTCATGCTCAAAACCGACCTATCCAAAGCCGAGGCCAGCTCTATGTACTTCACCCCGCTGTCCTCCGTGACCAAAGACGATGAGGGGCACTCCTCACAAGGAAGCCTTCGCGATAGAATAGAAGGCTTCGTCAGGAGGAAATGAGCCATGGTTCGGGGCATGGTACGGTCAAAGAAGAAGGGCGGGAAAGCGAAGGATAAAGATGAGAAGACAAAGAGACCCTCCGGGAGCAGCAAGAGGAAGAAGAGAAGGGCCAGAGTGGTGCCCGATCCCGATAGTCCATTACTACTCTATAGATAATGGGCACTCACGCATTCAGTTTGTTTTCCCAAGCCATCCTTGCAGCTGGTCCTTGCTCGACGAAAGTGCGGTGGTCAGGTCCATGGCAACCAGTGTGCTGAAAGTAAAGGTAAATAACAATAAGTGGCAACAAATAGGTTTACCATATAATTATAGCTGAGACTGACTATAATTATCTGGTAACCGAGCCGAAGTGTAATTAGCCCTTACAATGGCCTAATTGCTCACTGTAATAAAAAGACAATTTAAAGTCTCTAAAAATTCATCATCTCGGTTTTTTGACCTCGTGAAATCGCGCGCGCTAAATATGCTGCACTTCTCGCCACAGACAAAGTATCTTGAGGCACCGCTCAACAATGCCTAGCTCTCATGCAACTGCACCAGAAAAATGTCCACTAGCAACCGGAGACACGCCAAAAACTTCCAGACATCGCACGCCCAACATTGCATCAAGCCATCTCGGAAGAAGACTGGGAGGCCTTCAGCAGGAGATGTCTCTCTTCTGTCGTGAGACGAGGATGATAACAGACCGGATACCAGCCCAACTTATCGCATGCTGGGAACTTCCGTTGGAAGCGACTTTGTTCCGTGAGGACGGTAGGACCCGCACATCGCTTCCAAACCCGAGGCCGACATCCTGATCACGCTGAAACAGCTGGCAGTTATGCGTGTGGCGCTCAGCACGAGCCGCGCGACCCTGCTCCAGACAGACCAGGACCACGGCGAGCACGTGCGCCAATGTGTATCACGACTCAAGGGACTGGCCAACTTCTGCAAGTGGACGAAGTCGGGCTCATGTAGTGCCGAGGGATGCACTGGGTCAGCACAAATCGACCACACCGACGACATCGTAAAGCTGGTCGTCCTCAATGGTATCGCAGATGAGGACATCAGGAAGAACGTGCTGGAAACCACAGACATCGACAGCCGGTCCCTGGCCGACACTGTGACACTTATCGATGGGATTGTTGTGTTGATTTTAGTTGCGTCGTGCCAATGGATATTGGTAGCTAAAGTGGCGCGTGTGCGACAGGCTGTGCCACGCGGTAAAGACGCCATGATTGTGTATTCTCGTTTTGGCCTCGTGTGTGTTAAAGGTAGTGTGCCACCTTTGAAAGATTTCCCATTTTATTTTTCCTAGGATAAGAAGCTTCTGTTTTTACCTAATATCGCAAAAAATCAAAAATGGGCCTGGAATAGTGCCTTTTTCGCCTAAAAGTTTATCGGTTTTTCGATATGTAAACAACTGTAGTGGGCTGACCTGCAAACAGGCGTCGGCAACAATCGCGAATGCGGCGCACATGTGACAATAAGCAAAGGTCATTATAGAGTTACGACGTACGGGAATGAGTTATCAGCTGTCTAATCGTAGACAACACAATGTCGAGCCTTAAAGGAAGGGTGCCACCTTCCGAAATTTTTGTTCTATGAATCTATTTTACTTATTTGAATTTTTAGACGTGGTTAGCGCGTCCACAATATACAAAAAACCGAAACATTGCATTTAATACATTGGCCAAAAAAAAGATCGTTGTTTATATCACCACTACAACTCAAGGTCGTTTGATGTGGCAGCTAGGACGGCTGGCATATCCTGTTGTCATGGCAACATATCATTCTGCCATTTGCATTGATGGCGCAACTGAGACAAAAAGATGAACAAATAAAAATGAAGAAGATAACATGATTTGAACTAAGTTGTAGGTAACCAACTAGGTAACTGTTGACCATATTTGCCAACAGTTAAAGAACATCAAATAAGTCGAGTAAAGGTTTTTCCTTTACAATGCTTAAGAGATCTATGGAACCCTTCACCCTTCATGCAACTTACTAGAAAAACTTCCCAATTAAAATTTTAAAACTTAAGTGTATACCATAAAGAAAAAATATACCCTTTCAAAATGATAAAACATGCTTCAAAAGTATAACTTTTATACATACCTTTGCTGATTTCATGTTTTATAAAATACCCTTAACACGACGAGGAAATAGTGCTGAAGATTTTTGCCTGCCCGAATGCTGGCAGCAAAACTCGCAAATGATAACTTCACGTGCGGATTCAATGCTGACCGTCTCGAGCATAGGTAAGTGAAGCCGGTTTTTAGGTTCATGTGAGGCTAATCTTGTAAAAACTGCGTTGTGTCCAAAAGGTGGCACCCTTCCTTTAAGCTGTAAGCCTGTATTGGTATTGTTTCTTTTATTTGGCTGTCGAACATTATTTATGGTTTGAAATATGATTTTATGTAAAATAATTGATATGAAAAAGCCGTCTCTTAAGTTATGACCCCATTTCACCACACGCAAGTGGCAGAAATGACAATGATCAGCTGACGCATTTTTCTTGGCCGAAGTCAGAGCGCGCGGCGTATTTGGAATTTCCGACCTCGACGAGCGTCTGTGGTAGAAAACCACCACTTTGGTAGGGGAAACTACTGCTGTCGGCTACAATTTGCACTGCATGTCAAGCTATTGTAGCGACATCTGTGCATATACATTTCCGACCTCGACGAAAATCTCGCGGCGCTTCGCGCCGACCCGCCCCGCCCATTCATACTGGAGACCAAAAGAGATTATGAGTTCAGAGTTGTGACAAATACCTAAAGCAACCACCACGTATGATGAATACATTAACAGTTAACTATCAGATTGACGGCATGTGTCAACAATTATACCCTGATAGAAGACCGGAGGCTCTGGTTACCCGTGTAAAAATGAATACTTCAGACGCGCACCGCGTATGAATTCAGCCAGTATCGTTGAACAGATAAGGAATCGGCCTGAAAAAGTACGGTAACGATACCTAATTTTGGGTTTTTAGTCGGCCCCCTGTCAAAAATTTGTGGCGACGCCCCTGGCACGTAGGACAAAAGTACGTATCGCAAATGTTCGTACAGTATAAAGTACGCATGGGCAAAACTACGCCAAGGACAAAAGTCCGCATGGCAAAAGTACGTACAGTATGAAGCACGAATGGATAAAAGTACGTCAAGGACAAAAGTACGTATCGAAGAAGTACGTATACGGTGGATTATTAAGTACGCATGGACAAAAGTACGTCAAGGACAAAAGCACATAGGTATCGTAAAAGTGCGTACAGCACAAAGTACGTATGGACAAGAGTACGTCAAGGGCAAAAGTACGTATCGCAAAAGTACGTCGAGTATAAAGTACGTATGGAATAAGTACGTCAAGGACAGAAGTAGGCGTATCGCAGAGATAGGTACACTACGTACAGTACAAAGTAGGTATACCTAGACAAAAGTACGTCAAAGAAGAAAATACGCATCGAAAAAGTACGTAAATTATGAAGTACGTATATCACTAAGGTACGTACCCTTGCTGACTTGCATAGATGTCGCAATAGGTCGCAACGTCGCAACTATCAGCGAGACATGCAGTGCAAACGGTAGCAGACAGCAGTAGTTTCCCCTACCAAAGTGGTGGTTTTCTACCACAGATGCTCGTCGAGGTCGGAAATTCCAAATACGCGAGCGCGCGGCCCGACGCACCACCACCGCACCACAAAGTATGGATTCCAGGACAAATCTTCGTATGGCATTTCTTCGTCGCGCAATTCTTCGTCCGCATTTCTTCGTCCGCAAATCTTCGTCGGCGCATTTATTCGTGTCGCATTACTTCGTCTCGCATTTCTTCGTAAGTGCAAAAATTCGTAGCGCATTTCTTCGTATCCGCATTTCTTCGTCGGCGCATTTCTTCGTCAAGCATTTTTTCGTCCACGCATTTCTTCGTCTACGCAAATCTTCGTCCGCATTTCTTCGTCCACGCAAATCTTCGTCTGCGCATATCTTCGTCCGCAAATCTTCGTCCCCGCAAATCTTCGTCCGCAAATCTTCGTCCGCATTTTTTCGTCCACGCATTTCTTCGTCTACGCAAATCTTCGTCCGCATTTCTTCGTCCACGCAAATCTTCGTCCCCGCAAATCTTCGTCCGCAAATCTTCGTCCGCATTTTTTCGTCCACGCATTTCTTCGTCTACGCAAATTTTCGTCCGCATTTTTCGTCCACGCATTTCTTCGTCCAATCAAATCTTCGTCCGCAAATTTTTGTCTGCGCTATCTTCGTCTCCGCAAACATTCGTCCACAAATGTGATTCAATAAAACCATGAAGAAATATCAGACAGTCAAGTGAATGACGAATTTGATGCATGGAATGGATGATCGAAACTTTTGAAGTCAGGTAGATAGGTCAGTCAGGTGAAGCTCTTGTATTTGGGAGCCGACAATTGTAACATTTCATATCATTTGTGTCCCGGAGTCCCGGACATTCTTTTTTTCGCGGTCGTTGAATGACAATATAATCTCCTGTACCTTCGCCGGCATAGGCGGCGGAACGGGGAGGGCACCGGGGCACCGTTCCCCTCTTTAATTTTGGCCTTTTAACAGTAGCCCTATGGGCGTTGCATGGAAAGCATTGGACCAAAAGTCGGCAGTGCCGTGCCCCCCCCTTAATTGAAGATGTTCCGCCGCTACTGCCCGCCGGACCTATTTGTTTTCTACAGTACACGCCGGCCGAGGGGGCGGGTACGACCCCCGCCCCCCCCCCCCCATCGCCGTTTCGCCACTGGTGGAGCTAGCGCGTCGCGGAAAAAAAAAACGAGCGTGTGCGCCGTTACGAGCCGCAGAGATTAATACCCGATTTTAAGGCCTTCTAGGTCAGGGGTCGGCGATCCGGCCCGCGGGCAGTATGCCGACTCGGCATACTGCCCGCGGGCCGGATCCGGCCAGGTGGGTGACGGTTGGATCCGGCCCGCGACCATCTGACGTCCGGCCCACGGCTGGTATCAGCGACTTACATCGTGTTCCGGCCCGCGGTTCCTTCATAAATCGACTCCGATATAAAAGTGACTCAAATGTGCTTTGGCACAACAGTTGTTCCTTCGCACACTTCATGAGTTTATAAACACCATTTGCGGGTGTTTTTGTCTAATTCTACTTCTAGACAAAACTTGCAACGGTAAGATTTGGTCAGCAGCTTTTGCGCGCAGCATCAACGACTGCTGGCTGCGTGCACTTGGCGGCTTCACGTGGTCTACTCGCTTAACCTTCCAGGCGGTGTGTGTGGGGGGGGGGGGGGGCGGGCCGGAACACGATGTCATTCGCTGATACCAGCCGCGGGCCGGACGTCAGATGGTCGCGGGCAGGATCCAACCGTCACCCACCTGGCCGGATCCGGCCCGTGGGCCGTATGCCGACCCCTGACCTAGAAGGCCTTAAAATCGGGTATTAATCTCTGCGAGTAGTAAAGTAATCTTGAATCTCTGCGGCTCGTAACGGAGCACACGCTCGTTTTTTTCCGTGACGCGCTAGCTCCACCAGTGGCGAAACGGCGATGGGGGGGGGGGGGGTCGCACCCGCCCCCTCGGCCGGCGTGTACCGTAGAAAACAAATAGGTCCAGCGGGCAGTAGCGGCAGAACATCTTCAATTAAGGGGGGGGGGGGGCACGGCACTGCCGACTTTTGGTCCAATAAATTTTCCATGCAACGCCCATAGGGCTACTGTTAAAAGGCCAAAATTAAAGAGGGGAACGGTGCCCCGGTGCCCTCCCCGTTCCGCCGCCTATGCCGGCGAAGGTACAAGAGATTATATTGTCATTCAACGACTGCGAAAAAAAGAATGTCCGGGACTCCGGGACACAAATGATATGAAATGTTACAATTGTCGGCTCCCAAATACAAGAGCTTCACCTGACTGACTTCATCTGCCTGACTTCAAAAGTTTCGATCATCCATTCCATGCATCAAATTCGTCATTCACTTGACTGTCTGATATTTCTTCATGGTTTTATTGAACCACATTTGTGGACGAATGTTTGCGGAGACGAAGATAGCGCAGACAAAGATTTGCGGACGAAGATTTGATTGGACGAAGAAATGCGTGGACGAAAATGCGGACGAAAATTTGCCGACGAAGATTTGCGGACGAAGATTTGCGGACGAAGATTTGCGGACGAAGATTTGCGGGGACGAAGATTTGCGCGGACGAAGAAATGCGGACGAAGATTTGCGTAGACGAAGAAATGCGTGGACGAAAAAATGCGGACGAAGATTTGCGGACGAAGATTTGCGGGGACGAAGATTTGCGGACGAAGATATGCGCAGACGAAGATTTGCGTGGACGAGGAAATGCGGACGAAGATTTGCGTAGACGAAGAAATGCGTGGACGAAAAAATGCTTGACGAAGAAATGCGCCGACGAAGAAATGCGGATACGAAGAAATGCGCTACGAATTTTTGCACCTACGAAGAAATGCGAGACGAAGTAATGCGACACGAATAAATGCGCCGACGAAGATTTGCGGACGAAGAAATGCGGACGAAGAATTGCGCGACGAAGAAATGCCATACGAAGATTTGTCCGGTTACGCAAAGTATGAGCAGAAGCCGCGCCCAAAGCCAGGGCCCCGGTAACGTGAGGTAGCCGAGTCGGGGCAGCGTGCGCTGACCCAAGCCGGGGCCGCAGCTTTGGGCGCAGTCTACCGCATCCCCGCGGGCAGCCCCGGGCTATCACATGACACCGGGAGGACGCGCGGCCCCGGCTTGGGTCAGCGCACGCTGCCCCGACTCGGCTACCTCACGTTACCGGGGCCCTGGCTTTGGGCGCGGTCTACCGCACCACCTAACAGGCGTGTTCGAAACCGCAGGAGATGATGATGAACGGGTTTATCGAAACTTGATTGGATGAGCATATCGGTAATAGCGATTTCAGTGTGTGCATTTATTGTTCATAGTGGTGTGAAATGTGGTTGGGGTACGACCGACAACCCGTCGGGGCGAATTTTGCACTGGGGTACTCAAAATTTGAAGAATTTAAGACGTTTCCATGAGTTTTGAAGGTATGGATAAGTTCTAAAAATCCGGTTCTCCTTATCTGGGCCATTAACTCCATACGGTCCAGGAAAGCTGGCACACTACCTTTAAGTAGTCGCTTGAGGAATAAAGGTGAAAAGGGTACCGAGTGTCCCAGGAAGCGCGACAGTACCGGGGCACAAGTTGGCGACGAAGGAGCCGAAGTTCACCAATCGCCACTCCTTTTTTTCGGCGAAATAGATATTTTCGCGAGTGCCTCTGCACCGTTTTTTTCCGTCGGGCACTGAACCTGCCATCCCGTGGACCCGGTGGTCGGGGATGTTTGACAACTACCTACTTGACGGCCATCGGCGGAGACGACTTCTCGTCGGACAGACGCCGTGCAATTCTTCTGACCTGCCTCGGGGCAGAGGGAAAGAGGATTTGAGTCCCTACCCGCAGTTACCAAGCGGGAGGGGGAGGACGATTTCAACTTCACGAAACGTCGCCTCCATGACTACTTTTCGCCTCGGACGAACGTCTGTGCTGAGAGATACCGGTTCCGAAGCAGGCCCCAGCAGCCTGGCGAGACGGTGGCCAGTTGGGTTTCATCACTTCGCCAGCTAGCCTCAACTTGTGCGTACCTGGGGAGAACCGAAGAGTTTTTTTTTCGGGACCAAGTTGTGGAACGCACTGGCTCCACGAGGCTTCGGCAACGCCTGCTGATGGTGGAAGGCTCAGACCTCACCTTGCAAATGACGATGACCATCGCTGCCACTATGGAGAGTGCGTAGAGAGAGAGCCGCGCTATGGAGTCGTGGTGGCGCAGGGACTCCAATATATTACTCCAAGGGGCGCCAGGCGGAAAAGACCAGCTCAAGTGCACCAGCGACGGCAGCAGGAGCAGCGACCTGTGCAGCAACTGAAGCAGCCCCGACAGAGGGGGCCGCAGCCATCTGAGAGAGGGGGCCGCAGGGTCTCTGACACGGCTGTATCATGCTCCACCTGTGTGCGACCGTGGTAGATGACGTCATCAAGGTA
Organism: Amphibalanus amphitrite; assembly: GCF_019059575.1. Lineage (NCBI taxonomy): Eukaryota > Metazoa > Arthropoda > Thecostraca > Balanomorpha > Balanidae > Amphibalanus > Amphibalanus amphitrite. The sequence goes on from NW_024881856.1 coordinate 158,482, forward strand.
TACCTCTACACCAGATATATTATCTGGTATTATCTGGTACCTGCACATATGCACAGGTCGTGCAGCCTGCGCGACCAGGGCATAGAGGCGAGTCAGGAGCTGGCCAACTATCTTCGGACGCTGAAAAAGAACAAATATGGAAAAACGAATGAACTACGCCGAACTGAGGGAGTGACATTGTGATGTGATGATGCGAGTGATGAGGATGAGCCTTACGTCATTGACTGGGCGTCAGGTGCAGACAGAGGGCACTTGAGGGTGCAGTTCACCACCCGCAAGCTGCTGCGTCTCGCGGCAAAGAGTGACGTGATTCACGTGGATGCCACGTACCTACAAACTGAATTGGAACGGGTGTCCCGTGCTCATCACAGGGGTGACTGATCGGCAGGGGAAGTTTTTCCCGTCGCTGTACTCTATCACCAGCACAGAAACGACGGAGGACTACGCAGCCCTGCTGTGTCTGCAGGAGAGCGTGGAGCGAGAGCCGAGCGAGGTCTTTCGTCCGCGTGTGGTCGTCGCCGACTGCTGCGAGGCCATCTCAAATGCTGTGGAGGCGGTGTTCCCGCAGGCGATTAGGCGGTCCTGCTGGTTCCACGTTAAAAAAGCAGTAGACTCGCGCCTTCGTGGAGCACCAGAGGCCATCCGGAACATATTCCTCCGGGACTTGGCAAACCTGCAGGTTTGCCTAACTGCTGCTGAGTTCCGTTGGTTTAGGGCGCGTATGCTGGGAAGTGGAGACGTCAGTGGCCCACGGAGGATGGAGAAAGGTTCTGCAGATACTTCTCCATCACGTACCTGCAGCGCTTCTCTGTGTGGTCGGAAGGCCATGATGTGGCGTCTCCCAGCACCAATAACGGTCTTGAGGCCTTCAACGGGGAGATCAAGAAACAACACACGATGCGAGAGCGTCTGCCGGTGGGTCAGTTCTTGGTGCTGTCGCTCAGGATGGTGCGCCACTGGTCACGAGACTGTGGCACACGGAGGGTGTTAGCCGAATCGCTGGCCATCAGCCTGGACCTCCATACACGAGGCTTCCAGTGGACCAACAGCGGGAAGTCGTTGGTCTCAGAGGATGATGGCCTCAAGAAGATGTACATACCAGCTGGAAGTGATACTCAGATCACCAAAGAGGATCTGGACAACTTCAAAGATGTAGTAACTAGTAGAGGGGGGTGTAGACCGCTGTGAGTCATTTGATATGTACATCCGATACAGGTTCAGAGTATGGGTATTGGGTAGTGAGTCCGTCCCATCTTGGCTGGTTCCGGGGTCCTGTGTCGACCGGTCCCGCCGTCATCCCGTTGAAGAATGTGGTGGGCGAGTCCCGAGATGTGAGACCGGTGAACGTGCCGCCTCGCCCTGTCCGCAGCCGGTTCGTGACGCTGCGCCCTGTCCGCAGCCGGCTCGTCGATCTGGCCGGACCAGGCATCCTCCCACCTAGTGTATATAAATACTCCCACCTATCTGCGTGATTATTCTGTGTAGCTGTTGTAAGTCAACGTACTGCAATGAGACTTGCATTTAGTTTGTTTGTTGACTTCCTTCCCTGTACAACAGCGGGTGGGGAGAATGTTATGATTGTTTGAAGTGTTATATGTCGTGTTTGGCATTAGTGTTGGGCCATGTCTGTTTGCGTTGCTGATGGTTTGTTTTCATCCTGTGTTGCAGGTATGGTAGCAAGTTTGTGTTGAATAAAGCCTGAGAAGTGAGAAGGGTCTCTCTCATTCATATTCACTACAGGTTGTAGGGTAGGTTTGTAGGTTGTAGGTTTTTAGGTTGTAGGTTAGGTTAGGCCAGATTAGGTTTTCCTAGAAAGAAGCACCTCCGGGTATGGCGCCTCTCCACTCCTTGGTTGGAAAACCTTTGTGACGTCTGGGGCATTCCACGTCAAATCAAACACCGAAATCCGTCATCCCCTTCGATTTTTCTGAAAATTTGTAGGCAGACTGGGCATGGTTCAAAACTGAGTTAAGTATAATATTTTCGAAATTTGATAAAGTATCGCTGAGATATAGGTCATCGAATATAGCCAAAAATGCCACACATCAATTTTTTTAATGTCTATAACTCTGGTTCCTTTCCTGGTATCAAAATGATATTAACAGGGTCTTGTAGGCAATTGATAAGGCTTTGATTTTTAATTATAAAATTAAATTGAAGTGACCTTGAAATGCATTTGACCTTGAATTAAAACAGAAAAATTTAAATAGCAAAAAACACGTCACCTTCGATTCGGGTAATTTTTACATATTATGTCCGTCACAATGTTCCAAACCATCTGTGAAAAAATTGGAGTGGGCCATTCATAACTCACGCGGCAAACGCCGTTTTCATGCATCAACATCACGCAACCGCGCGTGACCTTGAAAGACAGAGTCAAGACATGCTTGCTTGTGTACACTTTCTGAAATGAATGATTGCTGATTAGTGATATCCCAAACTCTGCGAGAATGGAAATACATAGTCATCGTAGTCAAGCATTCAAGTTCCATAGTAAAAGTGTCTCAGGCAAACGGTATTTTGCGGTGAATTTTGAGCCGTGTGGAAATGCATCATGAAGCCAAAAATTCAACGAAAACATCACGCAACGATATCTTCACGTCTTTTTATCTTCACTATACGAAAGAATATACATTTTGAGTATGTATGGGGAATTTCTAGTTAATCCAATAATAAATATGGCAGTTAGAGACCTGCTAAGAGTAACATGTCGCCGGCTGAGGCGGGATCGGCCGACACGGGAAACGCAGGAATCACAATTTTGTGTTTACACGTTCATATTTCAATTGTTTACCAACCGATTTTCAAAATTCTTACACCATAAGATTGCCTGTACATTTCTTAGTCTTCTCACAAAATTTGACGCGAATCAAACGTAATCAGCGGTAAGGAGCGCGATGTAAAGACGGAACAGTTCCGTTCCGTCCCGGCACAGTCTACAATTCAGGCGGCGCGCAGCGGTCGGCGCCGGCTGCCGAGTCGCCGCGTCGCCGCGGCGACAGGATGTTCACTTTACACCGCTATTACTAGACCAGTTGTGAACCGATTTTCCTTGCTTGCACGATGAGATGTGCAATTCAATTTTGGACAGGTAGCTATAATTAATTTCGCATTAATACTATGAGATATTGGCGAAAAACAGGAGGGGTGGGGCGAAATTCACTCTTCCCCCTCCACTGCGCGTGCTAACATACGTTTGCATATGTGCCATTTTCTTCAAAACTTATGAATGGCCCACTCTAATTTTTTCACAGGTTATTAAGAATATGGTAGGCAATAAAATATATGAAAATTAGCCAAATCGAAGGTGACGTGTTTTTTGCTATTTCAATTTTTGTGCTTAAGAACAGAGTTAAGCAAATTTTAAGGTCATATATTTAAGTAGGTGCAATTCTAAACAAATGCTTAAGAAATTACCTAAACAGTAAGGTTTATTTCATTCAAATCAAACAAGTACAACCAAAGTTATGGTCGTTCAAAAATATAAAGATGCAACATTTTGTAAAAATTCGATGCCCTATATTTAGAAGACCTGTGGTCAGAATGTGCAAAAAACATCAATGTAATGTTCGGGGCGACACAGGAACTCGCTCACAAATTTATAATGAAATCGCTGATGGTAAGGTGCAAAACAGCCGATTTTTGTTCGATTTGACGTGGAATGCCCCGTCTGCTCTACTAATACCCACTTTTCAGGCAAAATTTTGCACATTCTTACACTACTTGCCATCCTTAATCCAATCATGTGGCGTGTGGCAAAAATACAAGGAAAAAACAATCAAAACTAACCTAACCTTGCGTTGCATATTCATTTCAACGACGCCACAATTGTTACTTGTAGTTGTAAATCGGATCTTTTCTGAACAAATACCAAAAAAAACTATAGTTCGTTTATTTTAAGTTTGCCCCTCACTATAAACGTCTCTTTGAACACAGCACGAGAGTTGCTAGCTGAATTACCGTAAAACGGGGTGTTAAGGGACAGTTTTGAGGTGTTTTGTTACATAACTTGAGGAGGGTTGGAGATAGAAGCATCAAATTGTCAGCATTTTATGTGGAATTAGGTGCTTTACATGCCTGCTACATTTAAGTTTTAAAATATATACCTGCATATTATTTCTTATTATTTTTCATCACTGTCCCTTAGCACCCCAATGTGGGGTGTGTGTGTGTGTATCAATGGGTTAAGGGACACCTATATTACTCCAAGAAATGGTCATCAAATGCCCACAATTGGGAAGTGAAAGGGCACACAATTTATTTATTGAATGTTTTGCATATTCTGTCACAAAACAAGTCAGGCTCATTCATCACTAATGGTCTTTTTAGCCAATTGCAGGTAATGCAGTTTACACTTCTGGAAAATGTGCTAATTATAAGGTAGAGAGAACCAAAAAGTACTCTTCTGTCATCAACAAACACCCATTTTGAAGCTAGACACTTGTCATGATGTTGCCCTCTTTTTTGGCCTTTTTATGATGACATCACATTTACCTACATCAGGCTTCATTGACCCATCATTGTAAAAGAGAGTGTTAATGGAGTTTTGAGGTGTTTTGCTATATAACTTAAGAAGTGTTTGATATAAAAGCATAAACTTGCCATCATTTTACGTGAAATTAGGCGTTTTTCATGCCTACTGAAAGAAAACTTTATGAAATTATATTTAGATATTATTTTTTATTTTTTTCCCCTGTCCCTTAGCACCCCACATCAACCTCAAAATATGCATGTGTCCGGAAAAGAGGAAGGGGATGATGAATGAATGGGTGGATTTGTGTAAGTTTTTCAGGGAACATGTGCAATACATGTGGCAATACACCTATGCATTCATTTTCCCCATACACCTACTAGTTTAAGTGGTACACACAGAGTTTTGGAGATGTTTCAATTTCGTGAAAATGTAGCATGATTTTCAAAACCATTTTTGAACCAAATCACTTGCATGAAAAACCATGCCATTTTGTACTATAGTCAAGAACAAAACAGTGTCAACTACCACACTCAAGTTTTTATTTAACCTTCTCAAATTAGGAACTTAATATGACTCAAAGTTTTTCCCACCCAACTGTCCCTTAGCACCCCACTGTCCCTTAACACCCCGTTTTACGGTACTGAGAAAACTGGTTTGCGCACATTGTATTGGAGATATGAATAATATTTTCAAAATAAGTTTTGAACACCAACGATGTAACGTTATGTTAAACGCCGTGCAATTTATTAATTAGTTCAGACATAATTCCTGAGAAGTTGTCTATGCCTGTGCCCTGTGGGCAATGTTGGAATTGTGAATTTTGGTCCTGGTCCCGGAGAATGAAAGCTGTGCGGAGAACCGGCCAGCTTTTAGAACATTCGACAGGAAAGTCATATGTTTGGCCTACTAAATGTGACAGTTGATAAAATGTGTTCTCTCAATGTTAAACTGCATGTTTTAGACGTAATAATAGCAGTTATTCATCACACAGGCTGGAAATTTAAGAGATTTCAGGTGCCTGAGTATAAACTTGTAAAGGAGAACAAAATCGTTTGGACCTGACTGGGACCAGCAAAGGGCCTTATTTCCTACATTGCCTGTGGGGCTGTGGGTATTGGCAAATACGAGCTATGAGTCTGTGAAATAGTAAATAAATCTGATGAAATTGATCGTCTGTGAAATCTGGTCAAATCAATGTGCGCCAACCAGTTTTCTCAGTAATTCAGCAAGCAATTCTCGTGCTGTGTTCAAAAAGACGTTTACACTGAGGGGCAAACTTAAAATAACGAACTATAACAATGAGAACCTCCAGGCATGAATTCCTACTGTGAGTACTGGACGCGATGGAACAGGCTCAATAATTAAGATGAAGTCTGAAAAAACGACGGTACCTACCTGCCTGCCGCTGGGCTTCATTTTCCTTCTCTCCTTGCCCCTTGGCCCTCGCTCATCTTCAATGTCAACATACCCAACTCCCATGACCCACGTGGCCACCAACCACGTGGTATTCTGGCGGAAGTCAGGCCGGAAGTCGCTGGCGGAAGTGGCACACTTCCAAGCCAAGCGCCGAGCCCGCCGAGCCGAATTCGTCTCAAACGCTGTCAAACGCCGCGCCAAGTTAATGCTTCCGCTCCGGCCCAGGGTATCTCCCAAGATATCCGGCCTATACCATACGGCATTGGATGTCTCAGGAAACCCAATACTCCGCTACATGTAACGCGCAGGCGCTGTAGCACAGCGTTTTGAAATAGGGGGCCAGTTTATCTCAATTATAAATTTGTTATTTGGTTTCTTTCGTGTCACTAGCCCCTGTTCGATGTCTCTCGGAAGACGAAGTTTCTGCGTCGTCCGGCCAATCGCGTTCAAGGTCAGCAGGGCCTCGGCTGCGGTTATGGAACTTGATTGGCCGGACGACGTAGACTCTTTGTCGTCGGAGAGACACCGAACGCGGGGTAAAATAAATAGGACGCAAGTTAGGATTTGGATCTTTGGATTTGGATCGATTTGGATATTTGGATAAGATTGGGATCGCCAGCTGGGAGGCTGCTACAGGGGTTGTACAGGGTTGTGGTAAGTGGGATAGGATGATAATAGGTCGAACTTCATTTTTTTACAATATTATAAAAGTGATCAAATTTTAATTGGGTACTTAGCACTTGAGGGTTGAGGCGCTACAACCTATTGGGAGTCAGGAAGCTCTTGACCTGAACTGAGGGGCATCCTAATTGTAATCCAATAAAAACAATTTGAATTGGTTCGATTAGTTTCTGAGATAGGTATCCGGAAATGTGAAAGTGCAAAACCTACAGCTTAATCTTGCGAGAGCCGTACCTACCATAAGGTCGAGCTACACTATCCGTGATCGTCCAGGAAATAACTTTTGTGATCTGCAAGTTTGCGGGTTTTGCGGAAAATTGATAATACTAATCAGTGGAATATCAGTTGATCTGGGATGAGCAATGATCATTGAACTTATGACCTTGCATGTTGCATGAGTAATGATTATTTGCCTTTTCCTTAGGCAAGTACACTTTAGGTAAGCTGGTTTGGCAATCTTGCCTGATGGCTACGCGCCCTAAACCACAAAGAAGAAGTTGAGCAATCTTTTATTCAGTAGCCTATGGATGGGTTTACATCACATTTTATCAATGATACGCAAACTCCTGATCTTGTTAATAGTGTGGATGAAAAAACATCACTTGTTTCCAACTGCCATTTTTCTTTGGATGTGCTTTGATTAATCTGATGTTTTTGTCCTTTTTTCTGCATTACATTTTGCCATCAATATTGTTAAAGTGTTTTTTTCTGGATTTGGAACCCTTGTCAAGCACTCAAAATTGTTCAGATGCTAGCTTCCACTGCCTCCTTAGTCCTTAGTGGAAAGCTAGATGGACAACATCTTACCTACCATTTTCATCTAACTTTATTAATGGAGACCGCCTATGCATAATGCACTACCTCATTCAGTTACTACTAGCTTCTTTAGATGAACAACCCTTTCTTGTAATTCTGTCAGCCCAAGTCGTGGAAAGAAAAAGACGGCAGAACGCTGGCGCCGAGCGCTGACGCCGGCCGTGTTCCCCTGTCCCCCCCCCCCCCCCCCCTAGGCGCGGTCATGAGTGCCTCGATGAACATTCTGCTGTACACTATCCGCAAGAAGTTCTCTGGCGTGCAGCACGTGTCGACCGACACGGTGTACGGTTGGCTGGTGCCGCGGCCGCGCGCCGACCTCCTGCTGCTCGACACGCGCACGGCGGCCGAGTTCGGCGTGAGCCGACTGCCGGGCGCCGTCCACCTGGACCCGGACAGTGACGACGCCACGGTGCGGCGCACGCTGACGCGCCACCTGCCGCCGCCGGCCGCCGGCGCCGAGCGCACTACCATCGCCTGTTACTGCTCCGTAGGGTACCGCTCCTCGGTGACGGCGCAGCGGCTGAACGCCCTGCGCGCCCAGCCGGCCGCCGCCGAGCCGCCGCTGCCCGGCTACGAGGCCGTCAACATCGAGGGATCCATCTTCAAGTGGGCCAACGAGGGCAAGCCGCTGGAGGGGGCCGACGGACAGCCGACGCGCCTCGTGCACCCCTACGATAAGATTTTTGGCCGCCTGCTGGACAAGAGCCTGTGGAAGTTCCCGGAAAAACAGTAGAACAATGCTATGCGCTCTTCTTTTGCTGCAGGTGAGCTAGCGAGTAGCGGTGTTGACATGAAATCATTGAGTAGGCAGTTAACATAACTTTATCATCCTCTGTTCGTTCGACATCACGTCACAAATTTCGTAAATGCATGAAAAATCACAATGACGTTGATGCATGAAATGGTAGATCATTATTCAATGATTAAATCGAGGCTTTTATTAATGTCATTCTCATTGGCATATGCATTATGCACACCCGCAATAATTGATTCAATCGTTCCCAGTCAGTGCAGACTCCCGTAGCCTCCCGATGATCGTGTGTTACGTCTGTTTCAGTGTGTGTGTGCCGTGTGGGGTGACTACGCTATCCAGAGTATTCGCGGGGAGGTGGACGCCGGAAACTATACCTATTACAAGCTCCAGTGGGACGGACCAGTCACCATCGTACTTGAGTCGCTGTGAGTTGTGTGGCCGTCGGGCTAGCGCGAGTCGACATGGCATGTACGAGATAGCTGCGTTCGTGTGAGCGATGCTGCCTCTTGAGAGATGCTTCTGTTTGGTTTCGATATATTTTTTATATTGCACGAACAATTGAAATGCCCCGCGGAAATTGAAATGCTCTGCCAACGAGGTTTTTACTGCTTGGGCTGCTATCATTTCGCGCCAGGGTTACTGTTAGCCGCGGTCCCTGGCGGTACGATAGCTGCTTCCCTGTTGCGTCTTCGGCTTTGGCTAACCCTACCGTCTCTTCCCCTCATCAGGAGCGGCGACGCTGACCTGTACGTGTCCAAGACGCTACTGAAACCCACCTTCGACCCCGAGGAGTTTGACTTTAGCTCGACCACTTGTGGACGGGACTGGGTGGACATTCCCAGGGCGTAAGGATGCCATTGATTTCACTTTTTACTTCGTTTTTCGTAGATTAGGTACCTATTTATCTTTTGAGTCTTCTTATCATTTGCAATCTGTTCTGTCGTTACTAAAGGTTATTGACAATATTAGCGGTCACTGGTCGTATTGTCGGTGTTTTGCAGTGTGCACCCCTGTCGCCGAACCACGGACTGTCCTGTGACCGCTGCTGACCTGACTGCTGACCTGTGACCCGTGCCGGCCAGGTGTCCGCGGCCGCTCGGTGTCGCCGTGTACGGCCACCCTCGCCAGCCGTCCTCCAGCTACGAACTGCACCTAGTGTACCGCGACCCCGACTACCTGGACCAGTTCACCCTGCACCCGGAAAACGATACGGAGGACGAGCTGCTCGGCACGCTGCGGAAACGCGCCGGCGCTCAGCGCGGCTCGGCAGAGGTGCGCGCACAGGAGCGGTCTCCGGTGACCGCATACGGTACCCAGCCGTATCGGATGTGGCTGGGGCCGTGTGGGCTGCACTATGGCGCTGTTCGGAAACGTTCTGTTCTCAGTTCTAGGCATTGTTTTAATCAGTTTCAGGATTTTTTTCTGTAATCTAACAAGTAATTATTTACCTTCTTGTTATGCTTGCTTGTTGCTAGCTGAAGTTATTTGCCTGCTTAAATCTGTTCTGTAAAACTGATTTTGTTTTGTTTTGTTGCAGGTTCACGAGGATTCCCGCTGGGTCGATTTGCTGTGGACTTTCTTCGAAGTATTTTTGGAGGTGTTACTTTTGTAACGGCGTATGAGTGTGGCCCTTGCCTGGGAGCGTATAGCATCGTATAATCAAGATTTAGGGGGTTTATAATATTAGTGGGCGCCTTTGTCATTTATCAGCACTAACACACGGTCTAATCCATTACCTGACACAATTGAAGATCCGGAGAGCGATCACCCGCTAATACCAGCCGCGTCAGAATGTCGGACCAAGTCGGTGATCCGCCCTCCGCGGCGGACTCTGAACAGCCGGCCTCTGGTCCCGTCTCTGCCCCTGGGACCGGGCAGACTGAGACGAATGGAGCGGCTGGGACGGCCGAGACCGCCGCAGGTGCGGCGGAGGCAGAGGAGGGTACCGAGGGGGCGGCCAAGGGTGGTGAGACGGCAGAGGAGGCGGCGGCGGGTGCGGTGGCGGCGGCAATCTCAGAGCGCGTCCAGGCCACGGTGACCAGCGGCGCGCTGCTGTCGTACGAGACTCAGATGCTGCTCGAGCTGCTGGCAGAGGACGGCCTGCTGGTGTCGGCGCGCGGCCTGGGCCTGGAGCGGCTGGTGACGGCGCTGGTGCGCGTGCACTGCGACCCCGGCCAGCTGGTGCTGGTGATGGGCACCGGTCGACCCGAGGAGGAGTACATCGTGGAGCGGCTGGCGGCCGACGGAGTGAGCCCCCTGCCGCGCACCGTCACCGCCGACACCTCCGTCTCCGAGCGGTGAGCACGACTCGCATCGGGGTGGGAGGGAGCGGGCTGGAAATGTCTGCCGAGAGGTGGCTCATGTCAGGTCATTTGGGTTTGTGGCAGTGACAATTTGTGTTTTACACTATATAATAAACTGTCTCACATGATAGGCGCCAAATGGCCATCCATGCAGTTGCACACTGCACATTCAGTTAGTTGAATGCCACCTCGCAGTATGTACGTATGTACATATATTCCAGCGGCGTGTGCTGGCTGTTCTGTCTTCCACTGTCAGCCGCCAGGTGTTCGCTCCTTCTGACCGTCCCGTCCACTATCAGCCGCCAGGTGTTCGCTGATCGCTCCCTCTGACCGTCCCGTCCACTGCCAGCCGCCAGGTGTTCGCTCCCTCTGACCGTCCCGTCCACTGTCAGCCGCCAGGTGTTCGCTCCCTCTGACCGTCCCGTCCACTGCCAGCCGCCAGCCTGGTGTTCGCTCCCTCTGACCGTCCACTGTCAGCCGCCAGGTGTTCGCTCCCTCTGAAGTCTGACCGTCCCGTCCACTGTCAGCCGCCAGGTGTTCGCCCCTCTGACCGTCCACTGTCAGCCGCCAGGTGTTCGCTCCCTCTGACCGTCCCGTCCACTGTCAGCCGCCAGGTGTTCGCTCCCTCTGACCGTCCACTGCCAGCCGCCAGGTGTTCGCTCCCTCTGACCGTCCCGTCCACTGTCAGCCGCCAGGTGTTCGCTCCCTCTGACCGTCCACTGTCAGCCGCCAGGTGTTCGCTCCCTCTGACCGTCCCGTCCACTGCCAGCCGCCAGGTGTTGGCCCCCTCTGACCGTCCCGTCCACTGCCAGCCGCCAGGTGTTCGCTCCCGTCCACTGCCAGCCGCCAGGTGTTCTCTCCCGTCCCGGGCGTCCACTGTCAGCCGCCAGGTGTTCGCTCCCTCTGACCGTCCACTGTCAGCCGCCAGGTGTTCGCTCCCTCTGACCGTCCCGTCCACTGTCAGCCGCCAGGTGTTCGCTCCCTCTGACCGTCCACTGTCAGCCGCCAGGTGTTCGCTCCCTCTGACCGTCCCGTCCACTGCCAGCCGCCAGGTGTTCGCTCCCGCCCACTGTCAGCCGCCAGGTGTTCGCTCCCTCTGTCCCGTCCACTGTCAGCTGCCAGGTGTTCGCCCCCTCTGACAGTCCCGTCCACTGTCAACCGCCAGGTGTTGGCTCCCTCTGACCGTCTCGTCCACTGTCAGGTGTTCGCTCCCTCTGACCGTCCACTGTCAGCCGCCAGGTGTTCGCTCCCTCTGACCGTCCCGTCCACTGTCAGCCGCCAGGTGTTCGCTCCCTCTGACCGTCCCGTCCACTGTCAGCCGCCAGGTGTTCGCCCCCTCTGACCATCCTGTCCACTGCCAGCCGCCAGGTGTTTGCTCCCTCTGACCGTCCCGTCCACTGTCAGCCGCCAGGTGTTCGCTCCCTCTGACCGTCCCGTCCACTGTCAGCCGCCAGGTGTTCGCTCCCTCTGACCGTCCACTGTCAGCCGCCAGGTGTTCGCTCCCTCTGACCGTCCCGTCCACTGCCAGCCGCCAGGTGTTCGCTCCCGCCCACTGTCAGCCGCCAGGTGTTCGCTCCCTCTGTCCCGTCCACTGTCAGCTGCCAGGTGTTCGCCCCCTCTGACAGTCCCGTCCACTGTCAACCGCCAGGTGTTGGCTCCCTCTGACCGTCTCGTCCACTGTCAGGTGTTCGCTCCCTCTGACCGTCCACTGTCAGCCGCCAGGTGTTCGCTCCCTCTGACCGTCCCGTCCACTGTCAGCCGCCAGGTGTACCTGCAGGGCGGCGTGCTGTTCGTCACGTCCAGGATCCTGGTGGTGGACCTGCTGACAGAGCGGTGTCCGGCCGACCTCGTCACAGGACTGGTCGTGTACCGCGCGCACGCCGTCGTCGAGTCGGCCCAGGAGGCCTTCATACTCCGGCTGTACCGGCAGAAAAACAAGGTGGGTCGCTGCGCTAAGTAACTGGCGCAGAGAATGGAATTAGTGTTTGAAAGCTATTTATTATGGTCGGTTATCTCTGTCGGTGTTTCTTTGAGGTTGTTTGTCGTGCTGTAAAGAAAGCTCGATTAATTCATACTTTTCTCATTACCTCCTAGAAATGTGCGGTTTCCCACTTACTTTTTCTCCAATCACCTGCTGTCTATCTCGCAGTATCAATTCTAACTTACCAGCCACCCCAACTTTAGTCACAGTTGCATCAGCTTTCACATGCGCTTGTAGTTAACGCTCCCGATGTCTAGGGTAAATAAACAGATGAGGCGAGATTCTGCAGGCATATAGAGAAACAAACAACGTTGTCAAGTTCGGACTCAAAACGCGCCACCGGAAAGGCGTTAGATCTGGTACATTGTACTGCGAGTTCGATAGGTGCATTGGGGCTGATATTTCATCTTTTACAATAATCTGTAATCTCTGTAAGGGTGTTTATAAGAAAATGGACGAATCTTTAGCTTTTTACTTGATGCGGAAACATGGGAAGCTCTATTTATAACAAATGACACTAAACATTTCCTCCAGAAGTATTTGTAATATTAATGAAACTCCTCCGCTTTTCCAGACTGGATTCATCAAGGCGTTCTCGAGCTCTCCGCTGTCGTTCACGTCTGGCTTCTGTCAGGTTCAGCGAGTGATGCGTAACCTGTTCGTCCGCAACCTGTACCTGTGGCCCCGCTTCCACATGCAGGTCAACCAGACGCTCAAGGAATGCGCTGTGAGTGAAAGCCGCGATCTGCTGCGACCTTCGCGACTTTCTGCTTCATTAGCAACATGAAGCGTTTGTTCATTTTATGATGGCAGTAGTTAAACACTGGTGAAAGAAAGCAAAACAGCTGTATGCTATATCAGCTGATGCCAATAAGTATATGTCATTACTCAGGACCAGTACAACCACCAGATTATCTTCTAGTCTGCGACAGTCTGCCAAAAAGACTCGGAATCTCAGCTTAAGTTCAACTCAATTGCTGCACTAACCAATGTCTACCTGTTCGTCACCCGCGTAATGTGGCAACTGGCGTGAACCCTTTGACTTGCCTTGGGCGCAAAATGACCTGGCAGTCGGCCGCGCGCCCCTAACCCCCCAACAAACAATCCTTTGACTCGCCACTTGAGTAGAGCCCCGTTATGCGCTAATCGTTGTGCACCCTTTGTCTGGCCAGCCGGAGGTGGTGGAGATCCGTCTGAAGATGACGCCGCTGATGATGTCCATCCAGACGGCGCTGCTGGACCTCATCAACATCAGCTGCAAGGAGTTCCGCCGGCTCAACCCCTCCGTGAGTGGCGCCGAACTGAGAGGTCCAATGTGTTTATAAGATCTCAATGCCGCCGATAGTCTGTGTCTCGGTCCTCTCGGTCCCAAATTCTGCTGCTCAGCTAGCGCGTCGGAAACGGACGGTCGCGGCCAGCGCTGGTAGCAGATAGAGCCGCTTAGGGACTGGTGATGACGTCATTTTGGGTGGGTTTGTTTGTTTGCTGAGCTTGTCTTATACCAAATTGCATTGAAGCTGCTGCGTGTGTGTGTGTGTGTGTTTTTTTTTTTTTTTTTAGTTTGCAATATCTAGTGCTGATGCGAATTTAACGGTTAGCAAATTTATCAACGCCACATATGCTGGGTTCCAGAAGTCTCGCTCCTAACTCGTGTTTTTGCCGCCCGCCTGTTGACCTGCCGCCCCGTGCGCCCTCCTCCCGCAGCTGGACTGGGACTCGCTGACGGCCGAGACCGTGCTGTCGCGCTCGTTCCACAAGGTGACCCGGCACCGTCTGGACCCGGTCTGGAACCAGCTGAGCGCGCGCACTCGGCAGCTGGCCTCGGACCTGCGCACGCTGCGCTCGCTGCTGCTGGCGCTGCCGCAGCTGGACAGCTGCAGCTTCTACCAGCTGGTGGCTGCCCAGCAGACCGCCGAGCGGGCGCTCAACTCGGGCTGGGCCATCCTGGACGCCGCCGAGACGGTGTTCGTGGACGCGCGCAGGAGGGTGTTTGGGGATGTCCAGCCGCAGGCCAAGAGGGCAGTGCGCGCAGAGGGCAAGCGGCCGCAGCCGAAGGGTGAGTGCTGGCTGAGAGTGCAGTGAGGCGGCTGAAGTGGTCAAACCACCCCGCGGTGGCGAGTGTTTAGAGTTGAGGTTCTAACTTACTTAAATGCTTTTTGTTTGTAGCTGACGCGCCTCTGTGTTTTTGTAATGTAATGCGTTTCTGTAATTCGCTGCTCTTTGATCACTATCTAAATCGCTCTCTGAGGTCCCTGGAGATTTATGTGAACCCCAGTGCTGGCGATGTGTGTGTGATCCCCAGTGCTGACTGTATGCGTGGTCCCCAGACCCCAGTGCCGACGAGATCTATATGACCCCCAGTGCTGACGCCCGAGGAGCCGCCGCGATGGCCGGCGCTCTCCGAGGTCCTCTCTGAGATCCGCGCCGAGGTGTCCGCCGCTGCCGCTGATGAGTCCCAGGACTCGCTGCCCCTCTGGCCGGATAAGGTGCTGATCGTGGCCTCCGATATGGCCGCCTGTCGACGCATCAGAGAGGTGAGTATTGCGCTGGGGATGGTGTACCCGTGTAGCTCACGATTTGTGTAGAAGAGTTATTAGTCTGCGTGGGGGAGTTACCAGTCTAAGTGGGGGTTCCGGGTCTCTTGGGGGAGTTACGAGACAGCCAGCCTGGGAAATTGCCAGCCTAGTGTGTAGAGTGAGTCACGAGCCCGCATGTTCAGAGTGTTCAGAGGGTGGTATCGGTCTTTGAGGAGTAACCACATAGTTACGGGCCTGTCCTCTACCGAGTAACATGCAACTATTTTATTGGTAGGTTCGCAGTAATTGACATTAATTTTAGTCCAAAATGGCCACATTCGGAGACTATCGGATTTTTATCTAGCTTGTTTGTGCTTCTTTCACTTTCATCTAAATGCCTGTACTTAGCTGTCGTCTATCTCGGTGCAGCTGTTCATCACGTATGTATGTCCGTCCTGCCGCCAGTTTCTGGCGCTGGGCTCGGAGGCGGCGCAGTATGGCGTCACTGTATGTTCGCTGTAGCCTGTTCTCTGTGCCGCCAGTTCCTGACTTTGGGCTCGGAGGCGGCGCAGTATGGCATCACTGTATGTCCGATGTACCTATGTATCCTGTTCTCTGTGCCGCCAGTTCCTGATGCTGGACTCGGGGGCGGCTCAGTATGGCGTCACTGTATGTTCGCTGTATCCTGTTCTCTGTGCCGCCAGTTCCTGACGCTGGGCTCGGGGGTGGCGCAGTATGGCGTCACTGTATGTTCACTGTATCCTGTTCTTTGTGCCGCCAGTTCCTGACGCTGGGCTCGGAGGCGGCGCTCTGGAGGCGGTTCCAGCTCACTCTGGCCTCGCGCTACGATGATGACGCCTTCATTCCGAGCACCGCGGTCACCACGACACCGACTACCGCCCAGGAGAAGGCGCCGAACAAGGACGGAGGCCAGCAGACACTGACACAGATGGGCAACGCCGACCCGAAAACGGTGAGCTCTATCAGCCTATTCTCTGTAAAGGTGGGATCGCATTGCTGTAAACTTCCTATCCAACCTTTGATTCCACCTTGTTTTTGGCGTCTTTTATTGTCTGTGTTTTGTTCTGGCTGATGAACACATATGTATGACTACATGTCCTTGAAGTCTCCATAATTAGACCAATCGCACTGAGCGGGAATGAGCATCAATCTCCGCTACTCATGCTACTCTTCCTCTTTCTACTTTACCTTGGACACTAGATTCATTTTCACCACCTTAACCACTTCGTCGCTGTCCCTGATTCCGGTTGATTCCCCCGCAGCCCATACCTATCCCTTTTACGGGCTCACGGCACCACAGCAGGGGTATGATTGTTGGGATATATCTCTCCACACTAACCACACAACCTCCCACCTTCTCCCTCCCGCCCACAGTCTGCCGGTGGCGGCACTGCCGACGAGGACGAGCTGCAGGTCTCGCTGCCCGACTCGCCGCTGCTGCTGCTCCTGCCGACAAAGGACGCCAACGACCCGTACCAGCTGCAGCGCAGCCTGCACCTGTACCGGCCCAGATACGTCGTGCTGTACGATCTGGATGTGGCCGTCATACGGACCATCGAGGTGAGGGCGACGAGGGTGTGATGATTGGCGGGATGATGGATACATGGAAGGCCATTACCACGCGCCGGGGTAAGGTTTAGTCAGCTTCGCTATGATTGGGTGTAATTTGGTTACATCCGATGTATGGAAAACTTAGAAGGTAGGAACTGACGCGGAGAAACGGTCAATAGCTCTTATTGAGTATTTTCGGAGGAGTAAGGCTATATTTTGTTTGGGTCAATAGAGTCCACTGCCGGTCCTAATGGCCAATGGGTCAAAATTTGCGATTTCCTTTCTAAGGCAAATGTTGGACGCCGAAATTCGTTATCTGAAAGTGCCAGAGGGACGTGGAAAAAGCAGTTTATGACTCATCGAACGACCGTTCTGCAGTACGTCACCAGCTTTGACCTTACCTTTGGTCAACCTTTTGGCCTCGAAGTAAAACATAGAAAGATGGCCGACTTTGCCGATACCGTGTTCCTGCGATTTTTTTTCACGGCGACTGCATCGATCCGCCTGACATTTGTGCGCACAAATTACAAGTAGCCACCCGCCTCACGCTCCCACCTTGACCGTCTGTGCCCGTCGCCCGCCGCTCAGGTGCACCAGGCGGCCACACCAGAGCGTCAGCTGCGCGTCTACACCCTCCTCTTCTCTGGCACCAGCGAGGAGCAGGCCTACCTCACCGCCCTGCGCACCGAGAAACAGGCCTTCGAGTACCTCATCTCGGAGAAGGCCTCCATGGTGGTTCCCGAGGAGCGCGAGGGACGCGACGACACGAACACCGACCTGGAGCGCGGCGCGGTGCAGCCGGAGCCGGCGGCGGCCAGCTCACGGCGCGGCGGCGTGGCGCCGCCGCCGCCGGCCGAGCCGCCGCGCGTCATCGTCGATATGCGCGAGTTTCGCTCGGAGCTGCCGTCGCTGCTGCACCGGCGCGGCCTGGAGATCGTGCCGGCCACCATCGAGGTGGGTGACTACATCGTCACGCCCGAGCTGTGCGTGGAGAGGAAGTCGGTGAGCGACCTGATCGGCTCGCTGATGTCGGGCCGGCTCTATGGACAGGCGCTGGCCATGAGCCGCCACTACCGGCGCCCGCTACTGCTCATCGAGTTCGACCAGTCCAAGCCGTTCACGCTGCAGGTCAGTTCACTGGGGCCCGGTATGATCTTAACTGGGGTGTTGTATTAGCGGGGACGGATTGAGTAATGAACTGGGCACTGATTCTTCATCACTTGAACTATTTTATCTTAACTGTTCTGCTAAAATTGATACTGCTTTCTTATTAAAGCAATTATTTTCTCGGCCAATATGCTGTCTCCCTGCGGGGTCGTCCCTCAGTCTCTGATCTATCACAGCCAGTTTGTCTATCTGGTTGGCCCTGAGTAGCTGACCGCCCGTCTCTCCTCAGGGCAAATACTACCTGTCTAGCGACATGTCGTCGGCACAGGTGGTGAGCCGACTGCAGCTGCTGACGCTCCACTTCCCGCGGCTGAGGCTGATGTGGTGTCCGTCTCCATACGCATCAGCCGAGCTGCTGCACCAGCTGAAGGAGGGCGCCGGAGAGCCCAGCCTGGCCGAGGCGCGCTCGGCCACTGCTGACCGGACAGACACGCTGGCGGAGGACAGGGTTAATCCACAGGTGAGAGAGACAGAGGACAGGGTTAATCCACAGGTGAGGTGTAGAGGACAGGGTTAATCCGCAGGTGAGAGAGATAGAGGGCAGGGTTAATTCACAGGTGAGAGGTAGAGGACAGAGGACATGGTTAATCCACAGGTGAGAGAGATGGATTAGACAGAGGACAGGGTTAATTCATAGGTGAGAGACAGAGGACAGGGTTAATTCATAGGTGAGAGATAGAGGACAGGGTTAATTCACAGGTGAGAGATAGAAGCCAGAGGACAGGGTTAATCCACAGGTGAGAGAGATAGATTAGACAGAGGACAGGGTGAATCCAAAGGTGAGAGAGACAGGGCAGGGTGAATCCAAAGGTGAGATAGACAGAGGACAGGGTTAATCCACAGGTGAGATATAGACAGAGGACAAGGTTACTCCACAGGTGAGATATAGTATAGGACAGGGATAATCCACAGGTGAGTTACAGGCAGAGGACAGGGTTGATTTAATCCACAGGTGAGATATAGTATAGGACAGGGATAAATCCACAGGTGAGTTACAGGCAGAGGACAGGGTTGATTTAATCCACAGGTGAGATATAGTATAGGACAGGGATAATCCACTGGTGAGATATAGACAGAGGACAGGGTTAATGCACAGGTGAGAGATAGACAGGGGACAGGGTTAATTCACAGGTGAGAGGTAGAAGACAGATGGCAGGGTTAATCCACAGGTGAGAGAGATAGATTAGACAGAGGACAGGGTCAATCCACGGTGAACTATGGACAGATGACAGGGTTAATCCAATTGGGTGAGATATGGACAGATGACTGGGTTAATCCAATTGGGTGAGATATGGACAGATGACAGGGTTAATCCACAGGTGAGATATAGGCATAGGACTTGCCGGTCGACCCGCAGTTCCGATGCTGTAGAGATAGGGATAGTCCACAGGTGTTATGGTACTCTGTGCTTGGAAGATGTGAAATTCGAGTAGATTTGAAATGCATTTTTTTTTTTTTTTTTTGAAGAAATGCTCTCCTTGCAGTGAAGGCAGTGAACTTTACGAGCCCTAAGATCCGACTTTGTTTGCTTTTTTGATGTTTTCACTTGTGTTTCCCATGGACTAACAAGTCGTTCTATTCCGTCAGGTACGCGACTTTGTCAGCAAGCTGCCCGGGGTGCGACAGAAGACGCTGTACGCCCTGCTGAACAAGATCGACTCGCTGCTGGACCTGCTGGAAATGTCCGAGGTAGGCTGGCGCGCACTGAGTTGAGCTGTGGACCTGGTAGAAATTAACTGGCACAAAAAGTCCGCTCGTTTTGGGTTAGGTTAGGTTCCATGCCTTTTTGATCCAAATTTTATATTTCCGACGATTCTTTTAAAGGTGTAATGCACTTGCATGTTTAAATCATGCTGCCATACAGACCTTTTTTTGTGTTGCTTTCTACACACGCATAGTTCGCGTGTTTATGCTGTGTAGCTAGCAATGTTTATACCGCTAGCATTCTGCCGGGCTGCTTATTATGGTATCACCCCTCCAATACTGATTGTGGTGTGTGTCGTTCTTCAGGAGGCGCTGGCAGAGGTGCTCGGATCGCCCACGGACGCCTCCCAGCTCCACCAGGCTCTGCACGGTAAGCTGTCGGCTCCGGCACCGGGCGACATGAGCGCCGCCAAGCGGCCGGCGACGGCAACTACCGCCGGCCGCGGCCGAGCCGCACGGCCTCGCTTCTGGCGAGGCAAAAAGAAAAGCTGAGGCACAGGCGGTGGTTGAGGTGCGGCTCCTGAATGTTCTTTATTTTCATTGGATGTGATTTGATTATCACAGTATCTACAGGAGCTCAGGAGCCGATGTGTTGGCTTTGCCTGTCGGCAGGAATTCAGAGGATGAAGCCATAGGTCAGCTAGATGTGATGTGAAAACAATGTGATTTGTCGTGATCATGTTCCCGATGTTTGTAATGCAGGGTCGATTATTTTTCTAACCAGGCTCTGGCTCATATCACCCCGTCGCTGTGCGGTTCTGCCCCCGTGCCGGCAGTTTACCATGCGGTGACGCCCGGGGGTGAAATGTGGCCGCCGCCTACCGACGATGACGTATTGCGGTGGTGATTTGTTCAACTAGTTTTGTTAGATTTATGGAATACATGCCTTTCAGAAAAATGTGTTGATGGACCATCGGTTAATTGTGCCGCGTTACTTTTCCCTTTATCCATTGGGGATTTTTGCATGACATTATCACGTGTTCGATGAGACGAGAAACTGTTCTTGGTCAGTTTTTTTCTTTTCTTTTAGAAAATAGCAACAAACCTTGAACATGCTGGGCTATCGCTAGAATTCAGGAAAGTGTTGAGATTTTTTTTAGCCAGGAAGGGCAGGGGCGAAACGAAACTATAGCAACGAAACGTTGCTTTCGACGCTCATCTACCAGCGTAATGACTCCTTTAATTAAACACCGATTCTCGGTATTTCGCTAATAACTGGTAAAAAGGGGTGGGTCGCGACGGAACCTTCATTACCCTCGAGGTCATCGATTTTGCACCTACCCTGAAAATTCATGACACTGATAAGTGACCTTTTACCTATGACTTGATTTTTCAAGGTCATGTCAAATCAGAATTGCTATTCGGCGTGCCTATGTCAATGTCGGCGCACAGTATGCGCGCGGTTCAGACTTTTTGTTGTTGGAAACGTTTAAACATGTGAAATGCTGTTTTCAGTTTGTCCCATGGATTATTAGTGGTTGTCAAGGTTATTTGAAGTTGAGGTCGAGGTTATTGCCTAACCAACCCTCGCCCATACTGGTGTTTTGCCAGCTGCTAACGTATAAGGGGGGGGGGGGTGACGCGTGATCCGTTGGACCTCCCTTACCGTTTGACCCCTGATCGAGCTAGAGCTTCGCGGAAAAAAACGAGCGTGTTGCCCGTCACGAGAGGAAGCCAATGATACCCAATTTTAAGGTCATAGGTCATTGGTTGACCTTCCAGGTCGCGTCAATGACCCAAAAGTCGGGAAAATCGGGACCTGTTCGAACGTCGTTAAGTGTGGCTGCTAAGGGGCTTTTCGGGGTGCTGATCACGGATACTATGTTAGGGGGAATATTTGTTTCTGGTCCCTAAAAAGCTGTTTCTGGCACCTAATTGCTGATCAGCCCCAAAATGCTTATTCGACCCTAATATCTGAATCTGGCACCTACTATGCATTTCAGACCCCATGAGACCCTACTTTTCGGCGATAATTTCTTCAATTTTTGTCCAATTAGCTTGAAATTTTGGCAAACGATATTTCAGCTCAAGCGCCAATTTTTGTCAATATGGTCTCTTAACAAAATATCAAAATTTAGAGCACTTGTCGTTGGCTCGTAATGTTAATCAGTTTTTGCACCCGGATAGAGGCTCGCTCGCTACCGCACCGGATTGGATAGGAGCGCTGGCCAATCACGTTGCGCCGGGCCCAACTAAACTCCGCCCACTGGCCGTGACCGGGATGGGTCTATGCCGCTTCAGTCGGTGTCAGCACCGCGGAGAGGTCGGAGCGGGACCACATACTGGAGACAAGTGAAGCTGGCAAAGTTGTTTCGGGACGAAAGCCCCAAAAATTATCCGTTTGAGGGCATTTGGTATCCTCTTCACCTTATTTTGGTATTTAAGCGTCGAGCCAGCTCAGAATATTCAGAATGATCAGAATCAAGGTAGGATCTATTGGAACGGAACCGGCCGTGGAAGGAAAGATGGATAGACTCTTGGACTCTGAACATTTATTTAAGCCGGAGTTGCACCTATCTCATCGTCAGGTTGGGTCACGTCACTACCCGATTACCTATAAGATCATGTGTAAGCCTGTGCTTAACCCAAAAATATTGATATATTTGGCAGTGCCAATAAATGTTTCTTAGGAAGGCGCAGAAAACAACAAAGTAGGATGAAGAGTCTCGGGCACGGCCGATTGCCTGGGGCATCGCTCCAGCGAAACGACCGTATTCGTGATTCGTGAAGCGGTGCGGGGCGCCGGGTGGGGCAGAAGCGTAATGTGTCGTATGGTAGAAATGGCCTTTATCGCGGTGTCATGTGTGTGATATATTGTTAAGAAGTGCACAAAAAGAAATAGCAATGTGGCAGGCGGACGTTGGGCACTACACGAGAACGATCATCAATAAACTCGCATCTTTTTTGTAAAACTTAAGTAACAGTAGGTATGTCCATGGGTGGAGAACCTGCCCCGGCCACCCCGGCCGTGGCCGGGGTAACTTTCAGCCTACCCCGGCGCGGCCGGGGTAACTTTTCCACTCTTGTAAATCCTAGAAGCTGTCTCGAAACGAGAAAAGAAAACTCGTTCTTCAAATGTTCACTGCCATGGGCGTAATATTGCAAATCAGGTAACTAACTATTTGCTTAACATACCATAATCTCCAACCCCAGGACCCGCGTGTGGTCGCCAATGCCAAGACTGCTCTCAAATCGGGTTCAGTTTCGAAAATTTGGCGCGTTTTCGGCGCACTTTTTCTGAAACAATGCTTGACCTCGCTGCCTTCGACTGGCCTGCCAGTGCCAAAGACCGCAACCATACCTGTTTAGTGTTTATAATAGCGTACTCGTCAAGATGCTCATAAACACCGAGCGTCCGTTGCGATTGCTTCGAAATCGGACTGTTGTAACCGGGACGCATACTCTTGCCACGCGGAGTCCAACGCTCTACCGACTGAGCTGCGAGACCGGGACCAGTCGATATTCCTGGATCGACTCCCTGTTTGTTTTATAGGAGGTTGAGCTGCCCAACATTGAAGAAGGCTGCGTAAGGGGTTTGCTTATGATGACTGTTGACAACAATGTGAGCATATCGTCTTTCCGACTATTGGTCGCCGGCCGGGGTAACTTTTTCAAACATTCTCCACCCATGGGTATGTCCTCAATGGTGAGGAAACTATCTCTAGGCTTTTACTTTTCATGTTTGCATTTCAACACACAAGCTCTGGGGGCAAAGTTAGTCTGGCGACCTCCTCAACCTAAGTCGATGATCAAATGGATTAGTCCTGAAGGTGTTCAATGCTTAGTTGCTCCGTGATGATATAAATCGATCACGCCGGCATACATTCCTAATCAAATTTCATATATCAAACACATAGATTGCAGCATGTTAATGGTGATTCTGTTTTGCAATTTTGACGTAGTCTGACGCGATACATAATCTTACGCAATCATTTGAAATCAACAGCGTCTTTTATGCGCGTTTTTCACAAGCCCCGAATCTTGTGTGGAAATATTTATTTTTTGTGACTGAACAAGGTGTACGTACATTTGTGATAGATACAATTAGTCGAGGGCTTCAGCTGGTGCGTTACTTATGCGCGCTATTTAGCTCTTTCGATGAAATTACGGCTGCAACGACAACTGCACGGCAGCTACGGTCCATGCGAGCCGCCCCGGTGCGACAGCTACTGCCCCGCCCGCTCCACGCAGTCGACTGACCGGCCAAGGTCACTACCCCGTCCGCCGGGAGGGCGGAGCTTAATGGTCACGTGTTTGTGACGTCACACCTACGCACGGATAGCCTCTACTCCACTGACGGATTTACGGAGCCGATTTTAACATTACGAGGCAACGACAAGTACCCTAAAATTTGATATTTTGTTAAGAGACCATATTGGCGAAAATTGGCGCTTGAGCTGAAATGTGCATTGTGAAAATTTGAAGCAAATTGGACAAATATTGAACAAATTATCGCCAAAAATTAGGGTCTCATGGGGTCTGAAATGCATAGTAATTGCTTCCACACAGCCTAAAGTTGCCAGATCGTCTAGTTGAACTCCGTATTTGCTGTTTGCTGATTCAGCACCAAAACCAAAACATCCAGCACCTATTTTATTCCACGTTTGCCTACCTAATTCGCGTAATCTTCCTGATTTTATGTATCCTAACAAACATGAACGTTGCATTCGGTGATGTCAAGTGCCATTTTCGCCAGTGGAGATAATGATTAATGCCATTTCTAGCCAAAAGAGAATCACTAGCCAGCTATGGTGCAGCATAGCAAGACGCTCCTATACCAGCCCGCTATGTAGAGACTAGAGATTATTGCACCCTCAGCCATTTTAACGTGAAAAGTTTGGATCCGTCACTTCCAGCCAGGCTCTCAGGTCATAAGCTGGAGTAAAGCAAAATGTAAACTCTGAACAGACATGCCCCGCAACCGGCCCTCTTTTCATCAATATTATTAGCTTTCTGCAATCATCGTCTGACTCCATCTCGATCAAACGCAGCATCCGGTTTCTACAGGGGCGTTTGACTGACCGGCCACACAATAACCAAAAACAAAATCAAAGCTTCATGCACACATATGACATAAGTAAGAAACGGATGAAAAAGGCACAACCACGGCACAACTCTGCGCGGCAAACAACGGACAATGTCCCACGCAAGATACCGCGTTTCTTCAGCGGCCTTGAACGGAATGAAAACATTACATTTCTTTTTTGGAGCTATTTGATGACGTCAAAAAATACAATACCCGTTTTAATGGTCAAA
Organism: Amphibalanus amphitrite; assembly: GCF_019059575.1. Taxonomy (NCBI): domain Eukaryota; kingdom Metazoa; phylum Arthropoda; class Thecostraca; order Balanomorpha; family Balanidae; genus Amphibalanus; species Amphibalanus amphitrite. The sequence continues at coordinate 183,122 of NW_024881856.1, forward strand.
ATCGAGACAATTACTCACAAAAATGTTTCCCTTTAAGCATTACAAATAAATGCTTTTAAATATTTAAATGACATTGTTTTTTCAAACAAATCAATATTATTTGCTTACTTAAACGTCATATACAATGCTGAGATCACTACGGGGCTGTCTTAGAGTGTAGCTGCACTGGCAGCCTTTAGGCTAGACTCCAGGGGTCATTATACCAGAACAACATGATTCTACCAGCCAGTAGTTCATTTTTCTACTAGATTGGTGCTACGCTCAGCATTTAGGTGCCAGATTCAGAAAAAAGAGTAAGGCGTACCGATGAATAGGTGCCAGAAACAGCTAATTAAGGTCATTTTCCATGATTGGTGCTGGTATCCACCAAATAGGTGCTGAGGACCAATTTTGGGGCGAGTCAGCTTTTAGGTGCCAGAAATAGCTTTTCTGGGACGCAATTAAATGGCGTCCCTATGTTAGTTGTTGCGATCGGACAGTCGCCCCGTCATGAATTTGACTTACGCCGAGGGAGTTTTTTTTTTAGGGAGGGGATAATCAGTACATCCCGGAAACCATTACACAGTGTCCAAAAAGTGGCCGGCTATGGCCACCTCCCTTTGAAAATGGCTGGATCCGCCGGTGAGAAGACCGTGGCGCGTAGCGCCTCGAAACATGATAGGTAGGTACACGGACTTATGATGATACGAAACATGAACTTATGATGATACATCGAGTTCGCAGCATGTTGGAATTTTGTATCCCCCATGGGTCACATAACATCAGGTCACCAGTTCAAGCATACTTCTGTCATTCTTTCAGCTTATTTCCAAAACGTTTGAAACCCGGGATAATGCATGAGGTAACCAGTCCAACTAATTGTATATAGGAATTTTGATATCGGTGAGCTAAGATCAGGTCAATTTTGCGGCCTCTCCTTTTCAATGCTTTGAGAGGGTTTTGTAGAGAGCTTTCAAACACCGTCGTCCGGGGCTCAACTATGACCCGTTCTCGAGACAGCAGGGAGTGGTAAAATCCGACCCCTTCTTAGCCGGTCGTGGGTACGGAAATAGGCCAGGCGGTTCGAGGTTAACCCGGCACCGCCTGGGCTATTTCCGTACCCACGACAGCCTGGGGGGAGGTCGGATCCGAACCCCCCCCCCCCCTGTTATCTCGAGAACCAATGGTCGTATCGAGCCCCGCGAGGCGGCGTTCGAAAGGTCTCTACAAAACCTTCCAAAAGCACTTTTAACATTTTAACCCTCGCCCGTATTGGTGTTTTTCCAGCCGCGAACGTATAAGGGGGGGGGTCCGTTGGACCCCCCCCCTTGCCGTTTCGCCCCTGATCGAGCTAGAGCTTCGCGGAAAAAACGAGCGTGTTGCCCGTGACGAGAGGAAGCCGATGATACCCAATTTTAAGGTCCTAGGTCATCGGTTGACCTTCCAGGTCAGGTCAATGACCCAAAAGTCGGGGAAATCGGGACCTGTTAGAAAGTCGTAAAGCGTGGCTGCTAATGGGTTTTTCGGGGTGCCGATCACGAATATCATGTTAGTTTTGATCACAGATGATGTCTTCATGCATTTAGGCCAGGTCGGGTCAGGTCAGGTCAGGTCAACCAGCCGGGTATTCCTAGTAGGTGGCAGCCGCCTCTGACAGCTTCGTAACATGTTACGAAGGTGCCAAAACTACTTCGTAAATGTTCATATGGTTGCTAAATTCGAATTCAGCTCCAACAACTGGCCTAGAAACATGTAAAACTCGAAAAAGTGAACCGAGGTCATCAAAGGTCAATGATCTGACCTGACCTTCCGGTGACCTTGACACCCACCCTAATGCATGGGAGCAACATCATATCCCATGTTTGAACGCTTGAAACCACGAAAAGACTGCAAACGCGCGGCTAATGCGAGCCGACATACGCCGAATCGCGATTCCGGCCAAACATGGTCTCGAAAAGTAGGTCACAGGTCAAAGGTCATTAGGGTCAGGGTCATGAAAATTTCAGGGTAGGTGTAAAATTGATTAACGCGAGGGTACTGAAAGTTTCGTCGCGATCGGCCGCTTTTTATGCGAGTTATTCGCGAAAAACCGAGGGGGGGGGGGTCCGTTCGACCCCCCCCCCTATACGGGCGAGGGTTAAGATTGAGGTCAACTTTCGGGTAAAGTTCGGGTCAAAGGTCAAATTCTGGGGTTTCTGCATAATGAGGCTTACGGACAGCGGAATCGATTGTTCCTGCTCGAAACTCACCAAAAACGACCTCAAAGACTTGTGAAGACACTATGTGCGTATAGGGGTCATACTAAGCACGGGTCAAGGTCAGGCCAGGTCACGAAAGGTCACGGTAGGTAGGTCACTTTCTGCTACGTGGGCATTTCTGCTCTTTTGCTGCCGAATACACTATAAAATCTATAGCCTCCTTAGCACCACATCAGCGGGTTCCTAATGCTAGATGTAACACAATTACCGACACGTAACCAAGTCGTTTAGCATATAAGTCGCATGAAAGGATGGGTCGTGGAACGGTGGAGGCGGGCACAAACGATGAGGATGCCGCTTTTCTACACCTTTTTCTCGACGCGTCGGGTTCATTTTGTTCTTGAATCCGTCCTTGCACTAAATGTGCGTCTATAAGCGAGCTCCTGTCCATATTAGCCGTTTTCACGACGGGCTATCCGGCGAGTGCACTTAATTTGACCAAATCTGCACCTAATCTCTTTTACAGCAAATATCTTTATTTTATGAATTTGTTTCAGTGTTTTAACCGATGATGCTCTCTGATAATATGACAAAGAAGGCATATAAGCAATTAGTACAACCATAGCTGATGGCTACTAAGAGACACACTGAACCTAATTTGACCAAATCTGCACCTGATCTGCACCAGATGTGAACCAACTGTGTACCAGATGGTCGTCGTGAAAACGGCTAATATGTCTGAATAACTGTCCGGTCCGTATTTAGTGTCGGTCCGTATATAATGTCGGTACCGGAACTGTCGTATTGTCGATCTGGTCTTTGCCCATGTGTCTTGCTGTCAGCCAGAGCAGCAGAGCTCTGTCCGTGTCCAGTGTCCATGTCTTGGTACATACAAGCACAGCCCCGCCTACAGCTCAGTCGCTGCCCGTGTGTCGGTCCCAGTCTCAGCGGCACCGCTCGTCATCGGCAGCCAATCGGGACGGTTGTCGGACCCCGCCGGCCGACCCCACACCAATCGCAGCCGCGCGACCGCCGGCCAGCCGTCAGCGACGCCGGGGCACGCCGGCCACCGGCGACGGCGCGCCGCCGATTGGCCGGCGCGTGTGAGCCGTGCACTGTCGGCAGTGTGCCGCGTGCCGGCTGTGAATGCCGTAGTGCCGGCTGTGAGTGTTTTGTGCTGAGTGCCCGTTGATGGGTGCCCGAGTGGTCGATGGTGCGCTCCCTGAGGGCTAGTTAGATCCTCCTGTCCCGCTGTGCCTAGGCACTGAGGCTGAAGTGAAGACCAATGCCATGACGCTGGTTGTTCTTCGAGTTACAAACACAATGCACGTCTCTTGAAGGCTGTGTTGTGCGTCAATGAGTGCCCACTCCCTCGCCTCCGTTCACTCTTCCCAATCCTTGTTCGATTCTCAAGACTCGATCGCTCATTGATCGTTTTGGCTCGTTTTGGCACCTATATATATGTTACAGGGAGTATGAGAAATCAGTTAGTTTGCAAACTACCTAGGGAGTTTGCAAACTCCCTGAACGATCAGGTAGTTTGCAAACTCCCTAGGTAGTTTGCAAAGTACCTGGTCGAACAGGTAGTTTGCAAACTCCCTAGGTAGTTTGCAAAGTCCCTAGTTAGTTTGCAAACTCCCTAGGGTTGTTGCAAACGGTTGCAAACTACCTAGGTAAAATGCGAAAACGACAAAACAAGTCATATACGAGTACATATGTAGATAAGACGCGATGAATTGGTTTAGAGCTCAGAATGAGGCCTGACAGCAATGGTGCATAATGAAACGATGTGGTGTTTTGATGACGCTCTTTCGCAGCTTACTATTTATTTTTGTCTTGCTCGCAAATATCACCTTACAGATTAATGTCTGCTTTTTTCTTGTAGTCGACAACATGTTACGTTGCCATCCACCTCCTTTCCTTGGACGTTAGCGGCCTCTCCTCCACCGGTCTGGCGTCCATCAGAAAGCGGATACGTCGCCATGCTCGGCGTCTTCCACGACTCGAGTTATTGCCGCTCAGCGCTTCCTCCCACTCCCGGAACCTCTGATCGAACAGTTCGTGAGACATCTCCACAGAACCACAGAGCAGCCACAGAACAGAAACTGCGATCACTATGCTGCCTCTCCACACTCCGCTCAGCACTGATGACCCGCCTGCACTGAGCACCGTCCACCAGCCGTGACCCGACAGCGCCTTTCATCCGTATCCCGCAGGCACACACTGACCTGACCTGTCAAGCTCGGGGCAGTCGACTGCTGGCTACCAGGATCGGGTGGAAGCGGGGCGTTGGGTTGACTAAAGATGACATCCTGATTTCTAACCCGTGCCCCGTAGGGGGGGGGGGGGGGGGCCGAAACGGCCCCCCTGTCCTTTTCCGTCAATATCTCCTAAACGGCTGCAGCTATCGCCATCAAACTTTCAGGACTTCTCCGGGCATCAATTTTACACATTGTGACCAAAATGTTCCAGAGGCTATGATAGGTTGGCCATAAATGACGTCAGAATGACGTAATGTTCTGCCATTTTCGACCGAAAAAGTGCTTCGCGAGAAGAGCTGTCAGACCTACAGCTTTGAAGATATAGAAAAATGATCAAGCCATAAAAGGTGTGAAATCAACAGGCTACAAATCTGCAATCTCGGATTTTTAAAATTTTTGATTTCGACCCCCAAAAATGAAAAATGAAATTGGATATATTACCCAAAAAATCAAAAAAGTTTTTTAATTTTGGAAAAAAAACGGAAAATATATGATAGTACCTACCAGTCAGCCCAACGCCCCGCTTCCACCCGATCCTGGTAGCCAGCAGTCGACTGCACTGAGCTTGACAGGTCAGGTCAGTGTGTGCCTGCGGGATACGGATGAAAGGCGCTGTCGGGTCACGGCTGGTGGACGGTGCTCAGTGCAGGCGGGTCATCAGTGCTGAGCGGAGTGTGGAGAGGCAGCATAGTGATCGCAGTTTCTGTTCTGTGGCTGCTCTGTGGTTCTGTGGAGATGTCTCACGAACTGTTCGATCAGAGGTTCCGGGAGTGGGAGGAAGCGCTGAGCGGCAATAACTCGAGTCGTGGAAGACGCCGAGCATGGCGACGTCATCCGCTCTCTGATGGACGCCAGACCGGTGGAGGAGAGGCCGCTAACGTCCAAGGAAAGGAGGTGGATGGCAACGTAACATGTTGTCGACTACAAGAAAAAAGGCAGACATTAATCTGTAAGGTGATATTTGCGAGCAAGACAAAAATAAATAGTAAGCTGCGAAAGAGCGTCATCAAAACACCACATCGTCTCGTTATGCACCATTGCTGCCAAGTTTCATTCTGAGCTCTGAACCAATTCATCGCGTCTTATCTACATATGTACTCGTATATGGCTGTTGTTCGTCGTTTTTGCGTTTTACCTATAGGTAGTTTGCAACAACCCTAGGGAGTTTGCAAAGTAACTAGGGACAAACTACCTAGGGAGTTTGCAAGCTACCTGTTCGATCAGGTAGTTTGCAAACTACCTAGGGAGTTTGCAAACTACCTGATCGTTCAGGGAGTTTGCAAACTCCCTAGGTAGTTTGCAAACTAACTGATTTCTCATACTCCCTGTAACATATATATAGACACTAGACACTGAGCCTGCAGCATTGTGTAACCTCGCATACAAAACATTTGTTCGTCCTCACATTAAATTTTTGCCCAAAGTGTGGCTCCGTAGTAGTCCGTTATAAGCAATATAAGATCGAGAAGATTGAAACAGTTCAAAGAGCAGCTTACCACTCCAAGACAGTTGTGGGAATGCTGGTTGGTTGGTTTGGATTAACACCACCACATCCAGTGGACCAAGGCGCTAACCGGAACTCTCACGCTGTTCCAAGCGGTCATGCATTCCATCTGAGACACGAGCTGCTTTGTGTAAGTCGCGAAGACTATAATTTTGGGAATGCGTCCCTATAGATATTGTTAGGCAAGAATGTGACGCTACCACTCCGCGCTTGGTCCTGAAAAAGCACCATCTGGGATTATGACAAATCAGCACCCTTGGAGAAAGGCGACAACTTTCATGCCGTTATATCGTTAGAACAAGGACAATACACTTCTGCTCCTTCTGCTGCATTGTCGAAGTCGCCATCTGTTTAACCCTATTCCTGGCGGGCTCCGCCGGGACAAGAAACTGGCGGGGGGGGGGGGGCGATTCGGCCCCCCTTCAGATCTCAAAAACTACACATCGCAGCGACAAACGGTAAACGGCATCGGATACGCACGGTCAAGATCTACAATTTTTACTAAGGTCATTTTCAGGTCAGGTCAAAGATGACGTCACAGGGGTCGAAAAAGTCAAAATGGCGGCGCTAGATATGGAGAGAGTTTTTCTCGAATAACTTTCGAATTAGTCAAGCTAGGAACAAACTAAGGGCATCATCGTGATCCTCTCGTCAATCCGCATCGAATGATATATATGTTGACCTCGACAGGTCAAGGTCAAAGGTTGACCTCAGGTCACGTGACCTCGAGGTCATCATGTATATCATTCGATGCGTCTTGACGAGCTGAACACAATGAGACCATCCACGCGTCTGTATCTTGTTCCTGTACGGAGTTATTGGCCAAAAACCTTTGGTGACCTTTGATGACGTCACATGACCTCACAGCTGTCCAACAGCAAAACAGACCTCAAGGTAGTGAAGGTTGATCGTATATGAAGTCATGTATGGTATATGGGGCCATTCCGACCCGTTTTAGTGGTAAAAACAGGGAGTTGATTTTTCCCCCATTGACTTATAATGGGGAGGTCGCGAAACTGACCTGACCTTAGGTCACCGATATCAAAATTCCGAGATATACAAATTGCACATACTGGTACCCTAACTAAAGCCTGAAGAGAAGAAATTGATCGGTCAAAAACTCTAGCTCTGGCGTGATTGCAAACTTTTCTGAGGTAGGGTCACCAAACCGCCTCTGGTGACCTGACCTGAGGTCAGATCAACTCAAAATTTTCAGACATGTTGCGTAGAAGCCTTTTAGGAAAAGTCAGAAAATTTGAGCTTCCTAGCTCAACGCGTTTGGGAGAAATAACCAAAAAACCTCAGGAGGGCTCCTAAGGCCCCCCCCCCGCCAGGAATAGGGTTAATGGTCGCCTTCTGCGAAGAGCAACTCACCGCAACGTTCTGATTGCGGACCACCGAAGTCCGAAGTGTGGGCTCATCAAATGGATGCAGGCTCTGCCTCTGGTAGCTCATTATGACCAAGACTGCTAGTTTCAACCTTTCGGTAAAAGGGTGCCATTCAGCTGTAATGCGCCCGCACGCAGTCGTTACAAAGGCTAGAACTGGCAACATCCTATAACTCCTACTGAAGGTAGCCAATTTTCGATATTACGCCTATGACAGAGTATGACCATCGTGCGGCCACAACACGTGCGTTAGCCTCCCCTCCCCCAGTCCCCTCAGTCCCGGTTGTGACCGTCAGTGGCCTCACCGATCATGGGCGTAGGAACGGCTGGAACATACATAGTGGGTGCATGGGTGCAGAAATCCAGCGGGGAGCGGCACCCGAGCGAAGGCTCATTGCGAGTTTTGAGGGTGTACCATGTCGAAAAGGTACCGATAAGTGGCAAGTGCATTTGGAGGCATTCATAATGTCAATAATGACTACCGCAAAAAGTAAAAGCGGCTAACTTAGCCATTTTCGTAGATGTCGGGTAAAACTTTTTGACAGTGGATCTTCGGTATGTGTTCACTGTTCAATCACATATTCACATGTGCTCCATTTCTTCTTTCTTATTTGAGCACAAATGTAAGTTTTGAAGACCATCACAATACAAAATGCTTCGAAAGATGCCGATGGATAATGGGCAAAATATCCGGAATTTATCGTGCTGCATCAGCTGAGAAGTGAGAAAGGGGTTTTTGTTCCAGATTATTGTGGGTGCAGAATACATTGTCTGCACCCACTGGGGAATTGTTGCACACAGGGCTGCGGAGTCGATGGATTTTAGGGTGACTCCGACTCCGACTCCGACTCCGACTTCAAAAATCGACTCCGACTCCGACTCCAACTCCGACTCCGACTCCGGACGGTTCTATGAATACCCATATCATGATATTGAAGTTCATAATTGATACATTGGCGGATCCAGGGGGGGGGGGGGGCATTAGGGGCATATGCCCCTCCCCCCGACAGGAGCCTGGGGAGGGCATTCAGTACAAGTATGTCCCCCCCCCCGTTCAGACTTACACTTCTTACGCCTATACCGAGGAGCTAAATAAAAATGGATTAGAAAGCCTTCGTAGTAACTGCTTTAGTGATCAGAGTCGTTTTAGTAACCTCAATTTAGTTATCATTGCTTTATTTTGTTTACAAATATGTTGCTTCTTAGTTCTTACCACAGGGGAGTCATGCCGCTTCAACCCTTTTGACCGTATTGTCTAACGATGGCACTCATATTGCGCAAACCAGGATTCGGCCGCCGCCCAGGAATCGGCTCTGCCACCATTTGTGGCGAAGTTATGTACCAAAAACCAAACCCCTTATACTTTATGGCACTTGACCTGACCTCGGCGGTCACCGGTTGGTGTAAGACCTTGAAATCGGATACCAGTCGCTGTGGTTTGTAAAGACGCACACGCTGGCTTTTTCCGCAATGTTCTACCCAGACATGTGCATGGATCCGAGTGATGGATCTATGATCTCAGTGGATCTTGAAGCAAAGTACAGGTTGGGATCTTTGATCCCACCGGATCCGGCGTGAAAAATACATTTTGGATCTATGATCTCATATGATCTGACGATAAATTAAGAACATGGATCTATGATCTGAGTGGATCCCACCATGCACCACATTTGAAACCATGTTTTAAAGGGTTTCTATGCCAATAAGTGACACAAAACTATGGATTGTGACGTGCTATCACATAAATCACTAAAACAGAACGTTTGTGAGTTGAAACAAGCGCTTTTTGGGATATACCTATGTGTTGACAAAAAATAAGTGAAGATCTATGATCTCACTGTATCTCCAGCAAAAAATGAGACTCGGATCTGTGATCCCTACGGATCTCTCGATAAATTACAGAGCTCGTCGGATCCGAGATCAGGATCCGTGGGATCAGATCCCAGATCCATTTTCTCGGATCCATGCACATGTCTGGTTCTACCTCAATTAGGAGCGAAATGGCTAAGGAGGGGGTCTTATCTACCCCCTCTTTACCGTGTTCGCGAACAGTTCATGGACGTTCGTGAACTGTTCGTTGTTTGCTTACCAAAATTTGACCAATGACGTCACTTGTTCGTGAACACATTTGTTCGTAAACAGTTTGTTTATGTTTGTTTATTTGAAAAAATTAAACAAACACCAAACCCAGATACCTATATTTTTATCTTGCCTGAAACGATCCCATGTGCGTTCCAAAGGCTTTGCGTTGCGCCAAATATGCATTAAAAAATAACATGCAGATTTAAAAAGCAGGTTCTGGGGGCATTCACCGTCTTCTGCTTCTTTAGCTGTAAACGTTCGTCCAAAACAGAAAAATGACCGATTTTCGACAAATCTAATTTCGAGTGCAGTATCGTCAATCAAACAGGTGCAGTGCATGACGTTGAGCCATGCAGCCTTAACTCTGCCTCCGGAGTCGGAGTCGGTAAGATTTGGGCGACTCCGACTCCGACTTCGACTCCGGGCAGAACTGTCGACTCCAACCGACTCCAACTCCGACTCCGATTCCGACTCCGCAGCCCTGGTGGGTGCAGCTGCACCCACTGCACCAATGGTTCCTACGCTTGTCACCGATCATTGAAAGCTCTAATTAGCCATAGGTAGGGTAGGTAGGTACTAGGTAGGTGCCCTTGTGTCGGGAGTGAGACTCGAGGACCGAGGAGGCTGAATTCCTGTCAAAATTACAAAAGTGGTGCTGCAGTCTGCACCGAAAGACATCTTCCAGCAATGCAATGAACTAGCCCCCCCCCCCCAAAAAAAAAGAAAAATAGGAACGTAGTATAATAGTTAGGTACCTACTAATGTTCGAATTTGGATGCGCCACTGTGCTCGTCAGTCGTTTTATTTTTCTCTCTCTCTTTTTCTATTTTCTTTATTAACTCCAATCTCCATTCCCAAATAGTATAGTAGATATAGATTTACCGGTCAATAATAGCTAATTTTATTATGGAGTTAGTGCCTGCGGGCAAATATTAAAGGGTTTGGTGAATTTCCTTAAACTGGGTTACTAAGTGGCATTTCATCAACTTAGTGAATGTTCAGTAATTTAGTGACGACTGAGACGCTCTGACTGGCCTCGAAATGAGAACCGCGCGCGTCCGCCAGGTCCGCATTTCGAGGCCGCTGTTATTCACATCCGCATATTTACGTCTGGACAACGAGTTGCGGGGAAAAGTGCTGATTGTGTTGCAGTTTTAGGAGCCGGTGATTAGGCTGGATTTTTTGGTTACTTTTTCGTTCCGATTCATGTATTTCATAGTGTTTGGCTTTTGAATATTTTAGTTCTTTCAGATAAATATTACTTGCCTTACAACTTTTGTAAAAACGTTTCATTTTTTTGTAAGCCGACGTTCAGAGTCCTAAAAATACATCCAGCACTACAATCATTGTAAACAAACAAATGGAGCACACAACTTGGCTCTGTTCCAAGGCCATTTTTTAGTTTATCTGGTGGTTTTCTTGCTCTTGTACGTCGTTTTGTTGGATGTTTTGAATCCCTTAAGATTGACTTATATCATATTTAAGAAGCATGTTGACTGAAAACAATCTGAAGTATCCAGGAGGCTGACAGAGGTCCTGACTACTGAGCAATATCAATATCAAGTTGAACAAGTTATGAAATTTTGATTGATAAACGTAAGTTGATCGGGCTCATATATCAGCAAGGAAAAGTAAAATTAAAAGAGCTTATTGTCCAAAAACAAGCTATAATATTGCAGACCTTGGAGCAATACTGAAGGGCACGCTGAGCAGGATCATGCCAGAAAATGTTGACTGATGAGCGCATATTGATGTATTGGTATGAATATTGAATGATAACTTACAACAGCAAGATAAATTAGTGCTAACTATCAAGTTAAAATCTAGAATGAATGGACTTGGGCAGTTTTACTATGCTTAGTTGCTATGCAGATTGTAATGTGCATCAGGTACTCAGTGTCTGGCAAATGAAACATGCGATCATTCCATTGCTACTGGCCAGGAGAAAGCTTGGATCACTAAATCCACTTTATGTTGATTTTGATGTTAATCATCATCACTGTATTTCTTTAAAGGGACCCTCCCACCTTCAAAAAAGTTAATGAATTGGCATGAAAGTGATGTCGCTCGGTTCAGAAAGAGCAAAAACGAATATCTACCAAATTTCATCGAAAAATATTCACCGGTTTTCAAGATATTAGACTTTTACTTTTGTTTACTTTTTGGGATCTCTGCTGTTCCTAGCGACTTTATTTGAAAGTGCGGCATTTGTTGCGCGCAAAGCAGCATATACCACCGCGTGCTACCAAACGTTTTAGTAAAAGATTTAAAATGGTTAGATCTCCGCTGACGTCACAAATTCTAAGGGGGCATACCAATGCATTAGCCCCTTAGAATCCGAAAACTGCAAGTTTGAAATTCGATATCTCCGAATTAAAGCATTTTTCGATGTTGTGAGTGCCCAAACCGGTATTTTCAGGCCATGGCCACCAATTTGGCTATCTCAACTCAAATCTAATGTTAAGGTGGGAGGGTCCCTTTAAAAAAGGATTGTAGTAAAATTGTCAATGTGACAATCCATGCAACGATGTGATCATATTATGTGTTCCTAGTCATTCGTGATAGTCTAGTCATTATTGGTCCAATATACAATTGCAAAGCTCTCAGTCTCAGCATTTCTTCCTGTGGATGGCCAGCAGTGACTCAGAGCTTAGAAGTATTAGTTTTCTTCACAGGGCTGGGATAAAAAGTACTGAGGGTAATCTTCCACCAATGAACTCTACTTTGACATGGTATGAGATGTAGGCACAAGTAGGTAGGTGCTCAGTTCCTATAGTCAGTAGTTGTGTATGTTTAGTTGGGTTAGATTAGATCAGATTGTTAGTTTTTTAAATTGCCAAATGTCCATAAAAATGTGACCTGAGCAATGAGCATACCTGAACCTGACTAACCTGACAGCTGACCTAACCTCAATCATCACACATATTTGCAGCCTACCCAAGACCTGCATGGCAGTAGCACCCAGTTATAGGTAGGTACTCACCCTAACTCAATCTTACCTGCTAACCTTCAACTTGCCAAAAGTTAGCTCACATTGCCAAGCTGTGTCCAGGGAAACAGTCAGAAACAGAGGAACTGGCTCATTGGGTGGCTGGTGTGAGTCTGTGCATTTAAAGTGTTTCTTCTCTGAAGCTGCTCTGCACTGCTGTATGTCATGTTAGATGCTCAGAAAATGTGGGAAATGATTACTAAGCTACTTTAGTGCTTTGTTATAATGCTCGAGACATGAACAAGTACAGATCCTGCAGGGTACAGCTATGAGTTAGGTGCTAGGTGAGTAGAGTATGTTATGTGAATGTGCTGTTCCCTGTTTGACCGTAAGTATACAAACAAGCACAGGGTCACAGTTATATTCAATCTCCACATAAACATACAACAAAAACGGCCATATAGCCTAACTCCGAACACACCACAGATTACTTAAGCCTTTGAAGGCACAAAAATGTTTTGATTAACAGGACAGGTTTACAATATATCCTCTGTCCTTGGGGGATCTTGCTGCCAAGTTGAGGTATGATGACTGAATTTCAGGATTGATCAACCTTTTCTTAGCCACTGCTTATATATGAGAAAGACCAAATGCTTGTTTGTTTTGATTTACAGGACATGTATACAATATATCCTCTGTCCTTGGGGGATCTTGCTGCCAAGTTGAGGTACGATGACTGAATTTCAGGATTGATCAACATTTTCTTAGCCACTGCTTATAAACGAGAAAGACCAAATGCTTGTTTGTAAACTGCGTTGAAAATATAATGATGAATGATCCACCTTCAATTCTGACATGAAGGCACAAATGAAATAGTTCCCTCTCCTTTAGGAATACACAAAGCAAAATAAAGCAAATTTTAAAGCAAATTTTAGTGGATGGACAAGAGCAATTAGCATAGCTTTCCCTCAAGTTAACTTCTGGCCAAGGCCATATATAGTCTTCTGGCACTGTTGATGAATTACACTGACGATTATTCGCTTCATATTTTGTAACAAACGCGCTAAAACTGCAATATAACAGCACTATATGCTTCTTGACAAAATGCAATAGTATTAAAAATTTAGCCCTGATGGCATTCATTCTTGGTGGAAACGTAATTACAAAATATTTTGTAGTAACTATTAAATTCCGGCCGAAAACAGTGCACGGTTTAAAAAAGAATCATTCCAATGACGGTCCATTCTTGCGGTCCTGAAATCGCCACTATTTTCGGCCTCTCCAACGCAACTCGTTGTCCAGACGTAAATATGCTTCACATCCGCATCGATCCCCAGGTGGCGCGGTCAGGGTTAGCTGTCTCGTAATACAATGAAAAGTTGCTGGCGATTGAAGTTATGAACATCAGTTTGATATATTTAAGGTAATGAAACAAAAAGTAGCATATGTGTTTGCCTCTTTTTGCTTGAATACACAAAGTTTTCCTCAAACTTCCTTTGTTCTCGCCGACCCCACGCTGGCTCCTGAGCGCGCCTCTGCCGCGGGCCGGCTGCGCGGCGGCGGCGGCGTCGCCTTTCTCGTCCGTGAGTGGTGAGCGGGAGCGTGCGTCCACCAACCAGCCGCCGAGCAGCGCCCAGCCGAGCTGTCCATTCAGGAGTGAGGATTTCGGCGGCCACACCAATCGGAGCTGCATTGCCGCCTTCCTGACTGGTAAGCAACTTTTGATAGGCTCATTAGCTCTTTAGCCGATATAATTTCTGGCGTCATTGGCTGCGCCAGGGCCGCGGCGGCGTGGGAGCTTCGACTCGGCGCAAATCAGCTCGGGGAGCCGTTGGAGCATTTGAAATGGACTTGAAGTGTGGGAAATGAAAAAGGGCGAGCCCAAATGAGCTGGGGCTCTGGTACGGTGGTGAATGCGGACCGTGCATGTTGTTTCTCACTGCTGAGGAGATGTGATTCACAGAGACGAGATTCTTGTGTAAGATTCGAACAAGTTTATGTAATGCGGTGGCTTGTTAGATTAGGTACAGACGTTGAATTATTTGATTGCAAATTGCAATTGATTTTAAGTAACTGTGAATACGATTATGTCATGAGTGCAATGCACGCATCGGTTTTTCCCCATTTTCCCTGAGGGTTTGTGAGTTGTGACTGAGGGTTCAAACAGGGTGTGAGTGTGATATGTTGGAGCGCGTGAGCTGCATGCGAAGCACCGGCATTCAGAAGCCGGGAAAAAGCAGCTGACAATGAAATTGACTTGCAGCCATTTTTGACATCTACAAATTTTCTCAATATACCCAGTGAACAATGTGGCAACAGAAAAAGTATTTTTATGTGATAGAGATTGCCTCATGATTTTAATTGCTGGGCTGTCTCCCATTGCTGGCTGACACGACATGGTAGACAATTTATTCCTCTATAAAAATTATTTAGTTGCAATGGAGACAGAGCAGTGTCTTTTGGTATGCAGATGTTCGCTAAATAGCCTCGAGCTTCCCAGCGCTGCCCCACTCCGTCGCCGTTCAAGGTCATTGGCAGGAGCACAATCTTCAAGGACTGCTATTTTCCGGCTCTTTCCACGGTAAATAGCCCGTGGACTCCCTCGACCCTCATCATCACGTTTCATACCCGGGTGTTTGGGGCGAGGCGAGTCGGCGGCAGCTGCCCGGCGTGCCGGTTACCCACGAGGCACGAGCCGAGTTGTCCGCTCTTTGTTAGCGCTGCAACGGCCCCGGGGAGCGCTCGAATAGGGCTGGATGTGCCGGGGAGAGAGAAGGGACGGGGTCGCTCGAATTCGGACCGAGTTGGAGTGCGTGGTGTGTTATGGTGATAATGATGGTTTGTATTGTCAGTTTGAAAGCAACGGCATTGAGCCCGATTTTCGATGTGGTGTAAACATGCTCCCGTTCAGGCGCGGATACAAGGGGGGGCCATGGGGGCCATGGCCCCCCCCTTGGCCGATTTTTTTTCAAAAATAAAATAAAAAGTTAAAAAGTTAAAAAGCTGAAAAGGGGGCCTCCTGAAAATAAAGTGGCCGAAATCCGATGAGTTTTTTTTAACCTACCCACTTAGTTATTTCTTAGAAGACTAGCTGAGAAGACTTCTTTGTTAGAAGATTGGTAAAGCTTTTCATAACTTGGAGGTCTCTTATACTCACAGAGATGACCACTTTTACAGGGCCTCCTAACCTGCACAGAGGGCCTCCAAGCCTGCACAGATGTTGAGATGTTGCCTGAACAGCTAGATAAGCTCAATAGACGCAGTTTTTTTTGGGGGGGGGCCCAACAAGTGGAAGATGGGGCCTCCAACAGGTGGGATTATGGGGGGGGCCTCCTGGTTTCTAATGGCCCCTCCCTTGGAGATTTTCTGGATCCGCCCCTGCTCCCGTTGACAAATGCCAATTAGATTTTCACGAGAGTGCCTTATTATTTTTGAGCACCAAAAACACCAAACGGCATTCAGTTTATGCTCACGACATTCGCTATCTAGACGTATTGCAGAGCCAAAGTCCCGCAACAAACGCCGGTCGCCGTAAATACAGTCCATGCTTCGCCTGATATAAATACGGGGCTCAAGCACCGACGGCAACCGCCGCTTTCGCAGGACACCGACCGTCGCCGTTCGCCGTAAAGTTACCTATAGTACCTACCTAGTACCTACCTACCACATGTAAAGGGCAGACGTCTGCCCTTTAATGGGAGCGATTTCATGAAACATACGACACAAAAGTTGAAAAGTTCGGACATGTCGCTCTTTTCGAAGGAGTAAAATTGTGTCCGTCCAAGGCACTTTGTCCGAGTAGTTGCACGAATTTCATGCGTTAGCGGATGCAAGGGCCGTTTAGGGACATTTGCCTCTTCCGCAGCGTCGGCAATTTATGAATTTTTCTCTTCTTTTGTCATTATATGTGAAGGAAACCAAAGAATATGAAATGAAGAATATTATAATATAAAGAATATAAATAATATTATATGAAAAGGAAACCAAAGAATCTTGGTTTTAAAGTGTTTAACCCTCGCCCATGTAGGGGGGGAGGGGTTGGTGCAACCCCCCGAGGTTTTTCTTAGCTACACGCCGAACCGTTTCAGATAGCCTGCTCAAATTTTCAGTACCCTATGGGGCATCCTTTGCGCAACTTTTGGTATTTTTTTGTCAAGGTCATGTCAGGTCACGGAGTTATGACGTCATAAAGGGAACAACTTCCGGCCAGATTTACGCTAAATTGGAGATTGCTTCACATTGGTATAAATGCCGACCGACCTGACACACTGATGGGTTGTTTTAGAATCACAACTGGCTGATTTGACATTGGCACAATGTCCGTTGACATTTTGAAGGTTACTAAAGGTCAAGGTAAGGTCAGTGACCTCGGTTGACCTGTAATGACTTCTTGCACTTGTATGTCTTTTCGGGGTATTTTGATGCCCTGAATTCGAATTTGCTATCCATTTCAGGCATCGTCGGTTGTTTCTTGTAGTTCATTTTGGGTCAGGGTCGGGTCAGTGACGTCACACGCACGCCTGACGTGACCCAATGCCCAAATGACCTTGCAGACTTCCGATGCTCCCAACGCATCATTTTTAGAGTTATGACATCGAAATACACACCAAACGATAGAGAATTGATCAAGGATCACGATAGTGAATGAAGGTTTCAAGTCGATATCTCTTACCGTTTTGCCGCAATCGGCGCGGAACTATGAAAAAGTTAGATTTTTCCGAAAATTTGACCTTTGACCGGTCATAAGTAGGTCAAATGTTGACCTAGGACCAAAAAATATACCACCAATCGCGAGATCTCGTTGAGAGTAATCCGTTGGTCTTTTTTGCTAAGCTCTACGACGCTCCGTTTTCAAACGCCAGGGGGGGTCGCACCAACCCCCCCTGCATGGGCGAAGGTGGCAAAACACCGTTTACGGGCGAGGGTTAAGATTTGTTTTGAACGTCTCAGCCGCTCACAAGGAAACGAACTCATAGGTTTTGGGGGACAGCGGCTTGGGATGATTGTAGGTCTTGTTGAGAGAGTATACAGTGTGTCCCATAATTGACCGAACAGTTTGTCAGCGTATCTATAAGATCAGGAAAGAAAACAATTGCAGTTTTTCTTATTATCATCTGATATAGTGAACTAGAGCAGCTTGGAAATAACACATGTAACACGCTAGTTACAAAATTTAACGACAATTGTGGATAAATGCAAGTCAATCCTCGCTTGCGCTTCGGTTGTTTTACGGGTCTCCCGAAACTGGTTGTAAGCTGGGCCGGTTATCATTGGCCTCTTGCTGAAGGATATTTACAGATGAATTCGATTCAATTTATGTCTTAACTGGTCCGAGGCCACTGGCCATGAGACACTCTCTCTAAAAAAAACTCTGGCTGCACCACCGTTGCGTTGTTCTTGTCATCGGAAGTGGAGAACCTCCATGCCGGAACGTGGCGCGACCTTTAGCTTCTAGCATAGGTATTTGGTTTCCGAAACAAACCCGTTCATGGCCATTGGCTTCACAGCGTTTAGTTTTGTAATGTAATGCTAGAATATTAGCACAGTGGTACTCTCTGTCAGCACTCAGCAGTCGTGTTTGGAGTATCACACGAAGGTGAATGATTGCACTGTGGCTCAAAATGTCTCACACTTTGATTTTCGACGGGAGCCTGGCCGTCTCTGCTGTTGGGGCGTTGTCGCTATCTGACTTCCACACACGACTGCTTTTGGCGGTTCAAAGGGTTAATTGGATATTGGATATACGAATACCTTAATTGGATACTCATAAGACCACAAAATGTGTCTCTGTTCATTTTTTTGTTGAATATGATATCATTTTCGCCAACTTGCAGTGATTTGCGCGGCTTTTTCGTTACTATTGGATTATTTTTCATTCCGGAGGCCCAAATCCCAAAATTTTGTCGAAGACCGTGGTGAAAAATGGACTGATGTTTGGATACTAGCCCTATACCGTCGTTTAGCCTAGCTTACATGTGGATCGGTGACGTTTGCTGATCATGTCATGGCAACCACTCGCTTGGCTACTGGTGCAGTGCACGCTCCGTTTTTGCCCTGCCCAGGCTTGTCAACCATGTTATCTCTTGCTCTCTCTGGCTTCGCTCGCTGATACCGGGAGTTCCTAAATAAACAGTCGAATTATTTTTGCCTCTAGTGGCGTCAACTAACAAAACCACAACAACCAAATTGCACGTGATGATAGCACGTGCAATGCCATTTTATTTCATACCAAAATCAATCACTTTCTATCATGCAGCCGTATAGTACAGACATAAAAACAAAAATAGTACATTTCTATTTTGAGACAGAGTCAGGCGCGGATACAAGGGGGGGGGCCATGGGGGCCATGGCCCCCCCCCCTTGGCCGATTTTTTTCAAAAATAAAATAAAAAGTTAAAAAGTTAAAAAGCTGAAAAGGGGGCCTCCTGAAAATAAAGTGGCCGAAATCCGATGAGTTTTTTTTTTAACCTACCCACTTAGTTATTTCTTAGAAGACTAGCTGAGAAGACTTCTTTGTTAGAAGATTGGTAAAGCTTTTCATAACTTGGAGGTCTCTTATACTCACAGAGATGACCACTTTTACAGGGCCTCCTAACCTGCACAGAGGGCCTCCAAGCCTGCACAGATGTTGAGATGTTGCCTGAACAGCTAGATAAGCTCAATAGACGCAGTTTTTTTTTGGGGGGGGGCCCAACAAGTGGGAAGATGGGGCCTCCAACAGGTGGGATTATGGGGGGGGGGGGGGGCCTCCTGGTTTCTAATGGCCCCTCCCTTGGAGATTTTCTGGATCCGCCCCTGGACAGAGTCAATCGTTGCAACACAACGTAAGCTACGCCGACACTTAAAAGGGACCCTAGTGCCATCAAGGACCGTCATTTTAAGTATAGTTGAGAAGTTTTTGGCAAGAGGTAGTGTGGAGAACGTAAAAAGGGTAAATGTGGCCGAAAAAGAACCAAGAGGACGCCTCTAAACGCCCAAAAGGCACGAGAAGCCCTCCAGAGGAGCCCACAAAAGTCGCTCAGACGGCTGGGCCAGGAACTGGGCTGTAGCAAAACCACCGCTCACCGTTTGGCCAGAAACGACGTTCAGCTGTTCCCGTATAAGGTCTCCGTTCACCAAGCACTGTCGAAAGTCGACAAACAGTCACGGCTTCTTTACAGCGGCTGGTTTTTCTAGAAATTGCGAGCAGGACAATGAGTTCCTTCACCGAATCTGGTTCAGCGACGAGGCCCATTTTCATATGGATGGCCGCGTGAACTCCCAGAATTTTCGATTCTGGTCGACGGAGCCACCCGATTTGGTCGCGGAAGCCCCTCTGCACAGTGTGAAGTGCACAGCCTGGTGTGCAATGAGCAGCAGTGGCATCATCGGACCTTTCTGGTTTGAGAACGACGCTGGGGAGTCTGTCACCGTCAACGCTCAGCGCTACCGGCAAGTCCTAGCCAAGTTCTGGACTGCGCTGAACAGGCGGCTGGGTGGAGACAGGCAGCTGTTGGACCAACAATGGTTCCAACAAGACGGAGCCTCGGCGCACACGGCCGTTGCGACTCGAGAATGGCTGCGGAACCGATTCGGTTCGCGGGTTATCCCCCGCAGAGAGGTGCGGACCTGGCCCCCGCACTCTCCGGATCTGACCCCACTTGACTTCTTTCTCTGGGGTCACCTGAAGTCACAGGTCTACAAAAGCAACCCCAGAACCACAGATGACCTCAAGAGGGCCGTGTCGTCCGCGGTACGCCGAGTGCGGCCGGAGATCTGCCGGGCTGCGGTGAATCCGCTCGGCGACGCGCAGAGCTGTGTGTGGAGCGAGAGGGGGCTCATCTGGAACACGTCCTCTGTGGCTGCAAATGAAAAGACAGCAAAAAGAAGATGGTATCACGTGAAATGGCATCGACTATTGTGTACGTTAGAAAGTGATTCGTTTTTGTCATGCCTTCCATGCTGATAATATACAGCTTTTAAATACGACTGTTTATTTAGGAACTCCCGGTATAACTGCGCTTTGCTCACGTCTACCTGCTTGCAGATGAGCTGCTGGATTTTTCCAGCAAGAACCATGCCGAAAGTTCGTTTACAAAGTTCGGAACTGGATTTCATTCACCATGATTGCCTTTTGGTGGCTTAGGCTAAAAACGGGAAGGGACTACTCTTCGCTGACTCAGGATAATAATTGACTCAAGTCGTGACTGGTCACCAAAAGCACACAATCTCCAAGCTCGATACAGTAGCGGCGGAACACCTTCAATTAAGGGGGGGGGGCGGCACTGCCGACATTTGGTCCCATTCTTTCCTTGCAACGCCCATAGGGCTAATGTTAAAATGCCAAAATCAAAGGTGGCACGGTACCCCGGTGCCCTCCCCGTTTCGCCGCCTATGGCTCGATAGGTGAAGGATGTGTTGTAAAATTATGATGCTCTAATCTCATTAGAATCTAGCACAATCGTGCTTTTGGGAATACTACGTGATGGGCGCAAAATGACCTTTGTAGTAGTCGGCGCGCCCTAAAGCCCCAATTAACAAACAAATCGTGCTTTTGAAATGTTCGGTCATTTCTGGGATACCCTGTATATCCTCTCAAGGGGCGTCCAATACCCACCCCGGGGCTCTCTGGCTCCGCCAGTGAACCCATCCGTCGCGTGTTGGCGAATGGTGAATTCACCCCGGTATTTGCTCTCGTAGGTGATCACATTTAAATTTGTTACCTTCGGTCGTGCCAACGCGAACATATTTTTCGGCTCTGCTAACTTAACCCGGCAGGCGGTGGGCCTACCAGCCACCTTCCGCGCGGTGGGGGGGGGGGGCATTTTTTGCCCCCCCCCCGTATCTCCGAAACTACTGGACGGATCCGGAAAATTCAAACATCGTTCGATAGCCCTGTCAAATTTGTCGAAGGAAACAAAATTTCATTGACCTCGGGGTCACCGATGACGTCACAGGTCAGGTCAAAGATAAAATGTTTCACCGTTCACGGGGCTTCTAGGGAAAGCGCTATAACACCGAGTAAAACGCATAAATCAGCGATAAGGCGTCAGTTGTCTAGTACATATGTTGCTATTAGAGGTCACTGGTCATACCAGGTCAGGTCACAGGTCAGGTCACCAAAGGTCACCATTACCAAGGGTCACCACATGAGCCCAACTTTACTAAGATTATGCGATGCATGTTTTATGGCCAGTTTTTCATTTCCAACTCAATGGTGTTGGTTATAAGACCATCAGGTACGGTTTAGGTCACTTTCTGGTGGAGTCAGGTCAAGGTCAGGTAAAAAAAGGTCAAATTTCAAAGTTGATATTTTTGCATAAAATGGGTATCGGTTCGATGCAGCTTGTCACGGGGAGTCTAATGGTGGTCTTTGTTTTGCGCTACGAGGTCTAGAATTGCTAAAAATTGAGTTTGAAAATTTGACGTCAGCAATTTTGAACAGTTTTTTCGCTATAACTTGGCCAAAAAAAGATATCGATCTCAAATTTGGTATGTAGATAGAAGGCGGTAGGGACTATCACATATATTCCGGTTTTTTCGAAATTCAAAAAAAACTTTTTTGATTTTCTGGCTATTATAACCAAAAAATCTATTTTTTGATTTCGGGGGGTCAAAATCCAAAAAATTCGAAAAACCGAAATAGCAGTTTTGTAGCCCTTTTGGTTTCACACCTCTTATGTCTGAAACATTTTTCTGTATCTCTAAAGCTGTAGGCCTGACAGCTCTTCCCGCGAAACCTTTTTTTGGGTCGAAAATGGCAAAAATGACGTCACTCTGACGTCATTAGCGGCCAACCTATCATAGCCTTTGGAAAAAATTTTGGTCACCATGTGCGCTAGCTGCTCCCGGGAGGGTACTGAAAGTTTGGTGACGCATGGCGCAGCGGTTCTCGAGATATATTGGAAAAACTAAGGGGGGGGGGGCAAAAAATGCCCCCCCCACCCCCTGGAAGGTTAATACGATGACGCTCATTGTTGTGCAGCCTGAAGCAAACACTTCCTCATGAAAGTTGTTTAGTTTGCTGTCTATTTTTAGAAAAAAAATGACAAATTTTCGTCGATTTCGGGTGCTGAGAGAAGGCATTTCCCCAAATCCCCCTCCACTGGATCCGCCAGTGTTAGTGAGATAGTATAAACAACAAAATAGAAAGTAAAAAATAGCATTTGCTCAGAAATACCCAACATCGAGTTGATATCGGTTTCTTATTGGTTAACCAGAGTTGGTTGGTATTCGATTGACATCAATTCTTCTTCGAAATTTAGGGACTACGTTTTATGTCTTCGGCCTGGCCAGGAGATAGAGCTTTGCAAAACTTAGTGCTACGCACTGACCGAGGTAATTGATGAATGCTACCCGTCATGCCGATGCCGACGGTTTCCGTTCTCGTTTCGTATAACCCTACCTTTGTCCATTTTCTTTAGGAGCACGGGAGGAACTCCTGAAGCCTTGCCGACCGGGCGAAGAGCCTGCTGAGACCCGACTGTTCCCCACCGACCGCACCTGCACACACACCGACCCCCTACCATGGACGGGGACGGCGCGGATTTCATCGGCGACAGCAAGACCTACATGCTGGAGGACTCCGGCGACCCTGGTGAGTGCGCCTGTCCAGTACACTGTGCACTTTGACAACTGTTGGCGAGTGTTGCGTTTGTGCTGTCCATGACGCCATGAGTTAGTATGTGGTGTCAGCTGGAGGCTCGGCCACCTGTGGTCACAAAGTTCCCCGTTGCTGGCGCGTTTGGGAAACGAATACGCATTTGCACACATGTTGTGCTGTCTGGTATTTAATTTGCCCATTTTCAGAGAACCTTAGGGACAGACTGTTGCAGTATGGTCCAACATTGCGTGACTTGACTGCCTCCAATGATTAAAGAATTTACACAACGGTGTTACGTAATATACCGGCTACTGCCTGATCCGTGCCATGAGTACCCTGGCGCCTCATAGACGTGGTCTTATCTTTGACTGATACCGTTCTGATGCTACATAGGCTAGTTGGATTGCAGCATCGTCAAGTGTGCCTTTTTATTCTTTTTACTGAGTGTCTAATGATTACGAGTAAATTCCTCTGGCATGTCGCTGGAGAATGTTATGTGATGTGGCTTGCCGTATTTCGCTCGACGCCATTTGATGTGACGTGACCTGGCGATGTGACATATGGTAACGTCACGTAACGTCACGTTGTGTGATGTCACACTGTTGACGTGGGGTGGCGTTATGTGCTTCAGACAGCGGGGACGGAGGCTCCGGTGGTAACAAATCGGGAGAGCCCAGCAACATTCTGCGCGAGCAGGACCGGTTTCTGCCGATCGCAAACGTGGCGCGCATCATGAAACGCGGCATCCCGCCGAACGGAAAGGTAGGTGGGGGAGGTGGTGGCCGGTGGGGTGGTGGGTGTTTTTAACACGCGCACTGCAGGGGAGGGGGGTGTTTACAACCCCCCCCCTCTGGTTTTTTCGCTGTAACTCAAAAACCAGTGAAGCTACGACTTTGAAACTTTGTATAGCTGTTCATCAAACAATTTTACATCACCTCTGAAAACATTAGTGTTAGGTCATGCAAGGTCAGGTCACCAGGTCACGATAAGTGACCTCACCTCATAAAAAGTTTGACGCTGTGCTACATCCACACCATTTGACTGAATGCTATGAAACTTTGAGAAACATATTAGGAGACCATAAGGAATATTTTGTATATTTCGAAATTTTTATTTCTGTGACCTTAGGTCAGGTCACTTTTTGGGGCCCGGCATGCAATTTCGGACATAACTCGAGAAGTATGGGACATAGAAACGTCATTCTTTCACCATCCCGCTTATTTTATCAAGACGCGTCGATCAAGATGCAACTTGACCTAGTTTGGTCAATGTTTGACCTAACATGACCTCGATCTCAGGTCACCTGAGGTCACCAACGGTTTTTCTTCAATAATTTTTAATTGAATAGAGATAGAGACTCCGTTCGACGTTTATCGTGTTTGTCTCGTCAATGCGGATCGAATGATATGCAACATGACGTATTTCGGTCAGGTCATGACCTTGACCTGAGATCAACTTTTGAACTTGACCTTTCGAGGTCATATTATAAACCATTCGATGCGCCTTGACGAGCAAAGAACGATGGTGTGTGAATTATTTCTCTATCTCTTTGGGAAGAAAAGTTATTGCAGAAAAAGCATTTCCGGAAAATTTGCAATATTGATCTGACATTACATGACCTCTATAGGCTGAACCGTTGACATTAGGTCAAATCTGAGGACAGTTAAGCGAAAGAGCGTTTCAACAGCTATCGAATGCTTTTTTCGCAACTTTCTAGCTCATCTAGTTCCCGAGATAAAGCGGGAAATATGTAGGGATGTCGAGATCGCTAAAAATCGCAACATTTTGAGTTTGGTGACCTCTGCTGACCTCGTTTTTGACCTGAACCAAAAATGATCTTTGTATTTCTTGTAGATCTCATCTCAACCTATCCAACGCCGTTTACCGCTTGTCGCTACGTTGCGCCGTTTTCGAGATCTCAGGGGGGGGGGGTTGTTGTTTTCAACCCCCCCCCCCTGCAGTTCGTGTTCGGCTCAGACCCGCTGCAGTGCGCGTGAAAGCCGACTTCTGTAAGAGGGGAAATGTCGTGTATGATGGCAACGTGACTCATGGTAACGCTATCATCGGATATCGACCACGGATTAAAGGCTGACTTGCACACATCGTTTATCATGCGGAGTGCAATATATGTATGAGTCACTCTGTTGCTGGTCTAGTAAATTACCTATTCTAGAAAATGTTTGATGGAAGTGGCATAAATTGCCAAACCAACGGGTTTATCAACTCTTATTTTGCACAACTCTTCAGCAGGGTTGTGCTCGACTCAAAAAAATTTGCCGACTCGACTCATCATTCAACTACAGAAAGCCCTGACTCAACTCTGACTCAAACAAGGAGCTGATTTTTTCCCGTGACTCGACTCATGACTCAAGCGGCTCAATGGAAATATGAGTCGACTCAAACTTGACTCAACTTTTTTGTTGAGTCAAGTGAGTTGACTCAAAATTGACTCAGATAAAAAAGTTGTTGAGTGGGGGAGGGGGTGAAAAAATCCGGTACCAGGGCCAAGACTAAGTTGTTAAGCGGAGAAAGCTTATATATATATATATATATATATATATATATATATATATATATATATATATATATATATATATATATATATATATATATATATATATCTTACAGACCGTATGAAAACCCAGGCCGTTTGAAAACGGCCTAAAAAAGCCGGCCGTTTGCAAACCGCCTGAAATATCAGGCCGTATGAAAACGGCCTAGGCAGTTTGAAACGGCCTAGACAGTTTGAAAACGGCCTAGTCGGTTTTCAAACGGTCTGGCGAAGTAGGTACAACAGCCTCTGAAAATTGAACTTAAAGGATCCAGGCTGGTCGATGATCAGGTTGCATCCATGTGAATGCTTGCACATTCCATGCCGAATGACTCGTCTACATACGTCGAGCATTTTCTTACTGTGCTGATGCTCGGCCCGGCCGTTTTTCGACAATATTACTAATTATACAAGTTCACAGTCCGCCTGTGTACGGCCATCCAATTGATGGAGCCTGGTGAAGCCACTACTGGTGAGGTCTGGTGAAACGTATCACTACAAGACTCACCGATTATTTTGCGGCATAAAACGCCGGAGCGCGCAATGGACATCAGAGTTCACATCAGTGGCGCGGGAACCGGGGGGGGGGGGGCTAGCGGGGGCTGAGCCCCTCCAACTTTTCGGCTGGGGGGGGGGGGGCTCGTAATGTATTTGAGCCCCCCCCCCCCAGCTGGAGGAATCGAAATCGGAAATCTACCAACATAATTTCATAGGTTCATACATAGGCGCGGGAACCGGGGGAGGGGCAGTGGGGGAAGCTTGCTCCCACAGCTCTAGGGCCGTGGGGGCGGTGCCCCACAACTTTTCATGAGGTCAGGAACCGTTGGGGCAGCTTGTCCTCCCCAAATTAGGGGTTGTGGGTCACAAAGGAAGAAAGCATGTAAGTGAAAAATCCACCTCTTTCACTGGCTCGGCAACTCATTTGGCAGATTAAAACGTTTATTTCAGGTTGCAAAAACGGTAGTTTCTTCACTCAGCTGAGACGGAATACCTGACTCTTTTGCAAATATTTGCGTTTTTTTTTTTTTTTAAAGGCCAAGGTCTGAAAAATAAGTGGCCTAAAACCGGTGAGAAAACTAGATTTGGGGGTACCCTAGGTTGACCTCTTTTATGGTTCAGCCCCCCCCCCCCCAGTCTGGAAGAAGCTCCCGCGCCACTGGTTCACATAAGAGTCGTCACCGCGCCCGGTCGACCGCCGGCGGCTGGCCGGTGGCGTACGCCGGCAATACTTGACCATTGCGGTGGAAGGCGAAACTTTGAAGTCCGGGGGAAGCCCGCGGGTCGACCGGGCGCTATACGGGCCGGGTCTCAGTTCTGCTAATCTCTTCCTGACCAGACCTGCATTCGTCATCGGGAAAATCAGGGAGAATTTTCCGGAACTAGCGAGAATCATCGGGGATCACGAACGGTATCGCGATAACGAGACATGCTGAAGATAGGCGCTCAACAATAATTTTCCGACGGAGAATAACCGATTGGCAATATTTTTCCGGATGCCGAATGCACCTCAGGATTCCATGGTGCCATTGGTGCCATGTAATGTCATGAAACGGTCGTGCTTCAACAAACTCAACATTGTCCAGTTGTAACTTTATGCAGACCAGATTGTTTTTAAAATGCCTAGACCGTTTGCAAACGGCCTGGTGTCTGGAAAGTTGTCATACGGCCTAGACGGTTTGCAAACGGCCTGAAATTTCAGGCGGTTTGCATACAGCCTGGAATTTCAGCCCGTATTCAAACGGCCTGACTTTTCAGTCCGTTTGCATACTGACTGGGCTGTCCAGGCCGTTTGCAAACGGCCTGAATCGGGCCAGGCCGTTTGCAAACGGACTGAGTTTTCATACGGCCTGTAACATATATAGTTTCTAGAAACTTGAGTCAGCTGACTCCTAAATGTTTGACTCAACTCAATGTTAAAAGTTATTTTACTGACTCAACTCTGACTCAACTCAACACCTTAACCCGCGCCGGGCCGGTGCTCTGAGATTCCGGGCCGGGCCGCGGGGGTGTCTGAACCCCCCCCTTCTAACTCGGCTCCTGGGCCACGTAGCGACACGCGGTAAGCGGCAGTCGAAAGAACGTCAAAAATAAGGACGAAAACACTTCGGTCATTTTTTGGGTCAGGTCAAAGGTCAGGTCACCAGAGGTCACCAAAGGTAAAATGTTGACTATTTCAACATTTTGGAAACTGCCAACGGCTATCTCGGGAACCGATAGAGCTACAGCGCCGTAAAAAATCGCATTCGATAGCCCTTTTACAGACCTTTCCGAGTAATGTTCTCGGATTTGACCTCAGGTCAACGGTTTAGCCTCCAGAGGGCAAAAACTCTAAAAATAGTCGTTTTTACGAAAAACGTATTTTCGGCAATAACTTTTCACTCAAAAGAGCTATGACAGTACTTTTGCCAGTATCGTGTTCCTCTCGTCGAGACGCGTCGAATGAACTATAATTTGACCTTGAAAGGTCAACTTGAAAATTTGACCTCAGGTCAAGGTCATGACCTCACCGGAAAGGTCATGTTGCATATCAGTCGATCCGCAACGTCGAGCCGAACACATCTAAGGCGTTTTCAGCGCTCTAGCACGCCTCTATCAGAAGTTATCATCGAAAAACTGTTAGATTCTGTTCGTGACCTGAGATGACCTCGGGGACATACCGAGGGGTCACAGTTGCCATTTTCTGGTTCAGTGTGTCTATTTTACCTACATCCCGATGTTTGAGAGTGTCTAGAATAGCGTTCGTGCAAAACAGACGCTTTTCAATTTTCTCCCATTGACTTATAATGGAGAGGCCGCAAAATTGACCTGACCTTAGGTCACCGATATCAAAATTCCGAGATATACATTTTATAGATAGTGTTGCTCTAATCAATCGCTGAAAGTTTCAAGGCAATCGTTCAGTCGGTGTAGCTATGACGAGCATTCTTATTTTTTTCTGAGGTGAGGTCACTTGGCGTGACCTGGTGACCTGACCTAAGGTGACCTGGATCTGAAATTTTCACAACATGTGCGGAAAAGATGCATGAACAGGTGTGCCAAAAACGGCAGCGCTCCGCGCCGCCGTTTTTGAGATATCTGCGAAAAACCGCAAGGGGGGTGTTCAAACACCCCCCGGCCCGGCGCGGGTTAAAGGGACCCTCCCACCTTCAAAAAAGTTTATGAATTAGCATGAAAGTGATGTCGCTCGGTTCAGAAAGAGCGAAAACGAATATCTACCAAATTTCACCGAAAAATATTCACCGGTTTTCAAGATATTAGACTTTTACTTTTGTTTACTTTTTAGGGATCTCCGCTGTTTCCAGCGACTTTATTTTAGAAGTGCGGCGTTTGCGGCAGATGTTGCGCGCAAATAGCATATACCACCGCGTGCTACAAAACGTTTTAGTCAAACATTAAAACATCGTTAGATATTTGCGCTGACGTCACACATTCAGAGGGGTATTCCTCAGCATTAGCCCCTCTGAATCAAAATGCTGCAATTTTGAAATTCAATATTTCCGATTTAAGGCATTTCTCGATGTTGTGAGTGCCGAAACCGGTAATTGTGAGCCAGGGACCCCATTTTGGCTATCTCAACTCAAATCTAATGTTAAGGTGGGAGGGTCCCTTTAATATACCTGCCCGACTCAACTCTGACTCAACTCAACAGCTCAACATTTTCTCCGAATCGACTCAAATCTGACTCATTTGAGTCAGAGTTGAGTCAAATTTCTGACTCGACTCATTAGTCGAGCACAACCCTGCTCTTGAGACACAAATACAACTGAAAGTATCGATTATTTAGATCATAATCGCGACGCAATGCATCTTTTAACTCGTATTCTCTTCTGCCCTTCGTCAGATCGCCAAGGAGTCCCGGGAGTGTATGCAGGAGTGTGTCTCGGAGTTTGTGAGTTTTGTCACGAGCGAGGCCAGCGACCGGTGTCACCAGGAGAAGCGGAAAACCATCAACGGCGAGGACCTGCTGTTCGCCATGTCCGTGCTCGGCTTCGACAACTACGTCGAACCGCTGAAGCTCTTCCTGCAGAAATACAGAGAGGTGGGTGCTGTAATAATTCGGTAGTTTTCTAGGACTTGGGTTATCTGGAACGGGAGCCAAGACGTTGAAACGGATGTGCGGCCGGTTGAATCGATTTTGTTCTACTGTTCACTTATTCACTGCTCATGTCGATGTCCTCGTCGATAAGCTTACATTCTTGGAAACGTTTTCTGCGAATGTGATTTGATTTGACATTGATATGAGTCTCATAAACTGTGCTAAAGAAACTCTTGTTAAGTAGTTGGAAACAGGTATCGATTCTACTAAGAGCATGTCTTGCTAATGAGATTCACCCCACCTCTGTCTGTTTTCAGTCTATAAAAGGCGACAAGATGCCAGACCAGTTTGATGAAATTGAAGAACCCCAGTTCGGTAAGTGAATGTCTCTTGTGTTCCCACACCCGCTCGGTGACCTCGTATTGGTATGTTGTCCAGCAATGTACCGTTTTCCTCAGTCGCCCGGCCCGAGCCTGCCGGCGTGCTCACTGAACCGTGCTGCGCCGTTCTCCTTCGGCTGTCTTCGTCAAGTTGAAGTAACCTCACATAGTTCTATCCTATAGGTGGTAATAAACGCTTTTAAGCATCCATTTAATCACTTTGAGTTGATCTAAGACTTGCACCGTCCTATTCACTTACATGCAGCTTGGTTTCGGAATCAGTCTGAGTCAGCGTCGTCCCCAATGCAGTTAAACTGTGCAATGTGCAATTGTGCATAACCATTGCACATTGTCATTCTGTCATTCTCTGCGTCCCCTTGCACTCACACTATCTCTGCATTTGCCTCTACAGGCACCAACACCCTGGAGCCACTCAGCGAGGGTTCAGCAGGCGGAGCGACAGGCGGGATGATATACACCGCGTACGGGAATCAACAGTTCTAGAGCCGCCGACAGCGCCACCTGTCCACTGCAATCGCAGCTGTGCTTCTGCCAGCCGCCGCCAGGGTGTGCTGCTTGCCGGTGTGGCCGGCACGGAGACGAACGGACCGAACGAACTATGGTGCGCCGCGTGGTGGGTGCTGTGTCCATTGAAAGGTACCTGCGTTGCTTGTTTGTGAGACTCTCGTGAAGGGTTAGTTTGGCTTTAAAAGCCCGAGTCAGAGCCTGGACAGATTGGTGAGTGGACCGGCCAGCGGGCGACGAGAGCTGAGGACGGTGCAAAGCCGGCAGGACGTTTTTAGCTTAGTGTTTCCGCACACGCATCGCGTTGTTGATGTGCTAGCATGCCATTGTTACCATCCAGGAGGCGGTTTATTACCAAGTGATATTCGGGCGAAATTTTGAGTTCTCAAAGGCGAGGAACTCGTTTTATGATGAAAGAAACGGTCTTCGGTGCTACTCGTATTTTCTTGCAATGCATACCTATCAAACATTCGTTGAAACCAATTCAGAAAAGCGGAGCCCGTCATGCTTGTATGATTGCGTTCTGGAAGGGACATGTATCTTCCATCGGAACCTGTTAATACCTCTGTACATATGTGAATCGTTCTTG
Source organism: Amphibalanus amphitrite (assembly GCF_019059575.1). NCBI lineage: Eukaryota > Metazoa > Arthropoda > Thecostraca > Balanomorpha > Balanidae > Amphibalanus > Amphibalanus amphitrite. The sequence continues at coordinate 214,126 of NW_024881856.1, forward strand.
TTGGTTGTGTGAATAATTGTATTATTATGTCACATGTGGACACAGGTTTGAGAATGTCGACGAAAACAATTTGGTAAATATTTGACCGTGTTTCAGCGAGCAAAGGTGTTTCTCGATCGACTTGAATCTGAAGATGCTCTTGGATGTATGATGAAGCTCACGTGCGAATGAAACCGAAGATTGATGTTATAACTTATAAATACGAAGTAGGCCGGACGCAATTGTACATAATTTTGTACAAACCTTGCGATAAATTTACGATAGTTTATACGATAGTAAGTTAAAATACGATAAGTTAATACATCGAAAGTCAGAATCAAGCTGGTATTTCATAGGTTTCTCTGTCTAGTATGAGAAAGTACGAGTGGTATGAGTAGAGCCCTGCATTAGGGTTTTGGAGCAGTCAATAACATCATCGCAGCAAATTATATAACTGAAAACTGCGCTCTTTGCAAACCAGTGTGTTCAACTTCTTGCGTGATCAACTCCTGACAGTGCAATTAAACGGCATATCTGTAATTCAAAGGAACTTGTTTTTTCTCTAAGGTGCGTGAGCATGACAGAGTATAATTCGGGCTTTTCGTCCGGGAGTAGCTGCTTATTTTTCGCTTTTTTTTACTCATCGCGAGAAGTCAGTGGCCACTGGCCAGTGCGTTTTATACAAAATGAAGGACACCAAGGGCCTGGATGTGTGTCTCTATATATTTGCTGTGGAAGAATAACATGGCCAGACTGTTTTCTTCAGTGGATCAGTGGATCCAGTGGACCATGAGGATTCGGCGTTATACCTACGTTCGCCATTAGCTGGCGTTTGAAACAGTTTTGTCGCTTCGGTAGTGCTGTTCATTGGGGCACGGATAATCATCTTCCTCTACCCCAGTCGCGGAAACACGGGCTCACTCACAAGTCACTGGTTGGAGCACTGTATGTTGTGTGCGATGAAAGGACCGCACAAAACAAGCCATATCACGAACACGTTGAGGCTAGAGCTCACTGACCATACCATGCCGGTGGGGAAGTGGAGCTAAACACACCGGCTTTTAGGGTGTGTTCGCTGTCTCCTCGGACGAAGAAAATTCTATGTAGTCCGGTCAATCCCGTTCGATACCGGCAGCCAGGCCTCCGCCGAACTCGAACGGCATTGCTCGGACGACTTAATAATGTGAGCTGATTCGCGTGGGCTTGTCCCTAAGATAATTTTAATTTCAATTTTTAATTTTTATCGCACTTAAAAGTCTGTGCATTTCTCTCCATTAGAACTATCGACTACACCGTCAGTAATGGTGCGGGCATGCACGCAATAGATGTGGAATATAAAACCCGTACTACTAAGGGTACTTCCTATAAAATGCAATCCGGCATAAAAATGGCTAACAGACAATTACGTGACGAATATTACATACCAAACCAGATCATTATAAACGGCAGAAACATACACCACAGTACAGGTAACACTGGCCTTCCGACCCACGCAGTTAACTCGACCTCCGCTATAGTTCCACGTGGCGCACAGGTAAAAACCGGACCAATGCGCGGTGTCACCGCAGCGATTCAATCGCGCCCGGCTGATTGACACACCTGTCGGACTGGAATGGCATCGCGTGGCGCCCGGGCCCGGAACGGGAGACGGACCGGCGGAATTCATCACCCGATCTGTACCGCCGGATCGGGGCGATGTATGCAGCTGGTTATACGGCTCAATCACGTCACCAGACTTACATACAGTTGTGGTGGCGATTTTTGTCACGCCAGGTCAGTGGTCTTCGGTCTGCGAGTGGCCGTGTCCATTATTATATCGGCTAATAGTAAATCGGCTCCGAAAAAGCAGACTGGCGCTTAGTGTTCATTCTGCGTGTCTGACTGATTATTAGTCCAACAGAGTTGAAAGTTTGCTCCCTTGACCGCAATTCAATGACGCAGCAAGTCATCTATTGACCAACAACCTGACCCATTAATTTGACGGATGTCTCCCTTCTAGCCGTCTCTGGGTCGCACTCTCAGACGCGCACGGCACGGCAACATTGACCTATCCGTGACACCTCGACACCAACACACTACTGACAGCGACGGGGTCAGGTCGACGCGTCGATCACTTTGGCACGACGTCATCTGTGACAGCGTCGTTCGCGTTCCAGCACGGAGCACCTCGACGGCTGGGATGCTGAGGGGAAGCTGAGGGGCCGCGGGATGTAGATGACAGCCACCTGGTCAGGAGGCGAGTGACGGGGATTTCAGGCGACTGGTGATTTCAGAAATGGAACTGACCTCGTCTGCTTTCCCCCGTGGCGATTAGAATCCCATGGTAGCCCCAGCTCGACGTCCGTGGTCATAGCCCGAGTAGCCTCGCAACAATCGAACACCGTGGGTGTTCTGTTCAGCTAAAGAGGCACACCGACACCACCCTTCTGTCATTCCATAGACACCGCTAAAGAGCAAAAAATACAGCAGCAAAAACTCGTGACGGTATAATGAAAATATTTGAACACCTGTCCATCGGACGCTGCTGTGTGTGTTACGGGCGGTGGATTGGCACAGCGGGCTAGCAGCCCCTTTGATCGGGGCCGGGACGCAGTGGCGCACCCAAGGGGGGGGGGGCCTTGGGGCCCGGCCCCCCCCCGCTCGGTCATAATTAGGAGGCCCCCTGAGCACCGCTTAGGGTACTTTTACACTTGACTTTCCTGCCTAACCTACTATAATTCTGCACAAGATGCACTATCTGGGCAGAGGCCAGGAGGCCCCCTCTGGTAGGCGACCCTTGATGGGCAGGAGGCCCCTTCTGGATGTGAGGCACCTTCTCACAGGAGGCCCTATCTGGGCAGGAATCAAGAGGCCCCCTCTGGCAGGAGATCCTTCATGGGCAGGAGGCCCCCGAGGCACCCTCTGCACAGGAGGCCCCCTCTGGTAAGCGACCCTTGATGGGCAGGAGGCCCCGTCTGGCAGGGGACCTTTTATGCACAGGAGGCCCCTTCTGGATTTGAGGCACCTCTCACAAGAGGCCCTATCTGGGCAGGAATCAAGAGGCCCCCTCTGGCAGGAGATCATTCATGAGCAGGAGGCCCCCGAGGCTCGCTCTTCACAGGAGGCCGTTTCTGGACAGGAGCAGGAGGCCCCCTCTGGCAGGAAAGCCTTTATAGGCAGGAGGCCCCTCTGGCAGGACACCTTTTCTGCTTAGTAGGCCCCTTCTGCATGGGAGGCTCCCTTCTGCACAGATGGCCCTATCTGGGTGGGAGCCAGGAGGCCCCCTCTGGCAGGAAATCTTATACTGGGCAGGAGGCCCCGAGGTTTCCTCTACTTAGGGGCCCTTTCTGGGCCGGAGTCAGGGGGCCCCTCTGGCCTCTTGCAGGAGACCCTTTCTGGGCAGGAGGCCCTCTCTGGATGGGAGTCTCTCTCTGCATAAGAGGACATATCTTGGCAGCAGTCAGGAGGCCCCCTCTGCACAAAATGTCCTATCTGGGTAGGAGCCAGGAGGCCCCCTCTGGCAGGAGATCCTATATGGGCAGGAGGCCCCGAGACTCCCTCTGCACAGGAGGCCCTTTGTGGGCAGGAGCCAGGAGGCCCCCTCTGGCAGGAGACCCTTTATGGGCAGGAGTCCCCTCTGGCAGAGGACCTTTTATGCTTAGGAGGCCCCTTCTGGATGGGACGCTCCCTTCTGCACAGAGGGCCCTATCTAGGCAGGAGCCAGGAGGCCCCATCTGGCAGGAGCTCCTTTATGGGCAGGAGACCCCGAGGCTTCCTCTGCACAGGGGCCCTTTCTGGGCAGGAGTCAGGAGGCCCCTCTGGCCTCTTGAACGAGACCCTCTATGCCCTCTCCTGATGGAAGGCTCCCTCTGCACAAGAGGCCCCTTCTGGCAGGACTCTCTCTGGATCCCCTCTGGAAGGAGACCGTCTCTGGGAAAGAGGCCATCTCTGGATAGGAGGCCCCTCTTCACAAGAGGTCCTATCCTGGCAGCGCCTCGCCCTGGCAGGGCATTTTTCATAACGCGGCCTGGCAGAGGGGGGGGGGGGGTCGATGCGACCCCCCTCGCGATTGGATCCTATGGCACCTAGAAATACCAAATTTGGTAGGTAGGTGGCCCTCTTAAAATCCTCGTCCCTGTGCAAATTTGGTTGCTCTAGGTCAATATTTAGGGGTTTTTGGGAGGTATAATTGTAAAAAATTTGCTAAAACAGGTCAAAAGTTTTCGCTGATAACTTTTGATCTAATTAACCCGCGCCGGGCAGGTGCTCCGCGACTTCCGCGCCGGGCCGGGGGGGGGTGTCTGAAAACCCCCCTTCTAACTCGGCTCCTGGGTCACGTAGCGACACGCGGTAAGCGGCATTCAAAAGAGCGTCCAAAATAAGTACGAAAACACTTCAGTCATTTTTTGGGTCAGGTCAAAGGTCAGGTTACCAGAGGTCACCAAAGGTAAAATGTTGGCTATTTCAACATTTTGGAAACTGCCAACGGCTAACTCGGGAACCGATAGAGCTACAGCGCCGCGGAAAAGCGCATTCGATAGCTCTTTTGACGCTCTTTCGCCAATATGTCCTCAGATTTGACCTCAGGTCAACGGTTTAGCCTCCAGAGGGCAAAAACTCCAAAAATAGCCGTTTTTTACGAACAGTGTTTTTCGGCAATAACTTCTGACTCAAAAAAGCCACGACATTACTTTTGCCAGAATCGTGTTCCTCTTGTCAAAACGCGTCGAATGAACTATAAGTTGACCTTGAAAAGTCAACTTAAAAATTTGACCTCAGGACCTGACCGGAAAAGGTCATGTTGCATGTCAGTCGATCCGCATCGTCGAGCCGAACACATCTAAGGCGTTTTCATCGCTCTATCATGCCTCTATCAGAAGTTATTAGCAAAAAACTGTTAGATACTATTCGTGACCTGAGATGACCTCGGGGACATCTCAGAACGAGGGGTCACACTCCGGGTCACAGGTGCAATTTTCGGGTTCAGTGTGTCCATTTTACCTACATCCCGATGTTTGAGAGTGTCTAGAATGGCGTTCGTGCAAAACAGACGCCTTTCAATTTTCTCCCATTGAATTATAATAGAGAGGCCGCAAAATTGACCTGACCTTAGGTCACCGATATCGAAATTCCGAGATACACGTTTAATAGGTTTTTATACACGCTTTTATAGGATACACGAGATACACTGTTACTCTCATCAATCGCTGAAAGTTTCAAGGCAATCGTGCGGTCGGTGTAGCCATGACGAACATTCTAATTTGTTTCTGACCTGACCTTGAGAGACCTGGGTCTGAAATTTTCACAGCATGTGCGGAAAAGATGCACGAACAGGTGTGTTAAAAACGGCGGCGCGGAGCTGCGAAAAGCCGCCGGGGGGGGGGGGGGTGTGTGTTCAAACACCCCCCGGCCCGGCGCGGGTTAAGATAGAGCAAAACAAAAGCACCAGTGAACTCAGCACGTCAAGGCGTGTCGAATGATATACTTTTTTTGTTTGCTTAAGTGTACTTAAAAGTGTAGGTATTAAAGTGTACTTAAGTGCACAACTTAAGTAAAACTTAAGTCTTAGGAATGGTTGAAATGCTTAATGTTGCATAATTCGACTCAGCTGTTCAAGAGGAACAGAATGATACCATTTTGAAACCTGTTCTATTATGTGACAAGTTATCGGCACAAACGTCATTTGACCTGAGTTGACCTCATTTGACCTGAACCTTAGATAAGTACACCAAACAAAGAAACACCGAGTGATATTATGTTAAGTACTGTGGTATCAAAGAACAAAAGGGATACAACGAAGCGGACATCTCTATATTTTCCGAATAGGAGTTATTTGAATATTTTCACATAGGCTTAACATTACGACGTAATGACCCCTAACTGACCTCAGGTCAGTGACATAAAAAACGAACTACATATTATACAGCTCGGTGAACTTAGCACATCCTGAAAGTTTGAAGGAAATCAGTCCAAAACTGTGCGTTGGACAGGTACATAAAAAATTAAATTTGACCATAACCTTGTACCCGTTTTTCTGACATGGTGGCCTGACCCAAGGTCGACCGGACCTGAAATTTGCAGATCACATGAAAAAAGGTTGCCCCATAGGTTGTGCCAAATTTAGCGGCGTTGCGCGCCGCCAATTTTACGCTATCTTTGAAAAACCTTAGGGGGGGGGGGTCGCATCGACCCCCCTGCCAGGGTGAGGGTTAAGCTTTACTAATAACGCTAAGAACGTCACCAAACATACAGAGGCCGTCAAAAAGTAAGCCATTTGGAGGCCCCCTCGATAGAGAAAAGGCCCCCTGGCAAGCGGAACACGGAGGCCCCTTTGAGCCCGGGCCCCCTCCCCTGGAAAATCCTGGGTGCGCCCCTGCCGGGACGGGAGCCTGACGAGCCGCCGCGCGGCTAGCAGCCCTATCAGATGGCTGTACTCAGGACAGACAGCTACTGTCACACCATAGAGCCATTGATATGGAGATTATTTTAATGGCAATTTAATTAGGACGGCGTCGTTTTTCTTACTAAATCCAAGTCGTTTCTTTTACATTCAAGTTGTCGTCAATGTCGGCACTCCTGGTCACGTGATAATGGGTGGCGGCGTAGAAAAAATGTTTGCATTATGCATGTGTCATGTTCAGCTGTACGATCTCGAAACACTTGGTCGGTGCCTAATTGATGTGAAGATTTAACAATGCACCTAAAAGAAGTAAAAAACAAGAATAGGTATTTGAAGCTCCGGATAGTCGATGAACACTGTGGGGGGGGGGGGGGTCCCGGGCCCCAGCGGGGCCCGGGGGATGTGTTGTGAAGGGGTGTGAAGGTGTCCAGTGTTCAATGGACATTGGGCACCTTCGATATCTTTTTCAGTAAAACATGTCATCTGGAGTTCGGAAATAGGCTTCCGGAGGCTGGCTAGAACGCAGCGTTTTACGCCTCTCCCATCCTTCCCGAGTCGCAGTTCGTGGATCGTTGTCGCTTTCTGCGCGCTATCCATCGGATCGATAGCCTTCCAGTTCCGCAGTTCACATCAGTCTGACGCCACGAGCAACTTCTACTGCGCCTCCCTGAGGAAGGCTCCGGCCGGCCGAGGGAGCCGTCCCAGCGCCGCGCCGGAGCCGTCCCAGCGCCGCGCCGGAGCCGTCCCAGCGCCGCGCCGGAGCCGTCCCAGCGCCGCGCCGGAGCCGTCCCAGCGCCGCGCCGGAGCCGTCCCAGCGCCGCGCCGGAGCCGTCCCAGCGCCGCGCCGGAGCCGTCCCAGCGCCGCGCCGGAGCCGTCCCAGCGCCGCGCCGGAGCCGTCCCAGCGCCGCGCCGGAGCCGTCCCAGCGCCGCGCCGGAGCCGTCCCAGCGCCGCGCCGGAGCCGTCCCAGCGCCGCGCCGGAGCCGTCCCAGCGCCGCGCCGGAGCCGTCCCAGCGCCGCGCCGGAGCCGTCCCAGCGCCGCGCCGGAGCCGTCCCAGCGCCGCGCCGGAGCCGTCCCAGCGCCGCGCCGGAGCCGTCCCAGCGCCGCGCCGGAGCCGTCCCAGCGCCGCGCCGGAGCCGTCCCAGCGCCGCGCCGGAGCCGTCCCAGCGCCGCGCCGGAGCCGTCCCAGCGCCGCGCCGGAGCCGTCCCAGCGCCGCGCCGGAGCCGTCCCAGCGCCGCTCCGGAGCCGTCCTACTCTACCCTCACGCCACCCATTGCATCATTTAATATTCATAACCTTCCGAAACGGGTGAATAGTTCTCTGCTCACCCCGGCTAGCCGGCTATCCAGTTATCTTCGTTTTGCAGAGGGCTGGCCCGCCGGCGCCAGTAGTAAAGGTGAATGCAAATGACGCGCCGTGAAATGGTGGCGGCTCTTCTGACAGTGCCGCCGCCCGGGCCGCTCAAAAGAGCCACTGTCGGCTCGTCACAAAGAGTCTGTCACCGACCTGGTCGGCCCAGAAACGGCGGCGCGTGATCGGAATTCGATCGGACTCACGCCCGGCGCAGAGCTGGCTCTCCGTCCATTGATAGAGGGGAGAGAGCCCGTTTCTAGTAAGCTGGAAAAGTGGGGATGATTTCGTGTTTACTAGACGTGCTCACTTTCGCTTACTTTATATTTTGGCCATGTCTGGTGGGTGACGCAGAAGCTTGCCTGAATGCTCCCTGATGGTGCAGCAAAAGATCAATAGACGATGTTTGAACAGGAATTCTGTCAGTCATGGCGCGGAAGTTTGTGAGCGGCTGTGCCGTATGATAATGAAAGTCATCCAAAGCTTTATGTTTCTCTTGCATCGAATATTTACGTCTAACCTCTTATCAGAAGTTGCAATCAAAATACCTCTTTTAACACTGAAAAAAGCGCGCGTAATCACGAAATGATACCGTTAGGTATAAAAGTTATTTTTTGTTTCCACACGTCAGGTAACATGGTTGTCTGTCATCAAAAAGTGAATCAATTTCGGCTCATTATAAGTATCAATTCTTTTTGCTGTTAGCAGTTCAACGTGAGATCCCCGGCTCAGTTGAATTTTTTACATTTCCAGCCTTTTCCGAACAAATGTCAGGTTCCCATTTCTCGTCACCCTAAAGTCCGATTCGCTGATCCATCACACGTTGTTTTGATGTCGGCCGATTTCCCTCATGATGTAAGTGTCACAAGAATGTCCCATTGGCGGCACTCGGCGTGGACCGTTAGTTTTGGGCGCTGGGACCGTCCCCGGCTCTGCCCCCCGGGTGGTCGGGTCTGTCCCCCGCCAGGTCGGGCCCACCTCCTCGCATGCCTCAGCACCTCCTTCTTCATCTGCTGGCCCTCTGATCTCGAGCCGTCCGGCGTCTCCCGTCCGCTCACCTGCCCCCCCCCCTGGACCCCGACCCCCTCCCCGGACCCCAGCGGACACCTCTCACACGGTCCGATACCTGCGTGGGGCGCCCGCTGTGACCCTCTGTCCCACCCTGTCGCCCCGCGTCCCCAGCCGGCCGACCATGTTCCGCGCCCATGTCCCGCTCCCCGGCCCCGCAAACAGGCGCCGGCGAATCAAAGGCCCGACCCTGTCCCCTACCGGTGCCCACGGCGCTCATCACAATACCTGGCGGGGGACCCTACACCTCACCTCGAGAGGGACTTCCGGACCGGGGAGAGCGGCGGGCCAGCCTCAGGCCAGCCCCGGGGCGGCGGTGGGTCTCCCCTCCTCGGCCCCCGCGCGCCGCCGTTCAGCCGCCGCCGCCGCGCCGACCGCGGTGGGCAGCCGGCCGCCGCCTCCGGCCCGGTCAGTCTCGCGCAGAAGGTCGACGGGTGAGGTGGTGCCGAGCTGTCTCGTAGGAAGCGCCGAGCGTGACCGAGCAGCGCCGAGTGATACCCCAGGGAATCGAGAGGAGACAGACACGCGGAGGACAGGAGAATTACCGCACGTGGCCGCTGAGGGAGATCAGACTAAGGTGAGAGCGACCGAGGAATTTGGGCAGGAATGGCCGCACATTCTGGGGTTTTGCTCAGAACTGGGACCCTATAATATTCTTTCAGCTAGGTAATGGCTAGCTATTAGCCCAGAACAGCCGCTATAAGAAATTTGCTTTCTTTGAGGAACGCTGCAGAAATGGCTTCCCGAACGCAGCCGTTGTAGGGATAGTTGAGTTCTTGTGAAACTGTTACATGGCGATGACCGATGCATAATGATTGGGTGGTTCTACATTACTTGCCGCCGATTGTATACCTACACTGTCCAGTTCAGCAGACACGTTTGCCTACTTTCACTAGGAATGCACACGTTTCCACAGTAAACACCGTGACATGCAGCTACATTAGAAAATACGTCATCGAAACGTCGGAGGAATATTCTGAGCCAGTTTCGAGGAATGTGCAAATGTTACATCATCGATAGACATGCCAGAGCTCACTGCTCACTACCCGTAAATACGTCTCGATGATTCTTCGTAAACTAGTGAACGATTATCGGCTGACACAGGCTGTGGAATGCCAACTAATTTATGAAAGCCACGTGCTCATGACCGTTTTTGCAGCAAAACTCATGAATTTGCTCGTAAATAATGAGGGACGGGCATGACGACCCCTGCTAACGCTACTGCGTTGAACGGGAGGCCCCTTCTCCCTAAAAACAGAAAACACCACCGAATCATAGTCTGACGAGTAATTATATCCGTACCGGGGCTAAATTCGGAATTCCTTCAACAAAAAAGGAACAACACGTGGAAACTTTGAGTTAGTGCTGATTGGACTGTCATATAAACAATGGAGGAACATGGTAAAGTCGATAAGTCATTAACATTTTATACTATGAGCGGGAGCAAGTAAAGTAAACTTTGACCGTGGATCATATTATATTGCTACTGTAGTTAACTTTTATTTCATATCTTATTCAATAAGACCTTGTAGAATGTATGTAGGCATCTACTTTTAGAAATCAGTTGATTCCGTACCAATAAGATCGCTCATGGGGAGAAATGTTGCCAAAATAACAGTACCTACATTGGCTCCAGGGATAGCAGTCGCGGTGACAAGTTTACTCACGTATTCACTGTAACGTTATATTGTTCCGATAATGTATTTGGTCACTAAGGCACCTTTTGGCTATCCACATACCCTATGTACAGAATAAAGTCAGCATAAGGTCACCATAAAAGTAGCATAAAGTCAGGCCAGCTGTGTGTAAATTAACGACCGATACCCCCGAACCCGATTACGATACGCTGACGAAGCTTTGTAATACAATTCGAAAGCTCCGACCCGAACGATTTCTTGTGGAGTAGGTAAAGTCCTCATTCAGTTATTACATTTTTTTCGTTTGTTACTCCTATATTCGTATATTACTATATACATTCAAACAACTGCAAATAAGGTGGGCTGATTAGAGGACGGCCAAGGATATCTCCCACCCCTGCACATTTTGTGACTGCATTGGGAGTAATTGATGCCGAGCGCGCCTATTACGCCTACCTATGTCAGCAAATGGAGCACATGGAGCCGATTTAGAGCGGAGATTACAGCTGTCATTCTACGGCGCGCCCGGTTAGCTGACGTGAGACCGCAGTCCCCACTGCAGGTATTGCTGAGTCCCTGCAGGGTATGATGAATGGCAGCCGTCGCAAAGAACGGATGAGCTGACATACTCGTAACGCTTATCGCCTCACCGGTAACGTTCGGACGTTTACATCAGGTGACGCTTCCGCTACCAAAACCCGTTGTTGCTAGGGTGGACGTCTTAGCGAGCTTATCGGGGTCTAGCTTCGTCTCTGCGTCAGGTAACCCTACCCGCGCCGGGAGTAGTGCGCTCTGCAGAGCCGCAGAAGGCTGACACTTCGGGCGCAATCTGCCGCAGCTTGCATTTCAATTTATGTCCCGTGCTTATATCAGGACGATGAGCTTGATCGCTGCGGCCGTCCGCTGCAACGGGCGTAGCTGCCGGAGGAAACGCAGCTTCAGTGGTGAACGGGACGGCCGGGCATTGTTGTCGGAGGAAACAGAGCTTTATTGGTGAACGGCTCGGCGCTGGCAGCGCTCTCCGTCTGGCCCGCCAACACCTCCCGTGAACGGGGTATCACCTGCGGTTTACGATCAGCCCCGCCGTGTTACGCATCACAGCCACTGACGCCGGCTTCCGGGCGGCAAACAAAACTCTGTCCGGCGTAAAATGATGATCCGCGTGTCTGGCCAGCGCGGCGGCCCGGGCGGGGCGAAACTCAGTGTTACCAGTGTGAAAATGAGCGGGTTGGTGACTAATCACCCAATTTTCCACCGATGCAGCCGTGCCTGTTTATCACCGCAATCGGACGAGAATGCGATTTGCTGTCGCTGAGCGAATCTGCCCGAAAGTTACGCGCTCCATCTGTCGGCTCTTTGCCGTTCCTACGTCTACCAGAGAGAACATCGCTATTACATTTGTTGGAAGGAAAGGCAACTGTCGCAACTGTGGTACCGAGCGTCGCAGTATTAGCATCGCCCTGCGCGCTGCGCGTTTTACTCCCCTCGCGCAGCTGCGAGGGACCTTGGCGTTACACTCTCGCCCCTCTGCACTGATGGAGGGCGCCTGATGAGATCACACCGTCCCTCGCACAGCGCCGCGCCGGCCATCACCTGCAATCGGATGGGATGAACGTGTTGAACATCAGTTTGTCGAGTGTAGCGAACGGGCCGAGCGGCGGGCCGGCGCGCGCTGTTTCTCAGGGGCTGAACCGGCGCAAGGTCGGGCTCGTCAAAACGGTACCTGCTGAATCAATGTAAGCCGAAAAGGTCCGAGTTACGGCAGACAGTGTGTGCCATAAATGGTGAGACATGGCGCCGTGGCAGTAACGGTCTCTGACAGAAAAAGATCGGTCATTCATGCCTGGTGCTGACGCCGTGAATTGTGGAGGATTTAAGTCTTACAGAATCTTGCTGTGGTTTGTCGGTTGTCAGAACATTATTAGGGATGACATCAGGAGTGATTGATTATGCTGCTAAAACATTTACATTGAACGATGCTATGTTCGTTTCAATTCCAATCGTCGCATTGCACAGCGCATGTCGCACGCATATCGCATTATTTTTGCATTCTCGGCATAACGTCCAATGTGAGACTCATTTCACATGCTGAGACTGGAGGTAATTATCGTCGATACCGAAGTCGAAACTGAGCTAGCTATTTCCCCGTCTGTGGGTATCGACCACATTCCAAGTCAGCTTTATATCACCCAAAAGACAGCCAAACAGACAGAACGAACCAAATGTCAATCTGTGGGCGTATCTGTGAAAGAACTTAATGCATTATCCACACAATAGTGATCTCTCCATTATTCCCTTATCTTTGTCGTTTGGCTGTGGGCGTGCGTGGGTAGGACAGCGGATGTCATAACGAAGTAGACTCGGCTGGGCACACAAAGAGGAGCTGCGAGGCGTCTCGGTGGCGCCTCGGCACGGAGCGTTTCCTGGGTGTCCCTCCTGGTGACCGCCGCCGCCGCCGCCGCCGCCGCCCTGGCAGCGGCGGCGGCGGCGGCGGCGGCGGCGGCGGAGCGTAAAGTGCAGCTGCTGTCGCTCGCCGCCCGCAGCCGACGTCCTGGATAAACTACCGGGCGGTTTTGTATACGTGCGCCGGTGGGCCAGTGACCCGTGTCAGCGTGTCAGTCTCTCGCTGTCTGCCCCGTGACGTTCAGGCAATCAGCTAAGATCGGGAGGGTGAAAGCCTAGTCAGGACAGTATGACAGCATATCTATTTGTGCCCCGGATAAAGTCTGTTGAAGATAAGATCCACTATTATTCATCTAACTATAGTATCGATTTCGGCGGCGCACTGCGCACATCAGGCACCACAATCGTTCAATCAACATCACATCCAAACGACCAATCTCGGCCGTCACCTTATACGTTTATCACAGCCGCTGACAGTTCACTGCAACATAAATACGGCCAATGAGGCTGCCGTACGCTCAGTATGCCCACCGGCGTCGGCGCGGTCCTCGTGCGAACCTCCGCTCTCCCGGTGTGTGACCGCCGACGTTGTCCTGTTTCAGGCTGTGAGGACGTCAGCTGATGGCCGGCGGGTGACGTCGAGCTAACGCCATGACCAGCTCCACGCTTGAGCTCATCAGTCCGCGGCCGTACTACACCACTCAGGTGAGAATCCGATCGCGCGGCTCTCACCTCTCACCACGCGGCTCTCACCGCACCAGCCAGCCCACACGTGGGCTGTTAGGGTTGAGTTTGACAGGAGACCACCCAGCCTTGGCGTTTTGGTGCGCTAAGGACCTTGCGTGCTGACAGGTCATGGCAGTATTTTCGTGTTTTATTGGTCCATCATTTTCGTCAATAGTCGCCGACGGGCATGATTGCATGTGATATGCTGATTCGATGCGTGGTAAAATATGAGTTAACGGAGCGTTAAACTGGGTATCAATAGCTACCACACCGTGTATTGCTTTACAGCTGCTTAGTTTGGAGATGTGATACGGAATGTATCCTTATTTTATACATAAGGCTTTCTACGCTTATGGCCTCACAACCGTTAAAAACTGATTTTTATTACACCCAGTTTGCGGTGCTCTTTTCCGCTCGATCGCTGGCACCCTGTTAACGGAAATTATTAGTGAGGATAAAGCTGAGACTTATTTCTCATTTTCATCGATAATATATGTAGGTAGGTATATTTTTTTTGTCTTCGAAATCGTTAGTGCTCCAAACGTTAAAAGCGTTATCGCACGAAGTATGAGCCACTTGTTGCTTAGAAAGGCCCTGTCTCATGAATATGTTCCACTGCACCTGCTCCGAATTCATAGCCACTGTCTCACCACACCTCTCTCTTCTCGGCAGGTTCTGGCCTCCCTGGCAGTGGCCATGGGTCAGCTGGCGGTCGGCCTCGGCAAGGGGTACAGCTCGCCGGCTCTCCAGTCGCTGGCCGGAGCGCGCGAGCACGGTGGGCTGGCCATCAGCGCGCAGCAGGGCTCCTGGGTGGCCAGTCTGTCGCTGCTGGGCGCGCTGGTGGGCGGCCTGCCCAGCGGCCTGGCGCTGCGGCTCGGCCGGCGCCGGCTGCTGGCCGCCGTCAGCGTGCCGTTCGCCGCCGCCTGGTGGCTGGCCGCCGGCGCCGGCTCCGTCTGGGAGCTGTACGCGGCCGCCTTCATCAGCGGCGTCTGCTCCTCGGTGGTGGCCGTCGTGACGCCCGTCTACGTCAGCGAGATCGCGCAGCCGGCCGTGCGCGGCAGCCTCTGCTCGCTGACCAAGGTGGCGACCAGCGTGGGCCTGCTGCTCAGCTACAGTCTGGGCGTGGCGCTCGACTGGCGCCGGCTGGCCATGGTCGCCTCCGCCGGGCCTCTGCTGCTGCTGCTCGGCTGCTGCTGCGTGCCAGAGACGCCCAGCTTCCTCATGTTCCGCGGCCGGGACCGCGAGGCGCGCGCGGCGCTCCAGTGGCTGCGCGGCCCCTCGGCAGACATCAGCTCCGAGCACGACGTCATGCGCGCCAACATCGTCTACATCAAGCAGGAGCAGCCGTCGTGCGGAGACGCCTCCCCGGAGCAGTGGCGCGCGCTGGTGCGGCCCGTGCTCGTTACCACCGGCCTCATGTTCCTGCAGAAATTCTCCGGAGTGCACGCGTTCAGCTTCTACGGCGTCACCATCCTGGACAAAGTGCTGGCGCGAGCGAGCGCGCAGGGCGCCGCGGCCGTGGTGGCCCTGCTGCAGATCCTGGCCGGGCTGACGTCCAGCGTGTTGATCGACACGGTCGGCCGCCGGCCGCTGCTGATGGTCAGCAGCGCGCTCATGTCCGTTTCGCTGGCCGGTTTCGGCACGTTCGTGTACGTGGTGGAGCGGCTGGAGTGGACGTCGGCCCAGCAGGCGCCGTTCGACTGGGTGCCCATGTCGTGTGTGCTCGTCTGTCAGGTGGCGTTCGCGCTCGGCGTCGGCCCGATCTCGTGGCTGCTGATCGGGGAGCTGTTCCCGCTGCGGCAGCGCGGCCTCGGCGCGCTGGCGGCGTCCGTCAGCTACGGCTGCGCGTTCGTCAGCGTGAAGACGTTCGTGGACCTGGAGCGGTGGCTCGGCCTTTGCGGGGTGTTCTGGTTATACGCGGTGGTGTCGCTCTTCTGCCTGGCGTTCGTCCTGGTGTTTGTGCCCGAGACCAAGGGACGCGAACTGGAGGAGATGGAGGAGAGGACAAGGTTCGTGTAGTGAACCCCTTAGGAAATGACGCACAGAACTACGCTCGTGTGGTGAACCACTCCAGTATTTGGCGGAGAGACACTTTTGTGCTGTGCCAGGCGGCATGGGTTACCGACGCCACGCGAGCCACGCCTGTTGTTTGAACCGCTGCGGATATTTTATTGCCCGTTATGACATGGGACCGCCGCCAATCGGTGTGATGTGTGATATGTGATCGCCGCATGTCGCCGGTGTCGATGTGACCGCTCGTTGATGCGGGTCTCCGTCGGTGACTGCCTCGATGTGACTCAGAATCTGCACTGCCAGTGTCAGGGCAGAGGGTGACGATTGCGGGTACCGTCGTCTACCTCGCTCTCTCGCCGTGGCCGCGTATTTATTGTCCTGTCTGTGCGTGATCTTGTGCCAGTAGATTTTAGACGCCCATTGAGGTCTTCTGAGGACTTTGAGGCGTACCATCCTACTCCTGTGTTCCTCGTCTGCTGAGCTGCAGCAGTGTCATGTTGATCTCATTTTATATATCCATTTCATCCCTTTTTGAGTGTATCATCTTCAAGTAATGATGAATGTGATGTCACCTGTTTACAAATATATCACGCCTCGTAACATCGATTGTTTTTTTTTCTCTAAAAACAAACACGATTCGCGAATCGGTGTGGGGCCACTGTAGTGAACATGGACCTGAACAGCATATTGGAAGGGAATGTGTGTAAGGAGTTGACTTATTGTCAGGAAACAATGTTTTTTTTGTGTCACTTTGTGCTTGGCAAATCACATCACGAGTCTGCCTGGTCTTTGGTAGCCTCATTTCAACCCGCACGGAACGTTAACGGAGAAGCCACAAGTCAATAATTTAGACCAACCACTAAACGACGTCTCCAGTCAAAACTAGAAACAATCCACTCCTCCAAGCAGGCCTACTGGCCACTGGGGTCAGCAATCGGGGTCAAGGTCAGAGACGTGTCGCAGTGTGGGCCAATCAGCGTTCGAGTCCGCTCGCTCAGTAACTGTATGAGACAGCGCATAGACTGTTTTGTTTTGTTGAAGCGGCCAGGTCACGCTCTGCGCTACTTTTTTAGCGGCAGCTGAAGTTTTATGTGTGAAGTGCATTCGAATACATTGCTTATTTCACATAATTAGGCGCGAAAGTGTACCGGGTGGCCCAGAAAAAACGTTCCCAATTTTAAATCAATATTTCTCAGAAAGTGATAAAGATACAACATTGAAACTTCCAATAGTCAATGCGGCATATATTTTCAGCAAATGGTATGAATTTTTATGTTATTCGGTTGATTGCTTTTTAAACGGTTCGTGTTTCTAGCATGTCATGTAAAAATCACTTTTTTGCTCAGATGTTTACTAAAAATGTGAGTGAACAGGCCACTTCCATCTCGGCACCACGGCCTGCAGCCATGACTGCTACTGGCAACTAGCCTCATTGATGGTTCAGGCCTCAGGGTGACACATTCCCTGTCGCTTTTTTCCTTTTTCGGTCGATTTACTATTTGATCTTCTTGAAGGGAGGGCGATCAGCAGTAGCCCATGCACCGTGCCGCTCCTTCTCTTCAAACCAGGACTAGTGTTGAAATGAGTGACATCCATTAAAGCAATTTTGGCTTAGCATTTGAATATTTGGCACATAAGTGGGATAAAAATATTTAGAATAACAGCACACGTGCTGTTATCATTCACGTGTTCTATTTTTCTATTTTTATTCGAACATGGTACGTCTAAGCCAATCATTACTACCGTTCAACAACGGCAAAAAAAGCAAAAACGTCTTACTTAATTCAACATAAGATTGCTGGCTTGAAAATGATGGTACAGTGTTATAATTTGGCATACCAATGCGCAAAGAAGTGACGCAAAGTTGATGAAAATTTTGGCTCGTTATTTGCACTCGAATTTGAGATATAGGCCTCCAAAGTTCGGAACGTTTTTTTTGGGCCACCCGGTATAATGTGTGGCAGCAACAGTGATAGGTCTGTGACATTATACAAACGCGCTACAAGCATATCGATCCATCTTGGTAACGGCTCGTAGGCTGTGTGATAAAAAAGAAACAGTGAAACGAAAAGATCGTGGGCTGCTGTAGTGAACATAGACCTGACAGCTCTTCGAACGGATCACCAGCAACAGCTCTCACGTCGCCTGATCAATTTAATGAGCTTGCCGATGTCCGTGCAACCATCAACCATCAACTTCTCAGAGCATCTATAGAAGGGATGTGGTCACTGCCTCCTAAAACTGCCCAGTCCTCGTTTGATACTCGAAGAACCTCGGCTGGCAAGTGGCATGCCACGTATTCCACATGTTACGGTTTTTGTAGCACGTAACCTGTTAGTTGTTACGTGGTATATTCCACATATTATACACAAATAGCGAAAGAGCCATATCATGAACCGGAGCTGATAGCTACAGATCAATTATTCAATTTTTCATTAACCCGGCCGGGCCCGGATGTGTCGAGGTCAACCAAAGGTCATTCGAGGTCACAGGAAGTCAACATAAAAGTTGACTTTTTCCAAACAAAATATATATCATTCGACGCGGCTTGACAAGGCGAATGTACCACTGCCGTAGCTCAAGGACCATTTTGTCGAACTTATTTGTGAAAAACTAAAACCACAGCTCGGGGTCGTTGGCCTGACCTCTGACCTAAGGTCATCAAAAATATTTTTCTATTTTTTTTTTCTCTAGGTCAAACGCTACACAACCGTGCTCGTAATTTGTCTTTATCTCTAAAAGTCTATTTTTAGCAGCTATTTGAAGTTCGCGTCTGTGACGCCGAAGTTTGCCGTGCAGGGGTCTAGAAAAATCGACCCTGTGACGTCATCAATGGGGCTAGGTCCAATTTTTTTTTACTTCAGAAGATGTCAAATTGATGGGAGAAAATGTACTGAAAGTTTCGCTTTCCTATCTTTCGGGAGCTATCGCAAATATTCGCCAGGGGGGGGGGGGGGCGAAAAACGCCCTCCCCCCGGGCCCGCGAGGGTTAAAGGAGGAAAAGTTAATAGAGAATACGTACTGCGATGTGTATGGTGACTTCCGAGATTGGAACATAAACCAATGATTTAGTAGCATGCCAATGCATTTTCCTAAAGTGATAAGTGATACGTGCCCTTCTAAGAAATATCTTACGTGTATTACGTTGCGCTAGGGAGACCTAGTTGTGTTTATTTGGTTTTGCATTTTCAACTAAATGTCACACACTATAAGGTGCAAATCTTAGAAATAAATCAGAACACTCGAAAGTCATCAAATTTATTACAAATAATTCCCTTCTTTCTTTTCTAACAGACGAGAAAATACAGCTCTCTGGAATGTCGGTTCCTGCTAAGTAACATGCGATAAGTCTTGCAATATCTTACGACCGCTAAGAAGTCTTAACCAAGACTACATACTAGATTAGCTAATACGAGCTTGGTATCCACGCCTTATGAGTGCACAGGTTAACCATTGTGGTTACGGGAACTAACTTCTTGTTACTATCGTCATATGATCGGATCATTTGATATGCTGATGAGTGATGATGGTCTCAATGGAAGGTATGCGCTTATGATGCCTCTGAGTTATTACGAGATAACTGTCGGCTTCAAGAAGTTAGGCTTACACTTGTTCCGCAAGTATTCCTACAAGTATGAAGTTATGAGTGAGTCATATTTGGGCATAGTAATACGAATTCCAGCATCCTTTATGCGCTTGATCGGTTTCGCTTATTATGTACGAGTAGCAATGCAGAAGTCAGCCGATAAATGTAGGTATGTTTTCTTTAGGCATCCGTTGCACTGAAACAAGACGCAGCTCGTTTTGACAAGTCAAACAAAGAGCAGAATTACGCCCGCCACCTCGCGCTTGAAGAGTATGTAATGTATGCCCATTGCACATACTATAGCCACAGATTTAGCATGGGGAAGATACATCAGCTAGGTGAGCTTCCATATTCCACACATTTGCACATCAGAAACGCTTAAGGCCGTTTATGGTGCATGCTCACCGTTTTCTGATCTTGAAAAGCTGTATATCATTGCAACGCAGTTTCGATAAGGTGATGATTTATGCATAACCAGATTAAATCGTGGGATAGAACCGTTTTACAAGTGCAAAACGGCTTCCATATGTGCGTAAAGAGCGCCACCTCTGAATTTCAGGTTGGTGGCATGTCTTCCCGGTCTGTTCGACAAACGTGCTGATAGTTGATACTATTCATCGCTGATCAGTGAAGAATTTCCTGCATTCCACATAAGGTACCTGTTGGACGTTTATAGCCACTTCAAAGCCATTGAGGGCTTCGGCGCTTACGGATCGCATCGAATTTCTTGTCCATAAAAACATTAACTAGGACCAACATCGTGACGAACGGTGAATTGCAAAAAATACAATGTGCCACAAAGCTACAGTCGCCTTGTCGCTTGTGGCCTGCTACTTATTTAAGGGATTATACGACACCTATGGCTCAATACCGTGCAATGAATGTACAAAATTATGCACCTCCTATCCCATCGAACGAATGGAACGTAAAAATGATGACCATTGATAGGCAGCCCATGTCTCATCAGTCTGCTGTGCGATAACCGTTTCTAATCAGAGATTCATGCATCCTTAGCAGCTGTGATCCACCACTGTGCCCAAAATCAGATCCCGGGCACAAATCTCCCCCGCCCACCATCTGTGCCTTAGCGCCCGTACATTGCCGCCGGTGCCGTCCCCCAATCCATCTCCCAACCGATAAGGGCGCTGGGGGTAGCGTCTGACCTGATATACATAATGGGGCTGGACAGTGCCAGCAGGACTGTCCTGACTGATGGCTCCTGCCGGCCGGTGGATAAACGGCGGGACCGGGGTGTGCTTCTCTATACACACAGCCCGCCAGACGCCGCACGGCCAGTGACTGCCGGTGTTTAGGCGGCGGGCGGGACGATGGTCAATAAACCGAGCGGGATAATTACTCATTGGTAACCGCCAGCCGTGATACATTTCAGCACTGCGCCGCGACGATAGGCTGTGTGCAGGATCAGTCACCCGATCTGGCCTTGCAATTAATTTATTTGAATCGGAAGGTTTTGGATTGAAGAAAAAATGGCAGAGACTTGAAGTGAACGGGAGCTAAGAGCGGAAAAATAAAACGATTTTTTAAACATAAAACGTGGCAAAAGAAACGATACCCATCACATATATCTGTGAAAACATTTTATCATAACTGACACGACTGAATAGTGCAGAAAAAAGCAGCTTTGTGGAATAAATATATTGCCATCGTGCTTTATTATGCATCATTGACAGTCTATTATGACGTCTCAAAGTTTGACGATCATTTGCTAGGATACGGGATACTCGTCTTTGAATTTCCGCTATTTGGAGACTTCCTGGCCAGCGTTTGCATATTTGGTAGTTTCCTGTCATAGAATGGCATATTTACGGAAACTCACATTACGGCTTTGTAAACATAGTAGCATTTTATCCATAAATAGCATCGTCACTGTAGCAAATCCACCTCTTCTTTGTAAACTCTATTCACTGCTGCGTCTGCGTAAGCTCCTATTGAGCTCTATGTATTTCTGGACAGTCCAGCCCATGACCTCCCGGTATCCTCTCCATATCGGCAGCCCCATACAGCACGTGTCGGAAGTTGGCCCGCTACCATTATCGCTCGTCGTTCCGGGTCAGTCCGAGCGGCGCCTGCCCGTCTCGAACAAGGACGCCAGAGGTTGAAGGACCTCAGACACGCACTATTTTAGAGTGTGGGAGGTGGGGTGGAAGGTGCGTGAAGCGTTCCGTATCAGGAAAAGTTTGCGACTGAGCTGAGTTGGTGGACTTTGTTCAGTTTTGTGCATGAGTGACGCGATTACGGGAAGTTCGGTTACTCGATTTGTGTGTAACAATAGAGCGTGGAGTGCTAATTTTACTGGCATTATAGTAATGGCCAATATGCGCTTGCATTATACATATGCAAACCAACATATACAATTACAAGAGCTCGGCTATTCATTTATAAACCATTCATGTGATGTGTGCGGAAGTACGATATATACACGAAGAGGGTTTAAGCGTTACCATAGAAAGCTCAACCCACCAAATCTTCTAATGGGACGCACCAATTTCCCCCACAATTCCAATATCGCACGCCTCACAGCGTTACCTATCCGGGGTGAACGGGCGGAACGAATCGTTCCGACGGCGATGGCGACAGCGGCGGCCGAGCCCGACACGATGCCCAGATCGGGCCCAGATAGCCAACACGTCGGCACCCCGCCACGAGAAGAGCCTCGTCGGTTTTGTTCCGCAATCCGGTAAATTGGCCCGTCCATTCCACCCGAGCTAACGCCGCGGACGACGTCTCCCGTACGGCGTGTGTTGGCCCGGCTGGCGTCTCTATTGGAGGCGCGGCGCGGGGAGGCTCGGCGGGGCAGGTGTGTGGCAGAGGTCGCCGTCGGCACTGTCGATCTCGACAGCGGCCTGATTTACGCGGCTCGCCCGGCTCGGAGGGCATAGAGGCCGGCCATTATCACCTCGGCGGGGCGCCGCGGCGGCAGCCGGAGCCGCCACCAGCCGCCGGACGGCAGAGACTCGTAGATTAGCGGTAATCGGGCGCGACTGGGGAGCGACCGAGCGCCCCGCGCCGGAAAGTCGCCGAGCCACGCCAGCGGACAAAGGCTTTGTCGGCCGAGAGGGACCGTGCGGCCCGCGCAGTGCAATTTGGGCGTGATCGATTGGATTTAGAGCAAGCCCCAGTGGCTCTGCTGACGATGCGGAGGACGCAGTTTCGCGCGCCACTCTCCGATATTGCGTTGAAGTTAGGATCGGAGCTGGTTTTATGTCGAAAAGAAACGAGTTCAGGTTTCGTGGCCTTGTCGAGTTGATTCAAGGAATGATGATAAGAACAGTGCCAATAAAGGAAGGATTTAACACCTCCGGCCTATCAATTCAGACTGGCTTTGTGTCAGTCCACTGAAACTGTGAGCCAGCTCACTCCCAGTTGAGCAGAAAATCCTGCTGTCAGCTAGCTCACCGTGAAATGGGTGGATGAATGATCCCGTCTCTGTTGACCTAATACGGCCACTTATCCCCCAACTGCAACGAATCTGCCATTCACTAAAGCAACGCGTAAGCCTTGCTTCCGATCCGCGGAACTGAATGAAAACACATCGGCATTGCAAGTTCGGAACTGCAGGAGTGAAAAGAAACCGTAACCGATGCCATTTCCAAATAAGTCCCATTCACGCAAACCAGGAAATACACCCCGGTAACAGGAGATGTGATGTCACTTTCTGGGCCTGTGGCAGCTCAGTTTCGGCCTGAGTGCGTCCTGCCAACTCAATGGTTCACGCTAGTAAGCCGATAACCTTGCCGTGTTACGGTCGGTGATGCGTTTCCCGTGTCATCGGCCGACTCGGCCAGCTCGAGATGACGGCGCTGACATCGGCCGGTCTGTCATCCCGGTATGACAGCGGTACCGGTCAGAACAGGACCGCTACCGGGCCGTTTAGGCCATCTGAATGGGTGCTGGGCTGGTAGAACGGCTCAGGCAGCGCTCGAAGCCGTTTAGTGCATAGTGACAGGTGCGGGCTGGTGTTGCTAGTATACGAGCAGGTGCACCTATACGACGTTGAAGCCCCATCAAGGTCGTCAGGCCATGATCATATATAGTGGTGTTGTGTCAAATGTACCGCTTATGTAACGAAGACATCGAAATTCAGAAGGTCTTTATTATCGTAGGCGGAACTGCGCCATTTCCGCCCACCTCCGGCCGTGTCAATGGCTGCTCAACGAGTGTGATGTGATCGGACTGATTACTTCCGGATTGTCCTCTTATCACCTCTTGCCTAGCGCCAACGCCATTAGGTCCGACCGTATTCCGCATCATCTAGCCAGCGGCTGTCTGGATCCCCTATTCGCCCCGTCTCCGTCCTCTCTCCCTCTCTGTCTCCATCCCGTCTCCATCTCCGTCTCCTTCCCGTCTCCGTCCCGTCTCCGTCCCGTCTCCGTCCCGTCTCCGTCCCGTCTCCGTCCCGTCTCCATATCTTTCCCGTCATCGTCCCGTCTCCGTCCCGTCTCCGTCCTGTCTCCGTCCCGTCTCCGTCCCGTCTCCGTCCCGTCTCCGTCCTGTCTCCGTTTCGTCTCCGTCCCGTCTCCTTCTCGCCCCCGTCCTGTCTCCGTCCTGCTTCCCAGTCCAGTCCTAACGAGCTCACCTCCAATTAACTCACCGCCAAAATCCTCAGAGACGCTATTCCGCCGCGGATACACGCGTTAAATGTGACAGCAATTGGCGACAAACAATCGGCCTCCAAAATTAGGCCAGGACCGAGGACACGACGCGGGCGTGACCGGTTTGGTGACAGGTGGTGGAATGTAGAAGTGGACAGCGCCAGGACGCGCGACGAGAAAGGAAGGGCGAATGAGACATAAATACCATCAAACGTCGTTCGTGTGAGTTGAAGCTCCATGACATTCAGCCAGATGACAGATAAGTTAGCCATAAAGAGAGGAGGCATAGCACCTAACCAGGAACGGAACTGATGATAGATTCAGGTGAGCATGGCTGGATGGGCAGATCTGTCTCCCCAATGAAGATTTTAACGATGAGAGTCACCGGGCCGTGATATGACGCTATAATAGGAACCCAGCCGCGCTTACGGCTTTTATGAAACGCGTCAGTCGCGTTCTTATACCCGATGTATTTTTATCACACACCCAAATGGAAACAAAAGTTCGCACCGATACACCGAGCCTTCCTTGAACGGCACGGCGCGGGACAGGTGTCAAAGACTGAAAAGACTGACTGGTTATCGGATGTGGTTACCCCATCTCGGTCGCACTGGGCGGTCTCTGCAGGTCGGGTTCTCGGCACCTGGTTACCCAATGCGCACACCGCCGTGCCCCTAGACAGCTGAGTGTGAAAGTGATCACATTTGATAGGGTCCGAATCGCCCTCGCCCGATTTGAGTCGCCGATAAAGGTGTCCGACGGACTTGCTTCGTGCACCGGCGCCACCGGGGTGAGCCGGGCCGGAGAACAGGAGGAATGGTTAGGAGACAGTTGGGTGCTGTAAAGAGAGCGGACTGTGAAGCTAATCGCTTGATTCAATGTTCTAGCCCATTGTTGCGTCCATGCACATTACACTCCGCACAATTACATATATGCTTATTTGTACCGTATGTATGTAATACTGTACACCCCAATTTAATAGCATGCGGTGTAACGTTTTCTTTTTCAGAGAACTTCGTTAGCATCCGACCATTGCAAAGATAATTGATTATGCCATGTCACTTTGCAGCCTATGAGTCACCACTCAATTACGTGACTCTCAGCTAGCGTTGATTGCAATCACTGCTGAGCGCAGCCACAACAAACGACACACAAGGTCACTATGCACCACAAGCCGGTAAAGTAGCCATAACTCACGAGTCACTGGTCCATTGTGGTAGCCACGGGTCACGCGTGCTCTCACCAATAACCCATCACACCACGTTCAGTTCCGGGTGTGATAGTCGCCAACCGGAACATACATCTGGACGGGAGTGGCTCCTTACTGCAATGACCACTGACCGGGTCACGCCCGTGCCATCAGTCTCCTGTCCGGTGATTCATCACACCTGGCGCGGGGTGGTCACACCCAGGGAACCCCAGGGACACCTCATGGTGGTCCGGGCCGCCTCCCGGTGTCCCGAAGGCACGTGCCTGATGAGTCACTGGGTAGATGAGCTAATGAGAAAATGTAGGTCGATTGTCTCCTCCATTTCAGGATCCTCGGAGGCGGCACCAGACTTGAATTTGTGAGGCTTAAATAAAAAACTTTCCTTTGCGATCTCCTGGCTTGCAGTAACCCGAGGAATGTAATAAAATAATCGAGAGAGATTCGAACACATCTTCATTCATTCTGGAACTCAAATTGGTTACAAAATGCCCTTCCTGATCCGTCAGGAGACTGAATGTATAAGAAAGCTTAAGCCCTATGATATATTATATCATGCTCAGTCTGGAATCCTGGGCATCACATGCGCAGTCTGGATGTGATAATACAGTGCTGGACCGTTCAGTGGGTCCGTCAGGCGTCAGGCGCTGAGCCTTTCCCAGCATGGCGGGACCCTGGTACGGTTCCCCACCGCGCCGCTGATCTCTGCTACGAGTTAAGACTTTGCACCGGGACCACCACCAGCCAGATCTGCATGTCTGTCTCCGTGTGCGTGAGCTACTTACTCTGCGCCGCGCCGAGATGGCGGCTCCTGATAAGGTGGAATCGCCACTCGGCTGGCGTCGGTACGAGTCTATGTGCACGGCGGGCGGCGGACCCCGGCGGCGGCGCGGCGCGGCAGCGTGTTGGAGGTGGGCGTGTTGGACGTGTTGGAGGTGGAAAGTGGGAGGTGGGAGGAA
This sequence comes from Amphibalanus amphitrite, assembly GCF_019059575.1. Classification (NCBI taxonomy): domain Eukaryota; kingdom Metazoa; phylum Arthropoda; class Thecostraca; order Balanomorpha; family Balanidae; genus Amphibalanus; species Amphibalanus amphitrite. The sequence continues at coordinate 240,047 of NW_024881856.1, forward strand.
GACGGTGACGGTGTGAGGCCGGCAGAATATAGCCCCGGGTACTTCTGCAGCCTCGTAACGCATGTGCTCCCAGCCGAGGGCCGTCTGCGCACAGCGTACGACCTTCTGGCGGTACTGAAATTCCTCTCCGTCCCGCCCCGTCGCCCCTGCGGCCTGCAGGCGCAGAGCACTGGCCAATGGCCATAAGAGCTGCAGCTCCACTTCGGCCCACTCCGCCAGACACGCACTTCCAGCGGCGCTTATGAGCAGTAAACTGGAATCGCGATAGCCAAAGTGACCCCAATGAGATAAAAGGACGGTTTGCGAGACTCTAAATCACAGGCTTTCGAATATTGCGAAATTCCAGTGTGACAGGCCGCGTAGCACGAGGCTATCGCAGTAGCTGAGCTTCTCTGCACAGCTGATTTGAAAGGGCGGCTCCCCAGAGAACTGACACTCACTGACACGCACTGACACGCACTATCAATAGCTAATTAATTGGCTGTCAATGAGTTAGCCATTCATTGGAACAAGCCATCTGTTGACGACAAAAACTCACGGCCGCTGCTCATCCACTGCGGAGGCGGACGCGGGCCCTCTGAGCTCTGTCAGCCGGAAGCATCGGATCTGCGGCTCCAAGCTGTCCGGTTTTTCGCCCAGGAAGACGCCGGTGAAGAATTCAATCGGTGACGTTCAGAGGAAGCGGCTGTCCGTCAGGGTGGCCGGGCGATGAGTGCGCGCCGTGGCGGCTGTTTATCTGCGCGGGATGATGGATCATTGGCGGGCGCCGCTCGGGGGCGGGCGGCGCAGTCGGCACAGAGCGCGGACCGACGTCGGTGGTCTGCCCGCTCGGCCGCTGGAAATGGTCCGGCGCCGCTCCCGGGACCATTCTCAAATAAATATTGTGTCATGTAGAAACGCTAATTCAAAAATATATGCACAATGATATACGAAAGCGTTTCCGAGGGCCGTGCTAGAAAGGTGTTAGAATTTCTTTTAGCGTTTATGGCTCGGAGTCCGGCCAGCGAGATTCGCTACATCATGGTGCGGTCGTTTGTTGCAGCCCTGCTGTTGATATCGAGCGGATCTGCATTGTAAATTGGACGGGAAGGAGGGAGGCAGCTGCAGTCCAGTGTAGCCGGAGTGTGATATTGGCCGGTCGCGGGATCCTGATGGATGCGGCAAAAAATACTGCAGAAAATGGAAACAAGAATGCAATTCTGTCAACAAATCTGTCAAACACCATCCTTCGGACCAGTCGACACTTCGTTATTCGTACCCACTTGTAAATGCAGCCTTTGCATTCCATTGCAATGCAGTTGGTTCGAAAACAAAGCTATAAACGCTTAACCCTCGCCCCGTTGGGGGGGGCCATTTTGGCCCCCCCCCCTGTGGTTTTTCCTGAATAGCAAGAAAACGGCGGCGCGCAGCGCCGCCAAATTTTCAGTACCTTCCCGGGCATCAATTTGACACCTTCACACCAAATTTCAAGTCTTAGGTCACCTTAGGTCAGGAGTTATTGAGGTCAAACTGAGGTCATGTTCGAGCAAAAATGAGCAAAAAACATGCAATCTTGAAACGCTCACCAAATCTACAGTTATCAAGCAATTTCAAAGTTCTTTATATGGTCTAGTAGACAAAAAGCGGCGCTACAAAACTGCTATCTCGGATTTTCAAAATTTTTGGTTTTTGACCCAAAAAAATTCAAAAAATTATTTTTTTTAGAAAAACTTTGAAAAAATCCAAAATTTTTCCGAATTTCGAAAAAACCGGAATATATGTGATAGTCCCAGCGCTCTTCTATATACATACCAAATTTCAGATCGATATCTCGTTTTTTGGCCAAGTTATAGCGAAAAAACTGTTCAAAAATGATGACGTCAAATTTTTGAACTCAATTTTTAGCAATTCCAGACCTCGTACGGCAAAACAAAGACCACCATTGAACTCCCCGTGACGAGCTGCATCGATTCGATACCCATTTTGTGCAAAAATATCAACTTTGAAATTTGACCTAATTTGACCTGACCTTGACCTGACCTTGACCTGACCTTGACCAAAACGTGATCTAAGCTGGCCCCAAAGGCTGCCTGACCCATATAATCGCATTTGTCATGTAAAATGGACCATAAAACATGTATCACACGACACTTTCATATTGTGACCCCCCCGTGACCTGACCTCTATGACCTGACCTGGTATCAGTGACCTTAAATAGCAAAATATGTGTTTGAAGAACATTTCCCCATCGATGATTTTCAATGAAATGCATTTTACTCGATTTTACAACGCATTTCTTGAAGTGTCTGTAAACGGTGAAAATTGGACCTTTGACCTGACCTGTGACGTCATCGGTTTGACCTAGGTCAATAAAATTGGGTCACAAGGTAGTTCCCCGTTGGGGCTATCCAACGCCGTTTACCGCTTGTCGCTATGTTGCGTGGTTCTCGAGATCTTAGGGGGGGGGGGCCAAAATGGCCCCCCCCCCCCCAACCGGGCGCGTTGCTCGGCAGAGCCCAACGGGGCGCGGGTTAATAGGCGAACATATGTATCGCAACGACATTCAGATTCGTCTAATATCCTGGTATTGCTCGACGAATATGTCTGGGATTCGGTGTTCCAGGAGTAAAAAGCCATCTTATTCAGAAAAGTAGAAAATCGAACAAATGTTCTGGCTAAGTGAGTGACATCAAATAGACTCATCCATACTCATTCGACCTGGATATATGAAATATTGTTTGCCTGATCAATCTGCTCAATTAGGAATGAATTATACAGCTTGATAAAAAATATCTTAAACAGTTCGTCGGTCATGCAAGGCGTGCACATTGGCACTCGGCGCCGACCCTGCAATTACACATACATATGTAGTTATGGTCACATGTCGGCTCACTAAAAAGCAGCCCCCCAGAGTGACGTTTGCACGCACTTCATGAGCGCTTTATAGTTACCGAACTACGAATAATTTAGGCCTGGAATGTAAAACATATGTTAACAAATTTATAAAAAAAAAACACAGGGACAGTTAACGTAGAAACGTTTAAATAGTTGTTTAGCTTATGTTATATGCGTGATATGATTATTTTATCTAAATAAGAGTTGATTTACGTACCTGTCTTCTAACAGGCACAATGCAGTCTCAGCTACAACGCTTATACAATTATCCAATTATACAATTACAAGGTGTGGTGAGGTGCCACGCCCCGCGGGCGGCCGCGCCTTGTGTGTGCTCCGCGGACAGGGTGGCTTTATCGAGGAAGTAAGCCGAGTTATTGTTCAAGTCACTGCTTAAAACTCGCACTATATCATTGCACTCATTTTGGCAGCACTTTGTCATCTTAGTACGTGTACGAGGCCGACAATAAGTGATTTAGTGTCGGTCTTGGATGAGGGTGACCCCGCCCCGTGTCAAACATGGCGGGTCACGACCGAGGCTCCGATGAATTTAGCATGCCTAGGTCTGCTGACAGCCAATACTCTACTGGCTTCGCGGTCCGGAGGCGAAGGTACCGGTTTCCCACCCGGAAGAGTCGAGTTCTATCCTGGGTGGTGTCGGCTGCTTTACCAGCCATCACAGCCGGACTTTTGATCCTAGTGCTCAGTCGCAACCGGAGCAGCGTAGTGGCGCCACCTTTCATCCCTTTAGCTGCTCACAACACCGGACAGCGCGACAGAGCTGCGACCGACGATTCACCGCCGGTCTTGGCCTCTCATTTCGAGCAGCACCTACCACCAGGTCGCAGCCGTGTCTCCCTGCGACTTTGGAGCATCCGTCTGCGGTACTTCCGTCGAAGAGTTCGGCTGAGTCCCAACACCGACGCCACACGGCAGGCCGGCCGCTTCGTCGTCGCTCGCCCTCTGTTGCAGGCCGGCGACGTAGAGATCAACCCTGGCCCTCGAAGTTCGCCTGGCCCGGCGGCGGCAGTGGCAGCCGGCGGCGGCTGCTCAGTTGCAACCGCGGCGGCGGGGCGGCGGCTGAGCGTGTATCACCTGAATACACGCAGCCTGAAGAAACAGCTCGGAACACTCAGGAGCACGGCTCCTGCTCTGGAAAACTATGACATTATCACCTTCTCCGAGACCTGGCTCAACGAGACCGTCTGCGACACCGAATTGGAGTCAGCACTGAGTGGCCATACCTGGCACCGTCGAGACAGGGTGGGGTTGGGTGGGGGTGTTGCCTGCGCAGTTAGAACGACTCTGCAGCCGTTCCGCCTCCCGGATCCAGCCGGATCAGAGATGCTGTTGATCCGGTTGAGACGGGCGTCACTGACACTGGCGGTGTGTTACCGGCCGCCCGACGACGACGCCTCTCTGCGGGGTATCGCTGCCGGCCTCTCCGCTCTGCCCTCGACAAACATAATTTGCGTCGGCGATTTCAACCTTCCTGAGGTGCGCTGGATGCCTGGTGCTCATGGGGCCGTCCCGGTTATGCAACGGGCCTCGAGTCGTGCTGTCAGTTTCATAGACAGCTGTAACTTGCTAGGGTTGCAGCAGCATGTAATTCAACCAACACGAGGCCACAATGTATTAGACTTAATCATGAGTAGAGGTGTTAACTGCGTACAGATTGATGTGCTGGAGAGCTGTTTTGACACTGATCACAGAGAAGTGGTCGGACACTTTGTGACACCTTACTCTCGCCCTGTACTAGTGTCACGTCGAACGGCTTACAATTATAAGGAAGCCGATTTCAACGGACTGCGCCGTTCACTCTCACTTATTCACTGGGGCATGTTAGATGATCGTCCTGTCAACAGCGCTGTCGAAATGTTTTACTCTCTGCTTGAAAGTGCTATAGCCGATCACGTACCATCAGTGACTATCAATCGCAAATGCCCACCGTGGTTTGACCGTGCTGTTCGGGCGGCGCTCCGGCTGAAGGAGGCGGCTCACAAACGGATGCGCCGCAACCCGAGCACAGATGCTACCGCTGACTTCGCCGAGAAACGTAGGATATTTAAAAACCTGGCCTGTGCGAAGTACTACGATTATCTCGGAAAGTTAGCAGATGATCTAAAAACGAACCCGAAACGCTTTTGGACTTTCCTGAAGAGCACAGGCAAAAAGTCAGGTTCAATTCCTTGTCTCAAGGACGACGAAGGAGCGATCATCAATGATGACAGTGAAAAGGCGATGCTTCTGAACCGGGCTTTCGCAACAAAATTTGTAGTGCCTACTTTAAACACGCTCCCTGCCGCACCAGTATACACTCTAGACACCTTGCCACGTTTTACGGTTTCAGAAGGGACAGTGTCAGCAATTTTAAAGGCACTTGACCAAAACAAGGCATGCGGGCCTGACAATATCAGCGCAAAAATCATCCTAGAATGTGCAGACCAGCTGACCGTCCCACTTACAAAAATATTCAACAACTCTTTGGACTCCGGTGTTTTTCCAGAACTCTGGAAAGAGGCAAATATCATTCCTTTATTCAAAAAAGGAGACAAAAAGAATCCCATGAACTACCGGTCGATTAGTCTCATCTCTCTCTTTGGAAAAGTTTTTGAAAAAGTAGTATATGATCAACTTTTCCGACATGTGTCTTCGGCTCTATGTTCAGAACAACATGGTTTTGTTCCTCGGAGATCGTGCACCTCAAACTTAGCGGTGTATCTGTGCTCGGCGTGGGAAGCTATGCAGGAGGGACTTCAGACGGACGCCATTTATACAGACTTTTCGGCAGCGTTCCAAAGTGTCAACCATCGGCTTTTGATTCACAAACTCAATCAATCATACCACCTAAAACAGTCAGCGCTCAAATGGTTTGCCTCATATCTCTCCGGAAGGCGCCAGAGAGTTGTGGTGAACGGCAAAACGTCAGATTGGATCTCTGTCACTTCCGGCGTGCCGGAAGGGTCACTTTTGGCTCCTTTGGCATTCGCTCTTTACATTAACGACCTTCCGGACAACCTGACCTCGAACTGTCTATTGTACGCTGACGACCTCAAAGTATATCGTAAAATCAAAGACTCATCTGACGCGCGGCTCCTGCAGGACGACCTGTGTCGCCTTCAGGAGTGGTGCGTCACATGGGTCTTAACTCTAAATCCGTCTAAATGCAAGGCCTTCACCACCACTCTTCGGCGCCAGCCGATTCAAGTGAAATATAGCATCGGAGGCACCAGTCTCGAGTCCGTCAAGAGCATTCGTGATCTCGGCATTGTTCTGGACTCAAAATTGACCTTTTCGGACCATATAAACCATATTGCTGCCCGAGCCAACCGGTCTCTCGGGCTTCTCATTCGCTCATTTCAAACCGGATCTAAAAAAGCCAAATTCAATACGAAATCTCTGTTGGCTGCGTACTTCGCAAACGTACGTTCTGTCCTTGAGTTCGGAACGGTCATTTGGGCAGGCGCAGCCACTTCCCACACAGTTCGCGTCGATCGGATTCAGCACAAGTTTCTCCTCTGGTTAAACCACCACTCCAACAATCCTTGCCCATCACTTACCTATCCAGATTTATCCAAGCATTTCCGTGTCCCGTTCCTTTCCTCTCGAAGAGCCCAACACGACCTCCTGTTCCTAAAGGGTCTGTTCTCCGAGAAACTGAACTCTGAGATACTCTTATCCCGATTCCCCTTACGCGTGCCTATCCGACCGACGCGCACTGCAGCACTGTTTGCTGAGAGTCGCGCCCGAATCAGCACGGTCCAGAACGGGTTGGTCTGTCGTGTCGCGAGAGAGACAAACTCATTCCTCGCTCATTCCAAAGACGACTTTTTCACGACCAGCTTTTTTGTGTACAAAGCTCATGTTATCAAATACGTTGCGAACTTACCACCACCTCCGGGCTACTAGTCACTGTTGGTAGGTGATTCTTATTGATTTTATATTTTTTATGATTTTAAATATGTCTATTTTTAATGTTTTCTTATATTTTTCATTTCACTTTATACATTTTTACGTGTTTTTAAAGTACCTATACATCGTTTATCTCTGTGTTCATATTTACTGTTTGTTCAGCTATTCTGGTGTATCTTGTATCATGATTTCTTTCCCACCTTACATGGGATTTTAAAACTTATGCTCAGTGGTCGTTCACACATTTTTTTCTTCATATTTTCACTTCATTGCCTATTTCATTATATTGTTCATTGTTTTCTATTTTAGTTACATATGTATCTGCGTTTTTATCCCGGCGTGTGTATGCTGCCTGTGTGTGTGCCATATTTATTGTTTTTAGTCTTGTGACTCCGTCTTTTAGTGGGTCAAGTGCCTGTTGACGGTCTGTTGAATAATAAATAAATATCCTAACAGCCCTGCATGCAGTACCTAAACAAATCGTACAATGCACCCTGAAGCGGCTGATACTGCTATAGCAAATGCTGGAACAAAATTTCATAAGCATGAATAATGGCACATGTAGGCGTGTTTGATGGCGCGCGGTCGCGCAATCCGTGTAAGCATAAGCTGACTATATATAGTGAGATACGGTGCAGCTGCCCTCACCGAGTATCAGACACAGCTGGTGTTCTCAGCCAGATGAGCTCACTTCCTCTTCTGATCAGGAAGCAGACGGCACGGTAGTGGTATGGGGCGAATATTGATTAAACTGCGCTGGTTCGAGTTCAACGCTGTAAGACAGAAAAGACGGATCCAGCCACAGAGATACTCAGACTCAGACAGACTTGAAGAGCGAGAGTGGTGACATGGTGGGAAGAATGAATGAGCGATAGGAGAAGAAAGAGTGACAGAAACTGGAAGGAGTGACAGGAACTAGCAGGAATGGCAGGGTCAGTAGAGCAGCAAATGTGCCATGGGCTGCACAGTGCGCAGCAGCATAACCTAACCGAAACATGCATATGTGTATAGCAGGGAGACAAGAGCGTCAGGGCGTCAGAAGTGATTGGGTCGACTTGCGCTCGACTTGCGCTACGGGTAGGAGCAGCAGTATTGTCAGGGGAGGTAAGTGGCGATTGGATCTATTAGACGAAGCGTGGCGGCAGCGCGCGCCAGGAGCGACGGGGTCGGGGGCGGCGGCGGCGGTGGCGGCGGCTCCCCTCGAGCCGTGTCAGCGCGCGGATAACATGACTGACACCCGGACTAGCAGCGTATCCGGCCGGCCCCGATCGGGGGAACGGCTGTCCACTCGGACAAATAGGGGACGATTGACACGTCGGGGCAGGGATGGAGCAGTCATCCGTGTCGGCCTTTGAGGGCTGAACCCACCGTTAACGTATTTACAGCTCTGGTAGGGACACGGCCCATTGTCACGGTGGATATTAGGTGAGTTTAAACGATACAATTCAATAAGGCTATTGGATATTGAGCGACACCTGAGTTCCATTCGATTCAGCTTCAAATGAGCTGTAGATTATTGCTGTAAAAGTAAAAACTGCATTGCATGGCTGCGCGGCATACTTTTGTCTTTTATATAATGGAGTTAGATTGAGTCGTCTGGTCATGATTTCAGGAAAGACAAACAAAAATATGCAGGTTCCCTGAGTTGCATGTTCTGATTTCATAGTACCGTGGCATAGGTTTACATATATTGATGTGTTGCTATGTGACGTTTGGAGCTGCTCGAGTTTGGAATTTCCTCCACCCCGTTCCTCTCCGCACTGGTAACCCGTTCTCACCTGCTACTGACACCAGCCTCCACAACAGGCCCGTTTGAATTCCTATCTGCCCCTGAGCTGCCCCGTATCGGAGCTCCGGATCGCAGGGCGGCGTCAAACGCCGACCGGTTGTCATCAATTAGGCGAGCGCTGTCTTCTGCAGCCTCCGGCGACACTGGAGCTGCCCTTTAATGGCGGCGGGGCACCGGTCACTGACAGGGTATACCCGGACCCTGGAGACGCTACCCGGGCAATTTGTGGAGCAGATTCAGCGGTTGGGGCGGCAGTAAAGGCCACCAGGTCTGAAACCCTTGGGCAGTCAGTGACTTGAAGTAAGTGGAGGCTCGATACGATTTCATGGCTCGGCAATTTCAAACATCGTTTGATGGGAACGGCGGGTACAGAGCGCTCCAAATATTCAATTTTATCTCAAACTTCGGATGCTCATGGGAGTTTCGCGGCATGACCTTAATACTTCTCAAGTTGTGGAGCAGTTACCATGACCTGATATAATATTTTATCCGAGTGGGGGTGAGCCAGTGCAAACGCCTTGCAGCAGACTGCAAGCGATTCAACCGGGACCTGATTGGCCCATATACCGTGACCCCAGTCCCCACGGCCCACACACATTGCCTGGTGGAGGGTCACCACTGGCCCGACGGCGTGCCTCAGACGGCCTGGCTGCAGAGGTGAGTTTCGTACCCGACACTCCTTGGCAGCTGCCCCGTCAGCGGGGTGCGGTCGCCTGGTGACATCGACACTTCAGGTATTCTGCCACCGATAACCCGCCCTTCCGTCCCGCCTTCAGATAGATAGGGGATGATGCAATAATCATGATTCCTGAGCCAGGACAGAAGTGCCGGTGGTGCAGAACAGCGAGTGCCAAACAGCTCTGCTCTTCTCGCTGAGTCACGGTCGTGAAGGATTTCGACAGAAACGGGTCAACTTGACTGAGTCACCATGCACTGTCCTGAAGATACGGGAGATCACGTCAGTCCTCGAACGTCCGGAAGAGGGAGTCCATGGTCCGGACTTTCCCGGGCTCCACCCGGGGTGGGACCACGCGACGGTCCAGACGGTTCAGCCCCGAGCCTCCCCGCCGAGCTCGCAGTTCCGGTGTTTGTTTGAAGACACTCCGCGCGCTATCGCTTGACGCGACCGGTTGGAGCATGATACTGTGACTTGTGAGTATGTATATGTCACGGGTCATATGCTAACTTTGGCACCTATCCGTGCTTCTATCCTCAGGATACTGAAATCCTTCTCCTCCACGCCACAACCCCCTTCCGGGCTGGACAGGCAACTTTATCTCATGCGGGCTGCTCCCTTGGAGCGGCACCGCTGCTCCCGAGGGAGCTGTACCCCGTAGCCGGGTGCAGAGAGTGCTTGGGGGGCTGGTCGGCTTGTCCTATGGACGGGCTCAGCCCCGGCGACTCTCTAGGGTGCCTGCCCAGACCAATGTCTCCCCCTAATTCCTATCATCCTTCCGGCTCTGCAATGGTCTTGTCGACCGAAAGGGCCTAACCCAACAAAACAAACAAACAAGCTAACTTGGGCAGTATGCAAACTACCCGGGCAGTATGCAAACTACCCAACAGCCCGGGCAGTATGCATACCACCCGGGTAGTATGCATACTACCCGACCCCTTGGGCAGTATGCATACCACCCAAAAGCTTGGGCAGTTTGCATACTGCCCGCTTCTTGTATTGAAGTTGTGTATTCCATGTCCATTTTCAAAATATTAATGACTATCTAAGTAACGTAGTTCAACCGCGAAGTCTTTTTGCCGTCAAACGTGATTTATCGATTGAAGGGTGGAGATAAGGATTGGAATATAAAGACTTAAAATTATTTTCCCAGAATTTCATTGTTAATATGCCAGCGGCCAACAAGTCATTTTCATCTGAACTGACGACAGATCTATAGTGTCATCACTCGATACCTTTGGTTTGGCACCTGGATCAGTAAAGGGCGTTATTATAGTTTCAATAGCTAATGTTGCATGACACCATTTACATGTAAGACGTTACAAATTGTAATGGTCAGGTTACCAGCTCAGAAGCCAGTTTACCAACAGAAAAATAGCCGTCTGCCGGAATGTTTTGCCTAAAGACCGCTTCACATACGGAACGTAAACGCCATGGGCACATAAGCGGATAGGGCTTTACCATTAACGCTCCGTATGTGAAGCCGTCTTGAGGCGAAAAATTCCAGCAGGCGGCTATTCTTCTGTTGGTAAAACTGGCCTCTAACCTAAAAAATGACTAGAGTAATTTCGTCATGCTTTTTTTACGCTATTTCGAATGCCGGTTACCGCATCTTACATGCCTCTTACTCCTGTGCCGCTAAGTGGCACCAGGCACAGGAGCCGAACAGGAGTGCTTAATCCCCCCCCCCCCCAGGGGTGAAAAAATGTCTCAGGCTGTCACCGACGGAAGGTCCAGCTGACTCACACCTAATTTTGACATTTGAGCAGTAGCTAAATGAAGTTTGAGATGCGCTGAGGACCTCAATGTACGCCTATCATGAAATAATCAATTTTCGACAGTCACAACTCACATCATTAAGCTGCAGTTATTGTTATCACAAACCACTGACACCATAGGCGGCGGAACGGGTGGGGCGGGGGGGGGGGGCACCGGGGCACCGTGCCCCCCTTGATTTTGGCATTTTAACATTAGCCCTATAGGCGTTGCGTGGAAAGAATGGGACCAAAAGTCGGCAGTGCCCCCCCCCCCCCCTATGATTGAAGGTGTTCCGCCGCTACTGACTGACACGTAGATAAAAGTAAGAAGCTGTACATACATAGAACAGCGCTGAGTGTATTGTCCGTTCAAAGCGGAAGCAAATTTTCGTTCTATTTAATGCATGGCTTGAGGTCGTTTCGACACGAAGAGAAACATCACAAACAAGATGATCATCCAAAATTCCATTTAAGTGAATGTTTTCCAGAAAAGGAGATGGAACAACGGTTGATCATAAATCATAATCCTCAAAACACGGGTGGCTCTCGTCGAGTGACGTTCAGCATGCTCCTTCTAAAACTCGGTTCGGTTATAGAGTAGTTGATTAGTATGTAGCACCAACAACCTCAGCTTGTTCGAGACACCAATAGATACGGTCGTTAGGCCCATGGCGAGCGGCGAGGATCGCCGTCCCCTGTCCCTGTTATACGGCCTTGCCTTGCCCAAGGTTTATGACGATTCGGCGGAGTCTCAGTCCTACCGTCCCATAACGTCCGAGGTCTGTTTATGGGGCCGGCGATGGCTCCCCGAAGATTCTACTGGTCAGTCGAATTTGAAAACTCTTAGTGATCGAACCTCGTTGTGTCGGTTGTGAGGCCGAGTATTGCGCAGAGGAATTGTGACTAGCGCTACGCATTGGTATAGCATCGTAAGTACCTATATCGGGCATCTGTAGTGTTTTTTTTTTCGGGAATAGAATCACCGTTAACAATTACCCCGCTAATTTAACTTACATTTAGCAAAAAAAAAAAAAACGTAACGTGATTGTTTGATATTGCTGAACAAGATAGCACTTTTACTTGTTATCGACCTCAGGATCAAGCTGGTATTACGAATAACACATGTTCACCGTTTAACACTTTTCCTCTTCATAATGCAAACCTGATTCGAACTTCATCGCATAAACATGCGTCGCCTCCGAGATGCGAACTCACGACCCACGGATCCGTAATCCGAGACACTACCAACTACACTACATGGGCCCGGACGGCGCCGCCCGGAGAGATGCGAGGTGGCTGGTGGGGTGCAGAGAAATAGAAAATGGGCCCGCCCTGTACGCCCTAGAAGATCGGCTGGGTTTCGTGCAAAATGGTAGCCAACCAAATTATTCGACTTACCTGACATCAGTTGGGGGAGGTTTGGTCAATGGTTGTCATTTTTAGCACATGCCATTTTTGGCAACCATGTGCTAAAAATGACAACGCTATCAGCTATTTTTAGCAACGATGAAGCCGATTTCACTCCTCAGCGAGGAAATCACGATTTTGGAAATACAAGCACTGATTTTGGAAAAGAAGTGCTGCCACCTGGTGCAAGAAGAAGAAACCAGCTTTAATATGGCCGTTGTTTGTATGGTAGTCCAACGTTGAAGTATACCCTTTTTTGTGGCCCGAAGTTGGAACTTTAAATTGAAGCATCCGAAAATGATCGATATTGATCGAAATCATGATGTTGATGAAAAAAATAATATGTTAAGTTGAGAGAGGAGGCCATTTTATCCAGATGCGGTGGTTTACTTCTTGAAATTATTTTTGCTTACGACGACTGCCATGTAATGAGGGATAATTAGCAGCCGTCATTAGCAAAAATAATTTCAAGAAGTAAACTACTGCATCTGGATAAAATGGCCTCCTCTCTCAACTTAAAATATTATTTTTTTCATCAACATCATGTTTTCGATCAATATCGATCATTTTCGGATGCTTCAATTTTAAGTTCCAACTTCAGGCCACAAAACAAACTACCATACAAATAACAGGCATATTAAAGCTGGATTCTTCGTCTTGCACCAGGTGGCAGCACTTCTTTTCCAAAATCAGTGTTTATCTTTCCAAAATCTTCATTTCCTCGCTGAGGAGTGAAATCGGCCTCATCGTTGTCAAAAATAGCAGAATCGTTGTCATTTTTAGCACGTGTGACAAAAATAGCACGTGCTAAAAATGACAACGATTGACCAAACCTCCCCCGACTGACATGACATGTTTGCAGCAGAGACTGATGTTGAGATAAGACAGATGCAGAGGCACCACTTGCATCATTCGTGGTGTTTGCGTTGGTGTCCGATGTCTGGCTTTTCCCATCTTCAGTGGAGCACAACCACGTGGAACAAAAATTACCAAAAACGCCAACGGCCACAATCCCGCCACACAAACAGGACAAAGAGTCTGCGATCATTCACGTGAGCAGGGGTCGCCCCATTTGAATTAGTTGATTTCTTCAGGTTGATCAACTTTAAATGTGACCTACTGGCTACTTGCTAGAAACAGCGTGCATTCATTAGTTGACTTGGTCTGCTTGCTAGAAAAACGCGAGTCGTTGACAAATAAAACTTATGAGTATTTTAGCAAGTAGCTCAAAAAGCACATGAAAACATTACTTTTGGGATTAAACAATCTAAATATGTAACAAATAACTGCTTTAACATGGACTGTTACAGATGGAAAAAAATAATTCACAAATTTAATGACGTCATTTACGTTGTGATAAAATGTGGTGGAACAAATCACTAGCCACTATTTATAAGAATCGCGCCATAATTGTAGCTGACCCATCGAACCCACCGGTATACTCACGACACGGCCGGCCTTTTTCATTGGCCAGCAGGGATGTCGGAAGCTGGTGGACGCGTCTGCTATATTTTTGCTGGTATGATTTTAACGTGACTTCACATAAGGATATGTATAATGCTTTGGAATGAATGTGAAATGTGAGGGGTTGCGGACGTGATGACTGGTTATAGCTTTTCGTTGTCAACTGTCGATTTGACAAGCCGCCAGCTGTCTCATCAAATGTCATAAGCTGTCACCTGCGTGCGTCGGCGAGTCGGAACTTTTTTTCACCCCTGCCCCCCCCCCCCCCCAGCCCGGCACGGCTGGCTCCGAGCACCGCCCCAGCGCGGGTTAAAGCGTCTGTCATTGACATGTACTTGTGAGCTATTGCATTAAATAGTCTCACGAGCCACGGTCAGCATATTGCCCGAGTAAACATCTTGCCCGTGAGCTGAAAGGTGGGTAGTATGCATACTACCCGGGCAGTATGCAAACTTCCCGGGCGGTATGCATACTGCCCAAGGGGTCGGGTAGTATGCATACTACCCGGGCGGTATGCATACTGCCCGGGCTGTTGGGTAGTTTGCATACTGCCCGGGTAGTTTGCATACTGCCCAAGTTAGCATATGACCCGTAACATATATACAATGCTGGTCACAGTGTTACTGATTCATCGACGTCCAGCGATAACATCTTAGCTCATATACATATAGTTCACTTCATAGATAACAGTAGAACACTGAACACATGGGTGTAGAAACGTTTTCAAAGTTGGTGTGGAGTTTACAGCCATTCTCGAAAACTACCCCCCATTTTTTGGCAACTCCAAAATCTCATGGGATCTGCATCCATCTCAGGGGGTACTCGGTCGGAGGTTGGGGGAGGCAAACTGCCCCGCTTGCCCTCCCCCCCCCCGTGGCGACGCTAATGGTGTTGAAAGCCTTCACTGGCTATAAGAGCTTAGAGGAGGTTTGAGCAACCACTGGAACAGACCCTATCATGCTCAAGCTCGGGTGGAAACGCCAATCAGCTCGTTTATCGCCTTGCCAATCAGTTCATAGACCCGGGAACGGGGGGGGGGGAGCGAGGGCGATTGCCCCCAACTTAAGAGCCGAGGGGGTGACGTCTCCCAACATTCATGCAGCGAGGAAGGATCTTTCCTCTTTTTGATGATGACTACACCGAACAGTAGGTAAGCAGAAAACTGAAGTGGTCGAATTTCGACTCGAAGAGAGGGTCCGTCATTGGAACAAAGCGTAAATACCGCTCAGTTTTCGGCCCTAAGAAGACCCTATCATCTTGCCCTATCTCTGAACTCATTCATAGTTTCGTCGCTACCGGCAAAACGCCAGAAAAGTGTAATATGCGTACAGGGCATGCATATCTTGGCTCCCTGTCCTTTGAGGTCCTTGTTCTGTTCCGCGCCTCGGCCGTCACACACGCGTCTCACAGTCACTGTACTTTATTAGCGCGCACCGCACCCGCACTCGAGCTCGTCTCGCTCCACACTGCCCGCTCGCGCCGCCCGCCGCCCGGCCCGCTGGGTCAGGGGCGGTCAAGGTCAACCCGGGCGGCCGATACCACAACACCTCCCCTCAAGATGTTCGCCACGATATAAAGAGGTGAGACGAGGGGCGAACGTCTTCAAACAACATAAACCCGAAACAAAGCAACAAACGACAGACGGACCAATAAACGCAAACAAAGGGGCAAAACAAACACACCAGCAAACAAAACAGTTCACCGCGTTAACAGCAGACCAGGTTAACATCTATACGTACACACAGGTATGGAGCATCAGTCATATGTGTGCGCATCCCAACGGACCAGCAGCCGCTGAGGCTCTCGACGCTGACGGCTGCTCCGACGGGGCTCCGCCGTGGGCTCCGGTGTCTCTAGACGAGAATGTGGCTGAGGTAACGCCATACGCCCGGCCGGGGGACTCTGCTCCCCACTGGGGTCGATCTCCGTAGGTGGCCCCGCGCTGCTGGCTAGCATGGGGCGGTGCGGTCGGAGGAACCGTCTGTTTCTCCAGTATATGCGGCCGCTCGGCATCTTGACCAGGTATGTTCGGCGATGTCCCACGCCGACGATCACGCCTGTGCGGTCCCAGCGACCGCTCTCGGCATTCTGCACGTCCACGTGACTGCCGACGCGCAGCCCTGAGAGCGGGCGCGCGGTAGCATCGTGGTAGCACCGGACGTCATGTCGAAGAGCGGTGGCTCTGGCGTCGCACGCGTCGGCGGCACGCTGCCATTCGGGCGCGAACGCCCGATGATGAGTGGGCACGCCGGACCTCAGCGGGTGGCCGAACAGGATTTGAGCTGGTGACCTGCCGTCTGCCCGTGGTGTGTTTCGCAGCTCTAGCAGGCCGCGATCGAGCAGGTCGTCATCCAGCCGTCCGCTCGCCGACGCAGCCACGACGATTTTCTTCACGGTTTTGACGGTGGCCTCGGCGTGACCGTTGGATCGGGCGTAATGAGGAGATGACATCTGAGAGGAGATGACAGTCCTGAGGACGATAGCGGAAATTCTGTGACGATAAACCAAGAGAGGTGGTCGAGGATCCTCCCAGTTTTTTTTTCTAATGGTATTTTCTAATGGTTCTTCCGCTCGCCGCAGCGCAGCTGTGCCGACACCATTAAACAGCAGTGGTTTCAGCAGGATAGAGACCATGCTTGCACCGTCCTGAAGACCATGCATTGTCTCAGAGAGTGGATGTGAAAAGTTTTCCTTGCATATTATATCAAAATTTGGACCGAATTTGGAGTGGGAAGGGCTAAAATTTGTCTGGGCTAAATCAGTCTGGGCCCAAAGCCACCCATTCAACCATTCGGACAAAATTTCTAAACAAAATAGGCTAACTTTTATTTCATACCAAAACGGCACATTCTGAAACCGTGAATGCTGGTCTTGTGTCTACCAGCAGCAGATTCGCGAATATCAATCCACTGCTAGATTGACGAGCATGCACGTTTCTGCAATGTTAAGACAACAATATCTTCTGAATAAAAATTATTCACTTTTTAAATGTAATATATCACAAAAAGGCAAGTAATAAAGTCAAAATGAAGCCACTGCCAGCTTTTACAAAAAAAAAAACCAAATGCATGAAAATTGTTTTTTCCTGATGAAGGAAAACTTTCTATGGCGGGAACAACAAATTAGGTATCATTGCGCTATTGCAACGATTATGGCGCAGGCCACTTATGCACATGTGCTACAGCCGTCAAACCAACAATACATCATTCTTATTTAAAAAAAAATCGTAGAGCCAAAGCACATAGAGAAGGTAATTGTGCCCTGCTGAATTTGAGGTTTGTTCAAAAATTGCTAACTTATTCCCCACTCTCGTCGAATACTGCTGTTTTCAGGCTGGGGATGACACCAGAGCGGGTAAAAAAACAGCATCTTGAGGCATAATTCTTTTACAAATAAAAACCAGGGCAGTTGGACAATGATAAAGGCTTGATTAATGATAATCATTTTCATCATGCATACTGTGTAACTATGATATCTAGTGGGTGCATGCTTATATTAAATGCTTCATACAGTTATTGCTTACTGCTGATTAAAAATGACATGCTTTTTGGATATTGTTCTTAAACTTAGAATGTGAAATATTTTTGTGTAGACTTGCAGATTTTGGGGTGCTTCTGCCAGTGAGGGGTGCATTTTTTGGCTCAGGGGGTGCTCGAGCATTCCCATACCCCCCCCCCCCAATTATCCGCCTTTGTGGACTATGAAGAACCCATACTGATTTCTTCTGGCCTTGAATCATATTTTGCTGTTTTTTTTTTTACTCAAAAGTGCATGAGAAGTGTCACCACTTAAAGTTGGTGTGGAAAATCCACACCAACTTTCAAGTTGGTGTGGAGCTCTCCATACCAACCACATACGAAGTTATACGCCCATGGTAGAACAGATAGATAGCAGTTCTACTGTTATCTATGTTCACTTGTATGCGCACTTCCGAGAGTGACAGCAAGGAGATGATGGGCGAGCTGCAATGCAGCACGGCTGCACAAATGCATCGGACAAAACGGGAAAGCTTTCTTGGGTGCGCATGCTTTGCCCTTTACCTATAAAATATTTCGACGAACATTCTTTACTTTGTCAGCCGGATTTCATTCCTCACTTGACGTACGAATTTAAAAAGTGAATGCCTATCTTGGACGCATCTTGACGCATAAAATAGACGCAATTATTTATCATTTGGCTTGTATGTACCTTGCATATAACTGAGAGTCAGCCTTGAACAATATTGGGGCGGCTACCTTTGTTTTAAAGCCAACGAATCTCCATCAGTTTTTACTGCACATAAAATCGGACCAACAATTCTATTGAAACATTGTTACCCCACACCGTGAGTAACTAATCTGAAATCTGTTCTCGAGTAAATGGTGAACATCCTTTCGCACAGGTGTTCTGCTTGAGGTAATAAAGGTCAATAATCTGTTACCAACTGCGCTCGGTCCAGTAATTTGGGGGTCTTCTTATCAAACCACTCACAAATGTAATGCTTAGGTAAGCTAGTGTGTGATGACTGTTGTCTAATCAGAGAAGGTCCGTTGTGATCGCAATAGTTCTCTAAGATATCTCCAAGATATCCAAAATTTAGCTAGAGTCGATAAAGCAGTCAAGGTTGTGGATATATCCCTTACTTATCCAGAAGCTTTCCAGGAGTCTGTCGTATAGCGGGACTCGTGTTACTTATTTCGTTACATTTTTTTCATTATTGGAAACAATGACGTGTGCGGCTGCTGCCTGTCTACACGGCTCATAGCTTTGAGTCGCTGGGCCTCATGGCGTATGCTGCTGGATGCTGGATGTCGTCCAAGTACACCTGTCTAACATACCAGACTGACAAACATGCTCCATTGTCAAACATGCTGTCAAACCAGGATACAAGAGATCAGCGCCGCTGAATATTATGCGCCATTGAACGCCAACACAATCACGGCACGTTTGGAAAGCCACTGTCATACTCAGCCTGAATTCCTGGGCCATCTCCGGCTGCTGGCCGGCATTTCAAAACTGATCCGGTGTGCCGGCTACCGGCCCATGGGTATTTCTGGCCTGTTGACCCCGTGTTGGTCATGCGATACTGGGCCCATGAGCTCAGCTGGGCCGGTGGCCACGGACAGAAATGTTTGCCCAGCAGGCCCATCCAGTGTTGGTGGCCACTGCCGACCGTCTGCCCGTCAGTATCTCGTACACACCGGGAAATGGCCAGCAGCTGTTCAGTTACCGGCAGCCGCAGGTGACCAGTGAGGGGGATATGTGACCCGGCGGAAGGCAGGGGAGGGGAGGGGAGCAGCCGGAAGAACGAGATGACAGACCCACTTACCGGCGGGAATAGGCGGAAGAGGGAATGATCGGCAATACCCAGGGTGAAATACTCGTCCTTCTCCGTGCGCCAGTAATGCTCTCCAATTAGTCAGTTTGACCAGAGGCACACTGATGTCTGGAGCAGGGTCATTCTTATGTCGGACCTGAGTCGTCGCGATATCTGATCACGATTGCAACGATGTCTGACCAGAGAAAACGTTCTTAGTTTATCTTTCCGTCCAATAACTGTTTTCACAAACATTCCATAGTCTGTTGAACACTTGGCAATTGACAAAATATTGGATCAACTTGATTGAGATGATAGCCAATCGGCATCGGTTGCAATATGGTTTCATAAAACCTCTAATTCTATTCCATTATTTGACTATAGTTATATGTGTCGATAAATTTCGATAATTTTGGACGCTGGGAGCCACAAATGACACAAATGCTTACATGTTTCCCGCCAGAGATGATAAACGTATATATGCAATTATTATAATTACGAGCGAGCGAGCGCAGCGAGCGAAGCGAAGTCTTTTCAATATAACGGAAAAATCTCAGTATGAGCGGCCCGGCCCGGCCCGGCCCGGCCCGGCCCGGCCCGGCCTGTAACGCTTTTGAGAGGCTTATATCTCAGCAACCGCTGGACCGATTGGCCTGCGGTCTTTTTTGCTGGGTAGCCACATCCCTTCTACCCCGTAATTGACTACTTTTGATACATCTCAGTGACCGTCGTGGCACGTGCCACGTGAAAAGTCAAGGGTGTTCAAGCAGTTTTGCAAAAGTAATGATTTTGAGAGGCCCATATCTCAGCAGCGGTTTGAGCGATTGTCTTGCGGTAATTTTTATAGGGTAGCTGCATCCCTTCTACCAAAGGTCAGATACTCTTGATCTATGTGAGTGACCCCCACTGCACGTGCAAAATACAAAAAGAAGAGGTGCCAAATTTGTTCCCATTTCAGTAACTCGGTAATTACTGGGGCGATTTCGCTGAAACTTGGCATGCAGGTAGGCACCCACCAGGCAATGCATTCCCATGTGTTGCGGTTAGGGTGCTACTGCACGTGCGCACGTGCAGGGGGCGTTTCCAGATCTCGAGAACGGCTGGGCCGATTGCGCTCAAATTTGGTACACGGTTGGGGACCGGTTAGTAGGGTGCCGTGCAAAAGTTATTTTGGACCCCGTTTGCACGTGCGCACGTGCAGAATGCCGCTTCCAGATCTCAGGAACGGCTGGGCCGATTGCGTTCAAATTTGGCACACCGTTAGCGACCGGTTAGAAGGGTGCTTTGCACAAGTCCGTTGAAAGTACCTCTCTCCCTTTCGCACGTGCAGGGCTCACTATCTCGCTCGCTCGTTCTTCGCCCAAAAGGCGTTTTACTGGTAGTTATTTCATTGACGAGAAAAATTATGATGATTGCAAAGAAATTTCAGAGGTCTTTGGATACAGATATTCGCAAAATGCTATTGTTATGTGTGTGGACATGCTTGTACCTAATCTTTATTTCGTCAGGAGCTATGGTCAGTGGTCACTGAGTACCGAGCAGCTTTTCCGATCAATGCAATGCAAAATCATAGGATTCTTATTCCACGGATACGGTTAACTTTGGCATGTACAAACGCATTGCAAACGATTTTTTGTATTACACATTGGCTGCAGAGCCATTTGCCATGCGTTTTTTTACCCTTGTGGTTAGAGTACTAAATAAGCTAGCTGTGCATTGTTCCGGCTAATGGATCTGTCATGTTTGCCCCGAGAAGAGCCATTCTCCCAATCCATCTATGAATGTTTAAACGGCATCATGAGTGCTCCTATTGAGCCTCTGACGTCATAATATAGCCGGCCCGGGAAGCTGTCCATGAACTACGTGCGCAAGTCTCGGAGAAGCGGCGCTGAAACTGATTGGCCTCGATGAGGCGTCATTTGTAACAATCTGTGACGCCTGTCCGTGCTGCGAACTGCCGCGTTACGTGACGTTAGAAGCTGGAATTGGAAGGAAAGCTCGTCACTATATAGCTGGCGGGCTGCCTCGGAGGTTCATCGCAAGGGCGGCATATGTAGTGTACCTTTGTCATGCTAGCCAATAGCTGGTGAAATTATTAGCACAAAATATGATGTTTTCTATTATAACATATTTTCCACTTAAAATATCTGCGCTAAGTTGTTTGAAGCGGCATAGCAGCATTATATTTAGTCTGCGATGCTTGCAAATAATCTGGTTTGTTTGTAGGGGCACAATTTGTGGCACAAATTCATTAACCCTCGCCCGTATAGGGGGGGGGGGGGGTCGAACGGACCCCCCATGTTTTTTTGCGAATAACTCGCGTAAAAAGCGGCCGATCGCGACGAAACTTTCAGTACCCTCGCGTTCATCAATTTCACACATACCCTGAAAATTTCATGACCCTGACCCAAATGACCTTTGACCTGTGACCTTCTTTTCGAGACCATGTTTGGCTGGAATCGCGATTCGGCGTATGTCGGCTCGCATTAGCCGCGCGTTTGCAGTCTTTTCGTGGTTTCAAGCGCTCAAACATGTGATATGATGTTGCCCCCATGCATTAGGGTGGGTGTCAAGGTCACCTGAAGGTCAGGTCAGGTCATTGACCTTTGATGACCTCGGTTCACTTTTTCGAGTTTTACATGTTTCTAGGCCAGTTTTTGGAGCTGAATTCGAATTTAGCAACCATATGAACATTTACGAAGTAGTTTTGGTGCCTTCGTAACATGTTACGAAGCTGTCAGAGGCGGTTGCCACCTACTACGAATACCCTTACTGGTTGACCTGACCTGACCTCACCCGACCTGGCCTAAATACATGAAGACATCATCTGTGATCAAAACTAACATAATATTCGTGATCAGCACCCCGAAAAACCCCATAGCAGCCACACTTTACGACGTTCTAACAGGTCCCGATTTTCCCGCCTTTGGGGTCATCGACCTGACCTGCAAGGTCAACCAATGACCTAGGACCTTAAAATTGGGTATCATCGGCTTCCTCTCGTCACGGGCAACACGCTCGTTTTTTCCTCGAAGCTCTAGCTCGATCAGGGGCGAAACGGCAAGGGGGGGTCCAACGGACCCGTTCGCGGCTGGAAAAACACCAATACGGGCGAGGGTTAAATCAATATAGAACTAAAGGGAATGATCATTTAAGTTGCATCATTTCAATAAGACATCAAAGTTGCCGACGTTCATGTAAACTAAGAGAGAAACTATGCAAAATAATGATCATTCGGACACTTTAGAAGGTACAAGTATCCATTAAACTGGATGGACGGAGAAAAGATCGAGATGTCAAATGACATGACAGTGACGTAAAACTCATTGCGTGATCACAATGCAGCAACACAGATCGCTGAAATGCGCACCAAGATAATGACTCTAGAAGGAAGGCAATGTGTGGCATGAGACGGACCGGAGCGATGACAAAAACGAGTGATCGACAGTAGAGCGACGATCGCAGACCGTCTGGGATCATGTGTACAAATATTGGGATCATTTGCACAAATTAGAATAGTTCCACGCCTTGGCTCGCCCCCCGAAGACAAATTCCAGAATAAGTCCTCTCGGGTGTGGTACGTACATGATTAAAGAGTACGTAAGTGTACCACATGATTATGTCTACTGTCTACCGCAACAGGGTTAATGGGAACATGCCAGCCGAATTCACGGGTGTCTTATCCCGAAATTCATGTATGTTATTCACATTTCTATAAACGAAGCTAATGTCAATTACCCGTTTTATTATTTATTTATTGGTTTAGGATATTTAAGTATATCATTTAGCAGATGTGATCCGGAACACAATGCCAACATATGATTGTCCACTCAATGCACATTTTGCCTCTATGTATTACCGACGTTCTTTCCCGTACAGAGAATCTCCTACCCACGCGAGTGAACAAGACTTCAGCTTTTTTTTCTGATTGGGGTTGAACCGGTTGATTTAGGTCTCTCAAATAAAGGTATCACTGACCCGTTAAAAGCGACTCGTTGCTTCAAACAAATGCTTCTTGAAGAGCGACTTCAACAATTAGGCTGACCTATTGTTCGGTTTTGATTTCGCATTCATCTGAAATTGGCATCAGCAGTTCCTATGACAGTTTACTTTTTAAGTCTGTTTTTACAAATCACTTTTAATAGTAAAAAACAGACCCAGCCGGTGCTTAACCTTCGCCCCAGTGCAGTGGGGGGGGGGGCATATGTTACCACCCTGTCGCGTTTTTTGCGTATAAATAAAAAACCGCGGCGCGTAACGCCGCGCCGCTTGGGGTAGCTTTTGGTACATCAATTTTGGACAATGTGTGAAATTTTTGACCCCAGGTTATGTCAGGTCAGGTCACCAGGTCAAGTTAACTGACCAAGCCTAAAAAATAGTTTGCAATCATGTCCAGCCAGCAATGTTTGTCAGAAAGGTTTTAAACTTGTTGGATTGCATGCTGTTATAGGCGTCTACAATTTGTATATCTCGGATTTTTTATATCCGTGACCTAAGGTCAGGTCAGTGACGTGACCTTTCCATTACAAGTCAATGGGGAAAAATGAAAATGCCTCTAGATCCGTGTGTACGCATAGGAACAGTCCAAATATTTCAGAATCACAATGATTTGGACCACCCGTGATGACCAAGGTGTCATTTTTGCTGATAGCCTCTAGAAAGGTCATCCGAGGTCATTTGAGGCTACAAACAGATGTTTGCCAATAACTCGTGATTGGAAAGAGATAGAACGCTGGGGATGGTCTCATTGTGTTTGTCTTGTTGAGACGCATCGACTGATATGCAACATGACCTTTTCCGGTCAGGTCATGACCTTGACCTGAGGTCAAATTTTCAAGTTGACCTTTCAAGGTCAAATTATAGTTCATTTGACGCGTCTCGGCGAGGGGAACACGATTCTGGCAATAGAAATGTCGTGGCTTTTTGTAGTCGAAAGCTATTGTCGAAAAACACTTTTCGTAAAAACAGCTATTTTTGGAGTTTTTGCCCTCTGGAGGCTAAACAGTTGAATATTGAGAAAGACCTTTTCAAAAGAAAAGTTCGAAAGCTATCGATTGCTTTTCCATGCGTTTTTCTAGCTACCATTGTTCCTGAGATAGCGGTATGTATTCTGAAAAAAATAATGACAATTGGCAAATTTTGACCTTTGATCATTGATGACCTCTGGTGACCCCAATATTGCTCTAAGGTGAAAAATGACCGAAATACTTTCAAACGTACGCATTGAGAGCTATCGACTGCTTTTTACCGCGTCTTCCTAGCCCTCTTAGTTTTTGAGTTAGAGGTGGGTGGTAACATATCCCCCCCCCCCCCACTAGGGCGAAGTTGGCTGAGACCGCCACTGGGGCGCGGGTTAACCCGGCAGGCGGTGGGCCTACCAGCCACCTTCCGCGCGGTGGGGGGCATTTTTTTGCCCCCCCCGTATCTCCGAAACTACTGGACGGATCCGGAAAATTCAAACGGCGTTCGATAGCCCTGTCAAATTTGTCGAAGGAAACCAAATTTCATTGACCTCCGGGTCACCGATGACGTCACAGGTCAGGTCAAAGATAAAATGTTTCACCGTTCACGGGGCTTCTAGGGAAAGCGCTATAACACCGAGTAAAACGCATTTTGTCGAAAATCAGCGATAAGGCGTCAGTTGTTTAGTACATATGTTGCTATTAGAGGTCACTGGTCATACCAGGTCAGGTCACAGGTCAGGTCACCAAAGGTCACCAAGGGTCACCACATGAGCCCAACTTGCATGCATCGCACTAAGGTTATGCGATGCATGTTTTATGGCGTTTTTCATTTCCAATTCAATGGTGTTGGTTATAAGACCATCAGGTACGGTTTAGGTCACTTTCTGGAGGAGGTCAGGTCAAGGTCAGGTCTAAAAGGGTCAAATTTCAAAGTTGATATTGTTGCATAAAATGGGTATCGATTCGATGCAGCTCGCCACGGGGAGTCTAATGGTGGTCTTTGTTTTGCTCTACGAGGTCTAGAATTGCTAAAAATTGAGTTTGAAAATTTGACGTCATCAATTTTGAATTTTTTTCGCTATAACTTGGCCAAAAAAGAGGTATCGATCTCAAATTTGGTATGTAGATAGAAGGCGGTAGGGACTATCACATATATTCCGTTTTTTTCGAAATTCAAAAAACTTTTTGGATTATTTGGCTATTATATTCAAAAAATCTATTTTTTGATTTTTGGGGGTCAAAATCCAAAAAATTCGAAAAACCGAAATGGCTTTTTTGTAGTTCTTTTGATTCCACACCTTTTATGTTGAAATATTTTTCTGTATCTCTAAAGCTGTAGGCCTGACAGCTCTTCCCGCGAAACTTTTTTTGGGTCGGAAATGGCAAAAATGACGTCACTCTGACGTCATTAGCAGCCAACCTATCATAGCCTTTGGAAATTTTTTTGGTCACCATGTGCGCTAGCTGCTCCCGGGAGGGTACTGAAAGTTTGGTGACGATCGGCGCAGCGGTTCTCGAGATATATTGAAAAAACTAAAAGGGGGGGGGCAAAAAATGCCCCCCCACCACCTGGAAGGTTAAGAAGGCTGATCACCGAGGGTCAATGGGATTCACGTTTGTTAGCTCATACGGGGCCAATGGTAATGTTGAATCTCTACTTGTCAGGTCCTTGCGGGGGTCCCTCTCGAATCTGTCACCGTCTGTATTTACAGGGGCCCGGGTCGCGCACCCTCTCTGGTCACTGACGTCAGTTCCGGTACGATAGCCGTTCGGCTCGGCTGTGACAAATGTGCCGCCATCCCCCGCTGAACCGGCGGCGATCGTATGCGCCAGATATGTCACAGGCTCACGGCTACTGCATACTCGGGCACAGTGCTTACACATTACAGCTTGCTAAGCTGCAGGCTGCAGTGCGGTCACTAATCGAACCAGCACCGGCACGGGGCCTCACTCAACAGCGCACTGGCATTTCCACGTGTTTCCAGGAGGTGGGCCACCCAGCCACGCTCCAGAGAGAAGCAGCTCTCGTGCTGCAACCCTTCCGTGCCCGCATCGCCGTCAGTTACAGCAAATTCCGCACATTTAGCGAGAAAGACACATGTTTGCACCCGGCCGTCACGGGGCCGCGGTGAGTCAAGTCGCGAGCGTGCTCCACGTGCCTACGAGCTAGCTCCGGGCTCCGATCTCGGGAGGAACGGTGACTGAAGGGCGATGAGGCGCGGGGGAGGGGTCTGCGGGTAGCGTCCGCCACCCTTCATTGCCCGGCCCGTGCTGAATGATATCGGTCTGGTGATCGATAGCCAGTGATCCTTATCAAAGCAGGACCGGGAGCGGTTAGTCCCCGGGTGGACCCGTTCGCTCAGCTCTCCCGCCGGGGAAGGGGCGGGCCAGGCACAGCGGGGGCGCCGTCCGCGCAGTGAGGTGTGTGTGTCTGCCGGTCCTCAGAGGAACGCCCGTGAACGGCCACCCGGTCAGCTGCCAGACACTGTGCGGATCGTAATGTAATGGTGGGATCCTCTGAATTGATCATTGCGTGGACGTATGTGTATGGAGTAGAGAAATTTCCCGAGACTCGCAGAAACATCACATCAGAGGAGTGAGGAGCGAAATTCCAGTGGATCAGAGAATGGTAGTTGACCCGCCCATGAGTTAAAGTGGTTAGCTTTAAACTTGCTCCAGTGTGCTCTCAGTTCTAGATAGAGAATGATGCGTGAATAGGAACTTACCTGTAGGCAGGGTTGTGCTCGACTCAAAAAAATTTGCCGACTCGACTCATCATTCAACTTCAGAGAGCCCTGACTCAACTCTGACTCAAACAAGGAGCTGATTTTTTCCCTTGACTCGACTCATGACTCAAGCGGCTCGATGAAAATATGAGTCGACTCAAACTTGACTCAATTTTTTTTGTTGAGTTAAGTTACTTGACTCAAAATTGACTCAGATAATAAAGTTGTTGAGCGGGAGGAGAGGTGAAAAAAAAATCCGGTAGCAGAGCCAGGGCTAAGTTGTTAAGCGGGGGGGGGGGATGAAAAGCTTATATGTATAGTTTCTGGAAAGTTGAGTCAGCTGAATCATGATCCTAAATGTTTGACTCATCTCAATGTCAAAAGTTATTTTACTGACTCAACTCTGACTCAACTCAACGCCTTAATATTTTTGTCCGACTCAACTCTGACTCAACTCAACAGCTCAACATTTTATCCGACTCGACTCAAATCTGACTCATTTGAGTCAGAGTTGAGTCAAATTTCTGACTCGACTCATGAGTCAAGCACAACCCTGCCTGTAGGTACAGCATGCAATGCATAACATGTACAATTAGTGCTTAAAACGAATGTCGCTGTCGTAAAACAAATGGACTTCTCAATTTCATTACATCCTGAAACCAGCAGCTGACTTTCGATACTGATGTCTCGATTGGATTTTCACTGTTCGCTCATAAATCAAACGATCATCTGCATGTAGATAAGGACGCATTTAAGTTTCCGTATGTCTCCGGTGACCGCAGTGCAGTTCGTTTAGCAGGAATGATTTGCAGCTGAACATTGCAGCAGAAGGGATGTTACATTGTACCGCAGCTGCATAGATCGTGTCCGTCTTCCCTATAGAGTGAGAGTTGTTAATCGATTCAATAGCCCTAATGTCACATACGTCGTAGTAGGCCATTGTGGCGCGTAATTAACAAATTGGATAAGAATGGGCGCCGCTGACCAAATCTGAGATAACGGTGTTCGACGAGTGCACATCGCTGTTAGGACGAGCACAACTATGGCTTCTTCACAGGACATCATTAGTCACGCCTTATCGGAGGAGTTGGTTAGAGACAAATGAGGTAGGCGCACTTTGTTGAATATGCATATCCCTTTACCCGTATTGCGCAAGGCGCGCTGCAATTGCGCGTAATACATACGTACATCATACGCCAGAAGTCAATTGACATGCGCCTCGCTTTCCTCAGTAAGGGCAGCTATATGGTGCAGCGTATCGAGTTACACGCCTGTCTCCTCGTCTCTCAGAAACCACACACAATGAACGTCTCGGTAGATACCGGCGCAGCGCGAACATACAATAATGAGAGCATAGCAAGGCCACTACTGCGGCGCGAATGCTCTTGGAATGATCATTCTATCGCCCAATCATTATGTAAGGAATCATCAAGAAGACCCCGAGGTAGATGGTCGCTGCGGCGGCCGTCCGGTGGCAGGCTGACATGTTGACGTTTGTCGAGGGGACGAACGCACGCCTTTGATTACAGCAATGGTTCACCTTTATTAATTTGACTGCCCGCAGGCTTTTATCATTTGTACACACAAACAAGCCTCATTGATGCTAATTGTACAAGGAACCAGCACGGTGATGAAACAAAATTGCAAACTGCAAGGAATTGGACTGATTGGAGACGAATTGGAAAGCTGAAAATGATTGGTAAATTCGAAGCATTTTACTTTGGCTATCGGGGGCAAATCGCAGCCCTGAGGTAAGTAATGGGCGCCATGTTAACGTCTCATGTTTTCGCGTTGTTTGACGACCATTGAATGGGTAAGTCCTCTAGAAAGCCTAAAGCCTTACCGCGGGGCGCGGATCCATGTTCCAACTTTAATAAAAATGCCTTACCTAAATAAATACCACATGGTGTTCGGGTTATGACATTGTGGCACGGCCTTCGGCTGCTGGGACGGCTGCTTGAGGACGCTGACGAATGCCGCTGACGGCTGCTGACAGCTCTCTGTGTTTACACCTGGGTAGAAGGTGAGAGAGTGGGTTAACTCTCCCCGTGAGCTCCGCTGCGGACCTGCCGCTCGCTTATCCCAGTGCCGCCCGGGCCGTATACCCATATGCAGGCTCGGACCCCTGCAGTCGACGGCTGTCTGCTCCTCATCATCACCCCATGATACCCCGTTCCTGGGGAGCTACCAGTCCCTCTGCTGCTCCCTGCCGCTCCTGAGCACACACAGAGTTCTGACGGCGTACCCAGGATGACGGAGCGATGATGCGATGACGAAGCGATGCAGGCACATCGGATGTCGGCGCCGGCCGACCCGGCGCTGGGTAAGGGGTCATCAGGTGAATTACCAAAACTCCACCGGCTCTCTAAGTCGCTGCTACTGCTCGTGTGTTTATTTACCGATTGACAGGGCATACGGAGCTGAGCTGAAGGCAGCAGGCTGCTGGCAGCTCTTCGGCCCGTTCTGTAGAACCATTAACAGACTGGCAGAACATCGTTCCTTCCCCTTTTCTTTTCTCTTTATTTCAGCCGCCACGCGGCGTGTCCTCAGTCAAAACAGCAGGAACCACAATGCATTGTTCAAGTGATCGGATCAACACTCTCAGAACTGGATGGCTACTGATGTTTAGTTTCCTAAAGCGTTCAAGCACCACGACATACATTGAGCAAGTTTTATATGCTACATGCACTGTCACAATACGTGCATATTACATGTCGCAAGTTGACAACCGGAACAAAAGCAGCGAACATATAGCAACAACTGTATCAGTCATGTCATCACTTAACTCCGCGGAAAGAAAACAAAGGGGCGGCGGCACTGTCCCGAAGATATGGAACAACGACCATTGTGACTCTTCCTTTCCTACGAAAAGGAGCCGACAAGACGGCGGCGACGACGGCCGCGGCGCCAGACGAGAGCCTCAGGCGACATTGTGGCCAGTCTGTCCGGAAATGGCCGTTCAAAGCGTCCCCGCGGCGCTGCCGGCAGTGTCTGTAGTACCGAGCCGGCTGCACTGCGTGCGGCCCGCCGCCGGCGGCTCTGTCTGCCGCGTGACGTCACGGCGAGAGCACCCAATCCCGAGGTCAGGTCAGCGCCGCGCCACACTCGTACGGGAGGGAGGTGAGCAGACGGCCAGGTTCGCGGAAACGAGCTGACAGAAAACGGTCACGGGGGACGAACGGTTCGGTACAACTCACTCCCGGTGAGATTCAAGGTTTGACGTAGTGGACTTGTAAATAAGCCCGGTATGGTATGAACAACGGGACGGCTTCGGGTCGGCGATGTTCTTTCCAGCTCGTGGGACTTCCATGTTCACGGTGCAAGAGCCCAAGAGAAATGGGTTTATCTTGCTTGGCAACGAAAACTCCTGTTAACAAGGCAGCGTGTACAAGGACTGAATAATTAACATTTTTAAATGATCCGGAAGCAAAATTGCTTCTTTAAACGCCCCGCGTTTTTTTTTTAAGCGGAGAATAAAAGGTGGTTGGCACGGATGTATGGTTTCACCCACACTTATTGAAACAAATTGCATGCATTTATTCAATTTAGATAAGCGCATTGGGTGCATTGATGTCAGGATGCAGCCATAAATGGGCTATAATGCATCTGTGTTGTGAGTCAATTGCTGACAGGTGTTTTGTTCTGCCATTTTGACATGAGCATTTCGAATTCTCATTCCAAAAGTGAATAATAAAGTAAATAAGAATCCAAAAGTGCGCCATCCCTTATCAACAGGTTCATCTCGACCGTCCCATCCGTCGTCGAAATAAACTCACCTCTCGGCGGAACTGACGGGACTTCCGTAGCAGTTGCAACAGACAAAATGAGACCCGGGCGGCAGGCATGCTGCAGTGTCGCTATGCGGGCCGCGGGGAACGGTGCCACTGTTGCCCAAGCTTGCAAGGTCATGTGCACCGAAAAGGTGATTTGCTTTCGTCATGCGTCTTACAAGTGAGTAAGTTTGATTGACGGTGCAGTGTACTGTAGACGGTAGAGCAGTGCTCACTTACAGACTCTTATCACACACGTCACGCCCACTCTCTTCGTCCTCACACACTTACGACGTCCACACCGTCCACACTTCCCTGTTGTTCCACACAATACACCGAGCGAGTGGACGCACCCCAGCGATCAGACGGTCGTGACTCGTGAGGCAAGTCACGGCCGGTAACAGCATCTGCTCGGAGCGGCGTGACCACTTTCTGCAGCGTGAATGGAGCAGTCGTTTGTTTGTGTTGACATGCCTCGCTGGGCAGGTACAGAGCTCGGGACCGGATGACTGAATTGATCACTTTAGCGGGAGATTGCCGCTGTGGTTTGTTTATGCATCTTACACGATTTGTATTTGATAAGGCATGCAGGCACATACCAAAGTTGCTTTAGGTGCTGGGGATAGTTTCATGCTATTCTTTGTGAATTGTTAGAAAACTATATCCAACTTGGAGTTGGATGAGCACACGTGTTTGTGACTGATCATTTGTTGTTATCCTGAGGACTTGTAACTTTTCTAAACGACTAAATCCCTCGCCGACATGCTTCATATTTGTTGTAAATCGTATACGTCATTCCTCCACGCATCGTTCCGTGGCGACGGAGTATAAGCGGCGATTGCCCGCCCGTGTCTTGTCCACCGTCCCATTCGAGTCCTCGTACAACACAGGACGACACGTGCGCACCGGATCTGGGAATGGGGGGGGGGGGGCGGGGGCACATGTGACCCAGGCAACCACGAGCAGCCGTCACGTCCGGTCCACCCTAGAAACCGCTCGCATTTGCTCACAAGAAAATACAGCTAAATAAATAATGTTCAAAAACATGAAAACCATTAGAAGGTAATGCTGCCCGTCCTATACCAAACAAAAAATAATGCACCGTTTCATTACATGTTCCCCGCACTAAGGCGACCAATCATATCACTACATAGGCGCCCCAATGGGTGTCTCGTTCCGTCCACATGATCAGCAGACACGGGCCACTGCACTGGCCGTTTGGTTTATCCCGAGCGGTATAGGCATGTGCTGCACTGTGCACATGTTCTGAGAGACTGTGAGATGCGGTGCAGCGAACAGCAACTATAATTATATTATAGTTATATATTAACCTTTTGTGTTTTATTAACCCTTTGCACGTGACTCACGCGCAAATGAACGTGAACCACGTGACATCTCAGGATGTGACGCCCCCAGTGACTGGGGACTGGGGAGTGACGCAGAGTGCGCGAGGTGCCTGCATAATTACGACGGCCTTCTTACCGTTCGCTGATCGAAGTTAAGTGCTTTAACGCTGAATAATAGCTTAGGAGTTTTTAATATTTTTGATAACAAGGTAAAAAATAAGTTTCGGTGCATATTTACAATAATTGTTCATTGAACAAATGCAATGAAAATATACATGCTTCGGAATTCATGTGTTTTTCACTCGTTGCAATGCTTTGGCTAGCATAAGATCACACACGAAAAACACCCAGCGCAGGAAAAGGTAAAGGAGTACAACAGAGACATTCTCTTTCCTGGGCAGAATGCAGCTCATGCCTCTGCGTTTTAGATGGGACGGAGAACGAGTAGATTTATCAATCCAAGAGGGGCTGTGCGCTTTTCGATTCTATTGATAGCAGATCTCCTCAATGTTGCACACGTTAATTATGCAACGTGACAACTAGAAACGTTTATAGCCACTTAAGTGTCTTGAGTGTGCGCCATAAAGAGAGGTGTCATTGGTGCCGTTTTTCGAGATTGAATCGCTGTAGCGTCAATAGTAACTTGAGTGCAAGATGGGCCGTGCAACGCATTGCGATGAATGTATCGTATAAAGAAGAGAGTGTAGGCCTCATGGACAATCAACTCTCACGATTCGAAACCCTCCTTTGATTGGCCACAACGCAAGTGTTCTCCTGAAGCGCGGTCTAAAGCTGCCCGAGTTGTGGTGTGTAATGCCATGCCTTTTGCCTCAATCCCCTCAGCTCACAGGCATTCAGCTGGGGACGACCCGCGGCTCGGCTGGGGACGGACCCAGTCCACGTCACCCGTCGCTCGGGGTAAGGTCCGGCGCGTCGGCTCCTTTCATCTGTCGCCCGGGGTGGGGGCGGGACAGACACCGGGGGAGGGGGGGGGGGGGGGCAATGGACGGCCGTGAAAAGAGTGAGGCGGGAGTCGGCCACACCGGTGAAGGTTCTCTGGGGCGCCTGTTTGCCCGTCCAATCGGACAGCCGGCACCGGAGGGCGGCCTAGCACACGGAATCACCTTCGGGAATCCGACACACGTCAAATGTTTACACAAAACATGTTTTGGAGATAGCGGCCCCCGGTGGCGGGCTGCGCTGCCCTCCCCGCGGTAATGGTCTCGTTGGCACTTCATGACTCTCCGTCCCCCTCCTGCCCTGCGTGATAAATGGCCAGGTGAGGGGTGTTAGTGTCCTTACTGTGTACTGAGTGCGTACACCGTGTGTTTATTGACGTAGAACTGCTCTACTTGACGCTTTTAGGACCGATCGGCCAGCTATTGAGGGGTGATCGGGAAAATGTGCTGAAATCCTAATGGTGTGGATTCTAGTGAAGGGCTGAATGATCACACTCAAACAGGAAAAGCCGCACTAAAGCACCTGGACAAACACAGACCCAGTGTTTGCCTTCCTCTCGATCATTCATCAGCCGAGTCGGTTACGGGCGGGTGTCGGGAGAATGAACATCCGGAGCCTCGTCTAAAATGATGAGTGGGTGATATGCAGTGGAAAGAATTAACTGTATATATAATCTTTGATTGTTCACAAAAAGCGACTCGCCCGTTGTATTTTTTTTTTTAATATTCATATTTGCCGATTTGTACGGGGTCTTCATTACATGCTGACATTTCGGCCATTCACATCAAGTATCGAGTAAGAGCCAATGAAGATTGAGACTGCGGGCACACGCATGCATAACTGATTTTGACTCTCCCGCACTTTTACACCTGCACACGCACTCCACGTTATAATGCGCGTGTGAGTAGGTATAATGCGTACTCCACTGTTCATGTGAGTTTAGAATTACAAGTGAAATACATCTCTGAATGAATAATGGCATATGGATTACCCTTCCCGACCGGCCAATGACAACCTTTCAGATGAAGAAGATGGATGAATGAAGAAAATAGCAAGTCTGACATCACAACCCCAGACTTTTCGTCTTCTTTAGATCCAATCCATTTCCTGGATGTCAACTGCGCAAGACACTAAAGCCAGATCTCGCATACATTATCCAACTCTTTACATCCATTCAAACGCCAAGTTCATTCTTCATACGACCGTGGAATCAAGCAGTCAAGTCGGCAATGACCATTTTCGCTGGCACCTCTGAGTGACGTCTCTGTCACATAGCTAACCTTGACCGTATGTGACGGCGGGACACTATCATCCGCCATCTCGCTGAATTTGAGGTGTGACAAGAGCGACATATTGTAACCACTCGTTGTATTGAGCGTCCGCCGCTTGTCTTAAACGGGTCCCGGTCGTGTAGCGCCGCGGCTGTCGCCCTGTTTCGACGACTCCGCGCACGCTTACGCACTTTGTCGGCTCTTAGCTGAGTGACCTGAGAGCGAGGGAGTCCTTTCGAGTACCGCCGGCGTGCTTTGCATGGTCAGACGGCGTCTGGCCCAGTTGACCAGGTCAAGGTCAGAGCAGCCTTCCGGTCCAATCACCTCCGCCTGAGGCTGTGCAGGCGGACAGGCCGACATGGCTGGCCTGAGACCACACAGCGTGCCTCCCCGGGCAGCGGCTCCCATGGACTGGTGAGCTTCCCGTCTGTCTGTGGCCGATTTCTGTGTGCCACGGTGTCTGTGTGTCTGTGCCCACGGACTGGTTGGGCGGATCCCGTCTGTCCCAGCTCCCTGCTACACCACATGAGTGATGAGCCTCTCTTGCTTAGGTCCGTCCCACATGGACACATGGGAAGCCTGACATTTACAGTTCCCTGTAGCATGGACTGCGGACGTCTACGGTCTATGTGCTCTGTCCGCAGTATGCCACTTCTACTCACTGTTGAACCTATTTTAGACAAGTAGTAGTGCCCGCACATATTTGCGCGCACTTGACCTAGCTCCTGCACAGCTCGATGGTCTTATTTCACGATCAGGTTCATGGATTGTGATGGCTTTACGGTGGCCGACAGCAAACTGTTGCAGCAAAGGGCCGCCCCGAAGATGATTGAACGATAGCTGGGACCATAAGCACTGAGCTCTGAACAGTGAGTATGTCATGTGGCTGCTTCCGCATCGATCTGGTCCCCATGACTGAGATCAAGGTGGACATAAAATACAATAACTTATATTGAGTTTAAAGGGACTATCCCACCTTCAAAAAAGTCCCGTTTAGGATTCGGAAATGTTACTCAGGACATTATGATTAATTCTGCAATTTTTTTACGCGTTTTCATCGTATACTTTAGATATTGCGACTTTTATATTTCTTCGTGACGTCATTTGGATCGGATCTGTGACGTAATAAAGGATTTACTTCATGTCAATGTGGGGGGAAATTTGGCAGCAAATATATTTACTAACTAATATTTACTTACTAAAATAATATATTTATAAATATACGCCGATTTCAATTTATTCGTAAAACAAGTCGAACGCGTGAGACGGCTGATGACGTCATCAAATGGCCGTTAATAGTTAAGAGATAGGGCCTTAGCTAAGGCCCACTTTTCAAATGAAGGAACAAATTTCTTTAACACCACGAAACTGAGGATATTGCGACCAGGATATATAGTGGTTTCTGAACCTGGCCGCCAACCTGGCTATCTCAACTCAGAACTAATGCAAAGGTCGAACAGTCCCTATAAGCTTCACGAAGACCGATCACTTATCATGACCGATCACATGGTCCCAACTCCCAGCAACAAGTTACAAGAGGCACAAAAATAGTTACGACTTGATTTAGACTAAGCCAGTTAAAATAAGACCTAAAGGTAGTGTGCCACCTTCCAATGATTTCCCGTTTTATTTTTCCTAGGATAAGAAGCTTCTGTTTTTACCTAATATCACAAAAAAATCAAAAATGGGCCTAAAATAGTGTTTTTTTTTCGCCTAAAAGTTTATCGGTTTTTCGATATGTATAACAACTGTAGTGGGCTGACCTGCAAACAGGCGTCGGCAACAATCGCGAATGCGGCGCACATGTGACAATAAGCAAAGGTCATTATAGAGTTACGACGTACTGGAATGAGTTGTCAGCTCGTAGACAACACAATGTCGAATTTAAACTGTAAGCCTGTATTGGTATTGTTTCTTTAATTTGGCTGTCGAACATTAATTTATGGTTTGAAATATTATTTTCTGTAAAATAACTGATATGAAACAGCCGTCTCTAAAGTTATGACCTCATCTCACCACATGAAAGTGGCAGAAATGACAATGATCAGCTGACGCATTTTTCTTGGCCGAAGTCAGAGCGCGCGGCCCAACGCACCACCACCGCACCACAAAGTATGAGCAGAAGCCGTGCCCAAAGCCAGGGCCCCGGTAACGTGAGGTAGCCGAGTCGGGGCAGCGTGCGCTGACCCAAGCCGGGGCCGCGGCTTTGGGCGCGGTCTACCGCATCCCCGCGGGCAGCCCCGGGCTATCACATGACACCGGGAGGACGCGCGGCCCCGGCTTGGGTCAGCGCACGCTGCCCCGACTCGGCTACCTCACGTTACCGGGGCCCTGGCTTTGGGCGCGGTCTACCGCACCACCTATCAGGCGTGTTCGAAAGCGCAGGAGATGATGATGAACGGGTTCATCGAAACTTGATTGGATGAGCCTATCGGTAATAGAGATTTCAGTGTGTGCATTTATTGTTCATAGTGGTGTGAAATGTGGTTGGGGTACGACCGACAACCCGTCGGGGCGAATTTCGCACTGAAGTACTCAAAATTTGAAGAATTTAAGACGTGTCCATGAGTTTTGAAGGCATGGATAAGTTCTAAAAATCCGGTTCTCCTTATCTGGGCCATTAACTCCATACGCTCCATGAAAGCTGGCACACTACCTTTAACAGATTACTTAGAAAATCGTCTCTCGTCAGGTTCTCACCCACGAGAACGCTTGGCGTTGGAGGTTTGCTCCGCCGCCGCCCCGGCTGCCACCCGTCCCATCCATTTGCCCTCTGTCCAGACCCCATTATCGATTGCAGAGTTATGCGGAGTCAGGCTGCAACGGCGGCAGGAGAGTCGCGAGAAGGGCGAGAAGAAAGAGAGAGATAGAGAGAGAGAGAGAAATAGAGAGAGAGAGAGAGAGAGAGAGAGAGGGGGGGGGGGGTATAAGAGAAGACGAGAGATAGAGGGAGATTTTCTGTCCTCTGTCCCAAGATTACTTTACTTACACATATACTATGTGCAAACCCCATGATCGATTGCAGAGTTGTGCGTTGATTTAGTAGAAAGATTTTTTTGACATTCAGAAGAAACAATTTCAATTTTTCCCGGCAAGAACATCATAATTTATTGTTTGGACCACCAAGTCACTGTTTTCAAGCTGAATGAACCGAAGCAGCTTAGATGAGCGAAATGAGCGATGAGCGCATCTGGTGGGCCAAAAGATATGGCTATGTTACAGCTAGTGTGCGAAATCCGTTAGGCTGCAACGCAACTAGTTACGTTGTAAACTACCTGGCCGGCCAGGTAGTTTGCAACCTAACTAGTTACGTTGAAAACTAACTGACCGTTCAGTTACTTTGCAAACTAACTAGTTAGGATGCAAACTACCTAGGTACGTTGCAACGGAACTAGTTATGATGCGAAATGGACGGCTCAGTAGCAATAATTGTACATCAATTCCAATGTCCAGTCGTGGGTTGTTAGCGCGAAGTTCTGTGATTGTCCCAAGGGTTGCGCTCAACGTCTCTATTGGTTTAACCCGCGCCGGGCCGGTGGTTGGCGCCAACCACGCCAGGCCAGGGGTGTTTGAACACCCCCTCTAACTTGGCTCCTGAGCCAGGTAGCGACTCGCTGTGAGCGGCATCCGAAAGAGCGTCAAAGATCATCAAGGAAGCACTCGGTCATTTCTCTGGTCAGTTCAATGACTGAATCTGAAAACAATGTTGACATTGGCAAAATTTGACCGCTGATGACATTCCTCGGCTGGACTTTCGAATTGACCTGAGAAATGACCGAGTGCTTCCATGATGATATTTGGCGCTCTTTTGGATGCCGCTCACAGCGAGTCGCTACCTGACTGAGCCAAGTGAGCCAAGTTAGAGGGGGTGTTCAAACACCCCTGGCCTGGCGCGGTTGGCGCCAACCACCGGCCCGGCGCGGGTTAAACCAATAGAGACGTTGAGCGCAACCCTTGGGACAATCACAGAACTTCGCGCTAACAACCCGCGACTGAACATTGGAATTGATGTACAATTATTGCCACTGAGCCGTCCATTTCGCATCATAACTAGTTCCGTTGCAACGTACCTAGGTAGTTTAGTTTGCATCCTAACTAGTTAGTTTGCAAAGTAACTGAACGGTCAGTTAGTTTGCAACGTAACTACAGCATTTTAGGCGCAATTTCAAAAAGTTAAAGACCAAATTCAAAACGTT
Source organism: Amphibalanus amphitrite (assembly GCF_019059575.1). Taxonomy (NCBI): domain Eukaryota; kingdom Metazoa; phylum Arthropoda; class Thecostraca; order Balanomorpha; family Balanidae; genus Amphibalanus; species Amphibalanus amphitrite. The sequence goes on from NW_024881856.1 coordinate 278,455, forward strand.
CACGTGCATTTTGAATGTAAACTTTTTGAAATTGCGCCTAAAAAGGTAGTTAGGTTGCAAACTACCTGGCCCGTCAGGTAGTTTACAACGCAGCTAGTTGCCAACCTAACGGATTTCGCATACTAACTGTAACAGCTATATAAAGATATGGTTAGATGGTTATATGGTTATACACAAAATACAGTGCAGAACTTATTAAGACATGTTTGGTGATATTGTCTTGCTTTGAAAAATGAATGCTGAAATATGATCAAAACCCGCGCGTTCAAGACGCTGTCGAGAAATGATAGAAATTATGAGCGAGAGCAAGATTTACAACTCGGTCAACGTCTACGAAACTCGACTACGACCACGATCCACATATGCGATCCACTCATGCGATCCACTCATGCATTCATTGGCTTTTCCTTCGTGAAGTTTTTATTTCTTAGGGCCCCGGTGATTATCTCATACTTATCCTTCTTGCCAGGCTGTAGATGTGCGCAGCGCCAACTGGGCAGCAGCAGCACTTGCAGTCCTGCACAATCCTATCATCTTGACATTATATGTATACAATGATTTTGTATACAATGTCCCGTATCCCATCCGTATCCTTGCCACAGTATTTTACGTTTCATCTCATAACATAACGTTATTCAGCTGAACTTAAAAGTCAGGTCGATTGTGGATGTTGTATGTAAATACAAATAAATAATTGGTGATAGCTATATGTACGTTCGTTCATGTAAAACTTCGTGCGCGAATCCGCTTTCGCAAAGCGAAGTTTCACATGTCTTTTTTCCAACAATTGCTAACATTTTTTAGCATGTTTGTGGCGTTTAAAATTTTTCCCTCGTCGATGAGGCCAAAAAGTACCATCGCACTTTATCACTACGTTTGTATGACACGTCTAAATCGATTTAGCGAAATTTCACGTGCGTTTTTCTCGGAAACTATTTACCTTATGCAAAAAATGAGCGTATTTATGGTTTTAGGTAGCACCTAATCCTATATTTACATTTTCATATTATGCCTAAATGCTATGATGGATCAAATCCATTTTTCAAAATCGGCTTACCTTGTGCCATGGAAACGTAGCCTATGTATCACCAATAAAATGTCTTTTTATTTATTTTTTTACCCAATGATATTTCTGCAATGCACGGCAAGACTATACCACAATCTTATCTTAGTACCTACTTTGCAAGCGCATGTCCCGATGCAAGCTAAGAGCAGAAGAATTCCGACTTTCTAATCGAAGCCTACGTTTCAAGTTTTCCCCAGAGTAGGTAAGTGGAACGCCTATCTGCCGCCCTTGCGACGCAATGAACCCTTTACGTCACCGTTCCATGACGGGCAGTTGTCAGTTGTCAATAGCGGTACCCCGTCCCCGGAACCGGCGAGGGATTCCAGACGGGTCAGCGGAGGGCACATGACGTCACAGCATGAGTCGGAAGCCGTGGCGAGTGGGACGGCTGCCCCACCCATCGACGCGACGGATCTGAGCTGATGATGGTCTTGGTGGGGTAATGCGTGCTCCATGGAAAACATCCAGTCAGTAGTCACTGATGACATCATTATTTTGTAACAGGTGTACGTGAAACCTACTGTAAAAAGAGCGTAGGTAACGTGAAACGTTTCAGAGACCGATCAGGCTCAATTTTGTATGGAACCGTGATCTGGAACTTAACATGTGAAATTACAGCTCGCAGCACAATTTTAACGGCCTAAAAGAACGAACAAAATGGGAAATGGTATGGCCTTTCACACATTGAACCGCGTCTACACTCTTATCATCATGCATGACATCATACTCTCCACACCATACCTCTCTCATTCCCTGCACTTTGCACGGAGTTGCACAGCGGTGCACTACCTGTATCGCCCCATCTCTCGCGATCCATTCCACCCCCGCACCCCTCTATCCACCTGCTCTGTCTCTGGCTCGGCGGTCAGTCGAGCAGCTGCCCGCTGCCAGCTGCCCACTGCCCAGCTGCCCCCGTTCACTCTGCTGTGCGCGTGACTGTCCAAATTTCCGCCGCCGCTCACCGGAGGCGTGTCATCTGATGCCGCCGCACATTGGGACCAGTTCCGGCGGCGAGCGGCCGAGCTGACCGCGCGATGTCCCGCTCTCTGGGTCATTTTGCTCCGGCTGCGACTCCGGCTCGGTGTCGGGTTTCTATTGATGTGCCGCCTCATTGGTCGGTGCTCTGTGATTATTTTCGCACCGGACTAGTTTTTGTTTGGTGAGGTTTTGGTTTTACCGCGAGCTGACTGTCCCCTAATTTTATCTATTTATTTATTATATCGATATGTAGTATCTCAGCCTTAAATTATTGAGTAGAAGAATGTTATTTATACAATTATTATACTATTAAGGGGCGGTAAATGAGAAATTGGCCGTAATTTTTCCATTACCACTTTCTCATTTATCCATTCTTTTTCTTTCTCCCCCGTCTTCTATCTCGTTCTCCCTCTCTGCCATCCTCTGCACTCCTCTCTCTCATCCGCCCACTCCCCTCTGTGCGCGTCAGCCCCGACCCAGATCGCCGCAGATAAATCGTCGCGAGTGCGTCGAGAGCGTCTCTGCGCCTGTCGTCGACACCGCGCCACCCATTACTGGCGATTGGCGGCGGCGCTGCCTGCGTCAGATGCCGAGGGTGCCGCGGGATCGGGTAACGGCTATAGGCGACGAGTCACAAATTCGGCAATTTGGCTAAAAGCGCACACGAAGACGGCGAAAGTGGCCAGCGACGACGGTGTGGCAATGCGACGGCAAATTCGTGCATGTTGCTAAGGGGATACAGAAACGGCGAAGCATGCAGGTTAAGTAAAGATAGAAGAAAGATCACACAACCGACTCGCAACTAACCGACTCGTAATAAGCACCGACTCGTAAATAAGCACGCAAGGACGCAATGAATCGCGACACGTCATTGCATCTGGCCTTGAGCGAAATCTTTGAGATTGTATCTAACCGCGCTGGAGTAGCTCAGCGCGACCCGGTCCTTCGGATTGGCAAGGCGCACATTCCGGGGCACCGGTGCGGATGGTGGACAGATAGGAGATACTGCCACTGGTTCTAGCCCGGTAGAACGACGACTTTCGCTGTCCGACTCGTCTCCCCGGTAATGGTATGCTGAGGTGGCCGCCCGGCGCGGCCGAGCAATGCATTACACCGTGCTCGCAGTCCCGTGATGCAATAACGAAATGGCAAGCACAGCGACAGCACGCATAATGTGTAGGACCAGCACGACCCCCCTACTACCGGCGTGTGGGACCAGCACCGGGGTGCAGTTCCGACCGAGAGTCGAGCACAGGCGCTTCACAAAACGATACCCAGATCAACATTCCTGCAAAATGTCCACGGTATCTGCGCTTGGCTCCATTTCGAGCAACTGTAAATGATGCAAGATTGAGATACAAGATGGCGTCGCATTGACTGGTGCTGTAATATTATAATAACTAACATCACTGGATGTAGCCAGTCAGCAGCGGTGACCCTGCAGAGTGACCTCATGGACAGCGAGATCCCCAGGGTATGTACCCAGCGCGACCGTGAATGCAGACTGCTCAGTGACGTAGCCAGTAGCGGCGCGCCGGGTGTGATACGGCCCAGTGACCTCATGACGAGTGTGTGACGTCACAGTCGTCTGACGTGATGGGCCGGCGAGGTGTCGACTGCCGACATCCCGACTATGATCGGCATGCAGGAACGGGCGGAGAGCCAAGGATCGGTGCATCCCGACACACTGGCAATGACACACTTGCAGACACACTTGCACACATCACTTAGAGACGTCGCCAGACAGTGCAGGTGGTCAAGAAGTTGAAGTGTGAAATGTGCTAAGATTTTTTTTTCATACATTAGTCCTTGCCACAAATAGGATAGGGCTATCTGGCGAATGCACCTGATTAGACCAAATCTGCACCAAATCTCTTCTGCAAAAAATATCTTCAGAATTCAGATCATTTGTTTCAGTGTTTTAATCGAAAATAATGTGTTATGCCTGCGCTATTGTATAACTTCGACAAAAATGGTCCTAGAGCTACGGCAGTGGTACCATCGCATTCGCCTTGTCAAGCCGCGTCGAATGATATATATTTTATTTGGAAAAGGTCAAGTTTTATGTTGACCTCACGTGACCTCGAATGACCTCTGGTTGACCTTGACACATGAAAGGTCATTTATGATGGATTCGTACCCGCTGATCACGAATCTGGCATCTATTTTCCTCTAAGCCTTCATTTAGAGCCTCTGGATGGCAAAATTGTCTTATTTATTATTACCAACTTGAATCAGTGAAATAGCCTCTAGCAAGGATACTCTTCTGTGACCTTGACCGTTGAGCAGCCTTGTATCGTAAGATGAACCACAAATAGGGACCTGATAAGCCTCAAAACATTTCAAAACATCTTTGAAGTTAGCACGCAAGATGTACGAAAAAGTGCAAAGTTTGAGGTCAATTTTAAGCATGACCTTGACCTTGACCTTTGATTTTGAGCACATTTTCGGAATTCTCAGATTCTCTTCTTTCGTTTGACACCCAATTTTGCCGGTTTTATGCATCCTGCCGTCGTCTAGAACGCTTACTTTGAGATCACTACACATGTGTCGGTTTTTGCCTTTGACCTTGACATCTGACCTTGAAAATTGACCTGAGGTCAAAAATTGTGGGTGCTTTAGAATCGTCTCGTAAGGACCTTTCGTTTGGTATCGCTTTTGTTTCCGTAGCTCCCTTATTTACGGAGTTAGACAGGGGGGGGGGGCGAAAAACGCCCCCCCCCCGGGCTGCGGTGGTTGGGATTACCCCCCGGGCCCGGCAGGGATAAGCACTGCGTCTAGAAGGGAGGGAGAGGTTATGTTTGTAAATTATAATTATAATGGCAACCGGAAAGCAGCTCATATTCAGGATGGCATACGGAACACAATCGCTTCTTGTTTTGTAATGACGTTAACGGTAAATTGAAACAACTTTTTCTGCATTGTGCGAGTCCGGTTTTGTGCTTTTCTATTAATATAATCGTCACGGTTAATTACACGCTGCTTGTGGCACCATCGTCTAAGAAATCCGATAATTCTGATGGACACGTAATACCCAAGAACTATCCCACCAGACCTATAAAGTTCAGTCCATTGTTCCTTTGCCATATACCCCAGAGGAGAGGGTATGCTGGTTCAACTCTTTTAATGTTGCCAATTTCGCGCTCATGTTTCGCCACTCACATAACAGCTGCGCCCATTTGCTCGATGACCCCCATTATTGCTCATACTTGGCCGATTTCTGTTTCGCGTTCATTACGCACAGGCGTCTGAACGCCTCCTGCATTGGCTCGCCTTGCATAATCGCGTGACGTCACACCTTACGTCAGTGACGCCTTGGGTTCGGTAATGGGTGTGCGGCTGGCGATTCGGTTCGGCCCGGGTTGAACAACCGCCCTGGCATCTGCATGATCCCAGAGGATATCATTCGGCGCAATCCAGAGCAGGGCAACTATGCTGATTCGCTAAGCGATGGACTCTCTATTTAGATTGAACTTTGTTCGCACGCCGTTTGCAGAGACGGGGAGTTGTCGTCGAACGGGCTGTATTCACTGCCGTGGTGCCGTAACTGCACACAAACAAAAGAAAACATCTCAGTTTCGGTCATGTCAACACCACATTCATGACGTCATACAATATTTCTATCATGAATCGGTACATATCATACAAATACAATTTCCCTTTGTTTATATCTTATCTGACGCGTTTCAAATACATTGTTTACTAACTTTCGTATCTTATCTCGGAACACCTTTAAATACAAAAATGCAAACACTTTCAGTCGCAGTCACAAGTGATGATTGCATACAATTTCTTACAGATAATGACAGTCTAAATCCCCAGTTCAGTTCATACCGACAAGTTTTGCCTCCCATGCGAAGTCTCAGCGTGCAAAACGGGTTCTTGGTCGCACCAACTTCAACCTCGTATAAGCGCCATTAGCACAACGCTGAAATGCACACAAAAGAGGAAAATATATCACAACTGTACCGATATACCATATCGTAAGCGAATAAATAACACACAACTATCAGAATTATCGCTCATTTGCGTTTGTGGTCGATCGACAAGCTCAACAAAAAATTGTCCACAAATTTGGCGCAGCGCCAGATTGCCTTCGCAGCATCGCCATTTCGTTTTATCATGTGAAGCTGCTTAATAATCAACACATATCGAAATGACACACTTACAAGCTACATACAAACCAATACCTGTATCGAAATATCACTCACCCGTTGATATTCTACATAAAAACAAACACAAAGGCACAGACCACTGACCAACCGGCCATTCGTCCCCCACGTGAGCCGGCCGAGCGCCGCGCAGCGGCCGTGACCTTGACAAGGTTCGGCCTTCAGCCGGCTCTGAGTAGAGCTGCCGCTTTACGGAAACACGAGAGCGCCGGTGCGCCGACGAGGCGGCGCCAACACCCACCCCTTTTGAACCATCCGGGTTCAAAAACGATGCCATACTCTATTCTTCGGTAGCCAGGATCTTCACCACCTTGGTGACTGGGCGAAGGAGCACAGTGCCCCTCGCGCGGACCTTCACCGATCGCACACGACCATCAACTCCTTTAAGTGCCTCGACCACGCGGCCGAGAGGCCACACTCCTCTTGGTACTAGGTCGTCTACCAGAACGACGACATCTCCTGGCGCCAGGTTCGTTCGGCTTCTTGTAGCAACGGAGCGCTCCTGTAGAAGCGGCAAGTAGAAACGCCTCCACGCGCGCCAAAACTGCTCCGCCAGGTATGCCGCTTGCCTCCATCTCTTGGGGCCGTCCAAATCTCGTTCGTCCGACGAATCCTGGTTCTGCGTCACACATTTTAGGTGAAGAATGTGATTCGGTGTCAGGGGTAGTTCATCCCGTGGGTCTGACGTCACTGGAGTCAACGGTCTGTTGTTGATGATTGACTCTGCTTCACATAAAAACGTGTGAAGCGTTTCTTCTGTGAAAGTCTGTCCTGTTAGAAGTGCGTTCAAAGTCTTACGCACGCTTCGAATGAGTCTTTCCCACACGCCGCCGTGGTGGGAGGCTGCGGGGGTATTGAACCGCCATTCGATCCCCCTGTTCAACATCTCCTTCTGAATGCTACTGTTGCTTGAGATCAGAGTGTCGATTTCTCTTCGCAGCTCCCTTTCGGCTCCTACGAAGTTAGTACCCCTGTCGGAGCGGAGCAGGCGCACATCGCCTCGTCGGGCCACGAAACGGCGCAACGCACAGATGAAAGAGTCAGCTGATAGGCTGTCTGCAAGTTCCAAATGTACTGCTCTCACGCTCAGACAGGTGAAGATGACACCAAACTTTTTCACGTGTCCTCGTCCTCTCTTGGCATACAACGGACCAAAATAGTCCACACCGGTGCAGGAGAACGGGTGAGAAGTCTCCTCCACCCGATCACGCGGCAGGTCTGCCATCTTCTGTCCTTCCACCGGGCGATGGCGTCTTCTGCATTTCACACATCGGTGTAGACACCTCCGTACTGCGCTGTTTCCTTTGATGACCCAGAACTTCGTCCTGAGTTCTGAGAGAACATGCATGCGCCCTTCGTGCCCTACTCTTTCGTGCAAATCAGTGATGATGAGATCCACGATCTTGTCTTTGTCTGGAAGGATCAGAGGATGCTTTGTCGTCCAATCCAAGTTAGAGTTTGTCAAGCGTCCGCGCATCCTGATGAGGCCATCATCCACAAACGGGCTCAGACGTGCCAGACGGCTGGCACAGCGCACTTCGCGTCCAGCACCCAAATCGGCCAGCTCCTGCTGGAAGTGCGTCTTCTGAACGTGCTTCACAACGATTCTCTCGGCATCTTCCAAGTCAGCAGGTGTGAGCTCCTGTTTTCCTGAGGGTTCTTCACCTTTGATCTTGCGCTGCAAGACCTGAATCGTGCGGCGGATCCATGCCACCGCTGTCGTGAGCTTCTTCCATGATGAATGGTACTCGATCAGACGATCCATTGGCTGTGGGCTGGAGTCTTCAGTCTTGCGTGCCACGGCTGCAGCCGACAGGCCAGAACAGAGCCGAGTGGACTTCACTTCCGGGTCGTCAGGGCGAATCTCACCGACGCATGGTGACTTCGGCCAATGTTCCGGTGACTTCCAGATGAATGATGGTCCGTTCTGCCACATGTCTTGATCATGGAGATTTCCTCTAGAAACCATGTCTGCGGCATTCAGCGATGAGGGTACGTATCGCCACTGTTCCTTCCTTGATCCATCATGGATGGCGGCGAGTCTGTTCGCTACGAAGATAGGGTAACGAGTGGTCTCGTTGCTGATGTAACGCAGTACCGTGGTACTGTCCGTCCAGTAGGTAACGTCCTGGATCTTTCTGTCCAAAGCGAGCAAGAGTTCTTGATTGACTTCGACGGCGAGCTTGGCTGCGGCTAGTTCCAGTCTTGGGACTGTAATCGCCTTGAGTGGGGCGACTCGACCTCGTCCCATCACCAGTGAGCAGGATATTTCACCATCTGCGCTCACAGTGCGTATGTAGGAGGCTGTCCCATACCCCTTGAGACTGGCATCGGCGAAGTGGTGTAGACTTACAGTCGTCGCGGCACTCAGTCCCTGCGGGCTGAAACATCGCGGAACTCGAGCATCCAACAGGCAGCTCAACTCACTCAGCCATCTGTCCCACTCAGCTCCCACTTCAACAGGAACGGGATCGTCCCAGCCACTTCGTAGCCGTGTCAGCTCTTGCAGAACCATCCTTCCCCGAACCACGTGCGGTGCGGCCAGGCCAAGCGGGTCATAGCAGGCTGCTGTTGCAGAGAGTATTCCTCGTCGCGTCCTCGGTTTTCTTTCGAGTGCAGCGATGTCGAGGCTGAAACCGAGTTCATCTCTTTCCGTGTCCCAGCGTACACCTAGAACTCTCTCACTTGACGGGGTTTCTTGTCCTAGTTGAGGATTTCCTTTCGATCTGTTCTCCTCTGGCAGCGCTCTGAGCACTTCAACGCTGTTGGAGCTGAACTTAGTCAGGTTGAAGCCACCCATGGCGCAGAGCTGCTTCAGGTTCATCGCCAACTCCACAGCTGATGCTTCTGACGTCGTCGCCTGACAGACATCGTCAACATAGAAGCCTCGTCTCAGGGCCATCTTGACTTCAGGAGAGTACGCAGCTCCAAAGTCCTCGGCGGTTCGATGGAGAGCATAGTTTGCGCAGCTGGGGCTGGACGTAGCTCCAAATAGATGTGTTGTCATTCTGTAGACCTGGGCCGCGCCATTGACATCACCGTCCGGCCACCACAGGAAACTCAGGTAGTTTCTGTCGTTCTCTGGCACCATCACCTGCAGAAACATTGATTCAATGTCGCCCGTGAAGGCTACCACCTCCTGACGAAAGCGAATCAAAACATCGACCAGTGAGTTTGATAGATTCGGGCCTTGCAATAGCACGTCGTTCAAGCTGATTCCGTTGTAGGTAGCACTACAGTCGAATACTACCCTCAGTTTGTTCTTGGTGGGATGGTACACACCGTGGTGTGGGATGTACCAGTGATCCCCCTTTCCACTTCCGGAGTCTGTTGGTGCTTCTTCGGCATAGCCTTCATTCAGCAGCTTCTTCATCTGCGCCTTGTAGTCAGCTGCGTATTTTCCGTCCCTGTCGAATTTCCTTCTCAACGATTCGAGTCTTCTTTCTGCCATCACGCGGTTGTCTGGCAGATCTGGTTTGGCATCTCGAAACGGTAGTCCTATCTCGTACTTCTCGCCATTCTTGGTGCATGAATCCTCGACCTTGAGACACCATTTGACGTCTTCCACTGAATAGCCTCTGCGACTATCGGTACTGTCGAAGAATTCCAGATCGGGATCCTCCAGGATCTTGATGCGATTGATTCGTGCGACATGAGCACCTGGTCCCGTCTTGCCCTGTACTCCACACACCAGCCAACCATATCGAGTTCTGACAGCATATGGGCCCTCCTGACCAGGGCGATTCACCACTTCCACGGGTTCTGACACCACACCGGCGTTCGCACCGATGAGTATGTAGGCCAATGTCCATCCTCTCCATCCAGCCGATCTTGACTCCACGTTCTCGAAGATGTGGCCACTTGTCGACGTCCTCTTGGCGTGCTACGTCCTCCTCTTCGACGGGGATGTGATCGACAACGTAGAGTACTGGGAGCTCGACTAGATGAGAGCCGTCTTCAGATCCGATGCTCACACCAGTGACCAGAGCTGTCTTCATTCTTCGTTCTCCATTTATAGTCGACATCACTACGGACGTTTTCTCCTCTGGTTGCATGCCCAACTGACGTACCAGCTTCCGTGTTATGAAAGAGTGTGTGCTGCCAGCATCGATGAAAGCTCCAGTTCCCACGGAGCGATCGCCGAAGTTGGCTGATATTGGAAGCACCTGAAGCTTTCCACCACCTTCACATGCCTGCGATACATGTCCCGACTTCACCACGTTGGCGTTTGCAGGTGGCTCTCTGTGCAGACTCGTAGGATGTGATTTCTCGCATTTCTTGCAGCGGCTTCTTTGCTCACAGTTCTTGGAGAGGTGTCCTTTCTTTAGACAGCCGAAACACAGTCCATTTTGACGCACGTACTGTGACTTATCTTGCTCCGATTTCGCTTCGAATGCTCTACACACTTCAAGTTCGTGGGGCTGATCGCAGTAGAAGCACTTCTCTGGCTGCTTCATGCTACTTGCATAAGCTCGACTTCTTTCATGACTGAACTGGTGTTCTGAGTGCTTGGTGTCCTTTCGACTATCCTGATATCTTCTGACCTGCATTCGCTGAGCTTCTTGAGGACCTCTCTCTGGTCTTGCTCGCGTGGCCAGCACATGTCTTCCATATGCAGGGTTCTTGCTGATCCGTGCTTCTGTTTCCATGAAGTCGACCAGATCCGTGAAGCTCGCTTGGCGCTGGTGCTCTTGCTGGATTCGGTCAGCCGTCCTGCGCCACCGATCTGCCATCCATGGTACTTTCTCGATGATCTTGCATATTGTGCCTGGCTCTAGACCACCTCTTGACGTCGAGTGAAGGGCGTTCAGAACGCCTCTCAGCAGGATGGTAAAGCTGTCAAGACCTTCAACGTCCTCATATCTGATGGGTGGATGACTCAACACTTTGTCAATCAGGCTCGCTCTCGCCGATGTGAAGTCGGTGTACCTCGCCTTCAGCAGACGCACGGCTTCTTGATATCCCTTTTGTCCCAGGTAGGTACACGTTGCTACAATGTCATGAGGTTTCTTCTTCGTCATTTGTAGCAGATATAACAGCTTTTCTTCTTCGCTGTCCAGGTTGGCGGCTATGTTTGCCTCAAATGCGGCCAGAAATTGAGCGAACTCCTCTTCCTTGCCGTCGAACGCGATCAGTTCCGGGGGTTGCATTCCCAGTCTCTTCAGGTTTGGAAGCACTGATGCTATCTCTACTTCGCTTCTTTTCATTCTTGTTGATCGAGCTTCTTCTCTTGAGCTTTCTTCGTCTTCTTCAATTTCCCTGGGCTCTTCTTCACCATTTGGTTCTTCTTCACGTCTTCTTTCTCGGACATGCTTTCTGGGTTCTCGCTTATTTCTTGCTTCTTGTTCACGTTTCTTCAGTTCTTGATCTACCCTTCTTGCTTCATTTGTTTTCCTTGATTCGCTTCTGGTTCTTGGTTCATTTCTCATTTCATTTCTCATTTCTTGTTCATTTCTTTGCCCATGTTCCTGTTCTGGTTCATCTCTTTTCATTTCTTGTTTCATTTCTGGTTCATGTCTTGGCAGTTCTTGTTCATTTCTTTCTTCTTGTTCATGTGCTTTCATCACACGTTCCTCGAGTGACGTCATCAGTGTTTCCCTTTCAAACTGAGCCAGTACTTCTTCTTTTGCCAGACTTTCATCAAGCTCAGCTTGAACTTCAAGCTCTTCCTTCTTTCTTCTTAGCTCCTCTTGCATCGCTTCAAGCTCATGTCTTTTCTTCAATGCCGCTGCCTTGGTACGCAGTCCCGCCCTCCTTGCTGCCTCCAGGGCTCGCTCCGAAGCCACTGAAGCAGCCTTGCTGGATGTCCTTGTCGATGACGAGCCAGATCTCACTGATCTGGCACCTTCCGCACCTTCCTTGACGTCTTTCAGCTCCTGCTCCTGCTCAGGACTGGACTTAACACTAACCTTATCACCTAGAGCACTCTGTGCAAGTTCTTCCTTTAACACTTGCCCCAACCTCTCTCGTAGAACAGATTTTGTACCTCTTGTGTCTTCTCCCCTCCTATCTAACTCCCGCTTCAGCTCAGCAACTTGCAGTTTATCCAGATCCATGATGTCGGTCAGGCGCGTGTGCAGTCCGCGTGCAGTCCTGGACGTCAAACTTGTCGTTACTGATGTTCGCACGCCGTTTGCAGAGACGGGGAGTTGTCGTCGAACGGGCTGTATTCACTGCCGTGGTGCCGTAACTGCACACAAACAAAAGAAAACATCTCAGTTTCGGTCATGTCAACACCACATTCATGACGTCATACAATATTTCTATCATGAATCGGTACTTATCATACAAATACAATTTCCCTTTGTTTATATCTTATCTGACGCGTTTCAAATACATTGTTTACTAACTTTCGTATCTTATCTCGGAACACCTTTAAATACAAAAATGCAAACACTTTCAGTCGCAGTCACAAGTGATGATTGCATACAATTTCTTACAGATAATGACAGTCTAAATCCCCAGTTCAGTTCATACCGACAAGTTTTGCCTCCCATGCGAAGTCTCAGCGTGCAAAACGGGTTCTTGGTCGCACCAACTTCGACCTCGTATAAGCGCCATTAGCACAACGCTGAAATGCACACAAAAGAGGAAAATATATCACAACTGTACCGATATACCATATCGTAAGCGAATAAATAACACACAACTATCAGAATTATCGCTCATTTGCGTTTGTGGTCGATCGACAAGCTCAACAAAAAATTGTCCACAAATTTGGCGCAGCGCCAGATTGCCTTCGCAGCATCGCCATTTCGTTTTATCATGTGAAGCTGCTTAATAATCAACACATATCGAAATGACACACTTACAAGCTACATACAAACCAATACCTGTATCGAAATATCACTCACCCGTTGATATTCTACATAAAAACAAACACAAAGGCACAGACCACTGACCAACCGGCCATTCGTCCCCCACGTGAGCCGGCCGAGCGCCGCGCAGCGGCCGTGACCTTGACAAGGTTCGGCCTTCAGCCGGCTCTGAGTAGAGCTGCCGCTTTACGGAAACACGAGAGCGCCGGTGCGCCGACGAGGCGGCGCCAACAAACTTATAAACACCAAGCGTCATGCTTCCGCTGTGAACACTGGATATGAGCATGTCGCGTCATGAGTATGTCAGTAACCCGTTAAATCATCAGCGCTACGCTGAGATGGTTTCGCAAGGTTATGTGCTCACTGCTCACTATGCAGAGGGGATGATGTGGGTATTCTCGGAACTGCATCTTCTTCGTCCGGTATTTGTGACGTAGACTGCCGGAAAGACTAGGACGATGTCACAATAGCGGTCTGGCTCTCAGACTATTACTAACGAGACAAGTCGTCTGATGATGTGATTGATATGCAAATTATCAGGGTCTGGCTTTGGTGAGCCACCGCGCACCATATGCTAAATATGTAGGATGAAGCACCTTGACGAAAGAAAGAGAGAGAGAGAGAGAGAGAGAGAGAGAGAGAGAGAGAGAGAGAGAGAGAGAGAGAGAGAGAGAGAGAGACAGAGACAGAGAGAGAGAGAGAGAGAGAGAGAGAGAGAGAGAGAGAGAGTAGAGAGAGAGAGAGAGAGAGAGAGAGAGAGAGAGAGAGAGAGAGAGAGAGAGATGTTTCAAACATACTGATCAGTTCTGTGGTAAGCAGAAAAATAAATATACCAACAGCTTCTTATCCCGAATCGCTTCGGCAGTGATTCGCAGATAAACCGACTGTGCTGAGTGGCTGTTTGCGCTGCAAGGGAAGTGCAAGGGAGGGCCTTTGCCCTCTGGGGTGAATCCAGCTGGTATTTCTCAGCATCGCTTACGCAGCGGTGCGATGCGGGTAAAAACGCAGCATCTAGAGAGAACGATGACAAACTTGGCATCTGAGCAGAGGGGCGACGGGGCGCGTGGGGAACATATTTTAGGAAAAACAGATTCTACACTACAGACGCTTACAAATAAAATTGATAAAGCACTAAAAGACTGTTCCATGTGGCAGGGATCCTGAGTTTGGTGACGGTATCTGCAATACTCTAGGAGATATCGACGGAAAGCAGTGAGAGCCCCACCGGGAAACTACCTTGTGACCCCATTTCATTGACCTCGGTCCAACCGATGGCGTTACAGGCCAGATCAAAGGTTGCATTTTCACCGTTTACAGACATTCCAAGAAATGTGTTGTAAAATCGAGTAAAAATATGTTATTAAAAAGCATCGATGGTCGATGGAGAATTGTTTGTCAAACACATATTTTGCTATTTGAGGTCACTGATACCAGGCCATGTCAAAGAGGTCAGGTCACTGAGAGTCACAATATGAAAGTGTCGTGTGATGCATGTTTTATGTTTTATGTTTTAAATGATACATGTTTTATTTTTCTGTATCTTCATAGCACCAAGGGCCTGACAGCTCTTTCCTGAAACCTTTTTTGTCGAAAATGGCAGAACATGACGTCATTCTGACGTCATTTGTGGCCAACCTTTCACTACCTTTAGAAAAAGGTTTTGGCCACAATGAGTAAAATTGATGTCTGGAGGGGTCCTGAAAGTTTGGTGACGCTATCTGCAGTCGTTTAGGAGATATCTACGGAAAAGGAGGGGGGGGGGGGGGCGTTTCGCCCCACCCCGTACGGGGCGCGGGTTAATGATGAACCAAATGGAGTCAGATAGCAGTTTGTACCTATGTAATATGTGTTCTATGAGAAAAAGCACTTTTAAATGGCCTCCTTACAATGAAATACCAAATGATGAAATAATGAAATAATTATTGATGATTTCGACCACAGGTCATTATCAAAATAAGCCAGACAGAACTTTTGTCAGACACCAAAAGTTCTGACAAAAGTTCTGTCTGGCTTATTTTGATAATGACCTGTGGTCGAAATCATCAATAATTATTTCATTATTTCATCATTTGGTATTTCATTGTAAGGAGGCCATTTAAAAGTGCTTTTTCTCATAGAACCTATACCTATGCCTTACATACAGCAAGTGCTTCAACAAGTTAACTTCATATATGTAATATGTGAGTAGAATTACCACTTAGCAGTGCTGCTGTGTATTTATTATCATTTTAGCTGCTGCCAAGAGATCATCAGCTTCGCTCATCTCCCATCATTGGTTCTGAAAAATTCCGCAATGACACTCGAATATGTCCTATCAGCTGCCGCGCTGTCACTGCCGCATCTGTCAGCTGCCGCGCCTGTCACCGCCAGCTGACAGAGTTACGTCGATCGTCTTCCCACGACTGTCAGCGAGGCTGTAAATATGCTCTCGCGCGGTCATTCGCCCGCCCGGGGTCCAGCACACGTGGAACCGCAACTCGTGCGCGTGTGATGCAACACGTGACTGAAGAAGTTGGAAGCGCGACCGCTGTCGGCACTTCAGACGGCCAGTAGTGTTCAAGATGGGGTTAGCGACGCGAGAAGTATATTAATAAGGAATGAGTGAATAGAGACAACTTCTAAAATGGGGCGCGATTTGCGGGAAGACGGTAGCATGCAGAGAAACTGGTTGGTGTTGAATGAAGCCTCGCTCACACTAAGTACGTACTCGTAAAGCTGAAGTGTGTACGGCAGCAAAACTGGTGACTGGTAAGGGTGTATGTACTACTATTATATAACTAGTCAAACGCAGTGGCGACAACGGCGTTCACATGAAGCTTAAGAATGCAGCTGCGGCTGCCATTCCATTTACCATCATTGAACACTGGCTCTACAGCCTGAGTCACTTAGGGCATGCTTACTTATGTAATTTTGCGCTCTAACTTACGCAAAATAGATCCTCTAATACTGCCTTCCTCTGATCTAAATATATCCTAAGCTCGCTTCTGTGAGAAAACTAATGTTCAAATATCTCGCTTTAACTTTTTTTTTATTCAGGGCTCCCTCCAACGGGCTCATATACTCCCATTTACATATACTCCCATTTACATATACTCCCATTTACTTCAAGTCATTTCCGAAGAGACTGTAGTTAAAAGGGATTTTAATGATGGGCCCGTCAAGTTCTTACTATGTTAGTAACGCATGCCCTCTTAGATATCAGCCCCAACATGAACATCCCAACATGATCCCCAATTAAGTCGATACTAGAAATTACAAATTAAGAGGAATTTCTACGCATATGATGGTAGCATAGATGAAGATTAATTAATATTTGTCGAGTCGCAGTTGAGAAAAGGCACAGTAAATACAGCTGTTCTCCGTAAAATGTAATAATAAGTTGCTGATGTGTTTCACATTCCATTCTCTCGATAGTCTTCTGCAGACGACTAACTAAGACAGTGGAAGTCCGCATTTGACAGGGCGAAAGCCCATGAATGGTGCACCTTCACTGTGCTTTTGCTTCCCTAATCGCGACAGAACGCAAAATATGGAACAAAATAGGCTCACAAAAGATGGAGTCCTTCCACGACGACCTTATTTTGTAACCAGCTGGCTACTTCTGTCGGGGCGCATCCCAAGGCGAGACACGCATTATAACCGGTCATTTTCCTTTGAATGGCATACCGGTGTCCAAATTTGAACAGATATGACAGAGCCACGGGCAAAAGTGAGCTGTTGTGAATATGCCTGTCAAAGAATCTGACACGATCGTTCGATTGGCATTAGCATGTCTTTAGTCGTTAGGCACAGGATTGGGCATTTCCTCGCTTGTGGACAGACTTCCACATATTTGTATACGATTTAACACGAATTAGCTGTGTCAATGTCGATTTGGTGGCGCAATTCGGAATGTCTGAAAAAGCATACCCCGGGATAGCTCGCTTATTACAGTGGCGGATCCAGGGGGGGGGGCAAAATGGGCATTTGCCCCCCCCCCCAAACGGCATAATTTTAACATTACGCCTATGGACGATGCATGGAAAGAATCGATAAATTGTTATGGTTTGCCCCCCCCCCAAACCTCTGAGCTGGATCCGCCTCTGGCTTATTAACAGGAAAAGGCAGCGCAAATGCTCTCCATCAATCTTAACGTTCGTGCACGATGTGCGATTGTTCATGTTTGCCGTCTTGAAAAACTGCCTGAATGTTATATGAGGCTTGTTACATAATATATCAGAAAAGTCCTTAACCAGTTAGGTAGGTTTGCTGCTTGAAACGACTTCAACCCTCTCGTTCGGTTGATATGAATTGGGACGTTCTATCTACGTGATGAGCTTAAATTTTTGCTGGTGTGCAGGACTAGGTATGAAATATTTGCATCATTTTAGTTGCTAGTTTTATCTGCGTCATCCAAAATTATTCCCGAGTTGAAATATACCTCTTCATACCGTTTGCAAATGTTCGAAAGACGTTGGTGCTTTTCTTTGGGGCCGAAACACCCTCAAATATCGGGACGTCCGTGAACATGATACACTGAGCCAGAAAATGGCACCTGTGACTCCTTTTATACGCCTGAGGTCATCTCAGGTCATGAAACGTCTCCAACAACTTTTTGACAATAACTTTAGATAGAAACATGCCAGAGCGCTGAAAAATGCGAAACCATACGAATGCGCTCAGCTAACAATACCTACGGATCGAATGACATGCAGCATGACCTTTTCCGTGACCTTGACCTGAGGTCAATTTTTTTAGTTGACCTCTCCAGGTCAACTTATAGTTCACTCTACGGGTCTCGACGACACGAATGCGATGCCGGTAAAATCAGCGTCATACAAGCTTGGGGTCAAACGTTATTATATAATACAAAAACCTTTTCCGCAAAAACGTCAAAATTTGATACTTTGGGGGCTAAACCGTTAAACTTAGGTGAAATCGGAGACAATATAAACAAGCCATATGAAATAGCTATCGAATGCGCTTTTCCGCAGCGCTGTAGCTGTATTGGTTCCCGACTTATGCGACGATTTGTGAAAAGTTGTCATTGTCGGAAACAAAAATTCGTGAAAATTTTACCTTTGGTGACCTCTAGTGACTTCAGAGATCACCTGATAAGAACTGACTTATGTATTTCTGAAAGATCTTGTAGCGGGCTATCTAATGCCTTTTACCGCGTATTCCTAGCTTGCTTACTTTCTGGGATAATCTGGTGTGGCCAAAAATCCCCCCCCCCCCCTACCATGGCGAAGTTGGCTGTGAGGCATAGGCGGCGGAACGGGGAGGGCACCGGGGCACCGTGCCCCCTTTGATTTTGGCATTTTAACATTAGCCCTAGGCGTTGCATGGAAAGAATGGGACCAAAAGTCGGCAGTGCCCCCTCCCCCTTGATTGAAGGTGTTGTGACACCACTGCTGTGAGGCCCACCCGGGCGCTATATAGTGCCAAATGACCTATCACGTTTTTCTGACCATAACTAATCCAGCACATTGCAGCAAAGGATCATCTAGGTATGCCTATTCATGGGTCGGGGATTTGAGGCAAATGAAATAACCACGCTGAGGTTGATTTAGTCTCTGGATTAGCCTCGACCTGAATTGGAATTGATATGGACGTAAGGCGAAAGGAGTGATATAAATTCTATTATATCCCACCAAGAGACAGGAGCCGCTGGGTGGGTCGAGGTAGGGGTCGAACAAAAAAACGACAGCAAAAAGCTGACGGTATAATGAAAACAGTCCGACAGCTGTCAGTCAGTGATGAGTCGTCTTAGAAGATATTCCACACACATTCCAGAGGCGATTTTAGCTGGGAGCCAGTCACTGCCAATAATGGCTGAGTGGATAATTTTTGTCTTGCCCTGCTGCTTCTATGGATAGTGGGATAATTTGCTCTGCTTTGCCAGCCTATGGTGATGAACAGCAGATGAAAGAAATTTCAACAAAATTATCACGAAAGTATTCCTGCATCATAATGAAGGCGAAAGATGAGATCACCAAATGTCATCAAAACAGTGTGAATTTGCTCAAATGGCAGACGGCCTTAGGATACGATTGCAGTTGCAATTAGCATATCATAAACAATTGAGTATGGACAACGCGAAACAATTGATTTCACAAATATCTTTGAGTAAGTTCAAGCTGGAGCAAGTCCAAGCTTTGAGTAAGTCCGTGCTAAAGGAGTAAGTCCAAGCTGAAGTTGCTGACCGACGCCCGACTGAGTGAAGCAGACCGAGCCGAGAATCCGAATGGAGACCCCGATAGATTGAGTCGTGAGACCTGTCTCCGGTATCGGCTGGACCGCTTTCTCACGCGTCAGCGTGGCGGGCTGCGCGGGCAAGGCGTGGACAAAGGGCGGTCCATCACCAGCGAGCGGGAGGGGCACCAGAACCGGACACCGCGGGGAGGCGGGCACGTGCGAACGGGCCGAGATGTCGGGTGGGGTGGCCGCCGAATAATGGTCAGCTTGTGATCGTAGATGCGCTTTGTCAGCACGGCCACTCGGGTGATAATTCGGCAGAATGGCGTGCTTTGAGTCCGTTAGCGCACCAACGCTCGGAATGCGTTGAGATCATGGATCACCCTGCACAACGTGCAAATGGATAAAAGTCCAATCCGAGCGTGCACTGCGTAGTGCACACTGCGCACGTCACGAACTACCGAACAAACGTAGTTACGTACCTAATGATTAAAAGACATACAATTCGTCACATATACGTGAGGAGTTACACGGGGGCAGTAAGTCAAGGTCAATAGTATTTTCTAGCGGACCGACAAGGTCGTCGAAAAATGTACCCTTGCTGCTATCTGAGTTCCCTTTCAGGCACGTTCGGTGAGGAAATCCATAACATCCATAAAAGCACCGTTTGTCCACATTCCGTGCGTGCTGAATAGCTCTATAAAACGTGCGATATGCGTGAAGGTGCGACGGGGGCAGTTGGGGGTGTGGAGGGGGTACTCCCGAATCCGGTACCGTTACCTCTCGCCTTGTTATGGAATGCAACAGTTTGTCAGAATGCACAACATCAGCGTTGCAGGGCGCGTCAAACGTCCTGTGGCCTTGTCTGTGCGCTGAGGCGGCGCTCAAAGCACCCCTGTCCACGGCGAAAACATACGATTGCCGTAACTCGGCGGGGTAAAAACTGGCCGGATGCGGTACCTTTGATGTTGGCGGAACTGTGCGTGGGTGGTCGATGGGAGTCTGATTTTGTGCAGTGCATATGCCGAACTGTCGTCTGCGGCGCCGGTAAATTAATGGAGTAGCGATGAGACGGCGACAGAGACAAAATGTGCGGATCATGCGTCGGCTATTGAGCGGGATTGAACACTTGTAAAACAAACGCGGCCCGATGATTGTTTACATGATGATACGCATTGTCAGACGAGAGCCTGACATTTGTAAACACTGTGGGGTGACTAACGTGTTAACATTTTATTGTGTGCATGGACGAGTGAAAATGATATGATTTTTTCATTGTTTGTTATCTCACAGAATTGCTCTTTTTGATTTTTGCACCACGGCTGGAGAGAGATATTTGAGTTGTCAAGGAGCTGAAATTAGGCAAAAACTGTGGGCTCTAAGGAATTAAAATGATGATTATTATCTTACAAGCAAACAACTGCAGGGAATTGGACTTTATTTACATCGGATGACTGGGTGGTCTCCGCTCTCCAGTTCCACTCAGCGAAAGGGTTTTTCTTTTCGGAAGTGATGCCCCCAGGCCCCAGTAAAACTGTAATTAAATCTGAACAGTCGCGAACCTCCACAATGACACGTGCCCAGGGCACTCTGGCCCCATCTTCTGTCGCTCGAGTATCAATTCGACCCCCACCAGCCGCATTCCGATACCTGAGACAGTGGGCGGCCATTCGAGACCCTCTCTCTGTGTGGTCGCACCCCCCTCCCTCCCCCCGGCGCGTGCAGTGGGGTCAGAGGTCACGGCGGCGGGTCACGCAGAGGCGAGATCGATGACACCACGACGGCCCGGGAGCCGCCAGGCTAGCAGCACTCCTTTGTGTGTGTGTGTGGGGAGAGAGAAGAGAGAGAGAGAGAGAGAGAGAGAGAGAGAGAGAGAGAGAGAGAGAGAGAGAGAGAGAGAGAGAGAAAGAGAGAGAGAGAGAGAGAGAGAGAGAGAGAGAGAGAGAGAGAGAGAGAGAGAGAGAGAGAGAGAGAGAGAGAGAGAGAGAGAGAGAGAGAGAGAGAGAGAGAGAGAGAGAGAGAGGAACGGTTCGGTGACCCAAAAAATGACTGTAGTGCTGACGTCCTTATTTTGGACGTTCTTTTGATTGTCGCTTACCGTGTGTAGTAGCTACGTGGCCCAGAAGCCGAGTAAGAAGGGGATGTACCCCCCCCCCCGGCCCGGCGCGGAAGCCTCGGAGCACCAGCCAGGCGCGGGTTAACCCGCGCGGGGCTGGGGGGGGGGGGTAAATTTTACATCCCTCGCGAATTTTTGCAATATCTCAAAAACGGAGGCGCGCAGCGCCGCCAAACTTTCAGTACCTTTTTTACATCAATTTGACACGTTCCCTGAAAATTTGAGCGAAATCCTTCGAATATTTTTTTGAGAAAATGACGTTTTAGTGATGTCATGCTCGCCATTTTCGCCTCAAAAACGGCAAAATTTCAAACGCCGCTAACATCTTCATTTTTAAGGGAATCAAGACGTAACAAAAAGGTTATACGTGATTCTACTTTGTCTATCAAATTGCCATCTCGGTTTTTTGAAATTTTTGATTTTGGCCCTTTTTTAACGACTTTTTTGGGAAAAAATAATAAAATCCAAAACTTTGCGTGTATCGAATAAACCGTAATATATGTCAGAGAAGTGGTCCACTTGCACCTACATACCAATTTTTAGAAGAATCGGCTCAAAAATGTGGGATTTATTCAAAATTTTATGACGTCACGACAAACATTTTTTTTGAAAAATGATTTTTTTTGGAACTTCTAGACCTCAACCGGAAACAAAAAAAAAGCACCATTCGATTCGCCGTGAATGTGATGAAATTATCAAGGTAGATGTAAAATTGATTACCGCGATGATACTGATAGTTTCGTTGCGATCGGCCGCTTTTTACGCGAGGCGTTTGTGAAAAACTGAAGGGGGTAGTCCGTTCGACCCCATCCCCCCATACGGGCGAGGGCTAAAATACCACATCCATGTTAGCTCTAGCGTCTAAATCCAGCCTCATATTATCCGGCTGTTTCAAACTTGCCAACAATCTGCTCGTGATTATGGATTGTAAGGCCGAAACGTTGGTTGTGTTTATCACTAAAGGTCCCGTCCCGTCAATTATCGTAATATTTGTGCTGAACTTCAATTTGTTTCACAGCGATGTTTTTTTCGTCAAACCTGCTATTACTTTGAAACTCATTTCGTGGCAGTAAGCATGCTTTCAATTGCTTCAGCAGAAATTGTTTTATTGTCATGAGTATTTCATCCACCGACACCTAATTTGCTAAATCGCTGCGACAGACATTATAAAGAGCACGGCGTTTCTGCTCGGCTCGAAGTCGACAGAACACCGCTCCGTCGTACTGTCAACCGGCGCTGGTCAGCTGGAGTAGAATTCGGCGGTCGGAACAGCTTAGCGCTGTCGAGCTGACAGCAAACCCCAACTGAAGATGTGGTCTGCCCTGACACTCGGACTGCTCTGTATAGTCTCAGTAGCTGCTCAGCTCGACCAAACCATGCTATTCGGATCGGAGCTGCGGCCGATGACTGAACGACCATCTGCTCTTCGGAACAACACCGATGATGAGGTGCTTTCGCTGGATGTTTATCTACAGATTTTGCGCCAGATGCAGGTGGAGGATCTTCTGCCGTCAGAGGAAGCAGTGGGTCTGACGCTCTGTGGTGATCTGTTCGCGGAGGCGGGACTGCCCTACTGGCCTCTGGGCGGTCCGCTGACTGTTCGCACCTGCCGCCGATGCCAGCATGTGCTCCGCTCAGAGCTGCTGCGCGACCGGCCGATGCTGCCGCGCGCGCTGCTGCAGGGCGCCGGCTGCCAGTACTGGCCGGGCGCGCGGCCGCTGCCGCACTGGTCGCCGCGGCCGGCCGTGCTGCTCGGCCGTCTGGACTGCCGCGCCGCCCTGCTGCGGCCAGAGCTGGACCGGCTGCCGGACGCGCTCTGTCTCCAGCTGGACGGCCTTCCGCCGCGCACCGCCGAGCGCTCCGGCCGCCTGTTCCGCAGGACGTTCGCGCTGCGGGCGGTTCGCGAGATCGGCGCCTGGAACTCCTCGGGAGGGCTGCAGGTCACCGACCGCCGCACGGGCATCCAGCCCAACGGTAGGATCATCGCTGATGGGTCGCCACTGCGGGTCGCTTATGAACATCAAGGCTCCAGACGATATCATTGTCAGAAGTTGCCACACGATAACCGCACATGTAGCAGTGTATCTGTGCACACACGCCTGCCCGCCTTTGGCTCTACTCAGCTGGAGCTCGGCATCCTGCAGATTCCGAGCCTCTACAACCTGACGCTGGAGATCGTGGTCCCAAAGGAGTTCCCGGCTCGGCCGTCCAAGGATCGGATGACGCCCGAGAGGACACGCGCGATCGGTCTGATGGTAGCCGGTGGTGCGGATAGGATCTGGCCCTCCAGCATGATACAGCCCTGGATGTACCGGCTGCCGATCTCGGTCTCCGACGATGGCTACATGATTCCGTTTTCGTTCATGACCGTCCGTCAGGCTCCGCAGCTGCGGGTCGACTCTCTGTTCCGGCTGTTCTCGCCAGGCACGTGGGCAGCCATCGGAGTCAGCACGCTGCTGGTGGCTGTGCTGCTGTCGCGGATTCTGCACCGCAGTTCTGTCGCGGAAAGCGCCACCACGGCTCTAGCACTACTGTTGGGGCAGAGCCTGCCGCTCGGCAGGGATCGTTTACCGGCTCGGCACCGCCCCGTGGTCGCAGTCTGGGTGGCCATGTCGCTGATCCTGACCACGGCCTTCCTCAGCGACCTGATCAAGGCGCTGACTGTGCCGCACAGCCAGCCGCCGGAAACGGTGAGCGATCTCGTCCAGCGTAACTATCGGCTCTTCTCGGATTTCCCGATCATGCAGCGACTGTACAGCCACTCAGCTCGTCCGCTAGTTAGGCAGCTGGCGAGAGACATGAGCGTGGTGCGCTACGATCGGAAGGAGTTGCTGCACACCATGCTTCAAGAGCGGTCGGCCTACTCCATGGCCCTGCCTGCGATGCTGGAGACAATGGCTGAGGTAATGATCCGCTCTCAAGGCTCCGTCCAGTTTGAGGATTTCGCGTTTGGCCGGGAAGCATTTGATCACATGGTGATCGGCCAGCTGTGGTCCAAACACCACCCTCTGCTGGCGCACCGAATCATCACAGCGCACCGCCTGCATGCCAGCGGCATTCTCAGCACCCAGCAGTTCGAGCAGCAGGCGCAGCACCTGGGCCGCCGGCTGAAGGCGCGGGCGTGCGCCCGGCGCCAGGCGTCCTGCTACACGGGCGCCGTGGTCCGCCCACTGACGGTGGCCAACCTGTACGGCCCGCTGCTGCTGTACGGCGTCGGCTCCGGCCTGGCGCTGCTGGTCCTGCTGCTGGAGATGGTGCTGGACAGGCTGGTGAAGCGGCAGCACCATCAGCCAGAGCCAACAGAGGATGGCGGCGCTAGCGTATCGACGCCGCAGCCGTCCGGCAGTGAAGGGTAGACGGTCGCCCACTTCAAAGCCGACTGATAGGACGGCACCGGCATCACAAAAGGAAGCACTCCTTAGGCTAGGTACAGGGACCCGCAGTTGCTACTGTACAGCGACCCTGAGTAAATTGTCCCAGCACCCTCACAGGGAACAACGATAAGCTGTCAGATGGTACTCACAGGAAACCTCAGCTGCTCTTGTACAGGGACCAGCAGTCGATATCAATGTTATCGGTTGTTACTGGACAGGACAGACGGTTAGACTTGGGGTTCGTGTACAGTAGCAACTGCGGGTCCCCGTACTGCAAGGGCACTTAACCCTCGCATGTGTAGGGGGGGGGGGGGGTCGGATGGACCCCCCATGGTTTTTCGCGAATAACTCGCGTAAAAAGCGGCCGATCGCGACGAAACTTTCAGTACCCTCGCATTGATCAATTTTACACCTACCCTGAAAAAGTACCCTCGCATTGATCAATTTTACACCTACCCTGAAAATTTCATGACCCTGACCCAAATGACCTTTGACCTGTGACCTCTTTTCCGAGACCATGTTTGGCCGGAATCGCGATTTCGCGTATGTCGGCTCGCACTAGCCGCGTGTTTGCAAGCTTTTCGTGGTTTCAAACGTTCAAACATGTGATTTGATGTTACTTCCGTGTGTGTCAAGGTCACCTGAAGGTCAGGTCAGGTCATTGACCTTTGGTGACCTCGGGTGACCTCGGGTCACTTTTTCGAGTTGTACATGTTTCTAGGCTAGTTTTTGGAGCTGAATTCGAATTTAGCAACCATTTGAACATTTACGAAATAGTTTTGGTGACTTCGTAACATGTTACGAAGCTGTCAGAGGCGGTTGACACGTACCTACTACGAATACCCGTCACGACGCCTACTGGTTGACCTGACCTGACCTGACCCGACCTGGTCTAAATGCTTCAAGACATCATCTGTGATCAAAACTAACACGATATTCGTGATCAGCACCCCGAAAAACCCCTTAGCAGCCACACTTTACGACTTTCTAACAGGTCCCGATTTTCCCGACTTTGGGTCATTGACCTGACCTGGAAGGTCAACCAATGACCTAGGACCTTAAAATTGGGTATCATCGGCTTCCTCTCGTCACGGGCAACACGCTCGTTTTTTCCGCGAAGCTCTAGCTCGATCAGGGGCCAAACGGCAAGGGGGGGGGGTCCAACCGACACCCCCCCCCCTACACATTAGAAGCTGGCAAACGCCGCACACATGCGAGGGTTTTAAAGCGCCAGCCCACCAGCCCATTCGGTTTTCGGTGAATGCTTTTAACGTCACATACGATGCACGAAAAGTGCAAAGTTAAACCCTCGGCGGACCTATTGGTTTCCTACAAACGCGCCGGCCGAAGTGTGTGTGTGTGGGGGGGGGGGGAGTGGGAACGAGCCTCTCCGTCTGATAAGCATCAATGTCTGTTGTAAAATGCATGTAATTTTTGTTATTAAATACCACATTCAAATTGACATCGAGATGTGGGGCCTCATTCCAAGTAAATAGTGTTAATGTTATGTAACACGAGGTAAGTGATATGAAATACCTACCATCCTTTGAGGTTTCAATCAGACCGAGACCGGCTGATGTAAGGGGCTGAGGAGCCACCTGAGCTGTGATCAGTTATGCCCTGATGAGCTCCAGACTGTTAAAATGTACCGTAATGCACCGATGAAGAGTGCTAATCCAACACTCATTTGGTTGAGCATACGACACTGTTAGGGTCGATTACAGTCGTTTGTCCTCATATGCATCAGATTCTTCCCCTTGTGGTCAATTGATTAATCGGTCAAGAGCAGTCAGACAGTAGGTGAAATCAGGATATGTCAAATTCAGTTTCGCCTGTACATACCTACTTTTTACTTTATACGAAGATAATCATAATGACTCTAGCAAAGCTGTAGGTAATCGTTGAACCACGTAACATCGCGTCTCCATAAAAAAATACAAGCGTTGAGTGCTGACGAACATCGAGGTAAGGTCAGGTCATGTCAGTGGTGTCAAACGGTCAGTGTGCAATGTGCATGTCATTTTCCGTTGCATTTGTTTCATGAATTAGTACGTGTTTTGACAACGAACTTATCTAAACGTTTTGTTTTCGACAGGCAAGAAGCAACCTACGGGTTTAGTATGCCACTAAACCTTTTGAAATAAAGAGGATGACGGCTGTCCCGCACTAGGCTGGCCATTTCATCTAATATTCATACAAGTCTCTCAATGCTCCTAAAATTCATGGCAGTATTTAGATAACACTAAACGAATTTCGATGAATGCTGGCTTCCATGTGGAAAAGTGGCCATCTCTTGAAAACGAGTCAATCACGCGAATACACCCATGTCTCTTGCCTGCGTTAGAGGTTCCATGCAAGGGAAGTAGTCCATAACTCACCTTACACGTCAACACAATCACAGTGATGTAAGTGGAGACTGAGACTCCTCCGTTCCATCTTTGCCATCCTCAGGAGTAGTGAAATCCCTCTCCTCCACATATCCACCAACGGGTCCTTTTGTTTGTTTTGTTGGGCTAGGCTCTTTTGTTCTGACGAGACCATTTCGAGCCGGAAGGATGATAAGATTAACCCACGAGCCGCTGGGGGGGGCATAAAGTTGCCCCCCCTTTACGTTTTGTGAAATATCTCCGAAACCAGATGAGCTACGAACGTGAAACTTGGCATAGTTTCAAATGAATACCTAGGCAATGTTTGAGGAAAGTTTGGTGGTTGTAGCACCTAAGATGACGTCACAGTGACGTCATAAAGTTTTGTCTTTTTCTGATATGGACCGTTTCTGATGACGCTCAGCATGAAACTCAACTGTAAATGAACTAGACAGCACCTGCTGTCATCCTAAAACATCTAACTACACTTCCATCCAGTTTCTGACCAATAATCGACCCTTTATATTCGGTCCCATATATCTGATGTATCGTGAGGAATATGAGAGTCGCAAATTTATTTCACTTATGACGTCACTGTGACGTCATTTCAAATGGGATCGACACCAAATTAGGACACAACCTCGGCTAGGTATTCAGAAAGATGTGTGCAAAGTTTCGCCTCTCTATCTCTTCGCGTTGCGACGATATCGTCGCAGAAGTAAAGGGGGGGGGCAACTATATGCACCCCCCCCCCCAGCGGCCGGCGGGTGGCGCGGAGGCCCAGCGGCCGCCGGGTTAACCCGCGCCCCGTAGGGCTACCGGCGGACCCTACCACCCGTAGGGGGGGGGGGCCGTATCGGCCCCCCCCTAAGATCTCGGAAAGTTACCGGCCGATTTTCAAAATTCAAACGGCGTTCGATAGCCCCACCCGGGAACTACCTTGTGACCAAATTTCATTGACCTAGGTCAAACCGATGACGTCACAGGTCAGGTCAAAGGTCAGATTTTCACCGTTCACAGGCAATTCAAGAAATGTGCTGTGAAAGCGAGTAAATTGGTAATTTATTGAAAACCATCGATGGTACATTATTTGTCAAACACATACTTTGCTATCTGAGGTCACTGATACCAGGTCAGGTCACAGCGAGGTCAGGTCACCGGGGTCACAATATGAATGTGTCGTGTGATACATGTTTTATGGTCCATTTTACATGACAAATGCGATTATGTGGGTTAGGCAGTCTTTGGGGCCAGCCTAGGTCACGTTTTTGTGAAGGTCAGGTCAAGGTCAGGTCAAATTAGGTCAAATTTCAAAGTTGATATTTTTGCATAAAATGGGTATCGATTCGATGCAACTCGTCACGGGGAGTCTAATGGTGGTCTTCGTTTTGCTCTACGAGTTCTAGAATTGCCAAAAATTGAGTTTGAAAATTTGACGTCATCATTTTTGAACAGTTTTTTCGCTATAACTTGGCCAAAAAACGAGGTATCGATCTGAAATTTGGTATGTAGATAGAAGACGGTGGGCACTATCACATATATTCCGGTTTTTTCGAAACTCAAAAAACTTTTTGGATTTTTTGGCGAATATATCCAAAAAAATGCTTTTTTGATTTTTGGGGGTCAAAACTCAGAAATTTCAAAAAATTCGAGATAGCAGTTTTGTAGCCCTGTCAATTCTACACCTTTTATGTCTTGATCATTTTTCTGTATCTTCAAAGCTGTAGTCCTGACAGGTCTTCTCGCGAAGGTCTTTTTTCGGTCGAAAATGACAGAACATGACGTCACTCTGACGTCATTTGTGGCCAACCTATCATAGCCTCTGGAAAAATTTTTGGTCACAATGTGTAAAATTGATGCCCGGAGGGGTCCTGAAAGTTTGGTGGCGATATCTCAACCCGTTTAGGAGATATCGACCGAAAAGGACAGGGGGGCCGTTTCGGCCCCCCCCCTACGGGGCGCGGGTTAAGAAGGGAGGTGACCGTCCAGCCCGAAACAGAGGGTTGAGGTATAGAGGAGAAGGATTTGACTATTCTGAGGATGTAAATGACGGAACGGAGGCCCTGTTCCGGACTGGACGGTCATCTTTATTCCACGTGGGTAGCTGGGTAGCTCCACCCCAGGAGCAGGCCCATGACCGAGTGCGGTGACCGTTAGGAGGGCTGAGGAGTGAGGTGTCCACGTGATGAGCTCAGCCTTGGCGGAACACCAGGGTACCCGCCCAGACCAATGTCTACCCCTCATTCCTATCGTCCCTCCGCCTCTGGAATTTGTCAGACCGAAAGAGTCTAAGCCCAAGCTACACTAGCATGAGTTCTGACGTTTTTTTTGTGTTTCTGAAGGATTTCGACTCGCGTCGTAAAGTTCGTCTCATAGCGAATGCACTGCGGGAGCTGCATTGCCAGTCTGGTGTCTCTTGGAA
This sequence comes from Amphibalanus amphitrite, assembly GCF_019059575.1. Lineage (NCBI taxonomy): Eukaryota > Metazoa > Arthropoda > Thecostraca > Balanomorpha > Balanidae > Amphibalanus > Amphibalanus amphitrite. The sequence continues at coordinate 307,944 of NW_024881856.1, forward strand.
CGAAAACCCGCAAAAACCGACGAGTCGGAACCGAAAAAAAAGTTCAGAGCTTTTAACTTTTTTTCGGTTTCTGCGGGATCTCGTGTTAGTGCTAAATAATTAAAAGTGATTGTGGTCAATGATACCTATGGTCACGATGGTGCAATTTCAAAATAAAATTCATGAAAATAATGTAGTTTATGAATTATAAATAGGTAGAACATCTGATTCTTAACTCACATTCCACTTCAAATATGATGATTGGTTTACAGCTATTAGCTAACGAATGATTAGGATTGTAAATATATTCACATTTACATTAAAAAATCGAAACAATCATTTCTTGATAGTTTTTTGCTAAAAGAGGATAGCATAACATAACAAACATATATTTCATATCATGATCACTTCGCCATCACTATCCTATATACAAAGCCATGCACGCTGAGGCCACCCGGAACGAAACAAAATGCAGAAACTGAAAACATGCGGAAAACGAAATCTCGCAGAAACCGAAAAAACACGGCTAGTGCAGCTTGAGCTTAACCCAACAGAACGGGCGCGCACATAGGATTTTTGAATGGTGGGGACACGACCTGCAAACTTGGCCCCATGCTGAGGGGCCCAGGCCCCAGCCGAAAAAAAGTTGCTCTGCATGTACTCAAATGGGCCTGCTGGGGGCCCTTCTAGTCTTTTTGATCATCATTTCAGCTCATTTTAGATCACCTTCGGCGGTCTAAAGATTAGGGGCCCATTTAAAGTGGCCTTCGGCCTCCTCAATTGCCCCCCCCCCCCATTCGAATCGGGGGGCATGGGCCCGTGTGCCCCCTTGTGTGCGCCCTTGCAACAAAACAAACAGAAAGAGGAGGGGCAAATCACAGCTCAGTCAGGCATACATGCTGTTGTATGTAGATGGCAGCACCTGTCTGATCGCCAGCGCCGATTAGCTCGCCGTCCCGTCCTGTAGGTAGCGGCGCTGAACGGTCTGATCGGGTAGGTGGCAGCACTGTACCGTCCGGTGTTCTGTGGTTCTCGGTCGTGCCAGATACAGGCGAAGGACAGCGTTCGTGCCCGTGCCGTACTGTGGGCCCGTGGCAGCGAGTCCCGGCTCCCGTGAAATATGACTCATGCCTTCTTGGGATTGGTAGGCGAGTCCCAAGGAAAAGGGCGCCATTTAAGCAGAAGTATATGCCTTACGAGTAGGGCAAGGTGCTTATAGCGAGTGAGCGACCCCCATAACCTTCGCCCCAGTTGGGGGGGGAATATGTTACCACCCTGTTGCGTTTTTTTGCGTGTGAATAAAAAACCGCGGCGCATAGCGCAGCGCCGCTTGGAGTATCTTCCTATACATCAATTTTGGACAGTGTGTGAAATTTTTGACCCCAGGTCATGTCAGGTTAGGTCACTAGGTCAAGTTAACTGACCAAGCCTAAAAAAGGTCCATTGTCCAGCCTGCAGTGCTTGTCAGAGAGGTTTTGAACTTGGTGGATTGCTTGATGTTATGGGCACCTATAATTTGTATATCTCGCATTTTTATATCCGTGACCTAAGGTCAGGACAGTGGCGTCACCTTTCCATTATAAGTCAATGGAGGAAAATGAAAATGCCTATAGATTCGTGGCTACGCATAGGAACAGTCCAAACATTTCAGAATCACAATGATTTGGACCACCCGTGACGACCAAGGTGTCTGTTTTGCTGATAGCCTCTAGAAAGGTCATCCGAAGTCATTTGAGGCTACAAACAGATTTTTGCCAATAACTCCCGATTGGAAAGAGATAGAACGCTGGGGATGGCTCAACTGTGTTTGTCTTGTCGAGACGCATCGAATGATATACAACATGACCTATTTGGGGCACCAGGTGACCTTGACCTGAGGTCAAAATTTGACCTTAACCCTATTAGTGGCAGGGGGGGTTGTTTTCATCCACCCCTCAGGTTTTTCGGGAATATCTCCGAAACCGCTGAAGCTACGATGCTGAAATTTTCTGACTTTTCCTAAAACTAAATTGGGCACATTCCCTGAAAATTTCAAGTTCATAACTTTACCAAGGGCGGCTCCAGAGCACTGGGAATTGGGGGGTCCTATTCGTGAAGCGAGTCATTTGGGCGATGATCACGATGCTGATGTATTATAACTGTATGCACCAGTTTTATCACGTGATAACATATACAAAGTTATTGTGCATCCTCTTTTGACACGTTTTTGCTATAATAGGCGGATCCAGGCGTCCAAAAAGGGGGGTTATGTTTTACCTCCCAACATAGGTGCCCTGACACCGCCTATGCATGACCAATACAATTGTAGTCGTTCTCTCATAAGAAAATTGTAACATAACAAGACCATTACCACCCTTTTTAGAAACAGTACCAACAAAAACCTTATTTGCTATACTTTTTGTGTACCCCCAATCTCAATGATCTGTATCCGCCTATGATTTTTGAAAATGCATATTTTTAGGATCCATGTGAATTCCTGGTTCATTCTTTATCGATCGGCAAAAGTTGCGTTAAGATTGGTTCAGAAACCTGGCCGTGATAAGCAGTCTAAAATGTATCTGCAATTTGCCCGTTTTTACCCCCCTCAACCCCCCTTTTGACATTTTCTTATTTTTTTTTAGAAATGTAGATCACGTTGAGCGAAGTCGAATGCCGTTTGAATTTTGAAAATCGGCCCGTTAGATCTCGAGATATCAAGGGGGGGTCGTAAACAGCCCCCCCCCCTGCCACTAATAGGGGTAGCCAGGAGCCTGCCACTAATAGGGTTAACCTTTCCAGGTAAAAAATATATGTTTTGAAGCGACTGAAGGACAGAAACACGATAGTGCCATTGTCTATTATTCACCTTTGCTGGTTCAAAAGTTATTCGTGAAAAAAGTGAAAAAAAAAGTGAAAAAGTATCCCAAAACAGCTATGTTCACAATATTTGACCTATGGAGGCTTAACCCGCGCCCCACTGGGGTCCGTGTATAACGCGCCCTACTGGGGGGGGGGGCTATTCATAGCCCATCCCCCTCCTAACTCCGAAACTAACTCGTCAACTCGACAGTCGTCAAAATTCAAACAGCATCTGATACAGTGTTCGCCATGGGCCGGGCCAGCCCAATGGGCCATGGGCTGGGCTGGGCTACGGGCTGGGCTGGGCCCTAAAATATGAAGGATCGATGGGCTGTGGATGAGCTGGGCCAAAAAATGTAAAGTGGAGTCAGGGGTTACATAGTCAGGTTACAGGGTCAGGTCGCAAATATTCACAGGGGGGGGGGGCGAAAAAACGCTCCCCCGGGCCCGCGAGGGTTAAAGAAACATTTGGATTATTGTTCAGCAGCATGAAAAAAAATTAGGAAGGTGCTATTTTTATGAATGTAGGCACTAATCATGCGTTACGATAATAGTTTCGAATAGTGATTTCGGGAGGGGAGCATGCAGATGGTGTGGTAAAGCTGCCTAGTGACGTCAAGGGTTACTGAAAAATCCGTTGAAGTCTGAGTCATCTGAAAAAGGAAAAATTTCGTATATCGTTGAGAGCTGTTGCGAGGAGCATGATAAATGTAGGAAGTATCATTAGAATATATGACCTTCTCCTCGGAAAATGACCAAATGAATGAAAATGATTATTTATTGATGAATTGATGATATTTCGGTCACAGACCTTCGTCTAAATCGAATTCGTGAAATCGTACAAGGCAAAAGTAGCGAGTGAAATGCGCAACAATTGTCGACTGCCTGTAGAAAGAGAAAAATTCAAAATTCGTTTGTCTCGTGGTCGTCATGCAGGGCTAACATCACATTTCGAGGTTCGCATCGCTTTCGATCGTATAAACGTATCGATATCAAATCGTACAACAATATCGAACAACAAAACATCAACAACACATCTGATCATACACCCTAAAGGTATCACGCACTTACAAAGCAGAAATATAGCTACGCCCTAAAAGGTACACATGAGCAGAAGTTCGGTACAAACAGATTGGCAAAAGCATATTCATCTAAAATACAAGCTTGCTGGCAAGACGGCGAAGTGCCGGCAAGACGGTGCAGCGCCTAGACCCACAGCGGGCCTCGTGATGGATAGGTCAGGCGGCTGGCGGGGGGGGGGGGGGGGGGCGGCCGTCGCCGAGCAAAAGGTGTGCGTCATATATAGGTACACTGTACAACGTACATACATACATATAATGAGGTACACATACATGGTGAAATATCAAAAACCAGTAAAATATATATAACATACACATCAAATCTAAAAATACAAAAATACAAAAAAAAGTACAAAAAAAGTCACACAACTCGCATGATAGGCCATGACGATCCCTGAATATTCAATGTCGGTGTCTCGCTCCTAATGAGTATGCTTTCAGAAATTTTCCTGTCTGGATGATCCTGGGCTCTGTAAAGTATTCTAAGATGTAAGACATCTGAACCCGTATCAGTCAGTGAAACGTGCTCCTCCAGAAAGTGGTCACCGAATGGAGTGTTGGGGGTTCTATTGATAGCGTCACGTCGGTGTTCATTATATCGTAGACGGACTGGACGCATGGACTCCCCCACGTAAGTGGCATCTTTTCCCTCGCTTTTGCATATGCTACATTGAATTTTGTAAACAACATTCTTTTGTGTGCAATCTCCTTTGAAGTCAGACATGCACAAGTGACATCTTTGGCCCCCTGGACATTTGGGTTTGCATATGGCTGATTTTGTTAGGGCGTTCTTTAGTTTGTTTTCGTTTTTCCATGCTATATGTACGCGTAGGTTTGACTTTCTCACGATAGATTTGATTTTCCGTGATAGTTGCTCGTCAATGAACGGCAACGTTAAAAACCCGTCTATCTCGTCCGTCCCTTTCTTGTTTCCCCCTCCGCTCTTGTTCCGTGACTCTCTACCCCTTCTTGACCTTGACCGTTCTACCTCTCTGAGAAGTCTCCTTAACAGTTTCGGAGGATATCCGTTCTCTAAAAGTAACTGCCAGATCTTGTTGACGCTTCTGATTTCTTTTTCCTTGCTGGAAGAGTTGTTAAATGCCCTATGAAACATGTTTCGAATAATGTTATGCTTAGTACTTAGTACTTAGTACTTAGTACTATGTTATGTTAAGTGCGAAAGACCTGCCGAAATAATGGGCTCCGAAAGACCTGCCGAATCGAATGATGTGCGACATGATCTCCTTTGCTTAACCCGCGCCCCGCTGGGCTATTCAGCCATACGCGCCCTGCTGGGGGGGGGCAGATTCTGCCCCCCCCCCTGTCTAACTTCTGAAGCAATGGTCGTAGAAAGACGGGGAAAGCGGCAATCGAAAGCTCTCAACAAGGCGGATCTTAAGAGCCCAAAATTTTTGTTTAAGTAGGTCAGAGGTCAGGTCAAGGTCAGGTCAAGGGTACAAAATGCAAGTTTCTACAGTATCGGCCTTGCACCGTAGTTGCCGAAGAATGGACTGAGACTGATTGCCCAAAACGTGTTCTTAGACTACCAAGACAATATTTGTTGCATACAATGTCATTCAAAGGTCAAGGTCAAGGTCAGGTCAGGTCAGGTCAGGTCACCAAAAACAAAATATAGAAAAGGGCATGTGCGACACATGTTTTATGGGTCATTTTACTCATAGAATTCAATAGGCAAACTCAATAAGTGATATGGACCACCTCCGGATGAATTTCAGGTCGAGGTCAGGTCAAGGTCAGGTCAAGTGAGGTCAAATTTTGAAGTTGGTTGTTAAGGCCTAAAAAGGTGTCTATCTGATGCAGTTTTTCATGGCGAATCGAATGGTGCTATTTTGTTTCCGTATGAGGTCTAAAACTTCCAAAAATCATTTTTCATTTTTTTTGTGTCGTGACGTCATAAAATTTTGAATAACTCCCACATTTTTGAACCGATTCTTCTAAAAATTGGTATGTAGGTGCACATAGACCACTTCTCTGACATATGTTCCGGTTTTTTGATATACTCAAAATTTCGGATTTTATCATTATTTTCCCCAAAAAGTCAGTTTTTGGAAAAAATTGGGGCCAAAATTCAAAATTTTCAAACAACCGAGATAGCCATTTGATAAACAAAGTAGAATCACGTATAACCTTTTTTGTTACGTCTTGATTTCTTTAAAAATGAAGATATTAGCGGCGTTTGAAATTTTGCCGTTTTTGAGGCGAAAATCGCGAACATGACGTCACTAAAACGTCAATTTCTCAAAAATTTTCCGACGGATTTCGCTCAAATTTTCAAGAAGCGTGTCAAATTGATGTATGATAAGGTAGGGGAGAGTGGGGCAAAGCGGCCACCCGGGACAAGGCGGCCACCCATCGTTTTAGCCCTTCATAGCTGGCGTCAGTTCCAATTTATGGTTTCCAATTATACTTCTCTTCACGGTCGTTCGAATGAGCCAGACCGGGGTTTCAGGCCCATCACCATTGTTCTGTGAAACACGGAAAAGCATTTCTTGCCAGGTTACCAACTATGTTTACAATTTTTAAATGTTATGTTATTCCATAACCGTTTGGAATTTTTATAAGCGTTCTTGCCCATGCATTGCATGGTTATCGTACAGGTATTCTACCAATTTTAATGTTTTTTACCCCACTAATAGCTAAGCTGGAATATAGTTGTCTCGGACGGTATGCGCGGGGCAAAGTGGCCGGGGCAAAGTGGCTTGCCTTCAATTGGCCATAAGTTGCTTCAATCTGGATAAAAACATTATTTATATTCAAATGTGTCGTCATGCATTCATCTTGGCCACTTTTCAGTTGCATGAGTTACCAAATAATGCAATTAAATGTTTATTTTCATGAAAATCCTTTCTTTGTTTACCTACAGGTGGAAGATGATAAAGTAAAAATCCATCCTCGCTTAACCTTGTCACCATCAAATACCCTAGTCGTACACGAGGCAACTATTTTGTTTCTCATATCGGGACTTGAGAAGACGCCGGTGGCCGCTTTGCCCCAGGGTATGGGGCAAAGTGGCCAATATGCATAGGTTTAACCCTCGCCCGCACATGGGGGGGGGGGTGGTTGCCACCCCCCCCAGGCAGTCTTTCTGCTCTGCACTCAACATTTTTAGAGCTAGAAGGCTGATTTTTCGTATAGCTGCTCGTCTATCCATTCTTGATGTCCACTGAAAATTTCAAGTTTCTGTGATTTTTGGTTTCGGAGATATGACCTTGTTTTTCAGGTCATGTCATGACCCAAATGGCCAATTCTCAACATCTTGCGTTTGCCATGGGCCTTGTGAGCTTTTGACACCCTGATTTCGGCCTTTTTTGCCAGTCTTACCTCCCACCTATCATGGAACATGTTGTTCGACGATGTACAGGGGTCAAGGTCAGGGTCAAGGTCAACCTAGGTCATCTAAGATAATTGCGTTTTAGGCAAGCTGAATTTACTTTTTGTGAAGTTTTTTGACTGCATTTTTGGTAAAAGCTTCTCAGATCATGATTTCATGTGATATGGACCCAAAAACAATCGGTGCACACATCAGTATACACACAGACACACACAGACATACAAACACATATAATTGACCTTGACCTAACTTGACCTGAAATGACCTCAGCAGCAAAATTCTGGTCGGATAGTGTGACAAAGAGGTTCTAGCTGGCTTGGCACCAGAAAACAGCATCGTCATCGGTATTTGATAAGCAGCGCACTTGATATCCAACGGTGACCCAAAACAGCAACATTTTTTAATTTGACCTGACCTGGAAGGTCAATGACTGACCTGAGAAGGTAAAACTGGGTATCATTGGATTCGTCTCTTCCCAAAGAATCTTTTTGGTCTTTACTGCTAAGCTCTATCTCCAACAGGAACGAAATGGCGCGGGGGGTGGCAACCACCCCCCCCCCCCATGTGCGTTCTAGGATGGGAAAATGGCATGTGCGGGCGAGGGTTAAAGTTTTGTCAATATCTTTCATATGTGAGCGCCTTTGGAAATAAAACGCATTTGAAATAAAAGCCAACTTAATAGGGATCACATTGGTATATAGAAAGAATCTTTCCAAGTTTAAAAATCAAGCGTTGACATCGTGAGAAGCGTTAGGGTGGCCGCTTTGCCCCACTCTCCCCTACTGAGAGTTTGACGTCGCTGGCGTAACGCGTTTAGAAGTTATTGGCGAAAAACGGGAGGGGGGGGGCAGATTCTGCCCCCCCCCCAGCGGGGCGCGGGTTAACGTCGTGACCTTGGCTTTCTGATCTGATTTTGACCCGAGGTCAATGTCTTAACCCTCGCCCGTAAAGGGGGGAGGGTCGAACGGACCCCCTTCGGTTTTGCGCGAATAACTCGCGTGAAAAGCGGCCGATCGCAACGAAACTTTCAGTGCCCTCGAGTTGATGAATTTTACACCTACCCTAAAAATTTCATGACCCTGACTCAAATGACCTTTGACCTGTGACCTACTTTTCGAGACCATGTTAAGCCGGAATCGCGATTCGGCGTATGTCGGCTCGCATTAGCCGCGCGTTTGCAGTCTTTTTGTGGTTTCAAGCGTTCAAACATGTGATATGCTGTTGCCCCCATGCATTAGGGTGGGTGTCAAGGTCACCTGAAGGTGCCTCCTTCGACGGCACAAAGGGGGACTGATATGACCCCCGCCGCGTTTGGACCCTGATCAAGCTAGAGTTTCGCAGAAAAACGAGCGTGTTGCCCGACGCCCGCGACGAGAGAAAGCCGAAGGTACCAAATTTTAAGGTCTTAGGTCATTGGTTGACCTTCCAGGTCAGGTCAATGACCCAAAAGTCGGGAAAATCGGGACCTGTTAGAACGTCGTAAAGTGTGGCTGTCATGGGGCTTTCGGGGTGTTGAACACGAATATCATGTAAGTTTTGATCACAGATGATGTCTTTATGCATTTAGGCCAGGTCGGGTCAGAGGTCAGGTCAACCAGCATTCGTATTCGTCGCCACCGGGTATTCGTAATACGTATCAACCGTCTCCGAAAGCTTTGCAACATGTTACGAAGGCACCAAAACTATGTACTTCGTAAATCTTCAAATGGTTGCTAAATTCGAATTCAGCTCCAAAAACTAGCCTAGAAACATGTGAAACTCGAAAAAGTGGACCGAGGTCATCAAAGGTCAATGACCTGACCTGACCTTCAGGTGACCTTGACACTCACCCTAATGCATGGGAGCAACATCATATCACATGTTTGAACGCTTGAAACCAGAGTATATGCTTGAAACCACGAAAAGACTGCAAACGAGCGGATAATGTGAGCTGACATACGCCGAATCGCGATTCCGGCCAAACATGGTCTCAAAAAGTATGTCACAGGTCAAAGGTCATTTGGGTCAGGGTCATGCAATGTTCAGGGTAGGTGTAAAATTGATCAACGCGAGGGTACTGAAAGCTTCGTCGCGATCGGCCGCTTTTGACGCGAGTTATTCGCGAAAAAACCTTAGGGGATTGCATCAACCATTTGATGCAATTATTTAGCCCTGCCGGCGAGGGCTAATGGAAAATACATAATGTCTGATAATTTAAAAAATCAGATATATAAAGAACTAGTACACCCTAGCTGATAACTACTAAAAACACGATGAACCGAATTTGACCAAATCTGCACCAAAATTGCACCTAATATGCACGAAATGTGTACCAGATATGAGCTAGCCGTCGTGAAAACGGCTACTGGCTACCTACTTAAAATGTACCTAATATGCACCGAGGGGCTATAATCATATGATCAACCTGACCTGACCTGACCCAGCCTACCTCAGATGCGCAAATACAGCACTTTGAAACAAAAGGAAGGCATCATTTGAAATCAAACTCCAAAATACCCGAGAAAAAAAACCTTGGAAGAGCGCCTGACACGTCCGATTTTTTTCCCGGGTTCCGGTCATTGACCTGACCTGAAAATCCCCTCCCTCAGCTGTTAGCTACTGCAAAAAGTAGGATACGGGCGAGGAACATGCGTGCTTGGCAGCGGTCCAACCGGCAGGATATGCGTAAAACGCACCAACAAATTCCGTGAGCGTAATATGGAGCCGACGTTCGCGTAGGCGCCCTGTACAGTCGCCGGTGTCGATAGCAGCTTCATGAGCCGACTACGCGAAACGTTGCGCCGATTTAGAGCGCGCCCAAGGCCGGGGCGGCAATCGTGCGTTGGCGAGCGGCCGCCGCTTGATAAGCGGCGCGCTGTGCGGCTGCGCGGCCGTCGGTCGGAGGGTCTCGGCCGAGCAGGCGCTCCGTCGGTGTCCGCACATCCCGGCCGCAGCACGCGCGCCCTGCACCGCTCAGGTAAGACCGGACCGCGGCCTGCCCCGGGCCCGGCGAGCTCTGTTGTGGTCCGCAGAGTGAGCAGTGTGTCAGTGTGGCCCGGCTGAGTGGCGGTACTGGGCTGGATTCGTCTCGTTGCGGTAGGGCAGTTCTGTGTTGAGCGCTAGGTGTCCGCCATTGCACGTGGATCGATAACATTGGATCTCGTTGGCTGATGCGCCCAGGCACGGCTAATGTTCTTTTTTTGTGAATCTTCTGATCGTGCAGCTACTGAATGAATGACAATTTTACAGCTGGTTGCGTCAAAAGCATTGTGAGGTGTGTCCACTGTCCAGCACTTTCCTCCTAGCGTGACGGTACGTTGTTTCCTTCGTCGCATAGACTGCTTCCCCGTGTGTGTGGTGTGCAACTTAAAACTGTAGCTAAATTGTTAAGATGAAATGTTAGCTTAATGGTGAGATGGAGGTTCGTAAACCCATACAGTTCCTTTGATTGATTCTACGATTTTTCCTCTTGACATTCCATTAAGTTTTAGAATGGTACGTCATGTATGACAAAATCTAATCTTCATTCGTGGTATAGGTACTTATTTTATTCATGAATAACAGCATTGCCATTGACAAGTATTGTCAACTGTCTAATGCATTGACATCCATTTATTAAGAAAAGTCGAACTCTGCATGCAGTTATGTAAAAATTTAACGTCACTTGGGTATCGGCGTCGCTTGCATCCTTTTTCCGTTTACATGACATAGTCCAAATTATTGTTTTTCGTAAGACTGAGTAAGCCCATTTGAATAATTGATCCTGCATTTGACCTTTTATTACGAGCGAGCGAGCGCAGCGAGCGAAGCGAGTCTTTTCAATATAACGGGAAAATCTCAGTATGAGCGGCCCGGCCCGGCCTGTAACGCTTTTGAGAGGCTTATATCTCAGCAACCGCTGGACCGATTGGCCTGCGGTCTTTTTTGCTGGGTAGCCCCATCCCTTCTACCCCGTAATTGACTACTTTTGATACATCTCAGTGACCGTCGTGGCACGTGCCACGTGAAAAGTTAAGGGTGTTCAAGCTGTTTTGCAAAAGTAGTGATTTTGAGAGGCTCATATCCCAGCAGCCGCTTGGGCGATTGACTTGCGGTAATTTTTATAGGATAGCTGCATCCTTTCTACCAAAAATAGGATACTTTCGATGCATGTGGGTCACCCCCAGTGCGCGTGCAAAATACAACAATAAGAGGTGTCAAATTTGTTCCCATTTTAAAAACTCGGTTATTACTGGGGCGATTTCGCTGAAACTTGGCATACAGATAGGCACCCACCAGGCAATACATTCCCATGTGTTGCGGTTAAGGTGCTACTGCACGTGCGCACGTGCAGGGGGCGCTTCCAGATCTCAAAAACGGCTGGGCCGATTGCGCTCAAATTTGGTACACGGTTGGAGACCGGGGCGTAGGGTGCCGTGCAAAAGTCAGTTTGGACCCCGTTTGCACGTGCGCACGTGCAGAATGCCGCTTCCAGATCTCAGGAACGGCTGGGCCGATTGCGTTCAAATTTGGTACACCGCTAGCGACCGGTTAGAAGGGTGCTTTGCGCAAGCCCGTTGAAAGTACCCTCTCGCCCTTCCGCACGTGCAGGGCTCACTATCTCGCTCGCTCGTTCTTCGCCCAAAAGGCGTTTTACTGGTTAATTAAAACTTTCAATAAATGTCATGATAGATATCGTTTTATTCACCAAATATTCGTGACATGCTTCATTGGTATTACTTTGCTTTCGTATTTTTCGGTGAAGCGGCGCTACCTAGCCATCTACCTTCTACAATCCGCATTCAGTTGTTAAAAAGTTGCATTTTATTCACTAAACTGTTTTCAAAGCATCGATAGATTGCGAGAGCGCTATTATAAAGATAATACGCTATTACGCTAACCTCAAGTAGGTAAATGAAATTACATACTGAAAGACATAACGGAAAGTATTCGTCAGGTGTGACGCGCATGTTACAAAGCGACAAATAGAACGATTATGCGTTGAAAAGAAGCCTTTTTATCACTATATTTTCAAATCTGGTCTTCATACTGCTAATATGCGCATCCAATTAATATCCCACTCAAGATGCCTTACGTAACCTAAATTGATATCTATGGTAGGGGTGCGATTCTGAAAATCTCCCGGATTTACGACCTCTGACTTTCAAACAACCCGATTGGTGCAAATGGGGGGAAATGGGGACGGGCCCGAGGCAGCATCAAGGATGGATGAAGGGATGTGGCAAAGCATTGGTTATACGCTTGGTTTTCGTGTCAATTAATATTGACAAAACCTTTTCATTTCAAACCAGCATTCTTCTCACTTCGATTCAGGGTTCTTCTTTCTTCAAAGCAGGGCATTCTATGGACTTCTTGATTTGGTTGACTCCCTGGTCCCTGTCCCTGTAATTCCAAAATAATTATCAATCTGATATGTTATTGGCAGCGAAGTGGCGAGGGAGCACTGGACCCTCGGTCTCTATTCCAATGTTCAACTGGTGTTGCTGTGTAACTTTTTTCTTTGAGCTGACTATTTGGCCATCGCGATCTGATGAAGACGACGCGCCCTGCTGATGTCAGTGGCGACACCAGCGGTCAAAGTCTCATCGCTGAGGTCAAGGGGTGTTGCACCGTCAGAGGAAGTCCGGCCGATGAGTCCACACTCCGCATTTTGACGCAACGAGCGATTTCTGCGTTCTTTCCAGTGATTCACATGACAATGATAGGAGGCTAACTATTAATAACTCGTGATGATAGTGACATTACTAAATAGAAACCGAGGATGTATTGCAACAAGTAGCCTTTCATGATGTTCGTGATCTCTTTAGGCAGCTTAGTGTTTAATGCAACCATTTCTGGGCAGGGGCTAGTCTGGCGCGTGACTCTAATCTTCTGCATGATCTGGTGAGATAAGCGCCCTGATACGATTAAGGTTAATAATCTGACCGCGGACTGCTGGGCCACCCGGGAGGAAGGAGGAAGCGGCCACTCCTTTCGAGCGGACAAAACGCTTGTCAGGCCGGACGCTCCCCAGCCGGCCCAGTTTTTCATGGTACGAGCTGTCAGACTAAGCTGCAGAGTCGAGCGCCGCTCGGTAGCACGCTTTGTCATTCATTGAGCCGGTCTAACAGGGTGACCGAGACCAAAACATCTGTCATAACAGCCAGACTGTAAAACTCCTCTCTGTTTTCAAGGAGTGTCACCGAACTTCGCTGCCGGGTGCAGCTGATGACGCATCCTATTGTTGACACTGCAGAGTACTGCTCGGGTGCTGCTCTAGCACCATTTGGACATGTTTACTGTCTGCCTCGGCTGGTGTCGTCTGTCATTACTCGTCTGTCTGTCTGTCTGTCTGTCTGTCTGTCTGTCTGTCTGTCTGTCTGGTGAATGGCCGCTGTCCTGTGCCGGAACAGAGTTGGGCCGCGAGTCCGACCGACCCGACCCGGGTGAAACCCAGTCTTGCGCCGACCGACGGAGGAGGGGGGGCGCCGGAGGGGGAGGGGAGTATCGATTTTGTGACGCCGGGTCTGTCTGATGGCGCCAGCTGACACCGGCGCGCGGCCCGTCCGGGTCAGCGCGGGGCCGGAGCGCACCCCGCGTGCGCCTGACCTCATCCTCAGGTCAGTGGCAGGTGCGGCCGAGGTCACAGGGCACTCTGGCCGGTCACGGCACAGCGGAGCACGCGCGCACCCAGCGCCCCGCCTCCTACAATGGAAACTCTGTTTACAGTAGCCGAGTATACTGTTTACGGTACACAAAAGGGCGCAGTTTGCCCTGTTCACGGCTCGGCACTGCCTTGTGGTCAGGTCACGCGTACTCGGCTCGGGTGGCCGGCGCTCAGCTGCCAAACCCAGGCACATGGTGTCTTATTTCACTCCTGTAACACGAGCCGCCTCACCCTAATCAATCAATCTCCCTTTTCACTTCCGGTATTAGACGAAGCCCCATAATCAATCACCGATCAGTTTGTAGCGGTGAAACGCTTCTGTGGTGGTTCTTACCGAGGAACCCACTCGGTGCGGATCTTATTCCATCGCGTGTGGTGGGTCTCGGGCCACCCAGATGGCTGCCTACGCTCCTCGCCGACACGTGTGTCGCACGCGTAACACAGCCGGAACGAGGGCGGGGGGGGGGGGGGGGGAGGGGACACAGCTGGTCGCCTGGCGTGGGGCTCGTCACAGACCTGTCATACACTATCGGACATGCAGTGTGCTATTGCGTCACAGCGCACCACCATGTGCCTTCGCCAGCTGGATCGGCGTGTGCGCAGAGATGGACACTGTCAGATGTCATGTACGACGCTGGAAACATTAAAATTAGGATAACTCGTTGTTTTTTGTGTTCTTGTTTTAATTTTGATGTAAATCAAAGCGATGGTAATAGATATGTCATCCCGTGTTTAACATATCTGCTTAGTTGGGAAAAAAAGAACAAAAAGCTATGTTCATAAATCTTATCAAACTGTCATCGTCTGTTTATTATTTTAGCTTTATTTGAGAGACACACAAATGCACTGTGTTTCCATTCATTGGTTCATTCAAAAGCGACTATAATTCATTGTTCTCTCACTGAATATTTAGAACGTATGCCGAGCCTTTTCAATGAATTATGAATCTGAACATCTCTGAATGTAGCCTCTGTCGAGAGGCGTCACTGGAGACCGCGGCTGAGCTCTGAATTACGTCAGGTGATCGGCTCTTCTCAGTCCAGGACCAGGCGACCCCTCCGTATAAGGAGGCACTGTCTGTTACAGTCAGTCTGCACGCTCTGTCCTTTCGTCTCATCTTTCCACTCTGCTGTCTTTTCAATGTCTGCCTCCTTAAGTGTCATGTTTGTGTGTATTGTGTATTCCATCGTTCCGTGTTTGCGTCCGTGTTTCCTTTCCGTGGCTCTCAGTCCCGTCTGATGCCCCTTGGTATTACACAATGTCATAATACCCTAGCCTGCACTCGTTGCAGTGCAGTCGTTGCGTCTGTCTCGTGTCTATGCTGACCCAGACGTTGCCTTACCATCATCTACATACAGCCTTTATTTCTTCCGTTGTGTTTATACCTATCCAATCAGCACATTTTTCTTAGTTATCGGGCTGGGTGCTATTGCACTCTGGAGCTATAGGAAGTCTTTGGTCGATCACTATCAGCGGAACAGGAGAGGGGCGCCTTTTATAACCAGCTGACAGCATTCTCGTTGAACTAAATGGTTTCAGTTGTCAATGAACCGGAGAGGTGTGATGGTTCCCAAGGTGGTGCCGGGTCCGTCTGTGTATCCGCCGTGCTCCTCACAATAGGGGTCCACCGGGGCCTTGCCGTGGGTTTACCTGCATGCTCCCACCAGGCGCTGGGAGGTCTGAGGTCCGTCTGTGGGCCCCGCCGGGGGTCCGTCTGTGGGCCCCGCCGCGGGTCCGTCAGCGATCTATAGGTGAGGCGTGTCACCAGACGAGCAAGGGTCGCCAGTCGTCCCTGTGCCGTCGATAGCGACAGCTCGGTCCGGTCGCCTGGTGCCGACAGCAACGCGGGGGCATCGGATTGAGTGGCGACAATCCGGGGCTCCCGAGAAACGCCCGGCACTCAGCAAATGAAGAGGTTCACGCCGGGTCACACAGATCGAACAGGCCCAGTTGGGGTGCACGGCTCGTCGTATTTGGCGAGTCATGTGAGATTGCAGGGGAACCACGGTCGGACGCGCTATCGGCTGCAGGTTTGCCAGTCGGTCTGTGTGTTCACCATTGGCCTGTCTGGGTATGTGCCAGCGGACGTATGTACCACCGATTGGAGCCGGGGCGGACGTGACGCGTGACGGCGCCACGTCACGTCACGTCACACACGAAGGACACAGCAGGACGCCAAACAGACAGACAGAGAGTCGGACCAGACTCGGCCGGCGGAGTCCACTCGCAGAGACGGTGAGCGAAGCGGCCCGGCAACAGGGACAAACCAGCTGTTTCCTATCGCGGCGGGACCGGCCAAACATACACAGACCCACGTCACCGGCCGGGGAGTTGAGCCACCTCCCAACAGCGGCGTCCTAAAGACAATAACTGCGGCCAGCGACACGGACAACTCGGAGGGACCGAAATACAGGCGCGCCCACTGAACTCTATAACGGGCGCGCCACGGGAACGCTGCTGTTTCAATGCATTCTCATGATCATCATTCGATGTAGGAGATGCTCCATTGCTGCTTAGTTAACATGCTTACGCTTTCCAGAACCCGACTGTTGAACATAATATCCGGTAGCTTCATTCACTTATAGTCAGATTGGTATAAAGTATGGCTTTACTTATTGGATACTTATTGGATAAGTCTCCTATCCAATATTCTTCTTTGCTTTCAGAAATTGTTTCCAGAAGATTGGAGTGGCGTAAATGCACTGCATTTCGGGTCCATACGATATGGTGGCGTACGATATTGACCATCGGCTATTATCGGTTCAGGGGAATTACATCCGTGCGCTTTTAGACTGGCTCATATCCACGAAATACTTGCTCGCCTGCAGTGCCTGCCGTTTTTCTTGTCACAATTGGATCAAGGCCTTTTTGGGGCCTTGACCATCAGTAACCACCGTGTAGGATCTGCCCATCCAGGTTCGGGAAAATGTGTCAGGGTATTAGCTTTCAGCACATTGCTCACCACACGTTGTAAGTGCATATGTAGCATTTCAAAGTGAAAGCACCTGTAATCCCACCATCGCGGACACACAACCAAGGCATGTTTACTAGCATGTGAACCCCGGAAAAGGAAGGATGCAAACCATTCTAGCGTGAGTGGAGCCAAGTGGCTGCTCTTCGTCATTTCAACTAAAAAGCTGTTATATAAGAACTGTCGCCACGAGAACGACTATACAGCAACTGCGGTAACAGTTCTGCCTTCTGCACTGCTCCATCGTCTTGCATTTTCGCCAACCACGCTTGTTGTCTGGTATGATTATTTATTCTAGCTTTCCGTTACCTGGCTCTGCGGACCGTTTTGGAGCTTTGACATTCGAAAACCTTTTACCTTATTTATTTTTCAAATAGACTTGTCACCGAATCGTTGATTTACATACCTGTCATTTCCTACGCTCTAAAAAATGTGCATTCCAGAGCAAAACGATCGATATGCAAACGGCCGCACCCTCCTTCATCTGTCATTCAAACGTGACGTCACACTGACGTGTTCATCTTCGGATTTTCGCAGCGTAGTGTCTTCATGTCGTCTAATCGCCCCTGCAATCGGTGTCAATATTATTCAAAATTTAAATTGGTACAGCTTACGTCAGTGAAGAATGCACATGGAGCCACTTGCCCATCATATTCACCCATCTTATTAGCCCTTGGGATGCGGTCATTCAATCAGGATCACGTGACTACATATGTCTGGTAATTCAATTTTAAAATAATGATAATCAACGTCAGAGCCTCCCATTCATGGTAAGACATCAAAGTCATATAATATTGATTTTAAACGAACAGTTTTAGGTAGTCCCCAGAAAATTGATGACGTAATAAGTCGACATCTTTTTAACATACCACACCAATCACTACATCATGGTTCAAAATTGTTCAAGGTTGAAATATAAACGCCACCACGCAGCTTCTCACACCAGCTGACACAGCCCAAACCAATGGACATTGGTTAACCGTGCACCCAACAGCCGTGGGTATTGGGTAATGGGCACACATCCGTTAGGCGCCGCACCTGGCCTTTTAAACGCCACACCCCTGGCGAGCGCAAACTTTGACCTTATCGAGAGGCGCTGAAACGGCCGCAGCCCGGCGCCAAATGAAGCGTATTACCGATTGACGTCACCTAGCGGGCAGGAGTCAATTGGCGGCTGTCAAAATTGTTCCCGCTAATCGGTCGATTTATGACACCTTGCGTTAGCGGGTTTTCATTGGAGTGTGCTATCGGCGAACGATTGTGACGTCATAGATGGGGTTATTTTGATGGGTTCTACGTCACACTTTTCAATGCAGGATGCTGAACCGGATGTAGTGATACTGTTTTTCCTCTTGTGAAAGCCTTCTTCATTTTTATATTTTGCGTCTTTATCTAGAATGGGGTCCGCCTTTGCTTTTGTTCGTCGCAAACCATAGGTATTCATACTTATCATAGCGGTCATGCTAACATAACTGAACTATACAGTTTTATGCATGCATGCCATGCAATACAACTTTATCGAATTGTTATACAAATGAATACTGAAGCTAACAGCTGACTGGGATCTTGCATTGCCGAATAATGCTTCAGGTGGCCCTTACTTAGTTGCATTGCTCATTACCAATTTGTTTCTACACTGTAGACAAATTGTCTACGAACTTTTCATTTTAACAGCTGACGTTAAATCCAGGACGATTCTTAGTTTTACTTATCCTGAGTGCTTGTGATTGAACATCCTGTTGTGAGGGTGTGCTGATATTAAATCTAGCTTCTTCAATGTAACGGAAGTTGGCACAGATTCAGCACAGATTCAGCACAGCACAGATTCGGTAGGGGAAAAAAAGGCCCCGGTAGAGGGAAACCTTTATGACCCGTTTTTCCCTAGAAATGACGTCACAAACGGGTAAAAAACCACACCAATCGAAAGCTCTCGTTTACCCAGACACAGTCCTGCAGGAAAATTTCACTTTTTCCCCATAGGAAAGTTTTTACGGGAAAATCAAAATTTTGGGTCAATGGGGGGTCCCCCCGATTTCGTTCAAAATCGGCACACAGGTGCCCCACCACCAGCCGAGAAACTTTCCCCAAAACGGTCCCCGTTGCATTGACGTTTAAGGCCCGTAAAGCCCCCTAGACTCGTAAAAAATCCGTAAATTCGCCCTTGTACGGCCAAAAACGGGGCGCTAGGGTAAAAATGGGTATCAATCGAGAGCTCTTCTTTACCCAGACACAGTCCTGCAGGAAAATTTCACTTTTTCCCCATAGGAAAGTTTTTACGGGAAAATCAAAATTTTGGGTCAATGGGGGGTCCCCCCCGATTTCGTTCAAAATCGGCACACAGGTGCCCCACCACCAGCCGAGAAACTTTCCCCAAAACGGTCCCCGTTGCATTGACGTTTAAGGCCCGTAAAGCCCCCTAGACTCGTAAAATATCCGTAAAACCGCCTTTGTACGGACAAAAAAGTGGTGCTATGGTAAAAATGGGTATCAATCGAGAGCTCTCGTTTACCCAGACACAGTCCTGCAGGAAAATTTCACTTTTTCCCCATAGGAAAGTTTTTACGGGAAAATCTAAATTTTGGGTCAATGGGGGGTCCCCCCCGATTTCGTTCAAAATCGGCACACAGGTGCCCCACCACCAGCCGAGAAACTTTCCCCAAAACGGTCCCCGTTGCATTGACGTTTAAGGCCCTTAAAGCCCCGTAAACTCGTAAAAAATCCGTAAATTCGCCCTTGTACGGCCAAAAACGGGGCGCTAGGGTAAAAATGGGTATCAATCGAGAGCTCTTGTTTACCCAGACACAGTCCTGCAGGAAAATTTCACTTTTTCCCCATAGGAAAGTTTTTACGGGAAAATCAAAATTTTGGGTCGATGGGGGGTCCCCCCCGATTTCGTTCAAAATCGGCACACAGGTGCCCCACCACCAGCCGAGAAACTTTCCCCAAAACGGTCCCCGTTGCATTGACGTTTAAGGCCCGTAAAGCCCCCTAGACTCGTAAAATATCCGTAAAACCGCCTTTGTACGGACAAAAAAGTGGTGCTATGGTAAAAATGGGTATCAATCGAAAGCTCTCGTTTACCCAGACACAGTCCTGCAGGAAAATTTCACTTTTTCCCCATAGGAAAGTTTTTACGGGAAAATCTAAATTTTGGGTCAATGGGGGGTCCCCCCGATTTCGTTCAAAATCGGCACACAGGTGCCCCACCACCAGCCGAGAAACTTTCCCCAAAACGGTCCCCGTTGCATTGACGTTTAAGGCCCTTAAAGCCCCGTAAACTCGTAAAAAATCCGTAAATTCGCCCTTGTACGGCCAAAAACGGGGCGCTAGGGTAAAAATGGGTATCAATCGAGAGCTCTTGTTTACCCAGACACAGTCCTGCAGGAAAATTTCACTTTTTCCCCATAGGAAAGTTTTTACGGGAAAATCTAAATTTTGGGTCAATGGGGGGTCCCCCCCGATTTCGTTCAAAATCGGCACACAGGTGCCCCACCACCAGCCGAGAAACTTTCCCCAAAACGGTCCCCGTTGCATTGACGTTTAAGGCCCTTAAAGCCCCGTAAACTAGTAAAAAATCCGTAAATTCGCCCTTGTACGGCCAAAAACGGGGCGCTAGGGTAAAAATGGGTATCAATCGAGAGCTCTCGTTTACCCAGACACAGTCCTGCAGGAAAATTTCACTTTTTCCTCATAGGAAAGTTTTTACGGGAAAATCAAAATTTTGGGTCAATGGGGGGTCCCCCCGATTTCGTTCAAAATCGGCACACAGGTGCCCCACCACCAGCCGA
The DNA here is from genome assembly GCF_019059575.1 of Amphibalanus amphitrite. Lineage (NCBI taxonomy): Eukaryota > Metazoa > Arthropoda > Thecostraca > Balanomorpha > Balanidae > Amphibalanus > Amphibalanus amphitrite. Next base: position 328,576 of record NW_024881856.1, read on the forward strand.
GAAACTTTCCCCAAAACGGTCCCCGTTGCATTGACGTTTAAGGCCCGTAAAGCCCCCTAGACTCGTAAAATATCCGTAAAACCGCCTTTGTACGGACAAAAAAGTGGTGCTATGGTAAAAATGGGTATCAATCGAAAGCTCTCGTTTACCAAGACACAGTCCTGCAGGAAAATTTCACTTTTTCCCCATAGGAAAGTTTTTACGGGAAAATCAAAATTTTGGGTCAATGGGGGGTCCCCCCGATTTCGTTCAAAATCGGCACACAGGTGCCCTACCACCAGCCGAGAAACTTTTCCCAAAACGGTCCCCGTTGCATTGACGTTTAAGGCCCTTAAAGCCCCGTAAACTCGTAAAAAATCCGTAAATTCGCCCTTGTACGGCCAAAAACGGGGCGCTAGGGTAAAAATGGGTATCAATCGAGAGCTCTCGTTTACCCAGACACAGCCCTGCAGGAAAATTTCACTTTTTCCCCATAGGAAAGTTTTTACGGGAAAATCAAAATTTTGGGTCAAGGGGGGTCCCCCCTGATTTCGTTCAAAATCGGCACACAGGTGCCCCACCACCAGCCGAGAAACTTTCCCCAAAACGGTCCCCGTTGCATTGACAATTAAGGCCATTAAAGCCCCGTAAACTCGTAAAAAATCCGTAAAACCGCCTTTGTACGGACAAAAAAGTGGTGCTATGGTAAAAATGGGTATCAATCGAAAGCTCTCGTTTACCCAGACACAGTCCTGCAGGAAAATTTCACTTTTTCCCCATAGGAAAGTTTTTACGGGAAAATCTAAATTTTGGGTCAATGGGGGGTCCCCCCCGATTTCGTTCAAAATCGGCACACAGGTGCCCCACCACCAGCCGAGAAACTTTCCCCAAAACGGTCCCCGTTGCATTGACGTTTAAGGCCCTTAAAGCCCCGTAAACTCGTAAAAAATCCGTAAATTCGCCCTTGTACGGCCAAAAACGGGGCGCTAGGGTAAAAATGGGTATCAATCGAGAGCTCTTGTTTACCCAGACACAGTCCTGCAGGAAAATTTCACTTTTTCCCCATAGGAAAGTTTTTACGGGAAAATCTACATTTTGGGTCAATGGGGGGTCCCCCCGATTTCGTTCAAAATCGGCACACAGGTGCCCCACCACCAGCCGAGAAACTTTCCCCAAAACGGTCCCCGTTGCATTGACGTTTAAGGCCCTTAAAGCCCCGTAAACTCGTAAAAAAATCCGTAAATTCGCCCTTGTACGGCCAAAAACGGGGCGCTAGGGTATAAATGGGTATCAATCGAGAGCTCTCGTTTACCCAGACACAGTCCTGCAGGAAAATTTCACTTTTTCCCCATAGGAAAGTTTTTACGGGAAAATCAAAATTTTGGGTCAATGGGGGGTCCCCCCGATTTCGTTCAAAATCGGCACACAGGTGCCCCACCACCAGCCGAGAAACTTTCCCCAAAACGGTCCCCGTTGCATTGACGTTTAAGGCCCGTAAAGCCCCCTAGACTCGTAAAATATCCGTAAAACCGCCTTTGTACGGACAAAAAAGTGGTGCTATGGTAAAAATGGGTATCAATCGAAAGCTCTCGTTTACCAAGACACAGTCCTGCAGGAAAATTTCACTTTTTCCCCATAGGAAAGTTTTTACGGGAAAATCAAAATTTTGGGTCAATGGGGGGTCCCCCCGATTTCGTTCAAAATCGGCACACAGGTGCCCTACCACCAGCCGAGAAACTTTTCCCAAAACGGTCCCCGTTGCATTGACGTTTAAGGCCCTTAAAGCCCCGTAAACTCGTAAAAAATCCGTAAATTCGCCCTTGTACGGCCAAAAACGGGGCGCTAGGGTAAAAATGGGTATCAATCGAGAGCTCTCGTTCACCCAGACACAGCCCTGCAGGAAAATTTCACTTTTTCCCCATACGAAAGTTTTTACGGGAAAATCAAAATTTTGGGTCAAGGGGGGTCCCCCCTGATTTCGTTCAAAATCGGCACACAGGTGCCCCACCACCAGCCGAGAAACTTTCCCCAAAACGGTCCCCGTTGCATTGACAATTAAGGCCATTAAAGCCCCGTAAACTCGTAAAAAATCCGTAAAACCGCCTTTGTACGGACAAAAAAGTGGTGCTATGGTAAAAATGGGTATCAATCGAAAGCTCTCGTTTACCCAGACACAGTCCTGCAGGAAAATTTCACTTTTTCCCCATAGGAAAGTTTTTACGGGAAAATCTAAATTTTGGGTCAATGGGGGGTCCCCCCCCGATTTCGTTCAAAATCGGCACACAGGTGCCCCACCACCAGCCGAGAAACTTTCCCCAAAACGGTCCCCGTTGCATTGACGTTTAAGGCCCTAAAGCCCCGTAAACTCGTAAAAAATCCGTAAAAAGTGAAAAAGTGAAATTTTCCTGCAGGACTGTGTCTGGGTAAACGAGAGCTTTCGCTTGATACCCATTTTTACCATAGCACCACTTTCTGTCCGTACAAAGGCGGTTTTACGGATATTTTACGAGTCTAGGGGGCTTTACGGGCCTTAAACGTCAATGCAACGGGGACCGTTTTGGGGAAAGTTTCTCGGCTGGTGGTGGGGCACCTGTGTGCCGATTTTGAACGAAATCGGGGGGGACCCCCCATTGACCCAAAATTTTGATTTTCCCGTAAAAACTTTCCTATGGGGAAAAAGTGAAATTTTTCTGCAGGACTGTGTCTGGGTAAACGAGAGCTCTCGATTGATACCCATTTTTACCCTGGCGCCCCGTTTTTGGCCGTACAAGGGCGAATTTACGGATTTTTTACGAGTTTACGGGGCTTTAAGGGCGTTAAACGTCAATGCAACGGGGACCGTTTTGGGGAAAATTTCTCGGCTGGTGGTGGGGCACCTGTGTGCCGATTTTGAACGAAATCGGGGGGGACCCCCCATTGACCCAAAATTTTGATTTTCCCGTAAAAACTTTCCTATGGGGAAAAGATGAAATTTTTCTGCAGGACTGTGTCTGGGTAAACGAGAGCTCTCGATTGATACCCATTTTTACCCTAGCGCCCCGTTTTTGGCCGTACAAGGGCGAACTTACGGATTTTTTTACGAGTTTACGGTGCTTTAAGGGCCTTAAACGTCAATGCAACGGGGACCGTTTTGGGGAAAGTTTCTCGGCTGGTGGTGGGGCACCTGTGTGCCGATTTTGAACGAAATCGGGGGGGGACCCCCCATTGACCCAAAATTTTGATTTTCCCGTAAAAACTTTCCTATGGGGAAAAAGTGAAATTTTCCTGCAGGACTGTGTCTGGGTAAACGAGAGCTTTCGATTGATACCCATTTTTTCCATAGCACCACTTTTTGTCCGTACAAAGGCGGTTTTACGGATATTTTTACGAGTCTAGGGGGCTTTACGGGCCTTAAACGTCAATGCAACGGGGACCGTTTTGGGGAAAGTTTCTCGGCTGGTGGTGGGGCACCTGTGTGCCGATTTTGAACGAAATCAGGGGGGACCCCCCATTGACCCAAAATTTTGATTTTCCCGTAAAAACTTTCCTATGGGGAAAAAGTGAAATTTTCCTGCAGGACTGTGTCTGGGTAAACGAGAGCTCTCGATTGATACCCATTTTTACCCTAGCGCCCCGTTTTTGGCCGTACAAGGGCGAATTTACGGATTTTTTACGAGTTTACGGGGCTTTAATGGCCTTAAACGTCAATGCAACGGGGACCGTTTTGGGGAAAGTTTCTCGGCTGGTGGTTGGGCACCTGTGTGCTGATTTTGAACGAAATCGGGGGGGACCCCTTATTGACCCAAAATTTTGATTTTCCCGTAAAAACTTTCCTATGGGGAAAAAGTGAAATTTTCCTGCAGGACTGTGTCTGGGTAAACGAGAGCTCTCGATTGATACCCATTTTTACCCTAGCGCCCCGTTTTTGGCCGTACAAGGGCGAATTTACGGTTTTTTTACGAGTTTACGGGGCTTTAATGGCCTTAAACGTCAATGCAACGGGGACCGTTTTGGGGAAAGTTTCTCGGCTGGTGGTGGGGCACCTGTGTGCCGATTTTGAACGAAATCGGGGGGACCCCCCATTGACCCAAAATTTTGATTTTCCCGTAAAAACTTTCCTATGGGGAAAAAGTGAAATTTTCCTGCAGGACTGTGTCTGGGTAAACGAGAGCTCTCGATTGATACCCATTTTTACCCTAGCGCCCCGTTTTTGGCCGTACAAGGGCGAATTTACGGATTTTTTTACGAGTTTACGGGGCTTTAAGGGCCTTAAACGTCAATGCAACGGGGACCGTTTTGGGGAAAGTTTCTCGGCTGGTGGTGGGGCACCTGTGTGCCGATTTTGAACGAAATCAGGGGGGACCCCCCATTGACCCAAAATTTTGATTTTCCCGTAAAAACTTTCCTATGGGGAAAAAGTGAAATTTTCCTGCAGGACTGTGTCTGGGTAAACGAGAGCTCTCGATTGATACCCATTTTTACCCTAGCGCCCCGTTTTTGGCCGTACAAGGGCGAATTTACGGATTTTTTACGAGTTTACGGGGCTTTAATGGCCTTAAACGTCAATGCAACGGGGACCGTTTTGGGGAAAGTTTCTCGGCTGGTGGTTGGGCACCTGTGTGCTGATTTTGAACGAAATCGGGGGGGACCCCTTATTGACCCAAAATTTTGATTTTCCCGTAAAAAACTTTCCTATGGGGAAAAAGTGAAATTTTCCTGCAGGACTGTGTCCGGGTAAACGAGAGCTCTCGATTGATACCCATTTTTACCCTAGCGCCCCGTTTTTGGCCGTACAAGGGCGAATTTACGGATTTTTTACGAGTTTACGGGGCTTTAATGGCCTTAAACGTCAATGCAACGGGGACCGTTTTGGGGAAAGTTTCTCGGCTGGTGGTGGGGCACCTGTGTGCCGATTTTGAACGAAATCGGGGGGGACCCCCCATTGACCCAAAATTTTGATTTTCCCGTAAAAACTTTCCTATGGGGAAAAAGTGAAATTTTCCTGCAGGACTGTGTCTGGGTAAACGAGAGCTCTCGATTGATACCCATTTTTACCCTAGCGCCCCGTTTTTGGCCGTACAAGGGCGAATTTACGGATTTTTTACGAGTTTACGGGGCTTTAATGGCCTTAAACGTCAATGCAACGGGGACCGTTTTGGGGAAAGTTTCTCGGCTGGTGGTGGGGCACCTGTGTGCCGATTTTGAACGAAATCGGGGGGGACCCCCCATTGACCCAAAATTTTGATTTTCCCGTAAAAACTTTCCTATGGGGAAAAAGTGAAATTTTCCTGCAGGACTGTGTCTGGGTAAACGAGAGCTCTCGATTGATACCCATTTTTACCCTAGCGCCCCGTTTTTGGCCGTACAAGGGCGAATTTACGGATTTTTTACGAGTTTATGGGTTAAACGTCAATGCAACGGGGACCGTTTTGGGGAAAGTTTCTCGGCTGGTGGTGGGGAACCTGTGTGCCGATTTTGAACGAAATCGGGGGGGGGACCCCCCATTGACCCAAAATTTTGATTTTCCCGTAAAAACTTTCCTATGGGGAAAAAGTGAAATTTTCTTGCAGGACTGTGTCTGGGTAAACGAGAGCTTTCGATTGGTGTGGTTTTTTACCCGTTTGTGACGTCATTTCTAGGGAAAAACGGGTCATAAAGGTTTCCCTCTACCGGGGCCTTTTTTTCCCCTACCGAATCTGTGCTGTGCTGAATCTGTGCTGAATCTGTGCCAACTTCCGTTACATGCTTCTTCAGCCCTTGTTGTTAAAAAAGCAGAGTACCTACGTATGTGCGCTCTTGGAACCTGCTAGGTGTATACTTAACTAAAATCAAATATCAGATTTCATAAAATTTATGTGAATTAATCATGCATTTTACCGAATCAAAACACTACCTAGAATCCATTTCTTACGCAAGTCACTGCCTTTTGTCAAACGATCTCATTCATTCACAGTCACACTTATAAGGGAAGCATGTGCTATAGGAGTGCTCGTGCACCTGTCAAGTTGCATGCGTGTTATCAAAATGCACAAAATTACCTGCGCTGCGTGCGCCCCTTTATTACAAAATCGTCGTTTATCATTCCATTTTTGTGGCTCGAATCCATTGAGCTACATCGGCTTAGCACGTCTTGATAACCTTACAGGGAAAAGACCATGTTGTGGCCAACTACATAAGCAGTTAGGGTAGTTCCGCGAAACCATCGCAGCCTGCCGTGCGCTTATGGGATGTCAGCCTTCCTTAAACGACTGGTAGCTCGAGTGACTATCGTTTACACGTGTGTCCGGGGTTGTTTCGTGTTTGGGGACGTGTTCAACATGTCACTGAGTTTGACACATGGGTACTGACTGGCAATCGTGTGCGAACGTAACAGCGCGTGCAAATTCATACTCATGCTGATTTGGCGATGCTGCTATTGATTCTTACTAAATGGGCCATTGCATCCGTCAAATGCTTCTAGAACAGTTTAGCATTTGCTTCTTCGAAGGCTCTTACGCTGTTGTGCTTGTGGAATGCACGTTGTTGTGCAAAAGGAAAATTGACCCTGCTGGAGTACCTACAGCGAAATTTCCTGAACTTGATGACGGCTTCTTCAGCCAAATCTCTTTTTCCTTGCATCATGCAGCTTTCTCAGTCAAAGCGTACCTATAGCCCGACTAATGACCTACCCCAAGCCAGCCCGCGGATGGCAAGTCGTTCTACCTACTCTTGATCTGCCCTGCGACGCATGTGTGTGCGTCCTGTGAGATGTCCTGCGACGGGTGTCTGTCCATCGTGATCTGCCCTGCGATGTGTGTGTTTGTGTGTGTGTGTGGGGGGTGTCCCCTTAACCCTCCCCTGCCATGAATTTTGCCCCCTGTGACTTGTCCTGCGATGTGTATGTCCCCTGTGACCTGTCCTGCCATGGATCATGTCCTCTGTGACCTGATGGCGTGCGATCCACCTGTCCCCTGTGAACCGCTCCGTCGGACCCGGCCCAGAGTCGACCTCCCGTCGCCGTCGACCGCTCAATGCCTACCCCCCGGCACGTCGTGGCAGGCGGGCTCGGCCCTACGTCATAGGAGCTCGTCGTCGACCTTTCGATCGTGACGTCACTGCCGATACATCCGGTGTGGGATGGGCGGCGCGGTCCGCCACGACGGAGTGGCCGTGGCGCCGTTGAACTCTGGACTTTTTGTCCGCATTGACACCTGGGTCTTGTGCAAGATGCAAGTCAGGCGTAACCAGTTTCATGACGTCCCGTCAATGTTTGATAGAAGGCTGCTCAATACTGGAGTATAATGCTATGTAATGCAGTGTCCAATCGCTCGTGCGTTGCGGTGGTGCGGCTAATTACACAGAACCATACGAGACGGTCAGCAAAAAGCTAACGGCAGAACGCTTCAAAAAAAAAGTAGTAGGGGTTAGTCATAAGCGTTCGTCGACTTCAAACATATATTTAATTAAAGAATAAAGTTTCCACTTATCCAGTCAGTACACACAGAAAAATATTGACACTATTGACAATATATCAAAACTATTGATATATTGGTTGGGTGTTTTACTACATGTAGCAAAACACCCAACCCTCCTAACAGTGTTCTATTACCTTCTTCCTGGTGTTCGTTTAGAAGCGCGAGTAATGTAAGCGGGGAAGGGACTAAATTAACTTTCCTCAAGTGCTCAGATATGTACCTACTGTGCAATTACACCGCTAACGGTGTTAATATTTTTCTGTGTGTATCCTTTTACGACTGACACATATCGAAGCTCTCCGAAGACGTTTACAACACATGAAATGCCTCCCCGTTAGACGCAAGCAATTGTCTACATGAAACATGTACATACGTTATGGAAATGTTTGGTGCTATGCTTTTCTTCTAATTGGTCTCTGTTCATTGAATTTTTTTTTTTTAATAAATTTAGTCCGAACCTTTTGATGGGAAGGATTCACAAGGACAGAGCCACCGCTAAGCGAAGCTTGTTGCGATGACCCTGCCCTCTGCCCTCCGATCGCGCAATTCCAATTCTATGGCAGAATTTAGAGTCCAAAGTTAAACGTGCGCACAAAGCCGCGCACGGCCGGTCCCCTCGCTGACTTCGCCTGGCTACGGCCTGCCACCAACCGCAACCATACCTGCCAGGAGGCCCATAACTATCGAGCGCCCGTCGCGCTTCGAACCCGGACTGTCATAACCGGGAGCGCGTGCTCTCACCACGCGGAGTCCAACGCTCTAACCAACTTCCTAAATTATTTCCATGCCTAAGTTGCTAGTCATGTCGCGCTCCTATCTCAAATTGGCCAAATGAGGTAGGTCTGCAGTGATAATGACAAGCTTACCGGGGCCAAACCGGGGCAACGATCACGTTGCTGGGAGTGGTGGTTCGCCCTATACTTCAGAGCAGCCAATGACACTGAGGGTCCTTCATCACTCGACAGGCTCTGAGTGGCTCTGAATCTTTCCGGGATTTGGCGTGCACCTTAGTCATTGGCCATGGTTCATGTCCCACGGGACATCCCCAGTCTGACAGTGCCTCCCCGCTCAAAGGTCGGCACTGTCTAAGTGCACGAGATAGAGATTTGTGTAACACTTCGCTTCACAGGCCAGTGGCTGCACGAAAGTATAGCCCGTATGGCTATCTCAAGAACGTGTGAATGTAATAGCCCAGGTGCCAAGGCGCCATCCAAATATGCTTCAATAGATAGCTGAACGTTCCCGGGATCCCGAATCCGTTTCGCTGGCACGGAGCCGGTACTGGGATTGTTTACAATATCGCGTAGGAGGGGCCTCTTTCGAGGAAGTATTAATGAATTGATGCCTTTGAAAGCTCCGTTATACTCTTGCCGCGTCCTGCGGTGAAGCTCCGTCGTCCCTTCCCGGTTCGACAGCACGGTGGCCGGGAAGCCAGAGCTTCAAATCTAAACCCTAATTCATCGCCATCACGGATTCAAACCTGTGCTTTTTCCACAGAATCCTGGTGGGGCTTGCCAAAGGCAACCGCGCACCCTGCCAGACGGCGATTGGGGTCTTCCTTTGATGCTCCGCGCAGCAGCCGCGGTCAGATGAACGGTCTGTGTTTTCTGGTTAGAGGTTGAGGGGAACAGTAGCCTTGTGGTGGCTGGCAGGATTAGGCCCGGTTGTCTGCGGCCCGTGCGGTCTTGTACGAAGCTCACACGCAGTGTATGTGGGCGTTCGTGTCTCCGCTCTTTAGAGGGATCTCTGTAATCGGCTTGGCCACGTGCCGTGCCGGGGCACTGAGCCTTCAGCTTCCGGATCAGCGGCGGCGGCCTGTGGCCAGGCACTGCCCGACCTGGCGCCGGGGGCGGGGACAGGTGTTCTCGGACACGCGAGCTGGGCGGTCCCGGTGATCTGCACCGCGTCCGCAGCACTGTTCCGGCCTTAACCGATGGTGTTCCTCACGGACACAGGATTCTACCTGGTGTTTTTTGAAACGAGGTCTGCTCACGGGGTGCTAGGTGTTTTCCGAGTGCCGATAAGACCCACGCTGTCATGTCTGAATACACATCTATATCGGTTACACGAGTTACTGCTGCATATGGCAAGTGCCGACTACAATCAGCAATTTGGTGGCAGGCTATCGTGGCACGGCCGGCTCGGACCCGGAAAAAATGACCGCTGATAGTGGACGCCGTGTTTACTGTCGTGGGTGCCGGCGGTAAATGTGGCCGCGTACGGAGAAAACTCGGCGCCCGGGAGCCGTCCGACCGGTGCCACGACAAATGTCGCCTAATTGATCCCGGCAAAAAAGCCCGCTAAGCGCCCCTCGCGTTGCGACAGGACTTAGCCTATACAGCTTGGGGATATGTCACGTAACCAGCAACACATGACATACCAATAACGGACATCGCTGTAAAAAGGAAAAAAATACAAGACGGGGGAACACCTGGCCAAGTGTTGTGCCCGAAAACGCCACAAGGATGTACGTTTTTCGATGTTTGAGCAAAACTGTACAAGGACGCTAACGGCCTAGAACTTTGTGGAAGCTTATCCTTCCTGTTGTTGCTTGTCATTGGTTGCATAGCGTGTTTGCCATGAAAAATGTAATGTTGTGCTCAAGTTGATAAGTGTTATTCGGGTGGTAGTGTGACTGCTTGATCATTCTCGAATTGATGCATGCAGTTATAATGAATTCATATCCGTATGCTACCGGATATGGACTGTATAAATTACTTAGTAAACCTTGTATGAGGTACAGTACAAATCCCGCGCTATATCACAAAGTGTAAGCGCTCGAAACTCTAGTCACAGTGCATTCCTTACCCTGATCTGCCCGTAATCTTGCACCTGGTAACCTTTCGGTCAGCTTCGTTTTATCCAACTGGTCATGCTCGGCCCATGTATGTCAGAGATCCACCCTCATCAGACGGCACGCCTGACTCTAAAAGCTCCTGTAACTCGCCTATTTGTACGCTAGCGTGCAATGTATCGGCTGAGATTTCTGTGACCTGTACCCTAATTCCAAGTACCCTTGTCACTCCTTCATGCAATATCTTGTCTCCAGGCACACTGGCGGCCGTCTCAAGTCGCATGTAATGTAGAGCGCTCTGTTACCAGGCCTTTGTACTTCCATTCTACGTCTCAGAAACGCTACCTGAATCCAAAAACCTCTCGCACTTCCATTTATAACTAAGCAATATGTCACGGTCTCTGCGTCCACTAACCACCTTCATCTCCCCCCCCCCCCCCAGGAGATGTCTTCGCTCTCGTACGTACCCGTGGAGCCGTACTCTGCCGACTCGGACTGGCGGTACCGAGCCGAGGGCGGCGCCAACATCGTCATCAGCATGCCGCACCAGGGACGCGTTCTGCGCTTCCCCAAGACGGCACATGCTGAGCCCATCCAGGTGGCTCGCCTGCGCCGCCTGGCCGATTACCGCAACTTCGTGATCGCGCCGCTGCTGGGAGAGCTGGGCGGATCGCCGTGGCAGGTGGTGCGCCTCTCGGAGGAGGACCGGCGCCGACTGGTGACCGACATCGAGCCGAGCAGGCCGCCACGGCGCCGCGGTAACGCCATCAACCCCGGCGGACTGGCGCTGAAGATGGACGACTGCGCGGTGTTTCCGTCGCCGGCGGCCCCGCTGGCACCGCCCACGGCGCCGCCGCATGTGTTCAGCGTAGAGATCAAAGCGAAACAGGGCTTTCTGTGTGCAGATGATGATCTGGGCGTGTGCAGCTTCTGCATGAAGCAATACCTCAAGCTGAAGCGCGGTACGGTACAACAGGTGAGTGGCTACTGTCCACTGGATCTCTTTTCGGGCGAGTTCGACCGATTTGACCGCGCGTTGCGGTCGTTGCTGGACAGTCCGCAGAACAACCTGAGGGTATTTCTGGACGGTGAGTTTGTGTACGGGGCTGGCGCCAGAGGTGACCGCGACCAGCTTCTGGACGCTGTGGCAGAGGTGATGGCGGAGCGACGGCCGCCGCAGGCCGACCGGCTCCTGAAGCTGTGGACGCGCCTCATGTTCACCGTGCTTTGTACCAACGACAGCCAGAGCGTCCTCCAAGAGGAGGACGAGGACGAAGAGTCCTGCCGACCGGCCGGCTGCTGCGTTCCCGGCGCCGGCCTGCCTCCCCGTTCGTTCCTGGGACGCGTGCTGCGCGGTCAGCGGCTGGCGGCCGCCGGGCCGACCCAGACCTCCCAGCTGCTTGACCAGATGACGGCAGCCGAGCCCAACCGCGTGGAGGAGGCGTTCCGCACGCCCTTCTCGGACCCGCTGTGGACACGGGTGGTTGCAGACGCCGACATTGAGCCCGTCGACGCGCTCGAGGCTCTCCAGAGGTACAGCATCGGCGCGACGATGCGCGACGCGTCGCTGATGATCACGATGCGCCGGGCGAGCGACGGAGAGGTGGACGCCGGTTTGCGCCAGGTGACCGACTCTGCCGGCCACCGGTGGGTGGTGCTCTGTCGCCTGATGGACCTCGACCCGAAGCACGTGCGCCGCGTCAGCCGCCAGCGGCTCAAGAAGGAGAAGTCCAAGGAGTTGTACCTCCGCGCCCGGCACCCGCGAGGAGAGGCGAACCGTGGCGTGCCCATCCCGTGTAGTGTCAGCGACGAGGGCATCGACCATCTGCTGGCTGTGTCAGGGTCTCCGATGTGAAGAGAAGGCATCCACCGCCTGCTGGCTGTGTCAGGGTTTCCGATGTAGAGATGTTTCAACCACTTGATAGCTGTGTCAGGATCCGCGACGGATGATCGGTGGGTGCAAGGGACGGGGGATGACCGTAGACGTTTCGTTTAAGACACATAATTTCAAATGGTTTTAAGTTCCTGGAAGATGGTTTACGCAGGTGACCTTGTCTGGGTAGTGCGGATCTTTCTTTGGCGTGAGCCTCGTTGATACGTTCGTACTAATTGACGGAATGCAGTGGACATTCTGAACATGCTCCTAAGAATTTCGAAAAGTCGGAACATGTCATCGTGATATCTGATTGCTATAAAGCCAATTCATATGTGCGTATTGATTTCATACATAGACCGATAATGTGCGGATCGGTCCCAAGTGGAAGAGCAACTGATGTACATAGAAACATGCGAATGGTATGACCGTGTGTCCAAAAACAGGTGTAGTATGTTGGGTGCTCTTCTTTGCCGGAAAGTTCTTCTGTTCGAGTAAAGGACTGGGCCTTCTTTGGCTTTGGAATTATGTTGAAGCTGGCAGGTATATGCTGGCGTGCGCTGTTGGTCGCTTTCTCTGAGCGCTGCACATTTTGCAACACACGCTACTATTCACATTATTTTACAAAACGTACATTGGTCATGTGTGCTAAAATTGTCTTTTACTGGTCCGATTTGGGAGTCGCTTCGATAATTGTCTTAAGGTCTTCAGGATACCACGAGACATTGAAAAACTTGTCCTTCGGGAATACCATGGCTGCTTGTATTACAGCATGCAATTTTAAACTCGATGTGCATTTTTACTTTTCATGAGGACCAACAGGCATGCATAAACAACATTCATGTGGTGTTTTAACATTTAAGTGGTAATTAGTTTACCCAAGGGCGCATCGTTTCCTATCCCAAGGTACGACACATTTGCAATTACCTGCCATACGTTTTGGCGGAAAAGTATATTAAATTATTACTACTTTCTCCCTTCTTACGCGGTGATTCTGGAGCTACTTTGATATCGGAGTAGCTAGACTGTTCAACTTCCCCATTCAGCCATCCACCTGATCAATGTCTGGCTGAGAAACCACAGGAAAATGCGCAATGTCTGTCACCTGCATGTGCAGAATGACTACTGACGAGCCGCTGGCCTAGGGGTCTGAACAATCTCGTCGTCTGAGGGTCAGACGCCGACCCAGTGACGATGGATACGCGCTGACCCGGCCGAACCTCTGAGACCGAGCTGTCACGTGCTGATAACATGAGTCGCGCCAAGGATAACCTCCGCTGAGACGTGCCTCGCAATATGTCCTTGGTCTCAGGTGTTTTGTTGGAAATGTTTGTCCATCGCCTGCTTCCGGCTCGGTGCGTTTTTGCTGAGAATGAGTGAATCGAGGAGATGACGCTGTTTTAGTGAGCTCGGACTCGGACCGACTAGAAAGTTGCCATATTGCTAAACGAGTGCATGTGGCTCGAATGGTTGACTGAATGTGAAATGTCATTTATCGAGAGTGTTTGCACTGCGAAAGTGGCGAGAGATCTTCGACGGGGGCAGTGGTGATGGGAAATGTAGGTGCTATTGAGTAGTCTGATAAGAGTGTTACGTAACAACTTGACTGATCCATCTCACCCTGTAAGCCGTCCTCACCATGTTCTACCGGCCTACCCTGGGCTCGTGCCCGCCGGTTCGCCGGTCATTTGTTGGTCTCCGTACCACAAAGACAAGTGCAAAATGTCGTGCCATGTCACTATCACGCGCTCCTGAACGTCGCGTGGTTATTATTCTATATTCGCTCGCTCCATGTGCCGGTGGATTATAAGAGAATGCAAGTTGTTAGCCCGGTACGTAAATGTAGAACCGTGTATACAGGACTGTGAGAGCCGTCTTTCCGGCCTGTCTTTCGAGAAAATAAATAAGTATACATGACATATAACGTATGTGATGTAAGAAGATTTTTACCACACAATGGCCATCAAAACGAATGATGATTTTAGTTAGAAATGAGATAATCTGGTTGACATGGATGAGGGTGGGCTCGACGATTATGATACAGAGCCGTAAGCATTGCTACTTACAGAGCTGGCACTGCGCACATTGGCAGCCTGAAGGATCTGCTGAGGGCATATCTTCGGGGTCAGTTGCCACACGAAAAAAAAAATATGAGCGGAGCTGCTTATCGAAAGCCGAATCTCAAAACGTGTTCTCACTCGTTACTTCAAATTTCAATGACTTCTTACATATCAAATGCTGTAATTCTACCCGTTTCGTAACATCGCCATAACATGATTAGATTATGTAACAGTTGATTAAACACTGCCACAGGGTGCAGATGATTCCTCATCTCACGCAGCTCGGCTGTGGGTGATGCTCCGTCTGGGTCCGGTCCCGGTGTCTGGGTCCGGCTGGTAGGGTCACCCGGCGGTGTGGCAGGGTTCAGGGACGATCGACAGGGGCCAGGGGCCGCCTGCTGCCGCTAATTTGCCGAGTGTCGGCTCTGGGGAGGGGGCGCCCCGGGCCGGACAACACGGCGGCACGAGCCGCGTTGCCGCTCACTGCTGGGAAGTCCGAGATGGGTGCGGCGGTGCGGCGGCAGCCTCCTCCAGCCGTGTTGTGGGTCAGACGGGTGGGCCGCGGCGCCGGCTGGGGTGCTCGCGCGACTTAGCGTCTCACGGGGACGTAGAGATGGCATGATGCTCAGAAATGAAACAGCTGTGCTATAACTTGTTTTAGATTGATTAGTAGCATTATATTATAAAGTTGTCGAATTCTTGCTTTTTGCATGAGTGACGATTTCAATAAGTTTATGCTGAACATTTGTATCGTCAAGATTATCCAAAACGGCGACGCTACACTTCAGTTTTAACACGCGCCAGGAATGGATGGGAGAGGGGGCGTTTGAACACCTCTCGAGCATCCCCCGAGTCGAATATTCCACCCGTGACCCCCTTTTCATGCCCTTGAGGTCATCTCAGGTCATGAAAGATCTCCAGCAGTTTTTGACAATAACTTTTGATAGGGACGTATGTACCAGGGCAACGAAAACGCCTTTGATGTGTTCAGCTCAATGACACGAATTGACTGTTATGCAATATGACATTTTCAGGTCGTCATGACCTTGGTCTTTAGTAAAATTTTCCAAATGAGCTTTTCGGTAAAATTATAATTGATTCGGCGCGCCTGCACGAGAGGGACACGATGTCGGTTAAGTCAATATCGTGCAAGTTTTAAGCCAAAAGTTATTGCAGAAAAACATTCTCCGCAACATAGGTGGCGGATCGGGGAGGGCACCGGGGCACCGTGACCCCCTTTGATTTTGGCATTTTAACATTAGCCCTATTGGCGCTGCATGGAAAGAATGGGACCAAGAGTTGGCAGTGCCCCCCTCCCCCCTTAATTGAAGGTGTTCCGCCGCTACTGCGTCGCAAAATACCTATGTAGTTATTTTGAAGTTTTTTTTTTGTTCTTTGGAGTCTGAAACCGTTGACTTAAGGTCAAATATGAGAATATAACTTTTCAAAAGGTAAGAGATAGCTGACCTGTTACAGTATCAGCCCGTTTTGGTCTTCAAGGTCCACGAAAATGCTGAGTAGTAGTGAGAAAGTGGGCACCGAAAATCGGCCACAAATGGCGTTGACAAACCGCAACGTCCCGCTAGACTCGCGTGGCGTTCCCAACACCCACATCGCGGTATCACAACCCGATACAAAGTGTTTGAGTGGGAGCGGTGTGGTGAGCATGGCCACAATCCCGATGTCAGCAAATGCATGGTACATAAGCGATAAATCCAGTCAATAGGGATGTGCACAGTCGCGTGACATTTGTGGTTTTGTCAACTACGGTCGGGCAGAATCGGTGGCACAAACAAACGGTCCCGCGTGGAATAACCTAGCCGGAACTTCTCTGATCAACAATGCAGGCAATGCTAAGTAGTCGAATTTCGCATGCTGCTAATCCTAGCCTTATTTTATCCCCTATTCCTGAAATTCAAACGGGACGCGTCCCAAGCGTGACGAAAACATTTGTACGGTTTGCGGTTAGCTTCTTCGAAAGGTTGTCGCCTCTTTCGGGTTGTCCATCCGTGAAGCCTATGGACCGTTAACTAACGTACGTAATGTTATCGACCACAGCGCCTCATAGTTCCGGCTGGCTGTTTTCAAACAGCGTAGCACCTCTGGAAGATGGACGGCGTTGTATTTCTGTGGAAGTATTGCATGCTGTCGAGGATTGAAGAAAACACGAGAAGGGAGTTCAAAAGCTCATTAAAGCTGAGATGATGCTGTAAGCCATGTTTCGGCACACCTAATCTATGCGGATGTCTTATTTAAAATGCACATCTGTGTCTAGCGGTGCGGCGGTGCCACTAAAACAGAACGAGTTTTAAATCTTACGGTTATATTTCATGGTAGATTACTAAATAATCACGATGAAGGGCTACTGTAAGAATAACAAGCAAGCGAATAGAATACGAGACGGACCCAAAAAGTATCTCAGGAGCTTTTTTATTCAATCCGTATTCCGTGTAGCCATTATATTAAGGGGACCCTCCCACCTTCAAAAAAGCTAATAAATTTGCATCAAAGTGATGTCGCTCGGTTCAGAAAGAGCGAAAACGAATATCTACCAAATTTCATCGAAAAATATTCACTGGTTTTAAGATAATAGCCGTTTTCACGACGGGCTATCCGGTGAGTGCACCTGATTTGACCAAATCTGCACCTAATCTCTTTTACAGCAAATATCTTTTTTTATAAATTTATTTCAGTGTTTTAATCGATAATACTCTCAGATAATATGACAAAACAGGCATATAGGCAAATAGTGCAGCCCTAGCTGATAGCTACTAAGAGACCCACTGAACCTGATTTGACCAAATCTGCACCTGATCTGCACCAGATGCGCACCAAATGTGTACCAGATGGCCTCGTGAAAACGGCTATTATACTTTTACTTTTGGTTACTTTTTGGAATCTCCGCTGTTCCTAGCGACTTTATTTGAAAGTGCGGCACTTGTTGCGCGCAAGCAGCATATAGGGGAAGCCGGGGGAAGCCCGGGCGCGGGGGAAGCCCGGCCACCCCGTTTCCGGCTAAATTATTCACAATAAAATGCTCAACTGTTTGTCCTTTCAGCGTGGCAGCTAAGGTAACGCCAGCAAAAATGTTAAGACTGACAAAAATTGCATGTTGTTAAAGTTATAGCGCAAAAATGATATTTTAAGGGTTTTAGCTAAAAAGTCAGATATGTTGCACTGTTAATGTTATGCCATAACAGTACTAATATTTATACGAATGTTATGTAAGGACCGTTTAAGTGTTTGTAGTGAGGGGTGACGAGGCAGGCTGGCTTAAGTATGACATTTTTTTCGAATATCGCTGTTCTAAAATAAAAATTAGCACATTGGGGTAACCCCGGGCGAGTGGCCAAGCTTACCCCCAACCGAGAGCAATGCCACTAAACCACTGTTTTCCATGAGATAATAGGTACTGAGCAGGTTTGGTTTACACCTAGATCAAAGATAAATTTCGAAACTAAACATGTTATCATAGACAAAGCCAGTCATGTCACTTAAGGTCAACTAGGATCAAACTACGTTTTTGAAGATAACGCGACAGACAATGAAGCTAGAGCTTCAAAAATGGTGTCGTTGTGTTCTTCTTCATCAGCCGAGTCGAATGATATGTAATATGATGCATTAAGGTAAAAAGAAAAATAAATTTTAAGGAATTTTTGAAATACACATTTTTTGTCAATTTTCCATCACGATTTTCATCGACCTGTACTGTATATGTAGTAGACGCTAGCTAAAATACCAGTAATGTCATAAACTCTAAGATGTCGAGAGCTAATCAGTACCTTAATATTTCACTTACCGTTAATATTTGGAAAACACATAATGGTTTCATCAACTCGTTGTAAAGCGCTGGGGAGGTGGCCGGCGTTACCCCTATGCCGGGCTTACCCCAGAAAATTCAACACTTTTTTAAAACTCGATTTTCTCAACCTTATACTTATTCCACGAAACCGAATTTTTGGGAAAATACGGCCAATGAACTTAGCTAGCTAGCAGGATATCAACATTTTATACAGCACGTATGGTATGTAATAAAAATGAAAAAGAGCTTACTATGCCGGGCTTCCCCCGGCTTCCCCTACCACCGCGTGCTACCAAACGTTTTAGTAAAAGATTTAAAATCGTTAGATCTGCGCTGACGTCACACACTCAGAGGGGGCATTCTAATGCATTAGCCCCTCTGAATCCATTTGCTGGAACTTTGAAATTAAATATTTTGATTTGAGGCATTTCTTGATCTTGTGAGTGCTCAAACCGGTAAGTGCAAGCCAGGGACCCCATTTTGGCTATCTCAACTCAAAAGTCAAAACTAATGTTAAGGTGGGATGGTCACTTTAAGGGCCCAATTGGGTCTAATATCTTTTTGCTTTTTAACTATATGGACACTGAGCAGATCCGCTAAGACCATGACTCATCGTAACCCACCATTGGGGCTATTTAAGAGATTATGGACCCTCCCACCTCCAAAAAAGCTTTTAAAAAATCGGCATTAAAGTGATGTCCCGTGGTTCAGAAAGATCAAAAATGAATATCTACCAAATTTCACCGAGAAACATTCACTGGTTTTCAAGATATTAGTCTTTTACTTTTGTGTACTTTTTGGGACCTCCACTGCTCCTAAGACGTCATTTGGAAGCAATAATTTTGCATCCTAAAAGTGTGTCAGAAATTGTGCGCTAAACAGCATATATACCATCACCTTTGACCGATAGTTTTAGTATAATATTCAAAAATTGTTAGATCTTCGCTGACGTCATAAATTCTAAAGGCTGCATTCAAATGCGTTAGCCCCTAAAATCTGAAAACTGCAAGTTTGAAATTAAAAGTTTAAATATCTCCGAAATAAAGCAGTACTCGATGTTGTGAGTCCCCAAACCGATAGGTAAGTGCAAGCCAGGGACCCCAATTTGGCTATATCAACTAAAAACTAGTCTAATGCTAAGGTGGGATGGTCACTTTAAGTAGGGCCATCGATGTATATTTATGATAGAAACATTTACATCACAGCAACCAGTGTTGAGTTGTGTTAGTCTAAAAAACTGTCCGAATGTATAAGGACGAATAGCAAAGTATTTTGTTAATTGTTTCACCTGACACCACACCTGCACTATCACATAAAGGCAAATATGCATTGAATTTAGACATTCTTCCGGTGTAACAAATGGCTCGTTTTCCAGGTTTGTTTTAACGCCAGCATGAATGTTTTGTGATTCATATTTTAATAAGCTGTGTGATAGCACGTATTGAGGGTAGGTATTGTTAGTTGTCCAGATTGTTTTATCACAAATTTTCTTGATAAATGGGTACCCTTGTCTAGTTTATTATTTTAATATCACTATCATAGTGCAGCCGAGTCAAAACACAGCCTAATTTTTCACATAACTTCAGAATCCTCATTGAGCAATGAGCATGCTTTGGCATGAATCACGACTAAAATGAGGTGAAGTCAAGGTTGCGGTCACTCTATAAAACGTTCAAGCTAAAGCAGCCGTAAAGAGCATTTTTAGAGCATTTCGTGCCTTCCACAAAGTACACCGAAACTGCCTATATCCCGGCCTTACAATACGACCTATAAAATCCACTGGTAGGTATTTGCTAAGTCAGGATTATGGCAGGATGATATAGACTGAAAACGATTATAAACCACCAGATCCCGTTATAATAACAATAAACTTATTTCAGGATAAGTCCTGAATCCGTTCAAACTAATAGGCGGACCGATACGTGCATTATTATCTGTGGTTGGTACTGAGCATAAGCAACTGACGAGGAAGCTTTAGCAGAATCCGGCATCCACTGAGCCCTTAACTGTCTTTGAAAGAGGATGCATATCGTGATGTTACTTAACCAAAATATGGTGAACAAGAGAGAATTAAAGCCAGCTCATCATACAATGTAGAGCATCCTGGCATTTTGAACAAACAGGCCACATCAGCAATGTATACGAGTTAGGACTTCATCGTCAAGTAGCTGGGGGAGAGGAGTCGAACCCACTACCAACGAACACTGAACAGTTCATAACGCCAAGGTATCGGAGAGGCGAGCCGACCCCGTCTGCCCGACTGCGCCATGTTCAACTCGGACAAAGGGCGGCCGGCGGCCCGGACAGGGAGCGCCGGCCATTGGGTCCGAGCGGCGCGGCGCGGCGGGCGCGGAGGCCGATCGCCCTCGTAATGAGAGAGCCCCGGGCGTCCTGTGGCCGTCCGCCCGTGGAAACGGTACTACTGAGACGGGCTGGAGCGGTACTCAGCCGGGTGCACCGGGAAGCGCACTACACAGCCAGCAGCTCTGGTATTTCCGGATAGGAACTGCCTTTATGACCCCGGGGCAGTATATGATAAGGGATAGTAGGTGCACAGCTGAGCTGGCGCGGTGTGATCACGTGGAGCTGTCAAAACATCGGTACAGATTACATAATATCTGATGCTCAGCTACTGGCTAGAAGCCAAAGATGGATGTGCGTATAAGATAATCGCATAAATGGTAAGCGAAACAAATGTTTGCTCAGAACTCTCATGAAAAGTCGCCCGCTGCGACATTTTATAGCTTCTCGTATCGGAGAAACGCATGGGGTTCCAACTAAAGAGATAGGGATTGAGTCCGCTTTTACGACTTCAACGCAGCTCTTATGGTCCCGAGAAGTGCGCCACTGCCAGGATCGGTCACCCGCAGTGCACATACCTACACTCATTCACCGAAGGGTTAGAAGCAGTGCACTGCACTTTAGTCACTGAAGGCGGCAGACTGTAGAGTGTAGACAGTGCGCCACACCCGGTCACTGGATTGTCGCTGTCGCCGATTGTCGCAGTTTCGGTCGCTGGAGGTGGCAGACTGCAGAGACAGTGCGCGGCACACGCGGTCACTGCCCTGGAGGGTCCGGAGGGCGCGGACGATGTCAGTGACGCGGAGGAAGACCGATCGCCGCTACCCAGACTGCGTGGGCGTGATGATATCTCTGCAAATTCTGTCAACTACCTGGAATTTCCCCATCAATGGCCAGGCTCAGGACTTGCACAACAAGCCGCGCATTGCGTGGGCGGGTGGAGAGCCTGTGATGCCGGCCATTCATAACGTTGAAGACATTTTAGGAATTCAGACACTTATTAGCAAGAATCGCTAAGCATGACAAAACTCTCCATAAATACTGAAATACGAAAGGTCCATACACAATTACACACACAAGCTAAAAAAAAAAACTAAATAAAATGAAATTGTGGAGGCCGCTAACTACGTTGTTTTGAACCGCCATTCACCTGTAATTCTCCTCTCCTCAATGGCCGTTCTCCCGCACCCTGAATCAAGTGATGTCACGCTCAGCCCACGCTGGCGAGCACTCGTGACCGGGCGATGATGAATGCTCCCGGCTCCATCTGGCCGGCGAGCGTATATTCGAATGCAGTATGAGTAGAGCATGGGTCCCGAAAAATTCTTCAGAAACTAGAGAAATTCTCGCGGGGCAGGACGTCTGTCAAACTAGCAGCGAGCTGCGAGCAGCGAGTCCAGCAGCGAGAAACGGGCCATCCCGATTTAGCTGAAAATTTGCTCACAGAGCTTTCTCAGCACGCTGATTCCGAAAATCATGGTCTCTAGGGTGGGAATCTTTACCGTTCTCGAGATAGAACTCTCTAAAGTTTTCGACACCCATGACCGGGCCATCCCGATTTGGCTGAAAATTGGCTCACAGAGCCTTCTCAGCACGCTGACTCCGAAAATCATGGTCTCTAGAGTGGGAATCTTTACCGTTCTCGAGATAGAACCCTCTATAGTTCTTACCACCCATGACCGAGCCATCCCGATTTGGCTGAAAATT
Organism: Amphibalanus amphitrite; assembly: GCF_019059575.1. Lineage (NCBI taxonomy): Eukaryota > Metazoa > Arthropoda > Thecostraca > Balanomorpha > Balanidae > Amphibalanus > Amphibalanus amphitrite. The sequence goes on from NW_024881856.1 coordinate 350,525, forward strand.
TGCTCACAGAGCCTTCTTAGCACGCTGATTCCGAAAATCATGGTCTCTAGGGTGGGAATCTTTACCGTTCTCGAGATAGAACCCTCTAAAGTTTTCGACACCCATGACCGGGCCATCCCGATTTGGCTGAAAATTGGCTCACAGAGCCTTCTCAGCACGCTGACTCCGAAAATCATGGTCTCTAGAGTGGGAATCTTTACCGTTCTCGAGATAGAACCCTCTATAGTTCTTACCACCCATGACCGGGCCATCCCGATTTGGCTGAAAATTTGCTCACAGAGCCTTCTTAGCACGCTGATTCCGAAAATCATGGTCTCTAGGGTGGGAATCTTAACCATTCTCGAGATAGAACCCTCTAAAGCTCTTACCACCCATGAACAGGCCATCCCGATTTGGCTAAAAATTGGCTCACAGAGCCTTCTCAGCACGCTGATTCCGAAAATCATGGTCTCTAGGGTGGGAATTTTTACCGTTCTCGAGATAGAACCCTCTAAAGTTTTCGGCACCAAAGACCGGGCCATCCCGATTTGACTGAAAATTGGCTCACAGAGCCTTCTCAGCAAGCTGATTCCGAAAATCATGGTCTCTAGGGTGAGAACTTTACCGTTCTCGAGATAGAATCCTCTAAATTTCTTACCACCCATGACCGGGCCATCCCGATTTGGCTGAAAATTTGCTCACAGATCCTTCTCAGTTCTCAGCACGCTGATTCCGAAAATCATGGTCTCTAGGGTGGGAATCTTAGCCGTTCTCGAGATAGAAACCTCTAAAATTTTCGACACCCATGACCGGGCCATCCCGATTTGGCTGAAAATTGGCTCACAGAGCCTTCTCAGCACGCTGATTCCGAAAATCATGGTCTCTAGGGTGGGAATCTTTACCGTTCTCGAGATAGAACCCTCTAAAATTCTTACCACCCATGACCGGGCCATCCCGATGTGGCTGAAAATTTGCTCACAGAGCCTTCTCAGCACGCTGATTCCGAAAATCATGGTCTCTAGGGTGGGAATCTTCACCGTTCTCGAGATAGAACGCTCTAAAGTTTTCGACACCAAAGACCGGGCCATCCTGATTTGGCTGAAATATTGCTCACAGAGTCTTCTAAGCACGCTGATTCGAAAATAATAGTCTCTAGGGTGGGAATCTTTACCCTTCTCGAGATAGAACCCTCTAAAGTTTTCGACACCCATGACCAGGCCATCCTGATTTGGTTGAAAATTTTCTCACAGAGCCTTCTCAGCACGCTGCGGCTGATTCCGAAAATCATGGTCTGTCAAATCGACCGGGCCATCCCAGTAAAATCGGGATGGCCCGGTCATGGGTGGTAAGAGCTTTAGAGGGTTCTATCTCGAGAACGGTAACGATTACCACCCGAGAGACCATGATTTTCGGAATCAGCGTGCTGAGAAGGCTCTGTGAGCAAATTTTCAGCCAAATCGGGATGGCCCGGTCATGGGTGGTAAGAACTTTAGAGGGTTCTATCTCGAGAACGGTTAAGATTCCCACCTTAGAGACCATGATTTTCGGAATCAGCGTGCTGAGAAAGCTCTGTGAGCCAATTTTTAGCCAAATCGGGATGGCCCAGTCATGGGTGGTAAGAGCTTTAGAGGGTTCTATCTCGAGAACGGTAAAGATTCCCACCCTAGAGACCATGATTTTCGGAATCAGCGTGCTGAGAAGGCTCTGTGAGCAAATTTTCAGCCAAATCGGGATGGCCCGGTCATGGGAAGTAAGAATTTTAGAGGGTTCTATCTCGAGAACAGTAAAAATTCCCACCCTATAGAGACCATGATTTTCGGAATCAGCATGCTGAGAAGGCTCTGTGAGCCAATTTTCAGCCAAATCGGGATGGCTCGGTCATTGGTGTCGAAAATTTTAGAGGTTTCTATTTTGAGAACGGTTAAGATTCCCACCCTAGAGACCATGATTTTCGGAATCAGCGTGCTGAGAACTGAGAAGGATCTGTGAGCAAATTTTCAGTCAAATCGGGATGACCCGGTCATGGGTGGTAAGAAATTTAGAGGTTCTATCTCGAGAACGGTAAAGATTCCCACCTTAGAGACCATGATTTTCGGAATCAGCTTGCTGAGAAGGCTCTGTGAGCCAATTTTTAGCCAAATCGGGATGGCCCAGTCATGGGTGGTAAGAGCTTTAGAGGGTTCTATCTCGAGAACGGTAAAGATTCCCACCCTAGAGACCATGATTTTCGGAATCAGCGTGCTGAGAAGGCTCTGTGAGCAAATTTCCAGCCAAATCGGGATGGCCCGGTCATGGGAAGTAAGAATTTTAGAGGGTTCTATCTCGGGAACAGTAAAAATTCCCACCCTATAGAGACCATGATTTTCGGAATCAGCATGCTGAGAAGGCTCTGTGAGCCAATTTTCAGCCAAATCGGGATGGCCCGGTCATTGGTGTCGAAAATTTTAGAGGTTTCTTTTTTGAGAACGGTTAAGATTCCTACCCAGTAGAGACCATGATTTTCGGAATCAGCGTGCTGAGAACTGAGAAGGATCTGTGAGCAAATTTTCAGTCAAATCGGGATGACCCGGTCATGGGTGGTAAGAAATTTAGAGGTTCTATCTCGAGAACGGTAAAGATTCTCACCCTAGAGACCATGATTTTCGGAATCAGCTTGCTGAGAAGGCTCTGTGAGCCAATTTTCAGTCACATCGGGATGGCCCAGTCTTTGGTGCCGAAAACTTTAGAGGGTTCTATCTCGAGAACGGTAAAGATTCCCACCTTACAGACCATGATTTTCGGAATCAGCGTGCTGAGAAGGCTCTGTGAGCCAATTTTTAGCCAAATCGGGATGGCCCGGTCATGGGTGGTAAGAGCTTTAGAGGGTTCTATCTCGAGAACGGTAAAGATTCCCACCCTAGAGACCATGATTTTCGGAATCAGCGTGCTAAGAAGGCTCTGTGAGCAAATTTTCAGCCAAATCGGGATGGCTTGGTCATGGGTGGTAAGAACTATAGAGGGTTCTATCTCGAGAACGGTAAAGATTCCCGCTCTAGAGACCATGATTTTCGGAGTCAGCGTGCTGAGAAGGCTCTGTGAGCCAATTTTCAGCCAAATCGGGATGGCCCGGTCATGGGTGTCGAAAACTTTAGAGGGTTCTATCTCGAGAACGGTAAAGATTCCCACACTAGAGACCATGATTTTCGGAATCAGCGTGCTGAGAAAGCTCTGTGAGCAAATTTTCAGCTAAATTGGGATGGCCCGTTTCTCGCTGCTGGACTCGCTGCTCGCAGCTCGCTGCTAGTTTGACAGACGTCCTGCCCCGCGAGAATTTCTCTAGTTTCTGAAGAATTTTTCGGGACCCATGCTCTACTCATACTGCATTCGAATATACGCGGCCGGCGAAGTAGCACGCACTTTACATGCTGCCGGGACGGGCGGAGGGAGCGGCGTCCCGTCCCGTCCCCCTCGCCGCGCTGCAGACGGGGAGTGTCTGTCTGTGGCCGCGCTGAAAGCTGGCGGTGCGGACTGTCTGACAATAACGAGCGCCGGCCGGCCGCCCACCGTCCCAGACGGGCCAAATCGCCGTCTGCTCGGCCCCGCCGCGCGCCCACGCACAGCGCATGCTGTGATTCTGCAGGTCAGCGCCGGGACTGCGGGCGGCTATGCCGGCCAGCGCGAGGGGCTGGCGGGGTTTGTATGTCAGCGCGACGAACTGGCGGGCTTAACCCTCGCCCTGGCAGGGGGGGGGGTCGATGCGACCCCCCCTATGGTTTTTCGAAGATAGCGTAAAAACGGCGGCGCGCAGCGCCGCCAAATTTGGCACAGCCTATGGGGCAATCTTTTTACATATGACCTGAAAATTTCAGGTCCGGGTGACCTTGGGTCAGGTCACCAGGTCAGAAAAACCGGTACAAGGTCATGGTCAAATTTCAATTCTCTTTTTGCACCTGTCCAACTCACAGTTTTGGACTGATTTCCTTCAAACTTTCAGGATGTGCTAAGTTCACCGAGTTATATAACATATAGTTCGGGTTTTTTTAGGTCAGTTAGAGGTCATTACGTCGTAATGTTAAGCCTATGGGAAAATACTAAATTCGGAAATTACTGGAGATATCCGCTTCGTTCTATCACTTTTGTGCTTTGAAACCACAGTACTTAACAGCAGGTCACTTGGTGCTTCTTTGTTTGGTGTACTTATCCATGGGTCAGGTCAAATGAGGTCAACTGAGGTCAAATGACGTTTTTGCCAATAACTTGGCACATAATGACGCTAGAGCTTCAAAAATGGTATCATTGTGTTCTTGGTGATCAGCCGAATCGAATGATATGCGATATGATGCAATTTGGTTAATTTGAGCTTAACTTATTAATTTAAGTTTACTTAAAATTTAAGAAAAACTTTAAGTACACTTAAGCAAGCTAAAAAGTATAACATTCGACGCGCCTTGACGTGCTGAGTTCACTGGTGCTTTTCTTTTTGCTCTATCTAAATTAGATCAAAAGTTATAAGCGAAAAACGTTTGACCTGTTTTAGCAAAATTTTTACATTCATCCCCCAAAACCCCCCTAAATATTGACCTAGAGCAACCAAATCTGCACAGAGGCGAGAACTCCAGGGGGCCCACCTACCTACCAAATTTGGTGTTTCTAGGTGCCATAGGAGCCAATCGCGAGGGGGGTCGCATTGACCCCCCTGCCAGGCCGTGTTATGAAAAATGCCCTGCCAGGGCGAGGGTTAACCCGGCAGGCGGTGGGCCTACCAGCCACCTTCCACGCGGTGGGGGGGGGGGCACTTTTTTGCCCCCCCCCCCCCGTATCTCCGAAACTACTGGACGGATCCGGAAAATTCAAACGGCGTTCGATAGTCCTGTCAAATTTGTTATACGAAACCAAATTTCATTGACCTCGGGGTCACCGATGACGTCACAGGTCAGGTCAAAGATAAAATGTTTCACCGTTCACAGGGCTTCTAGGGAAAGCGCTATAACACCGAGTAAAACGCATTTTGTCGAAAATCAGCGATAAGGCGTCAGTTGTCTAGTGCATATGTTGCTATTAGAGGTCACTGGTCGTACCAGGTCAGGTCACAGGTCAGGTCACCAAAGGTCACCAAGGGTCATCACATGAGCCCAACTTTACTAAGGTTATGTGATGCATGTTTTATGGCCAGTTTTTCATTTCCAACTCAATGGTGTTGGTTATAAGACCATCAGGTACGGTTTAGGTCACTTTCTGGTGGAGGTCAGGTCAAGGTCAGGTCAAAAAGGTCAAATTTCAAAGTTGATATTTTTGCATAAAATGGGTATTGATTCGATGCAGCCCGTCACGGGGAGTCTAATGGTGGTCTTTGTTTTGCGCTACGAGGTCTACAATTGCTAAAAATTGAGTTTGAAAATTTGACGTCATCAATTTTGAACAGTTTTTTTCGCTATAACTTGGCCAAAAAACGAGGTATCGATCTCAAATTTGGTATGTAGATAGAAGGTGGTAGAGACTATCACATATATTCCGGTTTTTTCGAAATTCAAAAACAAATTGGATTTTTTGGCTATTATATTCAAAAAATTTATTTTTTGATTTTTGGGGGTCAAAATCCAAAAAATTCGAAAAACCGAAATAGCAGTTTTGTAGCCCTTTTGATTCCACACCTTTTATGTCAAAAACATTTTTCTGTATCTCTAAAGCTGTAGGCCTGACAGCTCTTCCCGCGAAACCTTTTTTTGGGTCGAAAATGGCAAAAATGACGTCACTCTTACGTCATTAGCGGCCAACCTATCATAGCCTTTGGAAAAATTTTTGGTCACCATGTGCGCTAGCCGCTCCCGGGAGGGTACTGAAAGTTTGGTGACGATCGGCGCAGCGGTTCTCGAGATATATCGAAAAAAGTAAGGGGGGGGGCAAAAAAATGCCCCCCCCACCGCCTGGAAGGTTAATATGTCAGCGCGAAGGCCCTGCTGGATGTTACAGCCTACAGGTCATCGTGAAGGCCTGGGTGGATCTACTTGGCCGAGGAGGAGATTTAAGTGGTATTGCACAAATATGAGTGTTAAGTGTCACAAAAAGGGCGATATTTCCTGTGGCATTTGATCTCTCTTTACGCGAAAACAGGCGCACTAAAAAGGGGCTTTGAGAGCCTGGCATTTTTTTCTTTTTTAGCAAGCTGTTCCCTACATGAAAACTAAGTTGAATTTAACTAGAAGGAAGGATTAGGACAGGTCGTGGCGCACTATCCTACACGAGGGAATTATGAATTGTGGTACATACTATTATGAGATATACCATTCAATTGGCAAATACGTGGTGTTTGCGGAGATAAGTGCACCTCTTCAGCCTTCATTGTACGATGGTTTATTTTGTAGCTCGAACAACTCTGAACATAAAACGTCGTGAACATAATGAATGTAAGTCAGTGGCGAGCTTTTTGCAACCCTCCGTAAGGCAAAACATTGCAACATAGTATTAACAGCGTATTCTGGTTTTGTGTAAATCACTGAAATTAAACTATGACATGGAAAATGATTTGTTGGCTCCTTTTGGCCAAGAAGTGAGTATGATTGACGATGAAGAGAGAGAGAGAGAAAGAGAGAGAGAGAGAGAGAGAGAGAGAGAGAGAGAGAGAGAGAAAGAGAGAGAGAGGGAGAGAGACAGAAAGAGAGAGAGAGAGAGAGAGAGAGAGAGAGAGAGAGAAAGAGAGAGAGAGAGAGAGAGAGAGAGAGAGAGAGAGAGAGAGAGAGACGAGACGTGCTGTTTCAACATTTATCGATAATTTATCCGATAGATATTAAACATATAGTATATATACATTATACATACACGGTGTGCGACCGTTCACATCGTCTTGCATTACAGCAATCATATCAACTTTACCTCGAAACGAACATGATTGCTAAGGCGTGCCATTTCTTTCATTATTTTTCTGCATCTTCACGTCTTCCCTGCTCGTTAGCCTCTTGAATAACAGATGCCTGTGGCCTGTGGCGTCGTCCGTGTTTCCTGTTCCGGTCAGCTGTATCCTCCCACTGGCCTTCCTCACGCCGTTTGGGCGGCTCCGGCCAGATGCCGCCCTCGCCTGATCGTTTGCACGTCTCTGTAATATCTCCTGGATATATGGCGGATGGGGAGGGCGCTGGGTCCGGTCCAGCTTCCTAGTCCTCCACCGTTCGCTATGTGTACCGTGAAGGCGAGCCCCGAGCAGCGATAATCCAGCCATTCCGCTCACGAGCCCGCTGAGCCGCTGAGCCCCGGCTGAGTCGCTGAGCCCCGCTGAGCCGCTGAGCCCCGCTGAGCCGCTGAGTTTGGCGCCACACATCCTGGCGGCTGCCGGCTGAGCACGCCGGCACGAGCCGCTGAGCTGTCCGGCTCAGTCCGCCGCCAGCGCGGCACTCTTTGGTCTCCGTCGGCGCGTGAGAAGGCCACACGGCCGTCTGTCATAGCGGGGTGGCCGATCCCGTGCCGCTCTGAGAATGAATGAACTGCAAGCGCCGGCCTTAGGCGGATCGGAATTAATTTAGAAAGGACAGGAAACAATGGCTTAGCAGTGGGGTGAGAATTCCTTGCTCTGGAGTCTAGGTATGTACATATGTATTGCATAGTGCAATGTGTGGAGTTATTGTGCCTGTATTTGACGTTATACAGGAACTGACTGACTTGAATATATAGGTATAGTGAACTGACCTTGAATCTGTGTGAATACAATGTATGTAGGTACATACCTATCGAATGAACATGAGACCGGTAATTAGTCAATGAGTTTATAAGTGAGCTAGCGACAGCGAGTAAGTGAGTGAGTGAGTGAATGAATACCAATGGAGAGGGTGAGAGAAAGAGAAATAGAGAAGGAGTGAGGGAGAGAGAAAAAAGAGAGTGAGTTAGAGTAAGGGAGGGAGGGAGAGAGAGAGAGAGAGAGAGAGAGAGAGAGAGAGAGAGAGAGAGAGAGAGAGAGAGAGAGAGAGAGAGAGAGAGAGACAGACAGACAGACAGACAGACAGACAGACAGACAGACAGACAGACAGACAGACAGACAGACAGACAGACAGACAGACAGACAGACAGACAGACAGACAGACAGACAGACAGACAGACAGTTAGACAGACGAGACAGACAGACAGACAGACAGACAGAAAAGCTTGTTTTTGCTCTTATTGTGTTTCGTAAGTAAGGTTTCCTGACAAAAACCATTAAATGTTCAAAAAATGATGTGATCCGGGCTGAGACGCGCTTTTTCACGTCCAAAATTAGAACTGGTGTCTTGAAAACACACCGATTCAACCGGTGGTAAATGATATTAATGAATTACCGCAACAACAAACAGCAACTACTCAAAAAATGATCAAAACACTGCCGAATTTCCGTGTGTGCATTTGTAGCCCGATCCTGCAGCATGTGTATCGGGGATTCCGGGACCCGGAACCCCGGCGCCGTTTCCCACGCGGCACGACACGCGGTAATGCACTGGCCTGGTCAATGGGCCGGCGATAAGCTCGAAATGGCCCGGCTCGGTCATTTGTCGTCGTTTTGCGGGCCGGCTGACGGGTGGGTCCGGTCGGCAGGACCACCGCTGTGCCCAGGTGCGGCCGGCAGCGTCTGCAGCGGGGGCAGGGGAACCCCGCCGGACAGCCGGCGGCGTGGCTCGGTCGTGGCGAGGTGCGCCGGCCCAGTGCCCACTGCGCGGCCGGCACAGGGCGCGGGACCGCCCGCCACGCCGCGTCCGGGTGCGGCCGTGGTCGCTTTCTCAGCCGGCCCTGTCCTCCTACCGTCCTCCTACTGTCCTGAGTGAGTGTCCTCCCACTGTCTCCCACACCTTCCGGTCTCCTCGAGGCTCGGAGAGAGGCAGTCTGCGGGTCTGACACAGCGCTGAAGTGCGCGTCGGATTGTAACCGGCGCTGCAAAACCACAAAATGGGTCAGGAGTCAAGACTGCAAACCCGGCTGGTGGAGCGAACATTTCACTTGTGATAGTTTCCGAGTAGTCTTAGACAGTGGACTAACGGTCTATAAAGTTTGATGGTTATGCGACGCGTGTAACCATTCGATTTATAGATCATAACTGAAAGAAGAGGGGCATGATCGTTTCATCTTGCTCTTGCGTACCAATAAATGAACTCCCAACTCCAATTCCAATAAATAAATGTACTTCCACCTTCATATGTGCATAGCTTCGGCTAGGCGGGAGCTGTATATATCATGTAGCCGTATCGGGAGCGGGAGATTTTCAGGTGACTAAAGTATCGTTATTTCAATTACCGTTTGTTTACACCTCCGATATGCTCAGCCACAAATCAACCACACATAGCAAAGGTCCGAACGCAGCGCGGATGATTGTGGTCGTTTGTTTCCAGAAACTAATGAGGTGTATGAATCGTGTTTGGACAGATTCTATACTTTGCCCCGAGTTTGTAAGTCTTCGCCGCGTCTAAGTCGTAACTCGTAAAGGTTTTACATACGTGCACGAACATCAGAATGTGGCTTTCCTTGCTAAGCTGCTTAGCAGTCAGCACAGTATGAATCATGTAATTTATTTTCAATAAAAAACAAAACACTGCTAGTTTTTTGAAGAGGAAAAAATCGTGCAAAAAAAAAAACATAATTTTGCGCAAAAGCCACTAAATCATGGATCAAAACCTTTTGTTTTCTTTTCATCCATGGATCAACTTCTGTTTCTGGCCACGTGCAGACAAGATCACATACCTATCAGGGACACGGCGTCACACGTCTAGGTCTAGATCGTGGTCGTCTGGCCATGCGGCGTATATAACGGTGGAAGGTGTTAGCTCTTGCCGCCAGTCAAAACACTGCACTGGTTGTGGGTTTTCCGGTATCTACCGTCCGTCCTTTCCGAGATAGTGACTCTGGTGAACAGGACGGCTCCAAGGATTATTACGATGCCCAGACATAACAATAACAAGTCCAGACACATGATACACTCGAAATTAAGAATGAAAGCAGACTACACGTAACGAATGAAAAATCAGCCACACCTACAGGCAGCGGCTGCTGACCAAAAGTCGTGCAGTGCGACACACTTGTCACGGAACCTAAAAATAGACCGATTGGGCGTTGGTGATCTAGAGAACCGTCAGCACTTAATTGGCTCAGCAATCATCACACCGAGTAGCAGCTGCTGGTGACGTCAGTTTGACGTCACGTGGTGTCAGCGATGTCACAGTTTTACAGACGCCCGTCTAGCCGGCCCATCCCTGGCGGCGGGCGCGGGCGCGGCGCTCCTGTCTGCCGGCGCTCCGTGCCGCCGGGGAACCCAGTCTGGACCGCTGCCAGACCGGGCCCGCGGCGCAGACTCGTCCGTTTACACTCCCGGACCTCTTGCCAAAAGAACTGAACGGGTGAGCAGAGATTCAGACTTTGTGCGATGCGCAATGTTTTGAACAGAGGTGCTCGTAGAGCTGATCATGCAGTCACCAGACCGAAGCTTTTCCAGGATCCATGCATGCTTGGGGTCCCATATAGGCTCCCTAGGGACCCCATGAGCGTTTAAGAGCTCCACGCCGGCTCCTGCCCCCCCCCCCGCAACGCCAGCTTCTGAGGGCCCTCAAGCTGGCTCCTGAGGCCTGAGGGCCCCACACTGACTCTTGCGGTCCCTTAGTCGGCTCCTTGGGGCACCATACCTGCTCTTGGGGTTTCACACAGGCTTCTTGGGCTCTCACACCGACACTTAAGGCCTCATACAAGCTCCTGAGAAGAACACCATCCGGATCCCACTTCGGTGTCTGAGAGCTCCCATTACGGTTTGTGGAGCCCTCACACTGGCCTCTGAAGTCTAAGGCCTCTACCACGACTCCAGGAGGCCCATGTCGGCTCCCGGAGACCGTACGCCGGTTCCGACTTTGCCGATTCATGAAGCTCAACACCGCCTCTTCTGAGGTCACTCACGGGCTCCTCAGCCCCGAGCCTCATGCTTACCTTCGAGAGTTCTTACACGGGCTCTTAGTAGGTACAACGTCGGTCTTTGACTCAGTTTGCTTTAGAGGACCCCCACGCCACTGATTGCCCCAGACAGGCTTCTTTTAAAACCTTCACCGGCATTACGACCCAATCCAGGCAGGCTCTGAGGGGTCACGCTAGCTTCTGAGGGACCCGAGCGGGCCGCCACCTAGGCGTCGCCGGAGGGGCCCACAGGGCTCTGAGAAACTTGCACCCCGCCGCCCTGATGTAAAAAATGCTTTCCGCCACCACTTGGTCTCATGAACCAAACCAGCATGATGCCCCCGGGAGCCATCATGGAGCCCATGGGCTGGTGCTGAGCTGAGCCGTCAGGAACCTCCGTGGGGGCCATTAAGGTCGGCATGTGGGCTCAGGATCTGGAGAAAGGGCCCGTGGGCCACGAGCCGGTGTTGTCTCCCAGGAGCCTGCGAGTTAAGGCCCTCGGAGTTCGGCGTAGGGATCTCAGAGGAGCATGTGAGTGAAGGCCCTCGGCAGGGGCGGATCCAGGAAAACTCCAAGGGGAGGGTTATGAATCGAAGTGGTGCCCCGACACTACCTATACTTGAAATTAAAAACTCAACGGATTTCGGCGAGGATCGCCGGCCGAGGGGGGATCGGGTGCCCTCCCCCCCTATATGTCTTTCGCGATAGCTCCGACCTCGCCGGTGATAGAGAGCTGATGTACTTGGCATACCTGACCTTTGATTCAAGTTGAATGTTTTCAGTTTTGACATCAACCGCATTTTCGGGTCAGGTCAGGTCACTGACCTATGACGTCCTAAGTGAACCTCTGCACGGTCTTCAGATGTCGCAACTTCGCAACGCCCTCACTGCCAGAGGAGCTTTCACAGGGAAATGAAACTTGCAGGACCTATAGTATCCATTTGGAGTCTCACAAATTTTACATCTCGGATTTTTCCTAAAGGTCATATGAGGTCAGGTCATTTTCGTGAACTCACCATATTATAAGTCAATAGGAAAGATGAAAACTGCTATTCTGGCGCCGGGAACGATCTCCAACTATCTCAAGTACACAGAATCGTGATTTCATGCACTCTTTGCAAGGTTCGATGAGTCACTTTTGCAATGTTGACCTTGCGTGACGTCATTTATAACGTCATTAGGGTCATATTAGTTTTTCGTCAATAATTCCCGATCGAATTGAGCTAGCGAGTCGGGAAAGCCACCAATGGACTCAGGGAGACCTGCCGAATCGAATGATATGCGACATGACTTCCTTCGACCAATTTCGTGACCTGTGGGTGGTGCTGACAGGCCCCTGGAAGGACTGTGGTGTCCCTGACAAACCTGAAGTGCCAACGACAGGCCCGTGGTGCCCCTGAGAGGTCCATAGTGCCCCTGAGAGGATCATTGTGCCCCTGCGAGGCTGGTGGTGCCCTTGCTAGGCCGCTAGTGCCCCTGGGCCTGGGCCCTGACAGAGCTGTGGTGCCCCTGACAAGCCTGAAGTGTCCCCGACAGGCACGTGGTACCCCTGACAGGACTGGGGTGCCCCTGACAGGACGGGGGTGCCCCTGACAGGCCCAAGGTGTCCCTGCAAGGCCGGTGGTGCCCCTGCAAGGCCTCTGGTGCCCCTGGCAGGTCTGTGGTGCCCCTGGCAGGTCTGTGATGCTCCTCGCAGGCATGTGGTGCTCTTGCTAGGCCGAAGGTGCTTCTGACAGGCCTGTGTGACAAGCTTGTGGTGCCCCTGACAGACCCGTGGCGCCCCTGCTAGGCCTGTGGCGCCCCTGGCGGACCTGTGGTGCCCCTGGGCCCCAAGGGGGATTCATGAGCCATGTGAGTTGTGACCCCCCCCCCCCCCCCCTCTCCTGGATCCGCCACTGGCCCTCGGAGTTCGGCGTAGGGATCTCAGAGCCAGCCAGTATGAGGGCCCAAAAAGCAGACCTCGCCGGCAAAATGTTAAATGACCACCACAGTCGACGGCCGGCGCGGCATAAGGCCGTATTCTGCCTTCTGACAAGCAGGTGACAGGAAGCAAAATATTACTTTACGGACGAAAGGCAATACGAAGGATTCCCTTCAAGCTTGTGCAAGATAAATTCCACGCACTAGTTACGAATGTGACGCAACTAAGAAATGACCTCCATTTGCTGTAACTCTACTCATTTTATTCAAATTTCAAAGCATTGTTTTCGAAAAATATTGATTGAATATAAATATCATATCTAAGGCTTTGTTAGTGAAGATAGAAAGAGCTTACAAGTGAAAAATTTACTACAAAAAAGTGTTACGTCATTTGTATGTTACGAACGCGCCATCTTATGAAAGCCGAAACACGTGTCCTTAAAAAGCACCTGAGTGAGAGAAACATGTGTGTGTGTTGTGTGCAACGAAATAGATAGATGTTGGAGGATTAAGTCTAGTTTTAAGACTTTTTCAAGCCTCAATAGTTTGAATGCGTCCAATATTTGTCCCTAATGGTGCATACAATAGAAGTCTGAAGACATTTGGATCATAGCACTATTTGATTTTCAACAATTATGAAGTTATTGCGCAAGGACATCGACAAGGACGGGAAAGGGTACCTATGCTTTTATTTGATGCATGAATTGTTTTCTTGTGTTAATATAGTATGCCTCAGCTTAGCGTGTTTCCTTTAATTTGGTCTCACAACCTGTTTGAAGTTCAGATATATCCAACATGGACCATATTTAATTATGTTCATCTTCAAACATCTGTCCAGTGAATTATGATTATAATATAATATAGTTCATTGACATTTTAATTTTATAGGCTATCTACCTGAACCTTGCAAGGATCATCAGTATTTGAAAAAGTGAAAGATGCCAGCTTATTCTGGTCATGGCTGGATGGCTCAGCGTCTGCGGATTCTTATGATACCTATACGCGATAGAAAGCTCTGCAGTTCAAATTATCTTATTGTTTCAGTTGAAGGTGATTTCCTCCTTTTGGATCCTTCAAAAACTGAAGAAATTAACATAACATAGATTGGCATCATATAGCCCATCCATATGGCCTTGGAAGTTGGAGAAAGCAGTAGGTTGAGGTATTACCCGACTGGAAAAAATGCACGCTTTCGTCGAGAACTCGAGCGTAGTTGGGCGTTTGCGCCCAAAATTTTCGGCGTACTTCGGCGTAAATCGACGGCTTGCGCCGAAATTTTCGGCGTACTTCGGCGTAAATCGCGAAAAAAACGTCCGGGGGTGGCACCAACCCCCCCCCCCTCGGCCGGCGAGGGTTCTTCGGGAGTTAAACATCTTAAATATCACTTATCTTGTCTCGTGTTCGTCTCAGGGTATTTAAGTCATGTTCAGTGAACCTGATTGCGACTCTCCCACGGCGGGAACAGTTCACCGATCCAGAGTGAGGTTATGGATTGTCGGATCCCCTAGTTCAGATAACGTATGCTATCGTGTGCGTATTGACCGTTGTGATTCCTGTATTTCCGGCGTGTGGTTTGTGAGCGGACGCTGGCAATCGGTCCCGCGTGGCCTGGTATCTGCCCGATCCCATCGGCCGTGCTTGCACCACGCCTGTTGAAGGCCCCGTCAGGCGTCAGTCACCGGCTGGGCACTACTGCTGATCAGAGCCGGGCAACAAAATAAAGGTTACGTTATGGAACATGCCAGTGAGTTTGTGAGTCAGGAGATTTTGTGATAGCGAACCCTGGTGCTCGGTCCCGCATGGCCTGCTGATGTCTTTTGTCTGCCCGATCCCGTCGACCGTGCCAACAACCGTCTGTAGACAGTAGTCACTGGAAGACAGTCACACACACACGCCAGCCCCCCCCCCTCGACAAAAAGTGTGTGGCTACAGCCTGCAGCCATCAGTAAGCCTTGAAAATTTTTGGCGCATGAAGCATGGCTTGGTAAAATAATTTCGGCGCATAAACCCTTGCGCCGAAATTTCGGCGCATCACCTCCGCCGAGAACTTCAGCGTAGTGGAGGCATTTTTTCCAGTCGGGAGGTATTATACTTAACTAATCATTAGTTTTGGAAAACAAATTTTGATTAACCCCAATGCCCACAACTGACCTCAAGTGAATGGGGGGGGGGGGGGCTGGCAATTGCTGCCAACTTCTGATACAGACAGATATTCAATTTCTTATTTCTGCTAAGTCTTGAAGGGTTATTTTGCTCTTAATAAATTACATTTTGCACTACAGAAATTATCCAATCAGATCACACTGGCAGGTTGAAGTTCTTGAATGCCAGGCAGATCAACCTCAGATCGCCATCATGTGATAGTAAGACAACTTTTAGATGACTGACCAGAGAAGGGCTTCAGCCACATTCTTGCGCAAGTTACGCTGGATAACTCCAAAAATTTGGAAGAAAAACTGATTGCCTACCTAATTGTTTGTTTCAGAATTGTTGCGTTGATTCCTGAGGATGCTGAGGACATTTGGCACGCCTACAATCTCATCCACCCGGGAGATGCAATTCGAGCCTCAACAATCAGGTGAGCTAGCTGTATGTGTAAGCTTTTTCATGCTTCGCGGTTTACGTTCCTGACCGAATGTGACCCCAAGTTATTCAAGGGCGTCTTAGTCATCTTGGCTCTCATTCATGTTCGTCCGTTCATTTTATATTGTACGTTGCTGCAATAACAAAAACACATCCCATCACCCTGTCCTAAGCTCTCTCCAGCTCTCCCTCCGACTCCCTACTCTGAGTCGTTGCCAAGCAACCGTTGGCATGACAACCAATCTGGGCACTCCGATTGGCTAAGGTTTCCCGCCATACCGGGATCACGGATTGTGAAGGATGCTCAGTTGCAATTGCATGCAACTGGCCTCGGGGCACCTCTCCCGAGGTGGATCCACAATCCACCTACATCCCCCCATCGCCAAATCAAGACCTGGGCTCGCGCTTGAAGAGACGGGCATGCCTCGCGAGGGCCACATACGCACACAAGCACGATTAATTTAACATGTAACACACTGCTCGTTAGCGCACAGCTCGCGAACGAAAGCGATCCATTGTGCAGAGCATATTGCACATCTCTGGCGTACGAGCGGCGGACGCGATACATTATTAACATACGCGACAGAAAATACACAAGTGGCAATACACAAGCAGTTCATAGCACATGATCACACCCCTCGAATGCCCCTTTGATTGGCTCGCTACCGATATGGGATCCCTCTTAATCGGCATTGGCTGCGCATGACTCCAACCAGTCGGGGTGCTTACGAGTTAACAGGAATCATGATTTATTGCCGTTGTGACTCCGTGCCAGCTTGGTGGCGCTCACACAAGAAAACTATGTACATAATACACATATGTGTCAAACGACACGGCTACAAACTCACATTGGGTTGAAGCGGTCTGGAGGATGTCGCTGGCGCGTCGATCTCCGGGGTGTCGGCACGGGCAACGGCGACCTTTTAACCTGTTGGGCTTCAATTACCTGCAAACCAACTGACGTACTCGGGTCCCACTCAGATCCTGAGCACCGGTCATCAGTCTCAGCCGCCGTCTGATCCTCGGACTCGACCTTATTCCCCGAGTCACTTACCGTGGCCCGACTCGTCCCAGGTGCACCCGCAGTGCTGCCGGTACACGGTCCGCCAGCGGGGTCGCTGGGCTCTGGATGGGTAGCGCTCAACATCTGATTGTCAGTGCTTACCGAAACGCTCCTATCTCTTACCACAGCTCTCTCGCTCGCTGTCTGGGGTGTGCGACGCCGGGTCCTAGCTGTTGGACTTAGCCGGTTGTGGTGCACTATGATTGTCCTTCGTGAGCCCTCTAGCTGCACCCGATAATTCATGTCGCTCACTTTGGCCTTAATGATAGCTGGTTTGTATGGCCGGATAAACTTATAGTACTGCCCTCGCGGTACTACTCCTCGGTGGAGCAAAACTCTGTCTCCCGGCTCATAAGTAAACTGGTTCAGTTTCGTCTCATAAATGGCCTTATTTTTGGTGTGACTCGAGTTGGACGACTGCAGCGCCTCGGTGTGCATTTTCTGGAGACTGGCTTGCAAATTCTCAAAGTATTCGATCACCGTTTTAGACCGATTCCGTATAGGGCTGTCCAAGCTGATTTCCCCTGGGAGCCTGACACTTCTCCCGAACATCAATTCATGTGGGGAAAAACCTAGTGAACGGTGGACCTGTGACCGATATCCCAGCATCAGAAGGGGCAAATGCTCATCCCACTTGTCATGGTCACTCGTCTCCAGATACTTTGACAACATTGCCAAAATGGTTCTGTTGACCCGTTCCACTACTCCGTTGCCCATTGGGTGACAACTGCTGATCGTTGATCGTTCTATTCCCAACATATCGCATGTTTTAGTTAAAACGTCGCCCACGAAAGAACCTCCTTTGTCAGAGTGAATTCGCGAGGGTAACCCGAATCTGCTAATGAAATCATTCACCAGCACCCTAGCTACACTGAGTGCCGTGAGATCGCGCAGAGGGTACACCTCACACCACCGAGAGAAGTGGTCAACAACGACTAAAAGATGTTTATTGCCGTTTGTAGTGCACGGCAGCCCCGAGAGAATATCCATTCCCACCACCTCCATTGGTCGGGATGCGGACAACTGGCCTAACGAAGCTCTCGGTGCAGGAGCTGGAGGGTTTCTCGTCTCGCACCGCTCGCACTGATCGCAGAATTCCTGCGCATCCCGCCGAACGGATGGCCACCACATCCGAGCTCTGATTTGTGCGATCAATTTATCAGCTGCAAAATGGCCACCTGACGGGCCACCGTGCGTCGAGCTGAGCACCTCCCGTACCAGTGTCTGTGGTACCACCACCTGCAACTGATCCTCATCTGAGGGACGCCTGCGATAAACCCGGTACAAAACGCCGCCCAGTAACCGCAATTTGGCCCAGTGCGAAAGGTAGGGCACGCTGTGCTTTAACGCTTTCTTATGCGGCTTCTGTCCCCGCGAGAGGTGGTCGGTAATCTCCGCTATCGCCGCGTCGCTTTGCTGTTCATTCTTAATGAAACTCAAAGACCAGTCGAGGCAGTGAATCATGCGGCGACACTGATCCTCTTCGGTCTGTGTCGCGACGTCAGCCGTCGGCTCGGGTCGGCGGCTGAGGGCGTCTGCTGCAGTATTCTCCTTCCCCGGTTTGTAAGCAATGCTAAATGAATACTGACTGAGTGTCTCTAACCAGCGCGCCAGCATCCCTGAAGGGTTTTTGAATTGCATCAGCCACTGTAGGGACGCATGATCACTCCGTAGCGAAAAACGTTTTCCAACCAAATATGGATGGAACAATCGCACAAAGACAACAACACTTAACAACTCCTTTTTAGTGACACCGTAATTTTTCTCGCTTTTTGACATTCGTCTGCTACCATAGGCTATGAGTCGCTCCTTTCCATCTTGTCGTTGCAGTAACACGGCTCCTACCGCGTCATCTGAAGCGTCACACTCTAAAATGAACTCCCCTGCATCCTTGTCGAAACGGGGCAAGGCGAGAACTGGTGCGCTGCACAGCGCGTCCTTTAGCCGGTCAAACGCTGCCTGAGCATCATTGCTCCAAATGAATCGTACGTCTTTGTTTGTCAGACGGAAAAGAGGGGCTGCTAGGGAAGCGAACCCGGATATATATTTCCGGAAATAGGCAGCGAGGCCCAAAAAACGTGCCAGCTGCTTAGCAGTTTTAGGCACGGGCCACTGTCGAACTTTCTCGACTTTGACGGGATCGGCCCTCAGACCGTCCTCTGACACCACATGACCTAGGAAGGTCACACTGGGCTGGAACCAGAGACACTTTTTCAAATTCAGTGTCAGACCTGCGTCATTCAGTCGACCCAGAACGGTATCTAGATTGGTCAATAGCTCATCGAATGAACGACCATGTAGAATGACGTCATCAAAATAGCTCAGAACAACTTTGGGTGAGAGATCAGCCAACACAATGTCCAACAATCGGGCGCACGTGGCTGGCGACCCGGACAGACCCATGGGCATACGCCGGTGGCGGTACGACCCGAATGGCGTCACAATAGTAGTCTTGTCACGATCTTTGGAATCGACAGACACCTGATAGAACGCCGAATTAAAGTCGAGGACTATGAAAAGAGAGCTCCCCGCTAAAGCCTCTAACGTGTCGTCTATCCTGGGGATATGGTACGCTGGAACGGTAGTCTCAGCATTCAACCGTCGGAAATCAGCACAGATGCGTAACTTCCCGTTCCGACGCCTCACTAGACAGATGGGAGACGCCCATGTCCCTTCCGATTCCTCTAGGACTCCCTGGGTTACCAGTTCATCGAGAGCACCTTTAACTTCCTCCCTGAGATGTGGAGGAATGCGACGTGGAGCCTGACGAATGGGAGCGCAGGAACCGGTGTCGATAGAGTGGGTTACCAGTTCAGAATGTCCCAAATGACCGTCAAACATCGACTCGTACCGCCCCAATACGTCCCAAAATCGCTCTTTTTGCTCCCGAGATATATTACTGCCCTCTAGAGTTACTTTCTCCTTGAAATCGGGCGGTTTGTCCTGTGGTCCTGTGGCTAGCTGACACCGCTGTTCCACATCGGACTCCTCGACAAACCCAACTTCCAACTGAGCCAACTCAGAGCGTCTCGGAACTGAAATCGGCTCAGAACTGATATTTCGGACGGCAACTGGAACCGAATCGCTTGAAACATTCACTAAAGCACTAACAATTTCTAAATTCTCGATTTCCAGGATTGGCTCTACCATTGCGGGTCCCCTGTAATCACAGTTGGGCAAAAATCCACGTAAAATGAGCTCAGCACCCGGCGGTACTGAAATGTCTTTTGCGTTCACGACTTTCCCTACTGAGACTGCTTCAACCGAAATCGATCTCACCGACTCAGCGGGCGCCAAGATAAGACAGCGCCGTTTCATGTCAATGACACACGGACACACGCGCAAAAATTCTAGACCCAGCAGAACGGGAACATCAATCTTATCAGAAACATAGCACGGTATTGTGTACTGCAAGTTTGCTATTTCAAAGCACAAAACTACACGTCCTAGCAGTGGAAGAGCTTCTTGCGATGCTGTGCGGGCTACGGTCGCCGTGGGCTGAATGCGTGGTGCGCGGGGCAACATATCTAAGGCAGCTTTAGATATAACATTTAAACTCGACCCCGTATCAAGCAAACACGAACATTCTGCCCCTGCGACACGAGCCGTAAAGGTCATAGACGGACTTAGGGGAACATGTTTGCTGGCTGTGGCTCCGGAATCTCCCGGAGCCTCTGCTAGTTTCCCTGACCGCGCTCCCGGCACATCGACTGCCGATGTCCCTTTTTACCGCACAGTGAGCAGCTATCGTTCCGATTGGGACATGTCCGTTTTACATGGCCTGACTCACCGCAAGTCCAACAGACTCTGGGGCTGTCTGTCCGGCGATCAGATGGCGGGCGAGGATCTGACCTGGCTCGAGCTGACCTTTGACTCGGAGCCGATGTCACCGTGCCGGCCGACATCCCGAGAGATGACGCAGCCAGCTGACTCTCCAGTTCGCTCACCCTCCGTTGGAGCTGCTGGATCAAATCAGAGTCAGAGCGATCGAGCTGTCGCACGGAGGCGCCAATATCACCAGCTGCCGAAGCGGCACTCCTGATATTGCGTACTTTTCCTACCGCATCCTCAAAGCTAGTGATCCCCGCAGCAATGACAGCGCTACGATAGACGGCGGGAAGGGCTGACAAAAAGTAATTCAGCAAGATCGTGTCAGAGACCTGGCCTGGGTAAGCACCAGCCATCTGTTTCTTGAAACGAATGACAAAGTTGTCAAGTGATTCGCTAGGATCATAAGTTAGCTTTTGAAGCGTGAGATGCTTTTCTAGCGAGCTGGGGACACCAAAACTTTTCCTGAGCCCCGATACGACATCATCAAACGTTTCCTTGCGGCCCTCTGGAATAGCGTCATATGCGTCTCTGGCAATGCCGATTAAACACAGGGGTACAATCGTTCGCTTTTTCGCGTCATCCCATCCCTGAAGGGAAGCATAAATCGTGAAATCCTCAACGAACCTATTTAGCGAACCATCCCCATCAAATTTAGGCAAACCTAGCGCCAATGAAGACATTGTTATATCATTAACACACAAATCGTTCACATTAGAGCCCTCAGCATTTCCCTGCTGCGAAAGAGTCCACTCCCGTCTCTGCGACCGAGTCCGAGCCGCCATTCGCTTACCGGAACAGGCTGCTGCAGCTCCATTTACCCGGATACCTCGCAGAAACACTTCTGGGGCAGCGTCCCAGTCTTTTAGATCATGTTATGTCCCACTTGGACGCCCCTGGCTTTTCTTTACCGGAGAAATTATCTCGGAGAGCAAGTTACTGAACACAAACTGTAAAAGTCATTGAAAACATTGCATATTCTGACTGGTTTCGGTCTTGAAATAGGTGTCTTGCAAAAGCTCGATGTATCTTCCAGCAGAACGATTCACCACCGACATTTTCATCACGAAAGTAAACATAAGACCATGCTTTGACTGTTCCTCGAGGTCTTAGGGCTTGGTAGCTTGCCTGGCATCATTCGTGCATAACAGACCATTGGATCACCGGCAACGTGCCTGACATGACCTTTTGCCGCTCATCTGTCGTGCGACAAAATCAACCAAATAAAGCCTTGAATGAGTCACGCACTAGCATCGTCCACACTGCAGCGTAGCATTGCAGTTTGCATATTGCCGTCTTCAAAATCAAATCAGTGCTCCAGCCTGATTCAAATCGTGTCAGGCATTAACTTCTGAATTGAGATGTCATCAAAATCAGAAGAAGATCTTGGACGATAGACTTGGATCTTTAGGTGTATTTGGATGACAGTATTGCAGCCGTTACAGATCAGTGACATTCGAGAGCTCATAAAATGAGAAGGAAGTTTTCCGCTGCCACCATTGTAAGCTTTTCATGCTTCGCGGTTTACGTTCCTGACCGAATGTGACCCCAAGTTATTCAAGGGCGTCTTAGTCATCTTGGCTCTCATTCATGTTCGTCCGTTCATTTTATATTGTACGTTGCTGCAATAACAAAAACACATCCCATCACCCTGTCCTAAGCTCTCTCCAGCTCTCCCTCCGACTCCCTACTCTGAGTCGTTGCCAAGCAACCGTTGGCATGACAACCAATCTGGGCACTCCGATTGGCTAAGGTTTCCCGCCATACCGGGATCACGGATTGTGAAGGATGCTCAGTTGCAATTGCATGCAACTGGCCTCGGGGCACCTCTCCCGAGGTGGATCCACAATCCACCTACATATGTGTGTTTCTGTGTGTATTGCTAACGAAAACTTACCTCATCGAACAACCCTGATCGAACTTTCCGGCATCAGGTTTCCCTCTTCCCGGTCTTCCCTGGGCCACCTACCAGGCTGGCGGACAACCCCTGGGGCAGGTTTGTTGTCAGGGGGGCTCCTCATTTGCGGTGACCGCCGCATAACGAGGTACGAGCCAGCGCAAGTGGAGCCGACGGGTCGTCTCGTCCTAGTTCGGCATGAACCGTGAGGCTTTCAGTCTGGTGAAATTTTCATGTGTATAGTCGTCAAGTGTGTTTAGTAGATGTTTTTGTGTGCAGAAGGGTGTTTTAACTTTTATCGGTTGCAACCTATTTTATTCAGTGTTTTATGCTTAACAGTCCGACGTTATGGGTGCCTTTGTAGTCGGAGGCGCGCCCCCTGTCCCCCCAAAAAATCATCATTATTGAGCAATGCCAATTGTGATAAGATACTGTTGCAACCTATGCGAACCGATGTGTATTTTGCATCACCACAGGATTTTATGGAGAGGTCAGCCTGATACCTAAACAGTAGACAATGCAGCATTGAAATGTTATACAGAAAACTCCATATTAATCCGACTTATGCAGTAACTTGAGTGAGTTTTATTAGTAACATTTTCTTCTTTCTCAAGCAGTAGTCATGAAAGTGAATTGTTCCTTCGACATGTCCAGTGTACAGTACACAATACACATATATGTCTTGCTACTATTCAGTCCGGGTACTTGTTACTACCCGACCGAGTCGGCCACGGGCTCCCGATCTAGTAACTTTGTAACCTTCTCCCTTCACCCGCAGGAAGGTGCATACCTAGTCGGCCACGGGCTCGTCGTCCAGTTACATTGTAACCGCCCCCCTTCACCTGCAGGAAGGTGCATACCTAGTCGGCGATGGGCTCGTCGTCCAGTTACATTGTAACCTTCTCCCTCCGCCCTCAGGAAGGTGCAGACCGAGTCGGCCACGGGCTCCTCCTCCAGTAACCGAGTGCGCACCACGCTCACCATTCAGGCGGAGGATATGGACTTTGACACACACGCGGCCGTGCTGCGCATCAAGGGCAGGAACGTGGAGGAGAACCAGTATGTCAAGGTACGGTGCCGCCTTAGCGAGCTACGAGAAGGTGTAACGATAGTGTTCTAAAATTGGATTTTGGTTGGGTGTGCCGATGAAGAAAAAAATCCTAGGATGAGAAAAAAGGAAATAAATAACCGAAGTATATTTGCAAAATGGTGTAATGCCAATTTGTATGCCAACTGCTAAACCAGGATTTCATGTCAGAATCTTGACAGGGTGTGAAACAAAAGGATGTGGGTGCATCAACTGTCAAGTGACATGTAAACTGGCTGTTGGGAATACATGAAACTTTTTTCAGAGATGAAGTAAAGTCGGTCATTCATATTTTAGGGATGAAAGTATTTTCCCCATTAGGTGTGATTTGCCACCAAAAAGTCTGAATAATGGAACACTGTGTACCGAAGGGTAAACGGTTGATCTTACATTGGCGCTAGTATCGGGTCCAGAGTGTTAGATTGAAGCATTTCGGAGGTCTGCTCCAGACAGCTCCGAATGGGGGTAGACGACCTATGCCTACAGTTTATTTGGTGCATTTTTTTTTATCTAGCTTTAACAAATTGCCAAATGCAGTATCACTGATGGTTTTAGTATTTTAATATTAAGTGTAAAACCACTGTCTGTCAGATGCGTTTGTTTATTTTTTTAACATATCGTGGTTGAAATAGGGAATCGTGTTTCTGTGTTATCCGGCCCTAAGTGTCACGAGTGCAGGAGAGAAGTTCCTTTTTCTGGTTTACGAGCTTATTTTTCTCTCTGACAGATGGGAGCGTACCACACCCTGGACATAGAAGCCAACCGGAAGTTCTCTCTGCAGAAGAATTACTGGGACTCCATCTCCATCGAGCGGGTGGAGATGGCCTGTGACCCCACTCAGGTACGGCCCCTGGCGACGACGATAGTTAGCTTCGGTCATTGTGATGATGGTTGGGCGTTTTAAAGACATCTTTTCGTGAAATATCGTAACAGAAAGGTTGCATTTTTATTGGTAGGAAAATATTTGCCAACACATTCAGAGCAGATGCTTTGCTGGCTGACGATCGCTGTTTTCATTTATTCTTCCGTCCGCTGCCAGGTCCCCTGTAATCTCTGCTTGATTTTCCGTTTGGCCGCCCTGGTGACCTTGTGACGCTGTGTGCCGGGCAGCACGCGGATCTGGCCGCGGTGGTTATGCAGGAGGGTATAGCTCACGTCTGCCTGGTCACCTCCTGTATGACGATCGTGAGAGCCAAGATCGACCAGTCCATCCCCAGGAAACGCAAGGGACACACCTCGCAGCACGAGAAGGTGAGGTGTTTGTGAAGTAACTGGTGGCTAAGTGTGAGTTAGTAAGTTTACTTGGGAAACCCCTTGTCGCTGTGTTGGTGACTTTCACTGCTGTCAGCTCGTTGTTTTACTATTCCTGCAGTGTCGATGTTCGATCCTGTCGTTTTACGGTTTTAGATGGCATGGACGGACGTTGACATGATACATATGATCTCAACTTTTTGGTCGAATGTTGTCATTGTATTGCATTCAACTTCACGCTACGGGGGCAATTAATGTGTTATTATGTACGAGCTATCATATCACGTGCTATCATATTTAGGCGAAATGCTAGCTCCTCAGAGGCCTCCATATTCTAGATGGCGAGTTTTGTGGCGCTGGCGTCACACAGTGGGCCAGGCGCTTCAAAAAAGCGGAATTAAATCAATGAGCACAGCTGCGGTGCCAAAAATGATTCGTTACAGGGTAAAATATCATGCTAAAGCCGAATCCGATATCCATTTTCAAATTTGATTGGTTACGCTAGGTCACTGACCTATGACGTCATTATTTAATTTCTGCGCTGCACATATGCCTGGGACATGCGGGCACTATGCCGCATTGGCCGCGCGTTTGCAGTCTTTTCGTGGTTTCAAGCGTTCAAACATGTGATATGATGTTGCCCCCATGCTTTAGGGTGGGTGTAAAGGTCACCTGAAGGTCAGGTCAGGTCATTGACCTTCGCTGACCTCGGTTCACTTTTTCGAGTTTTACATGTTTCTGGGCTAGTTTTTGGAGCTGAATTCGAATTTAGGAACCATTTGAACATTTACGAAGTAGTTTTGGTGCCTTCGTAACATGTTACGAAGCTGTCAGAGGCGGGTTGACACCTACTACGAATACCCGGCAGGACCCATACTGGTTGACCTGACCTGAGCTGACCCGACCTGGCCTAAATGCATGAAGACATCATCTGTGATCAAAACTAACATGATATTCGTGATCAGCATCCCGAAAAACCCCTTAGCAGCCACACTATACGACGTTCTAACAAGTCCCGACTTTCGGCCATTGACCTGACCTCAGAGGTCACCATTTGAACTATGACCTTAAAACCGGGTACCGTTGGCTTCGTCTCATGACGACCTACACGATGGTTTTTTCCGCGAGGCTCTAGCTCAATTAGGGGCCAAACGCGAGGAGGGTCGCATCCCCCTGTGCCGTCGAGGGATGCAAAAAGGCCTATGCCGGCGAGGGTTAAACCCTTATTTGTCCATTTCGCGCAAAAATGCGCAAAATATTTGGATTGGGCAGCAAGCTATACACCTTGAGGAAAGTCAGGCAGCAAATATCTTCGTGTTGTTCGGTGACGTTTTCTTTATATCCTTATATAAATTCATTGCGTCGTTGCACTACCACGGTTCCGAACAGGCACTGTAAACCCCACCGCTACTAGTAAGCATGAAATAGTTCCCGGGAACTTGAGTACGAGAAACATGCGCAGAAATACCGGCTGTTTTTTTAAGCTATTTTGTACGGAATAACTTTAATGATTTTACGCTGAGAGCTTTTGAATCGGGGGAACGGAAAATGGCACACAGCAGTCATTTCCATCTCCAGTCGGTAAGTCCTACTTTGCGACGTTATAGCATTATCTGCCTTGACATTAGGGAAAGGAAACTTGCTTATTCGGAAATTTTGGACATTTTTACAATACTCTATCCCATAATTACAGGAATTTCACCGAAGTTGATTTTCGACTTAATTCCGCTTTTTTGATGCGCCTGGCCCACTGTGCGTCAGCGGCCGATGTATGAAGCGTACCATTTCACTATGGACACCAGATGTCGCTGTATGGCGGTGTTCGGTGCAGTTCCTAGTTCCTACTATCCAGAGGTAGCCGATGAGTGTATGTACGTGATTCAGTTGCCCTTGGTGTGATATTCCTGTGGTTTTGATGGCTATGAATTCATACCAAACGGATGTTATTTCTGTCGTAATAGGATTGCTTTGCGCTTTTCAAAAGGCTCCTAGCCAGTTAGATTTACCCCATTTACCACTGCTTTTATCAATCTGACCGCGGGTGTGTGGCGTTCGATCCCCAGGGCCTGCAGAGGTTTTTCGAGACGGTGATGCAGGCGGTGTTGCGCCACGTGCGGCTGGACGTGGTGAAGTGTGTGCTGATCGCCAGTCCCGGCTTCGTCAAGGACCAGTTCGCCGAGTACATGTGGCAGATGGCGTTCAAGACGGACAACAAACAGCTGCTGGAGAGCAAGGGCAAGTTTCTGCTGGTACACGCCTCGTCCGGCTTCAAACACTCGCTCAAAGGTCAGTCACATAGCGGGTCGGAGTGGAACATCTGTTGATGGGTGGGCATCAGCTGCTGGTGCCGTTATAGAGTGGTTTTTACGTGCATTAGGCCTCAGCGATGCACAGGACCAGAATACGAGTATGTACGAAGGCTTTATCAATATTTTCGACGCAATCCAGCCTCTGACATCGCTATTTTCTTAAATGGTAAAATTCCGCGATTTAGAGTACCGACTCTAAATTTTCGTACTCTTTGGTAATATTTCTGCTTCTGCAGATATGTTGTATATAATGTCATTGCATTACAGTTTTATGCTATTGACCGGATTTTTTTTTAATAGCGCTGTACAGACATAACATTGCTAACACGCCAATGTCACATGTCACATCTGAAACGATTGCTCAAACAAACGGCTTGCCGTCTTTCCATGTTTTTTTTTCTTTTGGTTAGATGCAGAATCCTTTCAAATTGCAACATCTGGTAGTCACATTCCGACGTGCTGTATAGTGTATAATATGGGATCTAACAGGTTCCATCATGAGGTGGCTCCTAATGGACGATGTCGTCACTGAAACGGCCTAATGCATGGCGAATATTCTGACCCATGTATTTCGCAGTCTTATCGCATGGTCTATACCGTGTCGGGAGTGAATTAAAAAGGAGTCAAAGCTTTGTACTGTTGCGGTAGCGGTGTTACTTATTCATCCTCGCTCTGTGTTTTCTGAGGACTTTTGCGGATTGCTACGGTGATCCAGTTCATTACGTGTTATATTCATTAACAAGATGCTGCACAGCGATTTCGGGGTCTGTCTGACACTATGGCGTGATTAAGTTCCATCTTCACCGTTTGGTTGTCTGTACCGGGAAACGTCCGGCACTGCGTGATGACAGACTCATAAGGCTGCCAATGCAGTTTGAGCAGAGTTGAAAAACTGATTGAAACGTCGGAGCTCGTATAGTAAGGGGAGGACTGGTGGTGTTAAGTGTTGGGGTAGATGGCTTTGAGAGAGTGGGTGCCGTGACGATCTCTGCTCATTAATCGAAGAACTTCCTCGCTTCTGCTTTTAAGTTTAGTTTAACTGATAATCTGCAGCTGAAGATATTCGTGATTTGTTGCGTACAGTTTCACCACGCCACGCCTTTACTCATGCCGGAACATTTACTTAATGATTTAATGGGGCCAAATATCTGCATAAGCACCAGCTGAAGTTATATAAACGTCCACGAGATAAAATTGTGGTGATATTGCGACGAGGTGGTGAGCACTGTCGTCTGTTTTTCGTTTAGAACAGTCTGTGATCTGCGTACCAGGGTGGTCTCAAAGCCAGGGCTGTACCGTAATTATTTTAATGCTATGCTAATGTGATAGCGGAGCCGAGTGAAACTTTACGTTTGCGTCATCCTGGTATTCCCTGTATTGTTAGAGTAAAATGCTCCACTTCATATTTTGATTCTTCAAAGTTTGCAGATACGCTGATGCAAGATTTCCGGGAACTCAGGTTTGTTATTTTTCCCCCATAGAAAACACAATTCTGACGTCTTTGTTTTTTAAAAAGAACAACACAATTTTAGCGAAGAGTGTTTTTAACTATTGAACACAAACCTTCAGTTATTATTCCCGATGGTGGACTTCGCTGTTTAGAATGATCTTGCAGCTTTTTTAGTGGCATACTTTAGTGCCGTATGTCAGAATACCTGATATGGTACTAAATAATGGCTACATCAATATGAGTAGCCTCAATGGCGTGTGGTATGGGTTGGTCCGGACATCATCATTTGGCGTTCATTGGGGACCAATATTGGCTGGCAGCCCCCCTAGTGTATTACACGTTTACCAGTAATTGCTGGCATTATCGCCTCACCACTGTTTCACTTCTATGAGCGATGTTGTTATGTGATGCTATCAATTATATGTAAAGCTCATGATGACAGGCAGCAATGGACATTGGCCCATAGCGGATGATTATAGGTCACTCGGGTAAATACATGCGTCCAATGCCCATTGCGCCTCATATACTTATCTTTGCAACTACAGCAAATTGAGCCGCTGCTCAACTGTCTGTCATTATGTAATACAGTAGCATGCAATGTGATGCAGGGGCGGCGGATTCGGGGGGGCAGGGGGGGCAGCTGCCCCCCTGGCAAACTCGTGGGGGGGCAAAAGTATCTTTTTGCCCCCCCCCATAATTTGTGACAAAGCTTAGACAAAAAACCATATACCTGATTATGCTGTTCGATCATCTGAAGATGTAACCAGATGCCCATATACTTTATCATACGTTGCCTTTCTTAAATGGCAAGCGTTCGCGTTCAATTGAAGTTTTCCTCTCTTCAACCTAGTTTTAGAGGCATTATAAGCGTCAACGTGACGCAGCGGCAACCCAGGCCTTCAGTGATCGCTTACAGGGGCGACGGATACGGGGTGGCAGAGGAGGCATCGTCCCCTAAGAAACTTTTGGAGGAGGGGCAAACGTATATTCTTGCCCCTCCATAATTTGTGCCCTAAACATGAGGAAAATTTCCATAACCTGATATTGCAGCTATGCGCTCCTACAGTTTGTCCAACGGTGCCTTTTGAATATGTGTAAATGCTAACCATTTCCGCTTTATATCATTTTTTTTTTGTCTTTTCAGATTCGATTTAGAGATATTTTAAGTGTGCAAGAGACGCAACTCATACCTTCAGTGGCTGTTTGCCGCTATTTTGTACCTACATAAATGCCAATTCGCAAGCGAGCGGAGACGGAAGGGCTAGCCATTCGCTTGCGGGTAGTTAGGACTAATGAGCGCTCATAATAAGCCACTCCCCGGATTTTTTTTTTCGAGCGCAACAGTTTCCAGCGCATAAAATGGTAAACGCCGAGGTCGTACACATTTACCACATTGACCAATGCACGGTATGGTATGACACCCAAAGGCCAGTCATCAGAGATCTGCTTTGGGCATTCGGAGGCTGGTGTGGGGCCAGTGTAAACACTGGATGTTCACAGTTCAGTATCCGCTTTATTTCAATTTCACTATTAAAAAAGTAAAAATTAATGTTGGAAACTTTTGAGGGTTAGGGCACTGCTCATAAGTGGGCCCCATCTGTCTAAAAGCTGGCTATAGAATAAAGAGCATCAAACACGAACAGTAGCGGCGGAACACCTTCAATTAAGGGGGGGGGGGGGCACTGCCGACTTTTGGTCCCATTCTTTCCATGCAACACCCATAGCGCTAACGTTAAAATGCCAAAATCAAAGGGGGCACGGTGCCCCGGTGCCCTCCCCGTTCCGCCGCCTAGGAGCACGAAAGCAAAATCTAAGGCATTTGGGAAAAAATGAGTATGCCCTGCAGCGTCTGATAACTACCACCTTCCAGTGGGTCAAGCCAACGGGGCCCAAGTCTATAATGGCACTTAACGATAGCACTAACCTTGTCTCACTTTTCGTTGAAGTCTGTTCCGAATGGTTTCGGCCACAGACTGGCTGCACTGAGGTCGCTTGGTATGTGCAACTGTAATTAAAGCCACCTGAGACGCCCTGACACCAGGCTGCTGAAGCTGGGTTGGAAAATGCTTCGTCTTTGCAGATATCATTGGCCGCTGATTCTCGAGTGCCTGAACCGGTAGATGTCGTGGCAAAATTTGATGTAATAATTTGAACCTTACCGCAGTCAGCGCACCCTAACCCGCGAGTTGCTGGGGGGGGGGGGCGTTTAACGCCCCCACTTTTTTCGCCGGGCCATAGCATAAAAACGGCGCGCCGCAGGCGCGCCAAATTTTGGGTACCTGTAGGGAATTGATTGAAGTTTATTGTGCCAAAGTTTCAAAAAAATCGGTCGGAAAATTTTTGAAATATCGAGGTTTTAGTGACGTCATGATTTCTGAGTTTTGGACCAAAAACGGCTTATGTTCAAAAAATCATATAAAATCACAGAATAGACATACAGACATGCCGTAAACGCCATTAGACTGCCAATACCATGAAAAATCAAATGGCTATCTTCGATTATTGATTATCGTTCCGCATTTTCCAAAATCTTGAACTGAATCTTGGCAATTTCTCGTGACCACTTCACGACCATGATACATGCATTTCTTAAATTGAACTTTTTGAGCCAAACACGTACACATATGATAAAATGAATGTCACCATCGTGTTCTACGCCCCTAATTACCCATAAAACATGTGTCACAGGCTGCGAATATCAGTTTTGATTTTCGGGGATATGTGCCTACCCGGTTGACCTGACCTTGACCCTGACCTATGCTTGACTGACCCCTACATGGAGCTGACACTCTTGTAGGCTTTATATGATGGATTGTGCACGGTTTTGACAGAGTTTGTGACGAGAGGCGCCCATTGCAAAGTCCTGAAGTCCATGCTACTGAAAGCCCGATTTCAGGTGTTTGACCTGACCTTGACCCGACCTGTGACCTCAAAATTCAACTTTAAAGTACTCATCTGAAGCGTCTCGTCGCGCTCTTTCGTTTGCCGCCTCGTGCGTTTCGCTGCGCCTATTGGTTCTCGAGTTATCGGCTGGGGGCGTTTAACGCCCCCCCCCCCCCCCAGCAAACGGTGGGTGGCGAAATACCCCAGCAACTGCCGGGCTAAAGCCCTAATAAAGAAACGCCCCACCCAGAGCTTCTGGATTCTCGTTCCAGGCTACCGTTCCTTCACTCCAGCCCGCCGCCGCGCTCCCTCATCTGTCTCAGAAATATAGAGGAAGGTTAAACGGAAATCGAACGTAAAATGAACAGAGGAAATGGTAACGAGTTACCTCATTGAAGAATAGCGCTTGCCTACTTCAAAAGGGTTGGCGCCGTTCTTCAGCATCTGATATGCGATCGGGTTATGGCACAATTTTTCCCATGGGAGCTTTTTTCTAATAGGTACAGCAATACGAAAAGCGTTACATCGTCCACTGGCGGATCCAGGGAGCGGGCATTTAAAGCAAATATTTACTCCCCCTCCTCCTGGCCCCTGCATCGCCCGAAATAGACAAAACGTACCTTATGTTTCCTAATAATAACACTTTTATCAGGATTTTTTTTTTGCTTCTTACTGTTCAGCAGCAAAAAAGCAAAAAAAGGAGCATGCAAAAGGCTCCTCCCCATAAGGAATCGAAATCCGAGGAGTTTTTGGATTTGGGACACTTTTGGGGGGGGGGGGGGTATGTCCACTACAATGTCGAAAACGCCTTTCTGGATCCGCCTATGACATCATCTCGACTGGGACCTTGCCCCCCCACGCCAAAATCGAATCCGCCGCCACTGATGTGATGCACAGTTTTACGATGACCCATTAACAATACTCACAGCACCCTGAAGCCTAACCACCGAAGTCCACTCGCCGAAGTCCCTCATGTCTCTGTGAAATTTTATTTGAGCGTGCTCTGCCCTGTTCCCTGGGTCGCCGGATACCTAACTAACTCACTCCGCGTGGTCCGTCCCCCGTTCGGCGCCGTGTCGGCCGTGCACCGTCGCGCCGACCCACCCATTCAGTCGGCTAAGTGGGCGCCGACTCTGACGCCACTGGACACGTGGGAGTCGCCGGCTGGCGACACGCAGCACAAAGTGGCCTCTTTTGGCGCAGCTGAAACGAACTTCGTCACGCCCGCCTCAATGGGGAGTCATTTTATCCCAGCCTTTTAGAGCTTGTGTCGCTTTGTATGCTTGTCTCTCAGCGCCAGAGTCGTGTAAATGTTTTTTTTTACATGCCGACCCCGTAGCCTATTTGGCATTCGGCGCTCTTTTTTGTTCTTTTTCATGCATTTCCTCACCACTGAGCGAGCCTAAAAAATAGTAGGATGGAAATAGTAATCGTAAGAAAAAGAAATTTCCGGCTGAAAGTTCCAAGAAATTTGTTCAAAATCTGGATTATATTTTCGAATAATTGAGATATTAAGTTCGTGTTTGTGAGCTCTATGTATTAAATGGAATGCTTCGTTATGCCTATGCAAAAGCAGGCAAATGTCTATAATAGATTAGCAGCGTAGTGCAACAACGCATTGTCAAACAAACTGCAAACTGCTTTAGTGGCCAACGAAATGATGGTGCAAAATGATGTGGCAACCTTTCCATCTGTTGCTAATGAATACAGAATCATCCTGTAGTGTAACGAGCTGCTTTTGACACTCATTGAAGGAAGGGATTTTTTTACAGCGTTATTAATTTTGATAGGGAAAGTTGTTTATGTTTGCATATAATTCCGTTCAAATACGTCGTCCAAACTGGCGTTACCGTATACATTGTGGCTTACCGAAACGCAATGCAAACGCAATGCACCACCATTCAATTTGAAATTGTGTGGCCAGTGGCATTTGCGCTTAATCTGCAATACAACAGCGTGAATTTAGTACCCAATTACGGGGTAGAACATAATAGGCTGAGGCAAAACACTTCGAGTTTTACGATATTGCAAAAACATGCATCGTCATTCGTCACTTAAGCGTTGTCAAGTTTTCGATGCTCGCACGTCCTGGTGTCCACTCCTGGTGTCTTTGGTGGGTTGATTGTACCACAGCCACGTTCTATCCTCTAGCGGCAGCGTGCGTGGGCACTGGGCAGGCTTCTTCCGCCCTCGCACTTGTTGACGGACGACGCCGCTCGGCCGTGTGCGGTGTTTTTTGCAGCGTATGTGTCTTGCCATCGGCCCGGTAACGGTAATTGGACACCGGTGACACCCTGCACTTGTTTGTCAGACGGTATAGGCGCTTGGTGTTTGGCAGGTGGTGGTGAGTTCCCCGGCGTATCGTAACAGAAGGCCGACAATGAGTAATGACTGAAGGTGACTAGGGCTGTAAAGCGGTTATGTGATCGAGACCTGACCTGACCTGACCTGACCTGCCTCGCCCCCAGAGGTGCTGCAGGACCCGGCCGTCACCGCGCGGCTCTCCGACACTAAGGCTGCCGGCGAGGTGAAGGCTCTGGAGCAGTTTTACCGCACGCTTCAGGACGACCCGGCCAAGGCTTACTACGGCTACAAGCACGTACAGATGGCTAACGAGGCGCAGGCCATCGAGACGCTGCTCTGCTCCGACAAACTGTTCAGGTGGGCGCGGCAGCGGGATGAGATTAGGCAGCTCGGGTATGTGCTGTCTATCTGTCTGTATGTGAGGTGATCGTTTGTCCGTGTCTTTCCGTCATTACCGCTTCGTCCGTTTGTAACCTGGCCTGTCACAGGTCCGTGGCGGTCTGTCTTATATTTTTTTCTGTAGTGTCCGTCAGTCTGCTGATAGCATTACGCTATGTTGGCTGAAACTCAACAGCTCACTTCCGGTGGTAGCGTTAAACCGGGATGACTTTCCGTGGTTCCTGGGCCAGTCGGAGTAGCAATTTATCCAGCCTGAATGTTTTATTTGAGTTGCGGCCCAAACTTATCAGCGTGGGCGGAAGATGAATGTTTTCATTACAGCATGGTTTAAGTGACATTTAAAGATTAGTCCGCATACTGTTATGCAGAGTAAAGCTTAATTCTTGACATGTGATGGAACGGCCCAGTAAATGTTAGCCAGCAGGACTATTTTTCATCCCCGAGCACCATCTCTGTCTAAATATTTTTAGCCATGTTAGCTATGCATTACTGCTGGTGATTGTAGGGTTATTATGTAGTTGCAGAGGCACCAACGCCCTGGCCGTTGTATTTGATGGTGAATCTAACTCATCGTAGGTATATTGGCACAAATGTTAACCATCTGGGGATTTGGATTTGTGTCAAATCAAAGTCTGAATTGGTACTTCGTCCATTGTTTTTCTACATTTGGGTGTGATTTTTATGATGAAACTTGGTTAAACTTCGGTCTCTTTCCCACAATATCCTTTTAATGCCACCTTTTGGCGTCCCGCATTTGTGTAGCAGATAGAGTCTCGTCCTACAGACTGCGGCTCTGTCAGGAAGTCGATTCTTGTCGTGTCGAGTCGAGTTGAGTCTACCGCGGTCCGCGACACTGGACGTGACTCCCAAACTCCTAAGTTAGCGCCAGTTGCCATCAGCGAAGTCGAAAACCTCTGCCTGTTAACAGTTTCAACTCATCCAAGTAACATGATCTTCCGGGCTAACTTTGGTTGCCACTGTTCTCAGTCGCCAACCGCTGGCTTGTTTTTCTTCTCCCTTTCTCGAATTACTTGAAATGGCCAAAACGCCAAGCTTAAATGGAACTCATTGGTGGCTGAAGGGACCTAAGCCGTTCTTTGAAGACGTATATTTACGGTAAAGTGGAGCTCAATTTTCACTGAAATACTGTGTACAGAGATTGCTTTGTGTTTCTTGTTTTGTTCGAAAGTTTTTTACCTTTCAGTTACCGTAGAATCGTGTTAAAAGAAAATGCCTGTTGTGCTACCAACGGATAACAATATCGAATTCAATACGAAATATGTTAGTAATATATTTGCTCGTTTATCCGTGGTAATTGTCACTGGTTTTACCTGCAGTGTTTATTTACTTTCAAGTGTATGTTTCTTAGTGATAGAAAAGCTGGCCGGTGTTGTAAACACTACTGATAGGACCGATCTCAGTCTCAGTTACGACCAAAGTCTGACAACATATCACCACTTGGACGTGCGAGTGGACTTTGCCGTCGCTCTGACCATCGATGGTTGCATCAAGGATGCCACACGCTCTGAAACTCGTTCCCACCAAGTCAGCGTAGCGTGTTGCGTGTCGATCTGGAGACCTGTTGAAGTCGGGAACTGACACTGTCTACCTGTCTTCCTGTCCCGTCAGTCCATTTGGGCGCCAGTTCTGAGGAGACCCAATTTATGAGATACTATGGCGCTCGTACAGTGTTCAGTCCTATAGTCACATTTTACGAGCATCATGATTGGATGGTAAGCTCGACTGCACTGGTGAAATACGACCGTGTTAATGTCGTATCGCTACCAGACAGGCCATGCTCGAACTCGAGGAAGAGCGTTCAACGTCTGGTCTTGAACGTAATAATGCGAAACGCTGAAGCTCATGATGTGTCAAATTCTGACATCAATGCCGGAACATTCATGCCCCTATAGTGAGGCGCGAGGCGAACGATGTAAGGTTGTTAACAGTAAGCTTTATGCATCACCAAGGCTCTCAGTCGTGAAGGGGTTGAAATATAGTGTCGTACAAATGGAACCCTTCTAGTTTGGTCGATTGCCGTCCTGCAGTGCTGTGCACTATACAGTATAGTTACACTATACAGCATATATCACATTGTGCATCTAACGTCTTTGCTGGGTGATATAGTGCCTTAGCGAAGTTTTACCATCAATAATCGGCATGCTAACGGCAAGCTCAATGCCCGGTCTCAAGCTCAATGCCCCACCTTCATAGCATCGTATTCATTTACCTTTACCGCAGTTTTGTTATGGTAATATTCCACAGGACTTTCCAGTTTCCATTGAGGCGGCTGTGAATGCCACATGCAAAACACGTGCGGTGAAAGACGCGGGCTCTGAAACTTTGCGTGGTACCCAAGTTTCGATCCTAAGACTAGGTTTTCTTGGGTGCCTTCTTCATGAATTGCAAATGGATTTATTGATCCTGCACGGAACTGCCATACAGTGACGACGCAAACAGGGATGAAGGGGATCGCAATAAGATGTCAACATTTCGGATACCATTCGTTCACATTGCACATTTTTTCGTCTCTCGACCTACATCGTATTGTATCAATAGATCCATTTGTTCTAGACTTCCTTGTAATGGGCGCTTAATGACCCCAGTAATCGGCGCGCCCTAAAGCCAATAAACAAACAAACAAACGGCTTCCTTGTAGTGAGTATCCATTTCCGTGTGTAGCTGTTATCTTTCCCGCTGTTGTGGACAGCAATTACCATCGGCAATGAACCTAGGTCCCCACCCGCTGAGACCGGAGGAGATGACCGTCGGCTGAGGAATAGGGAGTGATGACTTCTGTTCGCCCATCTCATCAGTGTGCTTGTGTGTCGTGGCCCTCGTCCGTTCTTCGTCACGAGCTGGGGGACCGCGCTGTATGGATCTGAGCGTGAAATATGGCCTGGAGCGCTGGAGTGGATGCTTCTGCTATTGTGGAGGAGAATGTCTCTGACATTGTCATTGAGCGTTAACTGACAGCAATATTTGAAAGAAAATGCAATGACAAATAAAGCCCTAATTATAAATAAGATTGATTAGCAATAAAAATGTGCACCAGTGCTTTAAAGTGCCGACTTTTGTTAGATACAACTTAGCTTCAATAAGATATTTGCTGAATTAGCTGTTTGGACGTTGTGCTCATAAGTAATCGTGGGCAATGCTGTCAGTCTACGCCTTTCAAACTATACTCTAACGACAGCCCACGCCGTGCCTTTTGAGTCCCCCGGCCCAAAGCTGTCTACCTCCGAAGGTGCCGCGCAATGTTGTCATCAGCACGGTCAGTGTTTTATTTTCGTCACACTCCTACAGCATCCTGCAGGCTCGTTCGTTAGGCTTAGTCTCTCTCATTCAATCTCAGTTGGTGTGGCGCGGTGGTGTGACGTCATATGGGCGTGGGCGGACTCTGGGTGATGGGTACGGGGTGAATCATCGCCTGTGGGTGGACGGGGGGGGAGGGGGGTTCAGCGGGTCTAGCGGGTCATGTGATATACGGACTGTGGATGGTAGGGAGGTAGACACGTAGGGTTTGGTGGGGCCTGGCGGCTGACAGTTGCCGCCTATGGTAGTGGCCTGTAGCCGCTGCCGCTTACCAATGTCACCACCACCCGCTTTGCACTGCCGCCGCTGCCTCTCCGCCGCTCCACCCCTCCCGCCGCCGAGCCCCCCCCCCCCCCCCCCCCCCCCCGCCGCCTGACCGCGGTCCCGACGTCCATACCTATTGTGACGGCAGTAGTGGTCAGCGTGCGTTGTACACAGATCGTTATGTGTGCCTCTGTTGTGGTGGAGTGACCGGGCGCTCTATTCAGACTGCGGTCCTGGATGGGCGCAAAGCCGGTGTGGTAGGCGTATCGATCAAGCATCACTCTGTTTGGCATTCAAGATGCAGGTACTTGGCGCTGATGACCTCCGCAGTCCAGCTGCCGTAAACCCCACACTATCATAATCGCCATCGTCATCCAGTAGCTGCACCCTTCTGGTGTGAAGACCCATTCGAAGAACCACGTTTGACAGGATGAATGTCAAACACCGGTATTGCGGAAAGTTCAG
Source organism: Amphibalanus amphitrite (assembly GCF_019059575.1). Classification (NCBI taxonomy): domain Eukaryota; kingdom Metazoa; phylum Arthropoda; class Thecostraca; order Balanomorpha; family Balanidae; genus Amphibalanus; species Amphibalanus amphitrite. The sequence goes on from NW_024881856.1 coordinate 388,385, forward strand.
AACTTGACATAAATGCGGTAACGAGTTCATAATGCACATTTGCTCTGATTCAGTCATGAAGAATCCCACTTATAGGTAATGGTGCGCTTCCGTCAGGAATATTTTGACATCTTCGGAAAGGCATTGTCGTATTCACGCCCAACGAAATTACGATTTCAGAACAATGGCGACTGGTTACGGCGTATGCTTAGTATTACATATGATTGAATCTGGTCATCATGCAAACGGTGTCCCTGGAGAGAAAGGACCCTGCCTAGTCGAGCGAAACAACATTCTACCGTCGTGCTGGACGGCAGGATAGAATTAGTTGTTTCAAGTTTCTTATGTGTTCATAGAATCGACCCTCTGGCTACAAAATCTTGTTAATGCTACTATACTCCACAGTCCACATGCTTATTTTCCTCTCCCTAATTATCACCTTTTAGTTTGGATGACTTCAATTGCGATATTTTCTGTTGACAATTATCATTATTTGCCATGGGAATGCTACCCGCCGAGTCCGTGATAAAAGTCAGGGCTCAGTGTCTGGATCGATGACTGTCTCTGAAAAGTCCATTACGAGCTGCGTGACAGCCGCGAACGACTTAATTAATCATACCGTTACTTCACTGGCCCCGTAAGTGGTCTGGACGGACAGAAAATTACAGCCTTGTTGCCCAGGTATTATCGTTTAATAGCACGAATGTGGTTACAAATGTGGAAACGTTAACGTTACGACAGGCCTATGGTCTAAGTGCCATTGGTGTGCTGGATACGTTTGGTGCACCCTATGAGCCTGAATCAGTCTTTGTGACCTGCAATTTAACCCGCGACCTGGTGGGGGGGCTATTTTTTGCCCCCCCCTTCCAGACTTTTCGCTATATCTCCAGAACCGCTGCGCCGATCGTCACCAAACTTTCAGTACCCTCCCGGACATCAATTTTACACATTGTGACCAAAAACATTTTCCAAAGGCTATGATAGGTTGGCCGGAAATGACGTCAGAGTGACGTCATGTTCTGCCGTTTTCGACCCAAAAAAGGGTTTCGCGGGAAGAGCTGTCAGGCCTATAGCTTTGCAAATACAGAAAAATTATAAAGACATAAAAGATGTAGAATCAACAGGGCTACAAAACTGCTATCTCGGATTTTTTAAATTTTTGGATTTTGATCCCCAAAAATCAAAAAGTAAATTTTTTGGATATAAAAATCGAAAATCCAAAAAGTTTTTTGAATTTCGAAAAAAACGGAATATATGTGATAGTCCTTACCACCATCCATCCACATACCAAATTTGAGATTGATACCTCTTTTTTGGCGAAGTTATAGCGAAAAAACCGTTCAAAATTGATGACGTCAAATTTTCAAACTCAATTTTTAGCAATTCTAGACCCCGTAGCGCAAAACAAAGACCACCATTAGACTCCCCGTGACGGGCTGCATCGAATCAATACCCATTTTATGCAAAACTATCAACTTTAAAATTTGACCTTTTTTGGCCTGACCTTGACCTGACCTTGACCTGAACTTCACCAGAAAGTGACCTAAGCCGTACCTGATAGTCTTATAACCAACACCATTGAGTTGGAAATGAAAAATTGGCCATAAAACATGCATCACACAACCTTAGTAAAGTTGGGTTCATGTGACCTGACCTGTGACCCTTGGTGACCTGACCTGTGACCTGACCTGGTATTGTCAGTGACCTCTAATAGCAACATATCTACTAGGCAACTGACGCCCTATCGCTGATTCTCGACAAAATGCGTTTTCCTCGGTGTTATAGCGCATTCCCTACAAGACCCGTGAACGGTGAAACATTTCATCTTTGACCTGACCTGTGACGTCATCGGTGACCCCGAGGTCAATGAAATTTGGTTTCCCTTGACAAATTTGACAGGCCTTTCGAACGCCGTTTGAATTTTGCGGATCCGTCCAGTAGTTTCGGAGATACGAGGGGGGGGGGGCAAAAAATAGCCCCCCCCCCACCAGGTCGCGTTATAAACAGACCCCACCAGGGCGCGGGTTAAGAGGTGGCCGACACCGAAGTGGAGGACATTGAACTTTGAACTATGAACATTTATTAGGCACAGGCAGTATTATAAGCTTTTTCATGGAAACACATTTATTTTAGAATATCGTCACGATGTGGAACTGTAAGATGTAATCGCCACCTGAGCTTCCATTTCTCCCGCAACCGAGTTGTCTTACTCTGGCCCGTTTGCTCAGCACTGGAGGTGACGTTGCCAGCATCTGACCTGTCCCGCTCTGGCGATCCGTTACTGCAGGCCGCACAGTGTACATTTTCAGTTCAATATCATCGTCCACGACTCGATTGCCCGTTCATACCTATATGTCGGCGCAGTAAAAGATGGCCATTGGCCGTTGGAGTTGCAGTGTGTATGTTATCAGTGTTATCACTGTTTTCCAGTACCTTGGGCGCAAAATGACCTTGGTAGACGACGCGCCCTAAAGCCCCAATTAACACACAAGCTTCCCAGTACCTGGAGTATTTTTATTGCACCTTTACTGCATGCGTTTAAGTTTTATTATTTTGTTTTTCACTGATATCTGTATTTTTAGGTCGCTGGACCTGGCAGAAAGAAAGAAATACGTCGCGCTGGTGGACAGCGTAAAAGAGTACAACGGCGATGTCAAAATATTCTCCAGCCTCCACATTTCCGGAGAACGTGAGTAAAATCGATGGACTATAACAAGCTAACAAGTATGTTACTTCGTCACGATTTTTGTCTGCGCCTGGGATGCAGTGCGGGGTTTCCAATAGCTGAAACGCCGTAGTGCTTTACATCGATGCTGAATGGTTAAAAACCCATCTATGCAGGCAAAGCTAACCAAGGTCTGGCTGTCGCGACTTTTTTGCTGGGGGGGGGGGGGTGAGCTCTGTAAGTGCTGTGACGATGCCATTTTGTGTAGTTTGGAAATGAACCAGCAACTTTGTGTGCAAAACGTCAATGCGTTTGAATGATTCAGTATGCCATGGCTAAAACTTATTCATTTCGATGCCTACCGTCCGTACACGCAACGGACATTTACCCAAATGGTCGGCTTTCAACACATTTTCCCAATACACGCTGAATTAGTCCCCCATGCATGCCAGCATCTGACCTTTACTGGGCGTTATTACGACTGCCCGCCATGTATTCACCGTGCTGCTGTGCTCTGTGTGGTGGTCCACAGCGGTGTACCCCATTCAGGTGTTTGTTCAGACTTATGAATGCACCCGCTCCATTCGGAAACGGTCTTGTTGACCGTGTGCCCCGTGCTGTCCCCGTAATGACCTCTGCGACCTTTGAAGCGCTGCAGCGTTGTGACGCCGCGGTCCTCCTTTCACAGAGCTGGAACAGCTGACCGGTATCGCCGCCATCCTGCGGTACCCCATGCCGGAGATCGAGTCGGACGACGACCCCTCGGACAGCGACAGCGACTAGTGACCTCCTGACAGGGTAGGGTACCCTTCGGACGAAAGCAGTGGCCCATTTGGCAGGCTGGGTCACCCTGGACAGAGACAGGGGTAGTGACCCTCTGACAGGGCGCTGGCGTTCAGTGCCTCTGTTCTATGGGGACCTGGAGAAGATCACCGTGGATCACCTCTGTCTTGTTGCTGAATGACTGAGCCACCAGGTGATCCGACCGACCATTGGTCGCTGATCTGTATCATAGACAGACTGTGCGGAGCTCTTATCCCGGCGGACCGGCTGTGTACCTCTATACGGTCGGAACTGTACCTTGACCATCAGTTTCGCCGTCGAGCAAGTCCGCTCAGGTCAGAGTGAGAATTTCTGAGGCCGTAGTCTCGGGAACGGCTGGGGCAGCGGCTGTGACGGCCCTGCGGTAGGATCGTGCCTATAAAGGATCGATGCTACGGTCGGTCTATGCGCTGTGTATTTCTTATCACGGCCCACGCTACTTGCAACGTGTTTCGCGGATCGGTCGATGTTTGTTAATTTATTCAGATTGACAGCTTTACTGTCAGATTTTGTGGCACTGTTGTCCTGTCAGTGCCCGACATTGTTTCGGTTTTAACGACGATATTTTTGCCAGTCGCTGCGTGGCTGGTTGACAGCGGAGGTCGATGGTTCGCCGGCATATGATCGCGATTGTTCTGTATCGTTCGGCAGCGGCGACCCCACTGCTGACAGCAGACCTTCAAATCAATCTACAACCCATTAGAAAATTGCAAAACCATCACATAAACTCAGTTGTAATCCTGACTGGACAGTTGCCTGGTGCTGAGATCTGGAACGGGTTTTTACCCGTTCAGCCCCAGTCACCCTCAGCCTGCACTAGCAGTCTGTCCCGCCGTTCAACTCATTAGACTAATGGGTGGCGACGTCGGCCGCGTGGGCTGAGCTGTCCCACTCGGTCGGGGCACGGCAGCTGTCCGCGGCCCGCCCACCTATCTGCACGCCCTTATAAACAGCCTCTCGCCGGATTAACCCCGGCACGGGCATCCATTCAGCCGTCTTCTGCCCGGCTGTGTGCCAATTTATCGGACAGACCGTGACACAACACACGAGCGAGGTGACTGTGTGCAGACAGAGATAACACGGACGGATGCTGTGCTGTGTCTGGCCGCTTGAGCCTCATGGAGGCTGTAAAGCAGCCGGGTGCTGCCAAACCGGCGATACAGCGTGGTGTTCAGTCTCCTGTGGCGAAACTGCTCGGCTGTGCAGAGGCTGAGCGCTACGCGCAGATAATCGCTTACTGTTCAGTTATGGAGGCTGCCATATGATGCTGCCCAGTCGATAGGCGTTCGAGGAAACACAATCACCTGCTGAAGCTACAGAGTGAGGGCTTTCCGCCGAGCTGAGGGCTCTGACAGCGCATATCAGCGTACCGTGAAGCTGCAGTCTTCTCGGCCCGTCCCGGTCGGTTCCTGCGCCTCTGTGATAAGGCTCGCAAGCAGCTTTCACCCGCCAGTCTGTTCTTAGTGACCACAGCCGCCGCCGAGACAGGCAAGGGGTTTTGCTCGATCGCACCGATCGTTTGCGTGTGCTGTGTGCTGGCGCGCGCGTCAGCGGTTGTCTAGGTACTGAAGATCTGGGGTGACTGCGTGTGTGTGCTATGTATACGCGCTCAGCAGGTGCAGTGTAGGATGGGGTTACACAAGGGGGCGTATTTAAACCATGCGGTCAAGGCTTGAGGTGGCTGAATCTAATTATTCGTCTGTTTGGACGCGAATGTTTGAATATTGGCTGTTGTATGGCCGATGTCTTGTGATTGTTTCGTTTACATGGGTATGCTTGTAATAAAACCCGCGATAGTTGCTCGTATGTTTATGGCTTCATCGTTCCAGTGCTCGTTTTCTATTGGGGGTCGAGCTTCAATTGGTCTCCAGGGGTCGATGTAACAGACATGGTACTGAACCGCCCGCATGCACCGGGCACCATAACGGCTTTCGTTCGGCCGAGTCCTTATCAGAAATGCGGGCCAAAAGCCTTACGAACGGTGACGGATAGTATTACAATTTATACACTTGGGCTCCCTATCGCATTGGGGTGGCAAAATGTGCGAATGCTGTTTTGAAATAGGTATACGCACTTCACCATATTTAGCTAGCTCAATATGCGGCAAGTCGGAAAGTGACTCTTTCACTCCACCAGTTGTTTGATGTAGGCATTGGAACATTCCGTTCTCAATAAGCCTTACCGAGCAGTTCCATGCATTTTATGAACCATATCCGCAGTAGTTTCTGACCTTGTCCATGAACGGAAACGTTTGAAACGGGTACGATAATTTTACTCACCAGTCATCACCCCAACCACCATTCGTGCTGCGTAACGTGCGAGAATGGTGAGCCGTATTCGGGACGATGCCTCGCCCGGGTGAGGGGTGATTGGTACGGTATGGTACGGTTCTGCTTGAATGGAGCTTCAATGATGAGGTGTCATAAAAAGTCGCCTACTTTGCACTGCACTTGGGCCATAACGGGCAGATGATTGGGTAGTAAATGTAAATACAGTGGCGGTCGCAGGGGGGGGGGCCATCAGGGCCATGCCCCCCCCCAAAGGCAAATCAGGGGGGCCATCATATCATTTGGCCCCCCCCCCCCCCAAACAACCGATGGGCCCCCATGGCCGTATCGGGCCCTGGCCCGTATTCGATTGTCACGAGGCTCGAGAAACCCACGCCAGCCATTAACAGCTCCCACACCAGTCTTTGAGGGTCCTACACTGACCTCTGAGGGCCCTTCAGTGGCGGTCAAGCGTCCACATTGACCGCTGAGGACCCACATTGACCTCTGAGGGCCCTCTACTGGCCTTTGAGGGCCCCTAAACCGGCCTCAGGGGCCCAACCGGCCTCTGGTGGCCTCATTTCTGTCTCTCGAGTCCCAAGACTAACCTTTAAGTGTCTCTGAGGGCCCCGCACTGGATTCTGAAGACCCGATGTCGGCCTCTGAGAGCCCGCATCGGCCTCTGGGGCCCATCTTGGCCGTTGAGGGCCCTCCACTGGTCTCTGGGGTCCAACGCCGGCCCATGCCGGCCTTTTAGGGCCCCACACTGACCTCTAAGGGCCCCATGCTGGTCTGTAAGAACCCACATTAGCCTCTAAGGGCCCCCCGCACTTCATTCTGAAGACCCAATGCCGGCCGCTCAGGGCCCGCATCGGCGTCTGAGGGCCCATCTTGGCCTTTGAGGACCCTCCGCTGGCCTCTGGGGTCCAACGCCGGCCCATACCGGTCTTTTAGGGCCCCACATTGACCTGGGGGCCCCATGCTGGCCTGTAAGGACATACATTAACCTCTATGGGCCCCACACTGGATTCTGAAGACCCGATGCCGGCCTCTAAGGGTTCGCATCGGACTCTGAGGGCCCATCTTGGCCTTTGAGGGCCCTCTGCTGGCCTCTGGGGTCCAACGCCGGCCAATGCCAGTCTTTTATGGTCCCATTCTGACCTTTGAGGGCCCCATGCTGGCCTGTAAAGGCCCACATTAGCCTCTAAGGGCCCCCCGCACTGGAATCTGAAGACCCGATGCCGGCCTCTAAGGGTCAGCATCGGCTTCTGAGGGCCCATATTGGCCTTTGAGGGCCTTCTGTTGGCCTCTGGAGTCCAACGCCGGCCCATGCCGATCTTTTAGGGCCCCACACTGACTTCTGAGGGCCCGTGCTGTCCTGTAAGGACCCACCTTAGCCTCTGAGGGCCCCGCACGGGCTTCTGAAGACCTGATGCCGGCCTCTAAGGGCCCGCATCGGCCTCTGAGGGCCCATCTTGGCCTTTGAGGGCCCTCTACTGGCCTCTGGGGTCCAACGCCGGCCCATGTCGGTCTTTTATGGCCCCACGCTAACCTCTGAGGGCTCCATGCTGGCCTGTAAAGACCCACATTAGATTAGGCTCTGAGTGCCCAATTCGGTCTCTGATGGTCTTCAACTGCCCTTTGGAGGCCCTGTACTGGTCTCTGAGGGCCCTAAACTGGCCCCTAAGGGCCCAAACCAGCCTCTAAAGATCCCACACCGGCCTCTGATGGTCACATTTCTGTCTCTGGGACCCAAACTGACCCTTATGTGCCTCTGAGGGCCCTCATTGGCTTCTGAAGGATCGATGCCGGTTTCTGAGGACCCATAACGGTCTTTAAGTGCCTCATACCGACACCTGAGGCCCCACACTAGCCTCTGAGGGGGCCCAAAACTGGCCTATGAGGTCTCTACACCGGCCACTGATGGCCCTATTATGTTCTCTGGGGGCTCAAGCCTTACCTTTGGACGTCACGCACTTGCCTCTGAAGGCCCACATCAGCCTCTGGGGCCCTACCTGGGGCCTTTGAGGCCCTTTGCTGACCCTTGGATACAACGCTGGCCTCTGGGGGTCTGACACTGTACTATAAGGGCCCCATTGCAGCATCTAGGCGATAGGTATCGCCGAAGCGCTATCGATGGGCCCATAAGTGTAGGAACCATGGGTGCAGTGGGCGCAATTGCACCAACAATAATTCTGCATAGGGTGCAGACAATGTATTCTGCATCCACAATAATCTGGAACAAACCCCCTTTTCTCAACAACACTACTTTCCATGCAGCACGACAAATTTAGGATATTTTGCCCACTATCCATCTTTCGAAGCATTTGCTACTGTAATGGTCTTCAAAACTTACATTTGTGCTCAAGTACCTAAAAAACAAAAATGAAACGGAACACGTGTGATTGAATAGTGAACAGATACCGATGACCCACTGTCAAAAGTTTTACCACGATGATCTCAGAAAATGGCAAAGTTAGCCGTCTTTACTTTTGCGGTAGTCCATTCACATTTGCGTGAGTTATTGGCATTATCAATGCTTTAAAATGCACTTATCGGTACCTTTTCGACATGGAACATCCTCAAAGCTCGCAATGACCCTCCGCTCGGGTGCCGCTCCCTACCCCCCCCCCCCCTGCTTCACCGGCCATGGCCTGGATTTCTGCACCCGTGCACTACGCCCGTGGGCCCCTTTAAGCTAGCACCGGGCCCCACGGGTCAGCGCAGGGGCCCCTTTGCCAAGTTGCCCCCCCCCCCCCCCAAACTCCAAGTCTGCGACCGCCCCTGTGTAAATACGTTGACGTAAGTGCCCCTGGATGCGCACGGTGCTAGGTCGGTAATACAGCATCGTATGGCGGCAATGGGTGCACCAACTCTGTGGTCTGTACCACTGAGCTGGCGTCGACGGACCGTGACCGATATACTGGTGTGTTTGTGACCGACGATCAGTGACCGATGTTCTGGTGTATCTGTGACCGACGTACGGTGACCGATGTGCTGTCTGGGCCGTACGATACGGCCTGAGCCGCGCCGTCATCACTATGGGCAATACTGAGCGGCGTGGCTGTGTATCAGGAAGCCACAATGCGCGGCCGGTCGGCAGCGATCCACGGAGGAATGGCTGCGATCACCAGAGCCCATGCGTCATTTTCCACTCACCGGCACACACAGGGCGCGGACACAAATTGCCCGGTCTGCATCAACGTGGAAAATTCATTTGTCAGCCAAGCATATTATCCACTGAATGATGCGTATTTGATAATCCAAATAGCCCATCGACCAGGATCAACTGGACAATAGGTGACAAGCCATCATAACGAAACCTGCATTATATATAGATCCGTATGTGCACTGTCATATTCAAATGCTCGTTGTTGACACATAGGTTATTACCGGTGTGGGCGTAATAGGTACCTTCCACGTTAACCAATTTGCCAGTCGCACATTAACAGCTGTATTTATCGTTCCACGTACGGAAATAAGCAGCTACGAAATTATTGTTGTTTGCATTTCATGCTCTTGTTAGATTCGTGTCTTTTCATTTTGGGTCTGTCGTTGTCAATGGCCCTCCTTGCTAACCAATGTTGCCTATTATCGTTCAGCACAACAAAAAGTAATGTCCATTGGGTATAAGTCTGGTATTATGACAACAAGCACAACAAATAGGCACCAACATTCACGTGACCTTTCTGTCGACAACACACGGGGGCAGTATAATATTCACAAAGGGGACGCACAGTGGTGTGGCGCGTGCATACATACATATCGGGGAATAGCTATCGCTTATATGCAAATCTATTTTAAGACCGCCCCACACTGGACCTCGCATGCGGGTTGCGAGTTTGCGGGTTTTTAGTTTGCGGGCATAATACTAATTCATAGAGTGATTAGACCGTTCCCTTATGGTAACTTCATGAATGCAGTGAAGCCGGTACACCTTCAGAAAATTACGCATAGCCGCAATACCAGCGCAACAAACCAAAATTCGACTCCAACGAAAAACCCGCAAACCTCGCAGAACTCGCAGACCTCGCAGCGAGGAAAATCGAAAGTTGACTCAAAATCAACTTTTGGAATGCGATGCAAGGTGTCTCGCAAGCTAAAACATGCAGACTCGCTTGTTAGATGGTAGTGTGGGTCACTCAGCTTAGATTGTATTATTTAATTTTGAAGAAACCCGAAAACCTAAAAACTCGCAACCCGCATGCGAGTTCCAGTGTGGGGCGGCCTTTAGCATCAGTTTGAGCTTGCTGTCGCAAATTGATCATCACAAACTTAGCTTTCACTAACACAGAGTAATTTGGATGTTTTTATGTCATTGAGTATGGTGACTCAATGAGTGATTTTTTCCTGCACAACAGTCGCAATAAGAAAACGGACCTTTATTAGGCAATAGGTATTGTCCGATTTTTCATTATTCCAATCACCGTGAACAAGTTTATGAAGCGCTGCCGTTTTATTCCAACATAACTTCTTTCATTTCGATATAAATTTGATTTATAGTTTTCATTGGTAACTGTTGTTAAAAATGTTACTCGGGTTTCCCTACACAACAGTCACAAGGTGGCAATGTTATTCTCGTAGCACAGTCCTATATCACATATGTAGTATTCCCCTTACAGCTGCAAGACGACGACACTCCTCCGCGATTTCCTCTTTTATGTAGCCACCACACCCAGGATATTGCCAATCACAGTTCACACTAAGACACTTGTCGATTTTCACTGAAGCTCCTCGACTGCCGACTGTTTCCCGGTCTGACCTGTCCTTATGCCGCCAGGCAGCTCATTCCCGAGTGGTCACCGATGCGCACCAGTGTCTACTTGCCGGCATTATTGCCCTCAAGGTCCTCCACCGACGTGTTGTCGGGGGGAGCCGACGGCGATGGTTGCTGCTGTACCGGTACTTGGTACAGGGCGGTACCGGGCGACGGCGACATCCCCGCCGGATATCCCATCATCATACCTGTGGCACATCGCAGTACATCGCTGAAACGATAAACGCAATACACATAGGTAGCGCGTGATGCTGTGAGCGTGTCTGGAGCTCAGGCAGTCCAACTTACCCTCACATTGCGATTGCACGCGTGAAACACTTCTCTTTTTCCTTCCTTCGCGCATTAGTTTCGCCGTTAATAGGAATGCACTGTCCAGAGTGCTGCTATAGAAGAAATGAAAACGTTAAGCTGAAGCATGCTCTTCTGAAACTCACCTCCGGCGGGTATCATGATTCCCTGCATTCCTGGCATCGGTGACTGCGCGACCAGCATCATTGGCGGGTTGGCAGGTGGTAGTGGCGAGTTAGCTGTGAAAGGCAGAGAGACTTCAACGCGCGGCCGACTAGGCGGTACTGGCGCATAGGCTGTGCCGCAGTACATGCCGGTACTGCGGCACAGTCGCGATACACTACAGCCGCGGTCGGTCCACGATACAGCGCGACAGAAGACGGTTCAAAGTCGGATCGTCCGCTGCATGTAGTGGTGCTTTGTCTCTTCTTACTAATACACCCAGAGGGGTCTGATCATTGACCTAAAATAAGTATAGGTCATACTAATTATAGGTCAATGGGTCTGATATTCTTTCAATAACGTGGCGTACCTATAGCTGCCTATCGACCAATTGTTGAAACAAAACCAAATGAATGAAATATAGGGAGATTGGCAGCGGTGGAAAAAGCTTTGCAATGCGTTTCAGTTTTAAGTGTACGTTTTTCCATAGTCAGAGTTGCCTCAAGGCTTGAGATGGCACGCTCATTTCGTGGGCGTCTGGACAGCAGATCATTAAAAGATTTAGCTGAATTTCCAAAAAGCGCTCAATGCTTACTAAGACACGAAATATACCCAATTTAAAAGTTTTAGGAACGGCCGAACTTTGCAATCCATTGAAAAAGTGAAGCAAGAGACATTTTAAAATGTTCAAAGCTTCGATCTTCACTGAATGTCTCCCTTTATTGTTGTAGCAGCGCCCGTTCACAGACACATAACTGCTCAGTGGCCGTTCGTGGCAGTGACACTGGTGTGAGCCTGACCTGGTTTGGGAGGCGGCGGCGGCTTGGGCTTGGGCTGCACGGAGGGCTCTCTTCTGTTTTGTTTCCAGCAATACCATCCGATGACGGCCAAGCCTCCGGCGACCACGGAGCACCCCAGTACGATCGCAACCACCGCTGAAAAACGTGACACAGTGTGCTTACTGTAAACCCGACCAGTCAGCACGATCGCGACCACTGCGCTGAAAACAATACGGCACACTGACTAACCGGACCATCGAGCACCCCAGCACGATCGCAACTACCGCTGAAAACAACACGGGACGCTGACTAATCAACCGGACTACCGAGCACCACAGCACGGTTGCATCTACCGCTGAAAAGAAAAACACAAGCACACTTATTAACCCGACCACCGCACACCCCAGCACGATCACGGAGCACCCAAGTACGATCGCAACCACCACTGAAAAAGCACGGCACACTTACGGCGTACAACGGCGGATACACCAACCCGTGACGTCAGACCCTGGCCCCAGACGGAGCACCTAGACATCCCTTGCGTGCTTGCTATTGATGCCAATGAATCGAACAGTGAATAGACATCACTATGTCACATTTCGTATGTGGTTCAGTTCCCGAGTGCTCTAATTTCTACCAGGATGACGCCCTTTGGTTCGACAGACGCACGAGCGAGCGTTATTTTGAACACGGGTTCGCTTGCGGCATGTAAGCGGGTAAACGAAACAATTACGAGAAACGCACTGTGACTCATCCACACATATCAAAAGTAGTCGCATCTTCAGTTGAAGAGAGGGAGCTATCTAATGCAGCAAACCGCTTGTCGTTCGGTTGAGTGGCAGCCGAAATATGAGGTATTAAAAAAGCATCACGGGGCGAGACGATTATGCTGAAATTTTGCTCACCCTATATGTATATTATCGCGTTCGCTTGCTGCGTTCGCTCGCACGTTAATTATTATGACCATTAGAGCTAGGTACATGCAGAATATTTACGCTTCATCAGGGCATACAGGCTGTGACGTGTCTATGGGCGATGAATCAAGTTTACGTCTCTAACCCGTGACTATTGTTGTGTATTTTTTTATGATACACAACAGCAGGCTTGTTACATTACGAGTATAGCATAAGAGTAGTAAAATCATCACACATTAACTGCAGATAGAAAGGCTAATTATTCAAAGACGCTTTATATGACGCAACTCTGCTAAAATGTAAACTAGCTCTATTCCACTGGTCTGCGTTCAGTCGCTATTTGATCCTCAATAGCTATCAGAATTTGATTGCTTTGGCGAGAAGCGCATTGTTTAGCTCTTCACGGCTACTCTTGCAATCCAGGATAGTGTAAATCATTGTCTTACATAAAGAATTTGCCTACATTTTGTGAGCGAATGGCCACAAGGTTAAACACTATCATCAGAAGAAGCTTAGCGAGAACAGGCGATATCCACGCAGTGGAACCGGTTCGTAGCGCTACAGGTGGTGAGTCTGACTGACGTGACTGCCGTCCCGCACGTTCACCCACTTCCGAGCGAATTTCCTTTTGTATACGACCTACCGGCCGGTACGCCATTGTGTCATGCAGTAGTTCTGATCATGAGTGTGCGTCTTCCAGTGAAAATGACAATGACAAGTAGCTACTGAATGCCGATCCTACCGAGTCTCCCAGTTGGGCGTTCCGGTTCCAAATTTTGAGCTGACAGCTGCTGATTCTATGACTGTCACCGTGGAGTGTCCAGGGATCCAGATATCCTGTCATTCCTCTGTCACTCAGAGAAGTGAACTAGGTCATTCCTCCATCAACCATAGGAGTAGCCCAGGCTACTCTTCACTCACTCAGGTCGTCCAGGGCATCCCTAACTCATTCAGCGCGGTGACCCAGGTCACTCCCAACTCACTCAGCACCCCTGTCGTGTCGCTCGCCGCCTCAGCCGAGTGGGGCAGACAGGAGAAGGCGACGAGCACCAGCGGCACAGGCGGCGGGGCTGCGGTGGCCATCCCGGCCCGGCCCAGGTCACCGGTCACAGGGCGTCCCGTTCGTCCACTGCAGCGACCTCCAGCAGCAGCGGCCCTCAGACGGTGCCGCTCCTCCACCGGCGCCTTGGTTACGGTGTCAACAGACAGGTAACCAAACAGCAGCCGATAGTTCGACCACGCCGCCGCAGCCCTGACGAGCTGCTTGTCGTGTCGATGCATTCACTCCGTAGGTGTGAGCCCCGCTGAATGGCCGTAGTCGGTCGCAGATCGAGCAGAAAAGAATGCACGCTAATGTGGCGTGCACTCGTGAAGTGGCGTGAAAAAGCTAGGAACTAGTGCATTTGCACGTGGGAGCTAGTGGGTCAATCGCCACTTAAAAGTAATATGGTGGCATGAAATTACCTTAATTCGAGGAAGTTGCCATAGAACTGCTAGAACATTGTTCCAACTTCAATGTTATTGCAGGTTGCTAGCATTTTGCGGTTGCAAAGTGGGTTGCACGCTGCGCTGTGTGTCAACTATTCAATTGTTTTAAAATGTACTTCGACTGCGGTGTTTTATTCAGGCGTTCTAATATTCATGAGCCATGCACCACGGAATTTCCGTCGGCTTTCTCTGAATTGTTTATCTATTTGTAAATCTTTCTTTTCAAGAAAAGTTCCTGGTATACATAGGTCTGGTATACATAGGTTCCTGGTATACAAGCAACCTTGTATGCAATAGATAGAAACGGCCCTGCATTTGCAATAAAATTGCACATTAACACATATATTTGCTCAGTACATATAATCGTAAACACACAACCACAGTGTGACAGACACACAGTGGTCATGGTGTAAGAAATACACAGTATCGTATTGCACATTCATAGCACTCCTATACATAGACAGCATTGGAGCTAAACAAAGTCCATGTCTAGTGCGCATCTTTTTGTAAACCAAGTGCGATGCATAATATGTAATTAATGTCTTGTTTGCTTAGAGTCTAAATAAAAAAAAACTGAGTGTGAAATGGCTCAGTTTGGTCATCTCAGAACTGACACGTGTGTATACAGTCTCGATTAAGTGATCATGTGACAACGTCCAATCCAACGCATTCTCACGTGATCTCACGTTGTTATTGTACAACAATAGCATATTCACACCGGTAGCAACGGTTTTTAAATATAGTGGCGAGCTTCCACTCCCAAACAGATCTTTCGATTATATTGAGACTAGCGAAGCTGATGATGAACATTCGAGCTCCAAACAATACATCGGCAAACATAACTCACGTATTACTTATTACATTACATACACCTCTCGCTGTCACCTTCATGACAAGTGCTTAATGTACACCAAATCTCCATCCTATTCTCTCTGCGTTCTCAGACAATCTTACAGAGCGGCTCCATCGCGTCTGAGAATCCAAATGAGTCGGGAGGTACCTTGTCCGACGACGGGCTGAAGTGCTGACTGCTGCTCACTGTTCAGTGCTCTCCTTTTGTCGGGATTGGTAGGTATTCATTGCCACCTTTGACCTTACTACCAATCGCGTACCGGAAACGGTATCGGCGCCCGGCCGAGCCAGGCGGGTCGACTCAGATCGGCGCCGGCTGGCGAGTCGTCCGACTCTGACTCCTCAGACTCCGAGTCGCCCGAAACACTGACGGAAAGTGAGAAAAACCGGTCACACAGAATGTGACAGAGCGTTCAAATCGGCAAGACACGGAGGCATCAAAACATGACAAAACCCAAGAAGTCCCCGTAGTTTGACATACATGGCATTTCAAAAATAGTTGATGACCGGTACCACATAGCAGACAATTTGTGTAACATCAAATACCTCCGTCGGATTTGTCCTGTT
The DNA here is from genome assembly GCF_019059575.1 of Amphibalanus amphitrite. Classification (NCBI taxonomy): domain Eukaryota; kingdom Metazoa; phylum Arthropoda; class Thecostraca; order Balanomorpha; family Balanidae; genus Amphibalanus; species Amphibalanus amphitrite. Next base: position 403,945 of record NW_024881856.1, read on the forward strand.
TCCCCTTAATAAATGTATGTGATGAGTGAAGCTAATGAGAAGCTGCTGCTGAGCCTCTAGCTAATGCGGAATGTTGTGAAATTTACCGGATGTCTGCCTCCGACTGCGCAGATGCCAACTAGCAGCTGAATCCCTCAGTGTGGACAATGTGGGCAATGGGCATTGGGCAAGGTGTCAACTATTGTGGAACTGCTGAGTAACTGACCGGATATCTGCCTCCGACTGAGCGGTGGGCGACTGGCAGCTGAATCCCTCGGTGTCGGGCAGACACTGCAGCTCGCCACAGCAGGCGGTGCTCCGCAGACCGGGCTCGCAGGACTCGGTCGGAGGCACGCACAGCTCCAGCGACTCCGAGTCGGGGATCGACTGAAACACACAAACAGGCATACAAACACTTCAGAGACTCCGAGACGGGGATCGAATGAAAAACATACACACAAACACAGCTGCAGAGACTCCGACTCGGGGATGGACTGAAACACAAACATGAAAATACAGCTACAGCGACTCCGAGTCGGGGATCGATTGAAACACACAAACACTGGCATCCAAACACCTCAGACTTCGACTCGGGTATCGACTGAAACACAGACATGCAGGCATCATTACAGACAAACACAGCTAACATAAAAACACAACTGCAGCGACCCCGACTCAGGGTGAACTGAAACACCAATAAACACAGGTGCGGACTGCAAAGTCAGACTTTGGGAAAGACAAACAAAGACATACAAAAAATAACATATAGCTGCATAGAACCCGACTCGGGGATGTACTGAAAAGCGCAACTCTACAAGGTAAATACAGGTGTCTAGACCGTTCAAGATCGTTATAGGGCCTCTTGATCACATTATTTTGCTATTGTGATGTACATACTTGTGAGTGCGTGACAAAAATCCGGCGATTGTTTACGTTCCATACCCGTTTGAAGGTGCCCGCGTATCTCTGGAACATCTGCGGAGTCCATCTATAATAGGGCCGGTCCTCATCGAACTGAAACACACGGCAGAGTGGTGTGGTGTCATCTTTACAGTCTTCGTTCGAAGGTATGCAACAATTATGGACCTTTCCGTCCTGATGCATCCCACGGTCATTTAGCCCTGCTGCACGCTAACACGCCCGTTTTCTGTCACTGCTGCGCTGACGCACCCGTTTTTTGACGATGCGTCTGTAGTAGTCGTTGAAGTAGTCAGGGCTCCGTCGGATACCGGTGAGGCCACTGAAGGCGCTGGAACACTGCACCAGAACGGCGGCGACCGCCAGCAGCAGGCAGACGTCGCACAGCTGGGCTCGACCCGACATCCTGTAACCAGTGCGTGGGTTCTGAGCATGGGAGGGACATGTGAGGGAACACCATCAAAACCCGAATCAATGAACTCTATATGTTGAGTGCTTACTGCTTTCATAAAGATTCATGTATGTTCATAACGAACAATAATTGTACATATGCGTCCAAAATGTACAGGTCTCGCGGGTTTTAGCGGTAGGTTTTGCACCTAGAAAATTTAGTGTACTTCAGGCTATCTCTTCGTCGTCTTAACCCGCGCCGGGCCGGGGGGTGTTTGAACACCCCCCTTGCGGTTTTTCGCAGATATCTCAAAAACGGCGGCGCTCCGCGCCGCCGTTTTTGGCACACCTGTTTGTGCATCTTTTCCGCACATGTTGTGAAAATTTCAGACCCAGGTCACCTTAGGTCAGGTCACCAGGTCACGCCAAGTGACCTCACCTCAGAAAAAATAAGAATGCTCGTCATATCTACACCGACTGAACGATTGCCTTGAAACTTTCAGCGATTGATTAGAGCAACACTATCTATAAAATGTATATCTCGGAATTTTGATATCGGTGACCTAAGGTCAGGTCAATTTTGCGGCCTCTCCATTATAAGTCAATGGGAGAAAATCGAAAAGCGTCTGTTTTGCATGAACGCTATTCTAGACACTCTCAAACATCGAGATGTAGGTAAAATAGACACACTGAACCAGAAAATGGCAACTGTGACCCCTCGTTATGTCCACGAGGTCATCTCAGGTCACGAACAGAATCTAACAGTTTTTCGATGATAACTTCTGATAGAGGAGCGCTAGAGCGCTGAAAACGCCATAGATGTGTTTGGCTCGACGTTGCGGATCGACTGATATGCAACATGACCTTTTCCGGTCAGGTCATGACCTTGACCTGAGGTCAAATTTTCAAGTTGACCTTTCAAGGTCAAATTATAGTTCATTCGACGCGTCTCGACGAGAGGAACACGATGCTGGCAAAAGTAATGTCATAGCTCTTTTGAGTCAAAAGTTATTGCCGAAAAAACGTTTTTCGTAAAACCGGCTATTTTTGGAGTTTTTGCCCTCTGGAGGCTAAACTGTTGACCTGAGGTCAAATCTGAGAACATTATTCAGAGAGGTCTGTAAAAGGGCTATCGAATGCGCTTTTTTGCGGCGCTGTAGCTCTATCGGTTCCCGAGATAGCCGTTGGCAGTTTCCAAAATGTTGAAATAGTCAACATTTTACCTTTGGTGACCTCTGGTGACCTGACCTTTGACCTGACCCAAAAAATGGCCGAAGTGTTTTCGTCCTTATTTTTGACGTTCTTTCGATTGTCGCTTACCGCGTGTCGCTACGTGGCCCAGGAGCCGAGTTAGAAGGGGGGGTGTTCAAACACCCCCCCGCGGCCCGGCGCGGAATCTCAGAGCACCGGCCCGGCGCGGGTTAAGCTTTTAAGTGTTGAAGATGCGATCGACTTGTTGGTTCACAAGCCGGCCATGATCGTCTAAAATGGCTTCATCGTAGATCGATTAGTTTCTGAGATATAACCGGAAATGTAAAAGTGCAAAACCTACCGTTTAATCTCGCGAGAGCCGTACGTACGCGGGGAGGCTCGTTTTTAAAGAGTCCATTTAATCACTCCCATGACGAGTTTCTGGACCGGGGGTTTATGAATTATGCGTTGTTAAAGAAGCGAGATGACCGGCATTTACTGATGACACTTCGTCAATAATGCTTGATCAATACGAAGTTGCATATAAGAATGTATTCCGTAGAACTGCTTTTGTGTAAAAATGTAGGTACCTTTGTCATTTACGACGGTTAGAATAAGGATATAACTATGCAATGCATCTGCCTTCGCATAAACCCGTTTCCGTTTGATAAGTTTTCAATTGATGGCTTTGGCAGTAAGGACCAGTAAGGACTAATATCGATGAACTTGCCACAACTTATAAGTTATAACACGCGTTGATTGAAAAGGAAAGCTTTACAGAATCTTCTCTCGTTTTGACACGAACCATTTCATACACTCCGCTGCATCAATTTTATGTAATGTGGTATCAAAAATGCGCTTTGCGTGACATTAAACTAAAATTGTCATGGCTAGTCGAACATGGCAGAAAATAATTTGGCTCATCATAACAATTTCAGTAATATGTAACACTTGCCCTCCTGACATTCAGGCTTCAGTGCCAATTTAAACAGGCTTGGTAACTCACGCATGAATGTTAAACAGGACTTCCCTGAACGCTTTTTAATATGCTTCCTCTCACAAGCTATTTGACTCTAAAAGAAGACGCAGCGGACACATGTTCCTGTTCATGAATCCATTTGCATTCCAACATGAGTCTGAGTTGTAATTGTGTGCCGCTTTTCATCGCACTGCCGTTGCATGTGTGCGGTCTATTCATAACGCACGTGATCATGATGGGGCCGATCGTGCGTGTCTAATGCGTCAGTTAAACACTCGGTAGTTGAATGGATGAGCCTCTGTCTATTCTTCATCGTCTACGGGCTATCGTCACGTATGTTGACTTAAGCCAAACTATTGCGATGTAGGCATGCTTATGGGGTACGGAATGTTAACAAAGCACATTTGCTTTCAATGTACACATGTACAATATATTTTTAGCTCTAGTGCAGCACAGTTCAATCGATTGTGACGTCAGTAGGTGCATGTTTGACTACAAGTTCACAAATAAAAAGCGTCATGCTAGAATGTTGACCTTTTACTTCCGCAGCATCACGCAACCACGGAGTTTGCAAATGCCTCAAATGGTTTGTTAGTTTCCTAGAGTCCGTCCAGCCAGAACTATAGATGGACCATAAGCGAGGAAGGCCATGCTGAAATCCCCGGACCCACCTGATGGTGCTGTGAAGAGGGGCGGCCAGCCGCGGGGAGAGACTCGCAGTCGGCGAGATGCGATCGGCGACTGACCGAGGACGCTGCGGCATCCACCAGGTCACCGTCGGCCAGAGAGCTGCGCAGGGGAGGCGCGGCCACCCACTCCCGCGCTAGACACCCACGCCCCACCAGTCACACACCCAGTGGACACCAACTGTCCACGCCGGACACCCACGCTCCGCGCCCGAGACCAGTGGACAGTGGACACCCACGCACCCTCGACGGACACCCAGTGAACACCAACTGTCCACGCCGGACACCCACGCTCCGCGCCGGACGCCCACTCTCCGCGACTGTTGATCTCGAGCGCTACGCAGTACTAATATCCAACGGGGGTATTTAGGCTTCAACAAAAAGATAATGACGTATGATCGACACCGGGCCATCGTGCGAATTTGTTATTGCAGTCGGATACAAAACGGATAGCTCGTGCTAAGTTTCAAGGCAACCGGACATTAATTTACTCGTATTGACGTCAACTGGTAACCCGTACTAGTAGTTAATACTAGAACACGCATGCAATCGAACAATTATGTACTTCACTTCAGTTGGAGCATTTTGATCTTGTCACTCATGTGGCAAATGAAGAAGTTAACAGTATCAGTTTGTTCATTTCAATATGATTGGTGATCTTTCTGTATATGAGGCTCCCATTTCTATTCTGCTAGCTATTCAAAAAGTAGGTAAATTGGATGGTCCCAAAGTTTGATGATAATAGTAAGCTCGTTCACACTGCTAGTTAGTATACCTGGTCAACATAACAGCTCCAACTTTTCATAGTTCCCGGAAAGGCTTCATGAACGGTTCACATGTGGACGCTTACGAAACTTTTTATCCAGCAGCTCAAGCAACAGGTAGGTCAGTTCTGCATCGTTTTAATAAACTTCACTGCACAGTCACTTTTTATCCTTTGGGCTTCAAGCTATACGGACTTATACCGACTTATAGCATGTCTGCGTTGCTACGCCCTGCGTTGTTTTCACACCAGATGGCCTGTTCCGGTTGATAAGAAACTTGGCGGCTGTTTTGTCCCAAAATAGCCGCGTGACGACGTCGTCCTTTTGAGCCGAATTGACCCAACGGGAGCACGGGTGAAATCGCTCACGTGACTGCTGTGCCACCGTGTACCTACGTCACAAGACTGGCGCCGGAGGCTGTGGAAAACAGCTCCGGATGAGAGTCACGTCTGGCAGGTGGACGGAGGTAGTTAAGTGGGTGGAAATGGGCGCCCGGGGAGGAACGAAGGGCTGGCGGTCGTTACCGGTGGAGCTGGGGCGGACAGGGGATCGATATCGAAGAGCCGGTAGAGATAATTTAGAATGATGGTCGTCCGTTTAGCGTCCATTTATGGATCGTTTGTGGCTACTTATACGGGATGTGCATTTGATAGCTGCGGGCATTCCGAGAATCAGGTTCAGTGCTTGCGCACAACCCCATCGCCCTCCTCCCGTCCATCGGCATACAATTCTCAGCAGGCATCTACTGACCGCGCGAAGTGAGTTGGCTTGGGTAATGCTGTACAGCATAGCTTCCAGGCGGCACTAGTAGCGCCATCTATGGTCAGGTATTAAAGTGACTCTTCTCACCCTCAGCCGCAGTGAGTCAGCAATGTGTAATACGGTACAGCATATCTTCCAGGCGTTAACTAGCGCCATCTATGGGCAGGGGTTTAAGTAGCCTTTCTCACCGTAAAAGAATTAGCCTGACGCCTGTAGAGTGTAGATAGCAAAATGAATTCAATCTAAAGGCTGCAAGTCTGTGACAACTAACAGACAATGAGCTTTCCATTGATGCCATGAGTTAGAAAAACAAGCTGTTGATAAGACCCCTATATAGGAAGCTTTTTTATTAAGGCAACTCATTTTCTCGATAATTGTCCTGGGGGTGCTATTGACACTTATTATTGTCACACCGGTAGCTGGCTGATATGACCAGCATTATACAGCAGCCAATACGGACACGGTAGCAAGTATCCAAGTGGCCGCCCGTCCCGTCCCTAATCGATCGTCGCAACAGGCGCAACAGCACGGCCGCAATGCCGAGTCGACGGTGGTAAAAACACGAATTAGGCCCACCACTGTCTGTGAGGCTGTCGGTGGACATACAGCGAAATAACTCCGTAAATGCAGCCTAATTGGCGGCAAAACCAATGCTCGGGTGTTGAGCCGTAGCTAATGGCTGAAACAGACTCAGCGAAAGGGTGCGGTCGTGGACAGCGCTTCGCAGATGGGTTATTATAAGACAAAAACATAAAATCAAGTTGGGTTAGCATAAGATACGGCTGTACCTATTATAGAGGCAAGCCCGAGAAGCGCAAGGACATTCCGGAAATATTTATGATATAATCTTAGGAAATAACCATGATTGATGGAAGCGTTAGCATCTTGCGTAAGTAAATTGTCTTGACTTGTTGCAGCGAATACCGTCCCACCATTCCGAGTTGAAGTTAGAAAACGAATGTCTGTGTAATTCGATAAGTAGGGGAGACCCGGGAGGTATGGGCCGGTTTTGTGAAAAGGCAAATTTCTTCCAGTGGGCTGTGGCTAGACTCGGTTTTTCACTCTGTGTACGTGAAATTGCCTTTCGCCTGCATCGTGTGCCTGAAATTAGGCATCTTGGATCAAGTATTTTGTCTCGAGATAACTTTCAATAAATCATGTGCTTTTTCGATCCATCAAAATGCACCGGGAGGTATGGGCCATGGCTCGGGAGGTATGGGCCGGTACCATGTTTCATATTATTTTCTCGACAATGAGAATAATACTCGTAGCTGGTATCTACCTCGATCTCTCTTAGAGCCCAGGAACCGCATAAGTGGCCAACAGCTTGCTTCATGGAGGTCACTTGGGCCCATATGTATTTTGGTAAACTCAATCATGCGCCATGAAATAAGATGAATAATATATTTCTGTTCGAATAAAAATTTGAAGTTAACTTTTCGACCTAACGCGACAAAAATAAAACTTATTGACGGGGACATTTAATGAAAGCATCCTTTTATTTATTTAGGATCACCGGGAGTGAGTGGCCCAAACCTCCCGGTTAGGACGCCATAATGTGCGTAGCATCTCAGCTCATAATCTTGCAAGAAAGCTTCTTGCTGTCTATCCAGTCTTAATTTGCATGCTTTAAACTTTATGCTAGCGATGGTCTGACATCATAAAACGAGCCTGGCTCAAATTTATCACGAATTTTCTGTATGTACCGTATTTTACTCGAAAAGGGCAAAAACGCTTTATCGCCGCTCATTGCCATAGAAGACTGAGGAAGGTTTTGAAAATCACGTGGGATGTAATCACTGAATGGCTGCTACCAGTTAACGCCGTCAAATGTGTAAAAATACGCAACACTTCTTCAAAACTGCGATGGCCCATACCTCCAGGGGGCCCATACCTCCCGGGTCTCCCCTAATTATCGTACCGGCCACAAAAGTAGGTATACCTACTTGCACTGTGCAATGTGCATCAATACAGTAAGCTGCAAGTAGTGCCGCTACCTGTGTTCGCTATGGTGTTCGCATTCAAACATTGTAGGAGGAAGACAAATGAGAAATCATCCATAGCAGCGTAGCTCAAACATTCCGGTAAAACAGGAAGCCCATCTCGTTCGTCTCCGAACCGTCCACCAAACTGACGCGAGTCACATCGCAGGCGTTTATTGGTCGCGGTACTGATTACATCAGCGTGACGGCCCGACGGCGTCACGTCACATCGACACGAGGACCACGGAGACATGCAGAGAGCTGCGTGCGCGCGCCGCATGGCGGCCGCGGCGGCCCGACAGTTTGATATTACAACACAGCCATCCCTCGATACACGGACTGCCTATGGAAAAATACCCGGCGAGCGAGCGAGCGAGCGCCGCGCGCCGCGCGCAAAGTACCAAACCATCAGAAGAAAACACGACGAGCCCTTCCCGGGCATAGCTAATGACACGGACGAGACAGTTGAAGCGGCGGCGCCTGCCGCGCCGGGCCGGCGAGCCGTCTAACACAGCAGCGGTTCACGCGGGCCACCGTGAACGCTGAGAGCACGGACAGCCCGCCAACGACGGTCAGCCGCCGAGACGCCACCGTGGCCGAGCCCCCGCGCTGTCTCAGCAGCTGACCGGCGCCGGCGGGCCGTCAAATCTAGTCTGTACACAAATATAGCCCGGGACGAGTCGGCCCGACGTCTGTACACAAACAACTGCGCGCACGGCACCACACCAGACCGGAACAATAATCAGAAATGCCATCTCAGGTCGGCCGCAGAGTGCGGCGCCTCTCCAGTCCACTGAATAAACCCCGCTGGGGGAAAATGCACCTGTACGACCGGCAATTACAGTAAGCCTAAGTACGTCGCGGATAGAGCTACACGGGGCCGCCGCTGTCCATAGCACAGCGGTCGGCTGGAAAGAAGGGTCCCTTGATTAACCAGCGGACAGCAAGTGTGACCAGCCGGGGCTGCCCGGCGGACAGTCAGTGACCCAGCCGGGACTGCCGGGTGGTATTTTACTCAGCTGTGGCGGCACAGAACCGTTCCCACCGCTGGGAGCCGGCGGCGGCAGATATCCGACCGCCCTATACAATACAATAGACAGGCCCGGACGACGGCCGGGTCGCGGAGGGGCGGAACGCAATAGGGAGGGACACCGACAGACGACGCACCACCGCAGTGGAGCGCCCGACTCGTCACACTTTCAGACGGCAATCCAACCGAGAGGCCGTCACAATCACACGTCACAACCAGGCCGCTAAACACTGACACACTCACCCTGCTCACTCACTCACTCGCTCTCATATGTAACTCAAAACCATCCCAGTCGAAAGATCAGAGCAGAGTCTCCCCGAGTACCACCTGTCCAGCGATTGTCCGCGCCGACAGAAACAATCGTACAAACACACACATACGATCACATCCTCTGACAGCCACACATACCCACACACCACAGCAACGCACATACACTTACACAGCAACACCCACAATCGCTCGCAGTCACACCTAAGCCAGATACAACCTGTGATAGTCATTGGCACCGAACGCAGCATTACACTTGGGACACTTGCGCTGTCGTGTCTCGTAGCGCGTGCGCAGACAGCTAAAGCAAAAGACGTGGAAGCATTTGGTGAGCACGGCATCCTTCCGTTTCACCTTGCAAGATGGACACGTTAGTTGTTCCTTGTACTCGCGGACCTGGAGGGCAGAGTTAGAGAGTTAGAGAGGGAACGAGATGGACATAATGGACACCTCAGCTGCTCATTGTACTCATGAACCTAAAAGATACAAGGCGGGCAGTTACGAGATGAGACAGATGAGAAGAGCGTCGATTTATAGGTATCGGGCACATGTGGCAACTCGACTTGTTGCCAAGACATAAACACCGCCGCACGGCGGCAGGGCGGGTGGATCGCTAATAATTTCCGTTGCGTAACAGGCATGCCGTGCGTGCATGCCTGGCCAAATATCGCGCATTGACCAGTGGCCCCCCGCCCCAGGCGGGTATGATTGGTTCCACTGGGATAATAAAAAGGAATAGCGTCGCACTTCATCACGGATGTGTCTAACAATCATAACATGCTTTGTCCACATTACATAACGCTGAATTGGAGACTTGCATGACCGACATAATTACCTAGCATTACCGCGCCATTGTCTTACCCAATTACCAGCTTGTCACGAGGTATCTGCTAAGGTCAACAAACCTAATGAAAGCCTCTTCGATCACCGTTAATACCAGACAAAACTCCATCAATGGCTGAATTTCCCCACCGAACTCGAATACCCGGCCATCCACCGCCTAAAACTACCGTCCACATCAAAATATACTCCCCCCCCCTTAGACCTTCCCCCTAAACTCCCTCCCCCAGCACCTACCTCCTCCATGAGAACGTCGTCCGCGGCACCGGCCAGCTCGATCTTCTTGGCCCGCTCTAGTTTCCGCCGGAGCGCCGCCAGCTCCTCCTGAAGTCGGCGCGTCTTGAACGTCTCCTGCTCCATGGAGGAGGTTTTCTCGGCCACCACCTGCTGCGCCTCGGTCATCTGCGCATGGTACTTCTCTGTGACGCAAAGGAGAAATGGTGGGATGAGTGAGACAAGACCAGACAATGAGGCTAATGGTGCGGGCACCAACAGGCGTAAATAGGCGCATGCAGCGGTAAGTAAGGCAGACGAAAGAGTTGTTTCTCAGTTCCTGTTCCACATAGATGATGATGATTTGGGTTTGATGACGCCTCGGCGACGAAGGCCATTTTGCGTCCATTTCTTCGTGTCCAGTATGAGTGGCACACAGGGAAAACGTAACTCTTCACTCACCGAGATGAAGCTTAAGATCGGCGGCCGCCTGGGCCGACTCGATGGCCTTTCGTTTGTGCATCTCCATGGCCTGTTGTCGGAAGCCGAGCTCCTTTTTGACGTTGGCCAGGTCGCTCTGCATGTGCCGCTCCATCTCCTCCAGACTGCGTACCACCTGGTTCTGCGCCTCGACCTGCGTGGTCAGCGTCTTCACCTTGTGGGGAGCGGTAGAGGGTCAGCTGAGGGGTTATCGACGCAGAAAGGGTTAAGGAGTCGGCTGCAGAGTTATCATTACTAATTAGTTGAGGTGAGCGTCTCCAATATTGCCAGAGAGGAATGGAGGGCAAACATCGGCAGTCGCGGGGTTTTAATCGATAACTACGGACGGGCGAGTGCCTCCGAAATTGTTGGATGATCAGTATTGACAGCGTAAAAGTGCTGTAAGGATAGCACCAACAACATCAGGGAAGTTAGAAGCTATTTTGACAGCCTAAAAACCTTTGTGTCTAATGCACTAGGCCTCGACCCATCCAAACATACGACCACAGCACATTTGACACATCAAACCGAATTGCGCAGTTATTTCTTGCGTAGTTTCACAACATATAGCCAGTGCGTTCAATTGCTGTAAGCGGTTGTTGGTTTTGACCCACGACAATCAAGGATTATCCTTGGCTCCCGACATTTCCAGCAAACGGCGACCTTTCGTCGGACCATTATAATAATCGCGATTTGCGCATCGGTTCCGCCCACCCTGGACGACCGATCGTTGCATCGTTCATATAATAAATGGTTAGTGGGCGCGGCCGGCCTACCATATAAGTATGAACCGTTGGCCGCTTGTTGGGGCCAGGAAAAACAGGCCGGTTGTCGACGTGGCCTTTTAGGTCGCCCACGCGTGTTGATGAAATGCGGCGTTTATGACGCACCAAGACGAAGAAGGTGACTTGTAGTGGTCACCGAAAGTCATTGCTTTTCATATGTATAAAGCAATCGGTAGAGTGAAGACGTATTTAGGAGTTGACTCAAAAATGAAGTCGAAGTTTACAGCAAGGACTTGTAGTAAAATTTCTCAAAGTGGTGTGATTGACAGCTTCCATGTATCTCTATACTAACTTCGCTTCATCTTGAAAATAGTTAAGAAACGTCTCACGTAAAATGGCCATAAATGGATTTTATGCTTAGAGATTCCAAGAACCTGACATGTCCCATCAACTGAGCCAAGTGGTCTAACTTTTACACATCAACTTTGCCGATAAAAAGTTTTTCAGTTAACTAAGCTGCTTAGCGCCTGCGCTATAGCAAATAAAAATAAATACCGAAATATTTTATTTTTCCGTGAAAGTTTTCGCTGAAGAAAATGAGCAAAAAGAGAACAGTCAGCATAAATGGCAGCAGGTTGGCTGAATAATGCAGGATAAGTCCTAGACGGAGAAATCCTAAGCTAACATGAAATCAGAACCCATAACCCATCAGAAATGTCCATAAAAGAAAAGGGGATGGTTCATTAGTAGCTCACGGCAATCACACACTACCTATGTTGCTAATATCCACATCAGGGTACAGCTGGCATTGAATTAATTGCGTGTCTGCAAAAATCATTATTCTAATTTCCAATGCTTCCAATTCCCTCTAAATAAATCGTTACTTTTCACGGCGTTTCAATGTCAAACATAACAACCCAATCCCAATAATCGCATCTCGATGTTCACACGCCCAGTCGACCTACCCTCTCGCTCATCATGTCCTTCTCCTCCAGAACCAGCTTGTGCGTCTGGTTGGCCTTGATGCGCTCCGACATCAGCTTGAAGTTGGCGTCGTCCTTCTCTCGCAACTGCTGGATGAGCCGGATGTTCTGATCCTGCATGTCCTCGAAGGCCTGACCGGTGACTTCCATCTCGCTGAGTAGTGCCTCAGCCTCCTGTGGCGGGAACACAGGGTGCAGTCAGCCCCTCCGCCTACTTAATCAGCGGCGGGAGGCAGGAAACGATCAAAGCCCACGGGCACGATACACACTTCACATTATACGCGGGACGTACAATGAGTCGATCCTGCGAGGCAACGAACAGAGAAACAGTCAGAGCCTCAGTCTCCTGCAGTGGAACATAGGGACCAGTGTTAGATCCCACTAAGCACATCGCACAGGTTAACGTTAAAAACTAGATTTCAAACAGGACACAGGATACAACCACAACCTTCGAAGAGATGTACACAGGGCACCAGTCAGAACCTCAGCCAATAGACGTACGGCCCTCCAGCAAAATAGTGGTTGGTTAGCCTATGTGCTTTTGGTATAATAACTTTAAATGACAGAGACACTCCTGTAAAATGACTCAATAGAAATGAGAAGAGGGTTCGTTCACACATTTTGGCAGTGGTTTTCAACAGCCATTAGACGTATTCATCAATGCAGATCGATTATTGTGATGTTGGCAACCAACCACTTAATACCTGGAGGGCCGTACAGCACGTAAGGCGCGTCAAGGCCGACATCAGTCGACAGGATATAACGCAAAAAGAAAAAATAGCCCAGAGCCTCAGCCCGCTGCGGCGGCCGCCACGGCACACACGGCACAATCAAAGCCGGCATCATACTGCAGGGCACACGGGGTTCACCTAATGCCAGTACCGTGCACTTCACCATCCAGACACAGTACCAGACACCGCAGTCAGTCACCGTACCTGTTTCTGGTTGTGGATCTGCTTCTGTAGCGTGTGGTTATGCTCCTCCAACAGACGAATCTTGCGAATGGCGTCCTCGTCGGCTAGCTTCTTCCGTTCCTCCCGCTTTGCCTCCTGTAACGTTGATTAAAGCGTGGGTCAGGGAGGTTCAAACAGTCGTAATATTGACACCAAGTGAGAACGTGGTGAAAAGGCAGCAACGTCCCTGAATATTTCGAACATTAATTGATTCATTACATTATTTTGTGGCCTTTATGAGACGTCGAGATGCAATCAGTTTGTCCTACGATATTGACTATCCCTAATAAGATCAAATCTCTCGGAGACGGACAACGCCTGACGCAGAGATGGGCCAATCACTGTTAGTAAGCCTATTACAGCTCAAATGTCCGAGAGGATTCGTCTAGGCTTTTATGTGATATACTAACATCAGTGGGGCGTTATATAAAGAGCACAGAGCCTACCCCCGTACATTATTAACGATATACCTTTACATTACATTATTAACGAGATACGGACACCTAACTAAATATAAGGTTGTCAGGCGTAGGAGGAACAATGAAGTATGAACAGTCGACTTCACGGAATAATGTCAGAGACCCGATAGAACCGGACCTATCGCCAGGCCAACAGGAATGAGGCAGATATGGTCGCCTCTCCTCACTCTAACAGTCAGGCGAGTCGGCTGTCAGCAAAAACACTGTTCGGCAATCCTGTGAACCTCCTACATACTCCAGTTCCAGCACTAACAACCACGAGCATCCGGGACACTTAAACATCCCTAATATTTAATATCGAAGTTCGCGACCTTTCTGGCACATCACTGCACAAAAAAGTCGTCCAACCAACCGGCACCTAGGCGAGAGGTATCATAGCATCCTTCATCCAACCGTCAGTCACATGAGCTCTTACACGACCCTGCCGCTCATCTGCTCGCTCTCCCCTGCGGCCGGTGTGTCCCATCTCCCCCTCGTCTCTCACCTGGAAGCGTTTGAGCTGCATCCGCAGGTCGTCACACTCCTGACGGGCCTTCTTGTCGGCCGCCATCAGCTGCACCTTGTCCCGCTGCTCCTTCCCCACGCCTTTGTACATGTCCAGCAGTAACTTCATCTCCTTCTGGTCGTTCAGTGCCTTCCTGCAGGCACATAGAGCGAGGTTGGGCAGGTGTTAGAGCTACACTGATACACCTGAACATGGGTAAATACATATGAACATTAGTTGAGGCATATAAGAGAGGAAGGTCGGAAACAATGTGAATAAAAACGAGTTGGGTATCTTAGTGCAATATAAGCGTGCAATATCACTAACCTCAAGCTATTTCCGCATTTATCAGTAGGTATACCATCAAATAAAAATATGATCAGTAGACAATCGAAGTAAAACGGCACACAACGTTTACAATCCCCGTAAGTTGAAGCAGGGAACGGAATGGATATGGTCAATCTTGCTTTACAGTCTATCTTTGGAAAAGTGTGGCCGATCCGAGCTGTAACAGCCCGCATCCAGCCGGACGCCGGGCTGAGATCTGCACTAAATTCCAATCACACGCCGCCCTCAGACCTAAAGGTCAACTGATGCCGGCAGCGGTCCTCTGATCTCGGTGACAAAGTATATGTGGGAGCGACACACACATCCGGACGGACAAATGGAACGAGGGAAATCGAGACATCCACGGGCGTCACCTGGCCTGGATGAGTTTCACGAACGACCGAAACAAGTTAGCAACCAAAAAAAAAAAAAAACTATCAGGAAAGCCAGCCTGTAGATTAAACATCACACGACCGTATGGAAGCGACACGGATCAAGCTTTCTTGCCACTCCATGACTTGTTGAATACCTACCTATATGCAATATAAGCCGCCTGCTCGGCATAGGCAATAGTCATCCACCTTGCCGTTCCCAACTCACTTGAGCTGCGACTTGAGGTCGCGGATCATGTCCTGCTCCTGTTTGGAGAGCTCTCTGTGCTTGTGTTGCTCCTTTTTGATGGGCGTGCAGGTCTCCTTTTTGATGTCCTTCTTGGTGTCCTCGGTGTCACCGGAGCCGGACGCCTCGGCCGACTGGGAGCCGCCCTGGCGAAGAAAAAGGGCGGTCAGGAGTTTGTGTAATATGGGGGTTCAATGGGAAGGTACTAGGTAGCCAGGTTTGCTACGCACAATTGAGGGTTGCCAGAATATGTCCACAATCACAGTTGTACATTTCAGTACCATGTTTAGAATCCCCTCGCGATTAGATTTCATACATCCAGCGCCCACCACTGAATCAGTTCATCCGCGTCCCCCACCATCCTCCCGGCAAGGATCCTGCCTTATGTATCACTCCATCGGTGCCCCTTCCACCAGCTATTCTCGAGACTGTCTGTCATTCCAGTCACCCCTCCAATCTCTCCCTCTCTCCCACCTGCTCTCCGTCTCCGTCCTCTTTCTTGACGTCTGCCTCCTCTTTCACAGTGGCGTCGTGCGCCTGCTGCGGGTGCTCCTCCTTGACATCTCGGTCGGACGAGGTCGAGTCCTGACGCTCCGAGGTACGACGGTACTTCTCCTGGTTCAGCTCCTCCACCTCACGGCGAACCTGATAGAGAACGGGGACGTCAGGTCAGGTCAGGTAGTGCGGGTTCGGTTGGAGCAGGTAAGTTCAGTCAAGCTAGGCAAGGCCAGATCAACACAGACCATTCAGCTATGGGGATTGGAGAAGGTAAGGCAACTACAACAGATCATAACGGTATATGATGTTGGACACGGAAGATCACGTAAATTCAGTCCTGCAATATCTGATGCCAACAGGTCATAGTTTACTGTCAGACCGTGACAAGTGGGACCAGGAAAAAATGACAGCAAACACTCACCAAAAGTCAAAACAGAATCTCACCAATCACCATGCTTATTAATTTATCTTACCTTGATGAGTTCGATGTTAGTCTCCTTGTACTTTCTACGGTATCTCTGCACCTCGCCCTTCAGCTGCTGGTTGTGGTTCTGCAGACTGGTGATGAGGTGTCGCATCTCGCGGTTGATCGGGCCCGTCTGCTCGTTGGCGGCCAGGTTCTGTTCGAACTCGATGCGCAGCATCTCGTACTCCTTCCTCACTCGCGCCAGCTCGTCCTCCTGTTGGATTTCCTTGGTGCGGAGCTTCCTCTGCGAGAGCAGCTCCTCACTCTGTAATACAGAGGGGAGTGAGAGTGAGGACGACATCGGGAGCTTCCTCTGCGAGAGCAGCCCCTCACTCTGCTAGGGAGAAGAGAGAGAAATGGGGGACTGACAACAAGCGCGACACACGCCACTGCAGTAGTCCTCAGTACCCTGGTACTTTCAATGGACGAATAGTCAGGTGTAAGAAAAAAGGATTATAGACATACGAGTACGACGGAAATAAAGTGTCCTCAGTCCCTTTTACATGAACGCGAACAAGTTAGCAGAATGTCAGTGCCACTGTTCTATTTCGACAATGTGGGAGGTAACGAAAACCTGCTCAAAATAACCTAAACACGGGGTCAAACTAAAATAGCTCACACCAAGCCGAATCCTGTAGCAGCATCCGGCGACAGCATTGCCACCTGTCACCCATCGGTATTCAGTACCAGCGAACCCTCTCAGCACCTCTATCCGACCCATGTCACTACATCTCAGTACCACATTCAGTAGGTGACGACAGCCCGGCCGGGCCCATCCGTTCCCCGCCTGGTGCGGGCACAATAATACCGCCCGTCTGACCGGCACGTACCCCGGGGAGGCGTCTCATCACGGACACAGATGGACCCGGCACCCGGCGGCGGTCTCTGGAGATGGGACACGTGAGCTGGTGTCCGGTCCATAACAGGGGAGAGCGGACGGAGGGAGGTGGACAGAGGGAGGGAGAGAGTACAGGGAGGGAGTGCCTTGTGGGTATGAGGAACGGGTCATAGATCGCGCTAAATGTGCTAACACTTTTCGATATTGCAGAACAACGGCGATGAAAGTAAAACAAGAGAACCCGCTGCTAGACCGATGAGATAAACACACCCAGAGTAGATTGGAATCGAGTCCAGACGGCTATAAATTCGGCCCATCATCCCTCATACATCCATGATCCAACTGCCGGCAGCGAGGTCCCCGTCTCGCTCACCTCCATCTGTTCGATCTGTCGCAGGTGGGCGCTGGTGCACGACTGCTGCTGCTGCTTGGCCTCCTCCAGCTGTGTGCGCAGCTGACGCCACTCGTTGTAGAGCACAGAGAACTGCGACTGCAGGCACTTGTACTCGGGCGTCTCCACGATCACCGACTCGGGCAGCTGGCGCAGCTGAAAAACATGGTCGGAGAGCGGGGTGGGGTCAGACGACGCGGCAGCAGCCACTGGATGGCAGGGGAATCAGCTGCAGCGGATAGGCACACACTCGGGAAGCAGGAGAGAGGTCAGCGGTCTCCATAGAGGATGTTATAGGTAGCGTCGGTAACACGGACTATCACCTCAAGCAACTTGTGCAGGTGCATGCCAATCACTTTCGGACCTGTTCCAGAAAT
The DNA here is from genome assembly GCF_019059575.1 of Amphibalanus amphitrite. Lineage (NCBI taxonomy): Eukaryota > Metazoa > Arthropoda > Thecostraca > Balanomorpha > Balanidae > Amphibalanus > Amphibalanus amphitrite. Next base: position 421,565 of record NW_024881856.1, read on the forward strand.
CATTCGCTATCTGAGCATTATCGAAAATCGGGTAGGACAGGGGAGGCAGGGGCAGCCCTATGAACCCATCCCAGGGCATAATTGCAAAGTGCAGGCTGACCCTCGCAAATAGCGCTTATTCAACGGGGATCTGCACGCTTTATGTTTCATTTAACCACATAAACCATCCATCAGTCCCTCCTCTCCCACACTACGTACGTCCATTTTTAGTTTTTCGGCCTCTTTGAGCACGTCCTTGTGCTTGCGGTGGAGGTCCTCGAGCTCCTGAAGCCGCTTGGTGGCCAGCTCTCGCTGCTCCTCCAGGTCCAGGTTGATCTCCTCGATCTGTCGAGGGCACAGGATGCAGACGCGGTCAGCACAGGGTCGCGGTCGGGAAATCAGAATGCCAACGGTGTACAGCCGGTCACAATGTTACAACCAAACGTAAGAGCCTAGCTGGCAGGCTTTCGGCGTAAAACGAAATCGGCCACATCCGTGCAATGAACAAAGCACAAGAGCAATTATATCCCTGCAGGGAGGGTCTATATTTTTTTTTTTTCGACGTCTTGCAACTCAAATTCTTAAAGTCACGTTGATCCCAAACAATACCATACGAACCCAAAAGGTTTCCAGCGTCCATCATAACCAGCCTGTCACATTGAGTCATCCTACCTCGGTTGTTTCTTTTTCTTTCTTTTGTTGGGTTAAGCCCTCTCGGTCTGACAAGACCATTGCAGAGCCGGAAGGACGATAGGGATTAGGGGGAGACATTGGTCTGGGCAGACACCCTAGAGGTCGCCGGGGCTGAGCCCGTCCGAATGGACAGGCCGACCAGCCCCCCAAGCACTCTCTGCACCCGGCTACGGGGTGCGCTCCCTCGGGAGCAGCGGTGCCGCTCCAAGGGAGCAGCGGTGCCGCTCCAAGGGAGCAGCCCGCATGAGATACAGGTGCCTGTCCAGCCCGGAGTGGGGGTTGCGGCGTGGAGGAGAAGGATTTCAGTTTCCTGAGGATAGAAGCACGGAACGGGTGTACCTCGGTTGTCAGCACGTACCATTTTCTGCACGGAGCCGGTCACCTTGTAGGACTTTTCCGGTTTTCGGGAGCTGCCCAGACCGGAGCTCTTCTGGGCATCGTCGGGCCGCAGATCCTCCACCTGCTGCTCAAAGTACTTCAGCTGAAAACAAAATACAAACAGTGTGATGAGTTGAGACAAACCAGCGCACATAACACGCGATGGTATATAGCGAGTCACTCCAGTCCGTAGAAACGGTACTACCACGCCCTCTTGAGCACTAGCTTCATAGGTGGCGTGACTGGAAGAAGACCAACGTTTCCACCCGTATCAATCTAACCAAAACGCCACCACCAAAGAGCCAGACTGCCTATCAAACACACAAACCATCTCGCAGTCGCCACCTTATAGAGTGGCAAAGGACAGACCATCGAGTATTTCCCCCGACCCAAACAGCTACAAAAGCGCGTCCCACCAGCACCATCCCACCACGCAGCTGAGCGCTCCCCGCCGTACCTTTTCGGATGCCTCAGCCAGGTGAGTCTCGAGCTTCTCGTTATAGTTGCGCGTCTTCTCCCACTCGTAGAGTAGATCGTCGTGCCGGTTACCGAGTTCGTCTTTCTCCGTCTGGAGGGCCGTGAGCCGCTCCTGCAGCTCGGCAGTCTGGGGACGGAGGGAGAGGGCGGTTACAGAGGGGAGGAAATGAGCAGGCGGGCGGTCACAAGAGATAAGCATGATGAGGCCGGGAGGATATCACAAAAGGGAAAGAAGGATGAACTAGCAAACGGTATCAGGAGGAAAGAATGGACGGCTTAAGGTCATAGCCTGGACACTGGACAGGATGAGAGGGCGGAGTCGGACGGTCACAAGTTAGACTTGCCGATGGCGCCGGAGAACGGTCGTAGACGGGCTGAATGGACGCGTAACGACGGTCAAGGGAAACAGGGGGCAGAGTGCAAAACGATCACAGTTGGAGCACACGGATGAGTGAGCGGACGGCACAACTGCAGGCCTGGGCGGACAGCGAGGGAGACTGTCACAGTCGGAAGCGACCAGAGCAGCGGGATGTGGCCGAAAAAATAGGACCAGTGGGTCCAGTGGCAATACAACGTTGCCATATCACGCGGGTCATAATAAAGCACATTATACATTTACATACACGGCTGAGAATCGTCATCGTGTAGAAAACTGCGATGAGTTCGCTTTCCAGATGTCAGGGATGTTCCGTTTCCCTCCCCTCACAGCAATCAGTCTCACACAGGACGATTGTAGCGGCTTACCTTCAGTGACATGGTGTGATGCTTCTCGTGCAGTGCCGTGTTGAGTGCGTGCAAACTGGCGTTCTCCTTCTGCAGGGTAAGATTCATCTCTCGAATCTCCTCATCAAGGTTCGGCGGGTCCTCTGTAACACAATTGTAGCGGTTTCGTAAAGATAAAACACTGAAAAAGGACGAGCACAAACAAAAACGATGAACATTTTGTATGCAAAGGTACGTAGAAATCGCAGACATTCCGTGGAAGCAAAGGGAATCTACTTTTGTAGTCAGTCAGCGTTATATTGAAGTTCATAGCAGCGTTCCCTAAAAAAACGCACTCACCGCGATAACTAGCTGGCAAACATTTACTAGCAACACCACAGCATCAGTTACCGTTAACTACCCGCTCTCGTACCGTTTTCGGCGGCCGCCTCGCCCTTCAGCGCCAGTGTAATCTTCTCATTGCGCTGCACCACGCGGTCAAACGCCTGCAGGATCTTGGCGACGGCGCGCTTGGAGACCTGGACACGTCTGGCCAACTTTTCATCCAGCTCCTGCTTGTCCCACGTGGACAGCTGCGTCAGGAACGAGGTGGTCGCCTCGCTCTCATCTGCGCACGGTGGAGCAGACGGACCGATCAGCATTCAGTGAGTGGGCGGCAAGACAGGAAAGAAAAGAGCAGCATGTCAACATGTCAACATGTCAACGCCATGTTGTGGGATATCTGTGGTTCTTTTACATTACAATCGATGTTTTAATGTGAACGATGAGACCTGGTGCCACTGACGGCAATACTATTATATACGTTTGTTTATAAGAGCTTTAGGGCACATTGACTACAAAGGTCATTTTGCGCCCCACTACCGTACACGCTATAGTTCGTTTTTCTTAAGTTCGACCCTCACTGTAATCGTCTCTTTGAACATAGCACGAGAATTGCTAGCTGAATTACTTAGAAAACTGGCTGGCGCACATTGATTTCACAGACGATGAATTTTACTCAAAATTATTTCTTCCTGGCTCTTATTTCCCAGACTCCTAGCTCGTAGTCGCCTTTATATACAACCCCACAGAGATAGACATCTTGTCAGAAATTATAACTGAACTCATCAATAGATCGTACGGCGTTTAACAGACCGGTATGTCATCGGTTTTTAAAACTTATTTGGAAAATATTATTCATGTCTGCAGTACAATGTGCGCTAGCCAGTTTTCTTAGTAATTCAGCTAGCAATTCTCGTGCTATGTTCAAAAAGATATTTACAGTGAGGGTCGAACTTAGAAAAAACGAACTATAGCTCCTTTTGAGTTTCAACACTGCCCAGTCGCGCCCCATCGACTGACTTTTGCTCTCGAATTCGTCGCTAGTCTCGGCGTCGAAGCGCTGCAGCAGCACGCGCATGTCCTCATTGAGCTGGTTCCAGTAGCGGTTGATGATGTTGAGCACGGCGTCGTCCTGGATCTGGCGCTTCTCCAGCTGGTCGATCCGGCCCCGGAGCTCCTGGTCGGCCCTGTGGTGTCGCTTCAGACGCTGCGGACGACGGCAACATGGACGGGTCAGTGGACTGAGACGCCATATGGTGACTTTTCCAGTACGGAGGTTAGTACTTTTTGAAGATTGAGTGAAGAAACAATCTTTGGTGGCATTTTAAGCATGCCATTTCAGAAAAATACATGATGGTAGCAAATAGCCTGAGACAGCTCACAGTTCATTTCATTCTTATTCATATCCATAATTCAACTACAGGCAAAAACAAAATGTTGCAAACAATTCAACCAAACAACAGAACAGAAGAGCTTAGGTGCTTTTTCTGCTGGATAACAAAAAAGTAAGAGCAGATTCATCAGTTACCTCGGCCAGCTTTTTGTTTTGGAAGTGCAGAGTCTTCATGTCGATTTCTTCCAGAGTGGAGACAGGTCCGATCTTGATCTGCTCGAACTGCACCTTCTTGGGGGGCGGTTCCCCGCCAACCCCCTCGTCGGCCCCTCTCTTGGCCATTGTCAGTGTTTAGGTGTGGGACCTATAACTTGTGATGGCTCTACCCACCTGAAAGGCACATAAGAAGTCATAGTTAACAGAAGGCCAAAATAAGTAACTAAACAGCTGTGAACAGGTGACATGATTTTGATATGATCTGTTGTTCAGTAAAAAAAACACACACACACACACACACACACACACACACACACACACACACACACATGCCAGTTGCTAACCAGATTTAGTTCCCTTGGCTTTCACTTCATGTTACCCTTCTTATGCATCAGATCATTAATCCATATATTTTCATGTTTCTACCACTTATTAGAGAGGTGATGTATGGTGATGATCTATTATTCAAATATATTAAAAATTCAAAAAGTGCCCAATATGTAATCAGACATAGACTTCCATCAGTGGTACAAGACATTCAATCCATTCAGTGTACCAGTTTATTGGAATTCACCAGCAGTAAAATGCAAATATGTTTGTAGATAAATCTACTATCTAGACTGTAAAAGAAAACATCTGAAGAAATAATTTCAAGGAAAAGAACACAAGGTTATTATCAAAGTCATAATCTAATTTTTCTGCCATATCTTGACCTCTCTGATAACTTGCATTTTTTAAGATATTCAATATTACCTGTCATACCAAGGGAGTCAATTTGAGCCTATGATTAGACTCTTATCCCCCTTTGTTCCCTTCTCAGAATATTGAGCATGAAGCCAGTTCTACAAACAGGAAAAAAATGATCTACTTAAGATCTTGTAGTCTTGAAATTTGAAAAGCACAGCACTTATGTGAACCACACAGGAAAAAAACTGCTGGTGTTAGGAGAATCATCAGCCATATAGGTAATAGCCAAGTAATAAAAAAAATAATCGGCCAGTATGCTATTTCCTTATATCAGGCCAGCATGAGTTTAGCACGGTTCATATGAATCTGCATGCTTCACACTCTACATAAGCAGGCAGCAACCAGCGCAAATATCAAAATGGGATCCCTATGTTGGTGCAGGTAAGAAACACAGTAGTGAGTAGGAGAATCTATGTTTAATTTTTATCAACCATCAAAGCATTTGTAGGTAGGTTTTCATATTATTTAGCATGGAAAAGTAGATTCCAGCCCTCTACCATTTGGGTAAAAGTATACAGTGAGTCCGAGTGACTGTAAAAAGATAAAGTTTTCATATTCTTACATTATTTGACATCCTGAATCCAAAAATGAATAAATGATACTTATGTGTCTTGGAAATAAAAGAAAAACATAATCAAACCTGACCTAACCTTACCTATTTACCTACAACCTACCAACCTACCTACAACCTAAAAACCTACAACGTAACAACCTAAAACCTACAAACCTACCAACCTAAAACCTAAAACCTACAAACCTACAACCTAACCTAACCTAAAACCTAAATTTTTTGATGTTACATATTTGTATCTACAGCGTAACAATTGTCCACTTGGACCTAATATATACTAATACCGAAATTTGTTTTGATCAAAGTCTTAGGCCTGGCTAGTGGCTACACTACCTATGCAGTTTCTGCGTGCATCTTTGTGTTGTGAGTTTGCGTATTTTGCGTAATATCGTTCCAGAAAAAAATCGATTTACATTTATATATAACTAATATAAACGTTATATTAATTATGACTTGTTCTAGAACGATATTACACAAAACACGTACACGCAAAAAACGCACACACGAAATGCATAGCCCAGCATGCAGGCCATGAAATGCCAGGCCGGTATTAGTATATATTAGGTCCGAGTGGACAATTGTGACGCTGTTGATACAAATATGTAACAGCAAAAAATTTAGGTTTTAGGTTAGGTTAGGTTGTAGGTTTGTAGGTTTTAGGTTTTAGGTTGTAGGTTTGTAGGTTAGGTTAGGTTAGGTTGTAGGTTTGTAGGTTGTAGGTTGGTAGGTTGTAGGTAAATAGGTAAGGTTAGGTCAGGTTTGATTATGTTTTTCTTTTATTTCCAGGACATATAAGTATCATTTTTGGATTCAGGATGTCAAATAACGTAAGAATATGAAAACTTTATCTTTTAACAGTCACTCGGACTTAATGTATACTTTTACCTGCCAGGCCTTTAACTTTCAACACTACCTAATTTTTCTTGAAAAATCAAAAAGGTAATGACCTTGCAGAAACCACTTATTATACTTATGAAAAGATCATTCTTCCAGTTCCTGTTAGCACCGTTTTGACCTTGTAGAAAAGGACGGGGAACTCCGCCTAACAAAGCGAATATTTGACGTTTCTTACAAAATATGAGGTGCTAGAGAGTGTTAAGCTGCGAAGAACATTATACATATTACATGGCACAACGAACTTGTGATAAAATATCACCGAAATAATTCCCAAAAGAAACCCAAACCGACCAATACCCGACGCAATACGAAACAGAAAGAGACAAATGCGAATAGCCAATTTCGCTCAAGGAACCCCAATAAGTGATTTTTGCTTAGATTGTAGAATTTTGATTACGTCATAAAACTAAATTTTTGATTTGAGCTGAGTCAAAATGACGTCATCACTGTGAAAGGAGTCGCTTTCGATTCGTCACGGATTCGTCAAAAACATCACGTCACAGGTTCATATTCGACCGAAACAGAGGCCGGCAATTCTTGCGAAATTGAGCTCTCTGCCTCTCTGCCTTTCGGCTTAAAAATTTCGCATGGTTTTCGGTAAAATCGTTCAATAATATATGTGCGCATAACCAATATTACTGGACAGTGTTGCACGTGAAACTGCGGATTTCGAAAGCCATGCTAAAGTTACAAAAGTTTTCAGGTAAGCATAACCTTGAACATAACTGGGCAATGGTGGCAAGGGATTCAGCAATGTTTTAGTTGGGTTGTTTGGATTGGTTTTTTAAATTAAAAATAATTTTTCATAACATCTGATTTTCTTTTTTTAATTTTGTTTGAAATACGTTCACCATGAATGAACTGTCAGGGTCAAACAGACCTCGTCACCTCACATTTCTTACGTTAAAAGTAAATAAATTGGCCGAGAGTCTGCTACGCAGGCGCAGCTGCATTATGAGATGTATGAAAAGTAGATTTTTTCCTGATTTTGTATTGAATGAATGTTTCTTTTGACAGTCATGACAGTGAATCACTGGGTATGGTAGAGGTCGTTTATGGGAAGAGTCCACAGCAGGTACAGGAATCAGTGAGGCTGAACTTGCACTTTGTAGCCCTTTTTGATAGAGATGATAAGACTCAAATTTGATTACAAAACAGGACAAGGTGACACAAGGGCAAAGTTTCAAGCTACAAAGATTCTTTGGCTCCCAACATTCACAGAATCATGAAAAATGATATGGAAAAAGATTCTGGCTGTAAGTTGTGACCTGAACATAAACCCAAATGTTAAATGATTGAGGAAAAGTAGGTGGGCAACTTTCTGAAAAAATGAATTGCTGAACTGAAAGTGATGAATGTCAGCCATATTGCTGCAGTTCATCTGTTTCAGATTTCTACAGCTTAAACAAGCAAGGTGAATTGGTAGTGATTGCACAATATGCTGTATGGTATGATGGGGTGTGAAGACCACATATACTATATTATATGTGGTCTACACAAATTTGTGAGGAGCTGATAAGTTCAACAGTGTTGTGTGTTTTGAATGGGTACCTACTTTATATACTCTAAGAAGGTGTGAATCTATGAATCTATTCTAACTAGGGTTTTACTACCTAAGGTATCTTTTACAAAATCTTGTGATATGTGTAATGTAATTGTGCTTGTTGTGTCTCTTAAAATCGAACTACAATCTATTGTGGTGCACTGCTTATCATATATGCTGCTTTTTAGAGCAGTACCTATGGTGCTTTCTTTATAGCTTAGATATTAACTTTACCTGTTCAAGCACCCAAAGTTGCATAGTACAGTACTGAGTGCGGCTCGTGACAGCTGTTTCCCGCCTGTTCCAGTGTCGTGACGGCCGGTCGGCGGGCAGACGCGATGTCCGGGGGCGCGGCCGGCGCCGGCAGGCCCGGCCCCTCCAAAGGCAGGCGCACGCGCAGCCGGGGAATGACCGGCGTGGCCAGCTCCTTCCAGAAACAGAGTGAAGACTTCCTCTGCCCGATCTGCTTCGACGTCATCGAGGAGGCGATGATGACACGCTGTGGGCACACGTTTTGTAACCGCTGCATCGTGCAGAGCATCCAGCTCAACGGCCGCTGTCCCAAGTGCAGCCGCGCACTGGACGAGGACAGCATCTACCCCAACTTCCTGCTCAGCGAGCTGGTGACCAAGCACCGGCGCGCGCGGCGCACCCCAGCCCAGCTGAGTCGACTGGAGCCGGCCGAGCTGAAGGAGTACCTGGTCAGCGAGACGGCCGAGCTCGGTCTGCCTAACGTCAACCTGATGCTCGAGCTGCTGCAGACGCGGCGGCGCGCGCTCGAGGCCGACTCGCAGCGCACGCAGAACGTGCTGCTGCGCGAGTTCCTGACCACGCTGCGCCGCCAGCGGGAGGAGATGCTGCAGCAGCTGCAGCGCGAGCTGCAGGTGATCGACACCGACCAGAAGCGCGTCGAGCAGGCGCTGGACGGCGAGCGGCGCGGCGCGGCCGGCGGCGGGGACGGCGCGGCCGCCGGAGACGCCGCCGGGGTGCCGTGCGTTCCCAGCATGGAGGCGGAGCGCGGCGCGCTGCCGACCGAGTCCGTCTCACCCGACGTGGCCGGTCCGGTGGCCGTCTCGGATGGCGAAGTGCCCGAGGGCTTTAACGTGGTGCGCGGCGCGGTGCCGCAGACTCCCGACTCGGACGCGCTGGCGCGGCGGCGACGCCAGGTACACAGTCACTTTGATGACCTGGTCAAGTGTTATTTCTCGCTGCGGCCGCGCGCGGTGCACCTCGGCGCGGGCGGGGAGGAGGGAGACGCCTGCCCGTTGGACTCATTCAGTGACGCCCTGTCACGGCTGACGCGATACAGCGGGATGCGGCCGCTGGCGTCTCTCAACTACTCGTCTGACCTGGTGGCCGGTGCCAGCATCGTCTCCAGCATCGAGTTCGACAAGGATAAGGAGATGTTCGCCATCGCCGGCGTCACCAAAAAGATCAAGATCTACGACTACGGGTTCGTGGTGCGGAACGCGATCGACATCCACTACCCGACGCTGGAGATGGCCTGCACGTCCAAGATCAGCTGCGTCGCGTGGAACGGCTACCACAAGTCGGTGCTGGCGAGCTCCGACTACGAGGGAGCCATCACCATCTGGGACACAGCCACCGGTCAGAAGCGGCACGTCTATCAGGAGCACGAGAAGCGCTGCTGGAGCGTCGACTTCAACCTGGTGGACACCAACCTCATCGCGTCTGGAAGCGACGACTTCACGGTCAAGCTGTGGGCGGCCAACGCCAGCCACTCGATCCTGTCGCTGGAGGCGAAGGTGAACGTCTGCTGCGTCAAGTTCAACCCCTCGAGTCGCTTCCAGCTGGCGTTTGGCTCCGCCGACCACAATGTGCACTACTACGACCTGCGCAACACCAAACAGCCGCTGCAGGTCTTCAAGGGGCATCAGAAAGCTGTGTCGTATGTGAAGTTTGTCAGCGATACCGACCTGGTATCGGCCTCAACTGACAGCCAGTTGAAACTGTGGAGCGTTACCTCGCCTACCTGTCTCCGCTCGTTCCACGGACATGTCAACGAAAAGAACTTTGTCGGCCTGGCCACGGACGGTACGTACGTGGCGTGTGGCTCCGAAAACAACTCCCTGTACGTGTACTACAAGGGTCTGAGTCAGAGTGTGCTGTCGTACAAATTCGAGCCGCCGCGCTCGCTGCTCGAGAAGGAGCGGGCTGACGACGGCAACCAGTTTGTGTCGGCTGTGTGCTGCAAGTCGGGCAGCAGTGTGCTGGTGGCGGCCAACAGTCAGGGCACCATCAAGGTGCTGGAGCTGTACTGAGGGGCGAGTCCCGCGCGGCAGCTGCGGGACCGGCAGCTGCGATATTGTGATCGACCGATCACTGTGTGTTTGTACCTCGGCGAATGAGTGCAAATGTGGTGGACGGGGCTGGGAAATGTTTTTAACAAATATATACGTATGTTTTTGCAGAAATTGTCATCTATTTTGATCGCTGTAGAGAGGTGGTATTTGAAACGCGCGTTGATGCTCAAGACTCAGAGTTGTGCACTGTGCAGCCAATCGTTGAAACTTGACTGAATAGTGACCGAACCTGGCTCGAGGTACACGTGTCTTCGCGCTGCACTGTGCAGTGATAGGTTATTTTCCAATATTGAACGCAAACATTGTTACTGGGAAATAAATGTCATATTTAAATGCATGGATCGACTAAACACTCCAAAACGTAAAATTGGCACGTGCAGGTGAACGTCCCAGGCAGTAATATCCATACATATCTCGACATTTTCATTATTTGAGATCGAGCCAAGTACAGCGTAAGCCTACTGCGATATGGTGATCACTCGCTCACTGTCCGTACCTCGACGACATTTTCTGTATCTGCCATACGGGTCTCTAAACAAAGCGTTTAAAATTGCATACTCTCGTCCACGATTGGCTTCACAGTTCACACTCTTGCGCCTACCGACTGACTGCGGCAAATTGCAATAGCATTGTCCCCTAGTTTTGTCCGTCTCTAATTTTCCTGGCACCCCACACGATTCTCGGTACCTGTCGCGGAGTGCTCGCCGTCCATCTATTGATCCCTGCCTCTAATTGGTGTGGCGTGAATCGGCCTCGTTCGGCGGGAAACAACACGGTGCTCACGTCAGCCGTCCCAGGCCCTGTGTTTGGACACGCCGGCCCTACCATTAGGTCACTGCTTTGATGGGATGAAGGACTTTCGCGACGTGTGGACATATTGCTGGTCATGTCAACGTCGAGGACGATGGTGTTTTTGCGTTACAAAGGTCTTTGTTTGTTTTGTTTTGTTGGGTTAGGCCCTTTCGGTCCAATAAGACCATTTCAGAGCCGGGAGGATAATGGGATATAGGGGGAGACATTAGTCTGGGCAGGCACCCTAGTGAGTCGCCGGGGCTGAGCCCGTCCAGAGGACAGGCCACCCAGCCCCAAGGCACTCACTGCACCCGGCTACGGGGTGCGCTCCCTCGGGAGCAGCGGTGCCGCTCCAAGGGAGCAGCCCGCATGAGATAAAGTTGCCTGTCCAGCCCGGAAGGGGGTTGCGGCGTGGAGGAGAAGGATTTCAGTATCCTGAGGATAGAAGCACGGAACGGTGACAAAGGTCAAAAGGAGTAGGAATAGAAAGCGCGAGTCTTCTGTCTTTCAAACCGCCTCATTTGCTATGCGGCACAGCATAACTTCAGGTGTTTGACTGCTAGTGCCATCTAGTGGCAGGAATACAAATAATGCGGTACAGCATAACTTCAGGCGTTTGACTGCTAGTGTCATCTAGTGGCAAGAATACAAACAATGCGGCACAGTATAACTTTAGGCGTTTGACTGCTAATGCCATCTAGTGGCAGGAAGACAAACAATGCGGCACAGTATAATTTCAGGCGCTCGTTGCTAATGCCATCTATTGATGGAATAGGAAGCATTGCGGCACAGTATATTTCAGGCGCTAGTCGCTAATTTTGTACTTTATTTGCATTTTGCCAAGTGATACAAAACATTTCCGGTACATATCCACAGTCCACACACGCACAAACAAACCCATACACACATGCCCGCTCGGACACGGTCAGGAGGCGTTCAACCGCCAATCCTCCATGCGGCAGTTACACACTGAAAGAAAAGTACACCCAAAATTGGAATAATTTTACGGTGCCTAAATCTCCAACCCTAAGTGATCATTCTACTCCCCCGTGTAAACTGCTTTAACATGGGCGATTAGCGACTATTTTTACCACCGGGTGTTGTCAAATAACTCCCATGAGCTTAAAAATACACCCACTCTGGAGTAAAAGTACGGTGCCTAAAAGTCCAACCCTAAGGAATTATTTTACACTCCCGGTGTAGGGGAGTACACTGAAAAAAAAGTACACCTGGGTTACATTTTTACCACCCGTCATGTAAGATATTTTTATCCGGTTTACACCAGTTTTAGGAGTACTTATACTCTTTTCCTGAAAAAGTGAGTGCAAAATTACACCTGGGTGCATTACTACTCCATTATATGGAATACAGAGGAAAGAGAAGTGTACTTTCACTCTTTCATACATTGTACGCTCTGTTTCACAGGGTGCATAAATACTCCACTTAGAGTTATTTTCAACGAAGCGTAATTTGACACCAATTGTCTAGTGTAATTCTACTCCATGATTGGTAAGCAGAGTATTTTTAGAACATATTCAGATGTAAAATTTCTATCTGAGACATAAAAATATACCGGGCGTCAGGAACGTCTGAAATAAAGCGTAAAAGCAAACCAGCATGGCGATGGGGTGGAGTGAAATTACTCTTTGAAAGTTGATTTTGCACCTATATTTGTAAATTTGCACTATAGGTAGCACGCATGCGCGCAGCACGGTTTCCGGTTGCCGCCATTTTCTGGTGTTTCAGTTTGCGGTTGGCAAGGCGGTTGGTTCTCACTGCGCAGTGTAAAACGGTGATTTTGCGAAGGGCAACAAGTCGAACTGCGAAGGTAAGTCAAAGTGTGGATATTGAGATTGAGATATGGTGTTAATTCAAATTAGTGTATTGCTATTTAGGGGAAATGATCCAGGAACGCAGCTAAGTGAGGTGTTCAATCAGGGCTTTGGCTTCTATTTTTAGGTTTGCAGGCTTCAGCTTCTGTTCAAAATTGTCATCTGTGACATCACAAATCAGTCTTTCCCTATTTACCAGGCCACATTTCTGTCTAGTACCTAAATTGATTTTTTAATCTATCACAATAATGCTTAAACCACGTTTTAGGCATTTTTCAACGAACAAGTCCATCTAAATGGGACAAAATTAATATAACATCCAAATTCCAAAATGGAGACTCACCACCAAATTGGGTAATATCGGCGCCAGGAGACTTGTCCCACCAACTTTTCATGCATTTTTATTTTCGAAACCGGTTCGCAAGACATGTCGAATGTGTTGTGCGGTCAATCTAACTTTTACAGTTTTCGAGTTACGGTTGCATTTATCCGGTAATGTCCGAAATAGTCAATTTTTGCCTGGGATTTCCTGTTAAGCGACTAATGGTCGAGGCAACTTCATGAGTTGTGTTTATATATCACCGAGAGTATGGTTGTTCTGTATTAGCAAATACAAAAAGTAAAAGAAGACATGCTAATTTAGCATGTCTTCTTTTACTTTTTGGCCTTCAAGCGTGGTATTCTCAATATCACAGTGCGATTTTCTTATCGTTGTATGTGTTTTTAAAGCCAAACCAAACGAGTTATGAATGTACGGGCTGCAGGCAGGATCGTAGTTAGCAGGTGCCAAGTCCAACCTCCTGTTCCCCTCTTTTCAGCTATGGGAGGAACTGGCCCGGATAAGGGGCGTCAAGAAGACGAGGCGCTGAAGAAGGAGGTAACTGAAGAGACGCGTCGGCTCTGCCAGGAGTTTGCCAGTCGACTGCTTCTAGGTCTTGATTCCAGACCGAACAGTGGTAAGTGTATAATCATTCCGTTATAGGAGCGTTCCAGGACAGATCACCAAGGCATGTACAAGTCTCGCGGGTTTTAGCGGTAGGTTTTGCACCTAGAAAATTTAGTGTACTTCAGGCTATATCTTCGTCGTCTTAAGCTTTTAAGTGTTGAAGATGCGATCGACTTGTTGGGTAACAAGCCGGCCATGATCGTGTAAAATGGCTTCATCGTAGATCGATTAGTTTCTGAGATATAACCGGAAATGTAAAAGTGCAAAACCTACCGCTTAATCTCGCGAGACCTGTACATTAGGGTGGGGCGAAAAACACTTTTTGGAAAGTGCTAAGTACATCTAGTGAAAAACTTGGGCCATAGTTTCAAATGAACACATGCAAAATCTTAGCCGATCGGTCAAGCATAGACATGAGCGTATTTGCGATGGATGAAGATCTGCAAACGCTTTCAGGCGTTGCAGTCTCTAATGCTAAGGAGCCGTTGCGATTGGTGTGTAACACCGGAATAAAAGCGATTCGCGAGAAAAGACGAGATCAGTGGACTAATGATGGCGTATTTCATCAATACTGAATCCCACGGGCCGACCCAGGGTCCCTTTATCATCAACATGGATCCGGATCCTGGATCTACCGGATCCCTGGATACATGATCCGGATGTCTACATATATGATTATATTATGTTTTCAAAGTCAATGCATAGGCTAATTGTTCATCCGTGTATGCCGAATCCTGGATCCAGTGGATGCCGAAACCTGGATTCAGAGGATCCCAGGATCCAGAATCCAGGTAGCTACATTCGTTCATTTGCTGTGTCATCAGTGATAATGCAGATTGAAATTTGCCTGCAAGTACGAATTCTCGCAGAACAGGTTGGCCAAACGTTTGCCCTCGATACTGAGAGCAGCTTCATTCGCCAATATCAGCGGATCCTCCAGCCTCTCGAATTGGGCGGGGATTTGCTGTCAGCTGCTGGTTGTCCTCATGCCGCTTTGCGCCGATATGACCAACAGCGCGGTGATGCCTTTCGGCTTCCGGTAGCACAAACGACACGGTTCAGCTGTTCAGCTGCCTTCGATACACCGGCTTGAAATACGTTTTCAGTCTGAGGCTGACTGGATTCCGCTTGTGTCTAGTCCTTGAACAGGTTGTTTTCTTCGTGCCACTTTAACACTACCGTCAGGGTGAGCCCTGAGCCGTGATGTAGCTGGACACAATTGTAGTCATCAGAACTGACTGTATAGCTTCAGCGGCTCGATTCTCTCCGTTTCTCTTCATTATGAGCCATTCAGATGGTCCATGTCAGATAATATGTGGACGGCACCGGCTTTAGCACACTTTACCTTCTCCCTTGAGACTCGAATGGAGTAGACCGTGCAAGGCGTTAGGCGAAGTCGGTTCTGCCGCCGCGTGAGCCTCGGGATGCGAGTGCAGACTTTCGTACTGATGATGATTATCGGCAAGCCCGTGTCCACTGCATCAAGCATCACAGATAATTCATCGGCGTTCGCTGTCACGGTGACCTACCAGGCACCGTCAGATGCCCCGCGTTAACTACCTGTCAGTCATCTGTGTCCCCGTCCCGTGAGTGATGCTGCTCTATTGCCCCAGCTTCACTGGCATCTACTAAAGGAAATGACGTTTCACGTAATTGTAGTTATTAATCGTACTTCAGAATTGAAGTACAAGCAGCCCATGGTTAGCAGTCTATGGTTATTCAATCATACAGTAATCTCATGGTGGCTGTCGAGACCCCAGGACAGTCAGCCGAGTTCGCATCTGAGACGAGACGGTGCTCTCAGTAGACGCCAATGAACTGGAGGAACATCAGACCCGGCACGGGGACACTAGGCAGGTGACACGGTGCAGATAACGTTGGCCTTGAGAGTCATCGTGACACCGTGACGAACGGCGATGACGTCTCTGTTATGCTTGAAGCAGTGGACACGGGCTTGCCGATAATCATCATCAGTATGAAAGTCTGCACTCGCATCCCGAGGCTCACGCGGCGGCAGAGCCGGCTACGACTAACGTCTTGCACGGTCCATTCCATTCGAGTATCAAGGGAGAAGGTGTGCTAAAGCCGGTGCCGTCCACATATTATCTGACATGGATCATCAATGGCTCATAATGAAGAGAGACAGAGAGAATCGAGCCGCTGAAGCTACAGTCAGTTCTGATGACTACAACAAGTGTCCAGCTACATCACGGCTCAGGGCTCACCCTGACGGTAGTGTTGAAGCGGCACGAAGAAAACAACCTGTTCAAGGACTAGACACAAGCGGAATCCAGTCAGCCTCAGACTGAAAACGTATTTCAAGCCGGTGTATCGAAGGCAGCTGAACAGCTGAACCGTGTCGTTTGTGCTACCGGAAGCCGAAAGGCATCACCGCGCTGTTGGTCATATCGGCGCAAAGCGGCATGAGGACAACCAGCAGCTGACAGCAAATCCCCGCCCAATTCGAGAGGCTGGAGGATCCGCTGATATTGGCGAATGAAGCTGCTCTCAGTATCGTGGGCAAACGTTTGGCCAACCTGTTCTGCGAGAATTCGTACTTGTAGGCAAATTTCTATCTGCATTATCACTGATGACACAGCAAATGAACGAATGTAGCTACCTGGATTCTGGATCCTGGGATCCACTGGATCCAGGTTTCGGCATCCACTGGATCCAGGATTCGGCATCCATGGATGAACAATTAGCCTATGCATTGGCCATTGACTTTGAAAACATAATATAAGGATGTATGTAGACACCCGGATCCTGTATCCAGGGATTCGTTAGATCCAGGATCCGGACCCATGTTGATGATAAAGGGACCCTGGGTCGGTCCGTGGGATTCAGTATTGATGAAATACGCCATCATTAGTCCACTGATCTCGTCTTTTCTCGCGAATCGCTTTTATTCCGGTGTTACACACCAATCGCAACGGCTCCTTAGCATAAGAGACTGCAACGCCTGAAAGCGTTTGCAGACCTTCATTCATCGCAAATGCGCTCATGTCTAGGCTTGACCGATAGGCTTAAGATTTTGCATGTGTTCATTTGAAACTATGGCCCAAGTTGTTCACTAGTTATACCTTGCACTTTCCAAAAAAAAAAGTGTTTTTCGCCCCACGCTAATGTACATACACCATGACCCCTTCGAATTCGCTCAAATTTTGCACCTATGATGCCCTATATAAAACAAAAATTTTGACGCGGCTTTTAGCGCTCAGTCGAAAATGGAAAATGCCGATCGCTAAACGCTCGCGCTTGCGTTAAAGGGATATCTCGGAATAGGTTAACTGTTCCCCGTCAGGTTATCCAGGAAAACGTTTTTAGTTATCCTCTGGATAGAAACTTCTCTTCCATCCTCCATTAAAACTTCTGCACCTTGGTGGATAGCGCAACGTTTAAAGTAGCATTGGAATCATCTATATTTCTCTCGCTTTTCACAGACAAAGAACTCATGTCGTTCCTCGCCCACGGCTGCGGCACCACGGTGGGGGAGCTGGTGGACCCCCGGAATGCGGTGAGATGCATTGAGGGTTCAGGATTGGAGGTTCAGGGAGCGGAACTCCCGCTTGATCAGGAGGCACCGCTGGCAGCTGTGGCCGCAGCAGCTGCGGCTCATGCGGTCTTCTACAGCCCATTCGGAGGGCCTACCAAAACCCTGATGGAGGTCATCTATTATAGGGCGGTGAAAGGCAGGATTCCGCTCAGCAAGGCCGCGAAGAAAGTGCTCGGTGTGGAAGTGTAGAAGTACAGTGTAGGAACGGTGTAGGAGTAGGTTCAGGGGATGTAGAGTTTAAAGGTACATTCCCGAAAAAAAACAACATCCCAGGTTCTGGAACTCACCTTCCGTATTTAAACGCTCCATCGTTTACCAAACAACTCTCGATCGCGGAATGTGAGCCCATCACCTCGATCACGGAATGTTAGCTCCATCACCTGGAATATATATATTTTTTCTTCTGGGAATATATCTTCAAATAAAGTGGTGAACGCGAGTGTGCGAAACAAACACGCCAGTGTAATCGAGCTCGCGACCTCCCTGCCGTGATGATCACTGGAACTGTTCGCGGGTAGCCATAGATAGCCAGGGCCATACAAAAGTGGCCACAGCCAGGATACTTACGTGTATTGTGTTGTACATACCGTCAACCAGGGTAACTTTGAACGCCTTTTCAGCGGTGGCGCATTGCGGCCGGTCGAGACGAGATTTTAGCTCCCAGTTGAGCAGCTCCTCTCAACATGAGAGGCAAAATTCTGTCTCTGCCGGCCGCCAGGTGCCGCCACTGGAATGGCGTTCAGTCACCTAGGCGTTCAAAGTGACCCCGGTTTACGGTACCTATTTTATTTTTATACGACTTCAGAGTCATCAATTGTTTTTACTCAAGTAGGTTATATATCAGAATAATATTTATCGGAGTAACTTGAGTGATAGGTACATATATATTCAAAAAAATATATGCAAATATTTCGACACACTTTGCGGTACACTGAAAAAAATAATGACACCTAAAAGGGGTGTTTTTTGAAGCGTACCAAAAACGCGCAGTTTTCTGGAGTCCGATTACACCCGGAATCAGACACTTTCTAGGGTATTATGACACTGGTTGAGGGTGTATTTTTATACCGTACGGCGTCAAATGATTCCCGGAATCATACGCCTTATGGAATAAAAATACACCCCAAATCAGAGTCATAATACTCTAGGAAGTGTCTGATTCCGGGTGTAATCTGACTCCTGGAAACTGCGCGTTTTTGGTACGCTTCAAAAAACACCCTTTTTAGGTGTCACTTCAGGGAGTAATCGGATTTTGAGGGTGTATTTTGATCCCACACGGTGTATGATTCCGGGAATCATTTGACGACATGTGGTATAAAATACACTCCCAACCAGAGTCAGATTACCTCGGGGGGTGTATGATTCCGGGTGTATTCGGACTCCTGGAAACTGCGCGTTTTTGGTACGCTTCAAAAAACACCCCTCGTAGGTGTCACCTCAACGGTGTCAAATGACTCTTGGGATGGTTTTTCTATACCGGCTCAGAGCCTGTTCCTGTTAGCGTCATACATCAGCTAATATCAATATTACCGGTACTATTGGTCTCCTATATAAGAAATACCTGTAATATTAGAGTGCGGTGATTGGGTTGTGTGCAGGGGTGAGGGATGCACTCGAACCGAGCTGCGGCGTTGGTATAAAGGGTATATTCATCGCATCAGAAAAACAGGTCGCCTGGGCCCTTATCTTGAGACCAATAGTATGGTACGGGGACCCGCAGTTGCTACTGTACACGAACCCTAACTCTAGCCGTCTGTCCTGTCCAGTAACGACCGATAACATTGATATCGACTGTCGGTCCGCGTACAAGAGCAGCTGAGGTTTTCTGTGCGTGCCCTCTGACAGCTTTTCGTTGTTCCCTGTGAGGGTGCTGGGACAATTTACTCAGGGTCGCTGTACAGTACACGGAGAAAAATAATTACTCCCCCCGGGAATCACGATCCCCTATTTGGGAATCAACTGACACCCATGGTGTAATCCGATTCTGAAAAACAGTGTCCATACACCGTTTTTTAGTGTAAATTGATCTCGGTCAGAATCACATACCCAAGGGTCATTTGACTCCCAAAATTTTGACTCCCATTTTAGGTGTCGTGTCAAAAGATCCTGCACGGTGTCAGTGTAAAATGACACATCTGAGCTTTTTTTGACGCTACCATGAGGAGTTTTTATATCCTATAGGTGTCATTTCACACAGTTGAGCGTTTTCGCAATCCGTGACTCCCTTATTAGGTGTAATTTGATCCTCAGTGGTGTCATAATATTCCGTTCAAATGACTTATTGAGTGTAATTTGACCCTCGGTAGTGTCATAATATTCCGGTGTCATTTGAGCCCCATTGGGTTCAAATGACACCGGAATATTATGGCACCACTGAGGGTCAAATTACACCTAATAAGCGAGTCACGGATTACGAAAACGCTCAACTGAGTGAAATGACACCCATAGGGTTAAAAAACTCCACATGGTAGTATCAAAATAACACTAAATTATTACAGAACTTGTTTTGTCGTCACTGGTGGTATAGGAACCAACACTGCAGACTGCAGAGTCAAGAGATTTTCGGTGAATCAGACTCCGAATCCAGCTCCGGCTTCCAATATCGACTCCGACTCCGA
Organism: Amphibalanus amphitrite; assembly: GCF_019059575.1. Taxonomy (NCBI): domain Eukaryota; kingdom Metazoa; phylum Arthropoda; class Thecostraca; order Balanomorpha; family Balanidae; genus Amphibalanus; species Amphibalanus amphitrite. The sequence continues at coordinate 441,511 of NW_024881856.1, forward strand.
CTACGGCCAGAACTGTCGTTTCCAACCGACTCCGACTACGGCCATAACTGTCGACTCCAACGGACTCCGACTCTGACTCCGTAACCCTGGTGTAGGTTCAGTGATTTGAGTCAATGCCCCGAGTGACGTCATGTGTGTGCTAGCCATATAGCTGATCCGCCACGAAGATGAAATGGGCCAATCAGCAGGCTGTATTGCCTTGTGACGTCATTTGTGTTAGTCGGTCCACCACGAAGACGAAATAGTGCGACCTTGAGAAAAACCGTTAGAAAGCCGTTGGACTTCAGTTGCGCGCGCGGTGTGCCACGTGGTGTGTGCGGTGTGAGTGAGGACAGGAATTATTTGAATTTACGTGCTTGTAATGTCGCCAAACGTTGTTTGAAGTGAAGTTTTGTTTCAAGTGATAGTGCATTAACGATAAAGTTCAGTTTTTATTTGTAACTTGCTCTGTACGTATTCAAATAAGGAGGCGCCCTGCACTCTGTGAAATTATGAAGTGAGGACGGTAAGATTGCAACGCACTATGGAAACGGAGGCAAGTTTGGACCATGCAGAACCATGCAGGCAAGTCTGAGTATACCGATAATCGCCGCTCGATGGAACAGAGCAATTCCTCACGGTGAATGAACCCATGCGCTTTACGGTAAGCTTCCATTAGATTTCGCCATATATATGCATATTTTTGTACTTTATTGTTACATACAAAATTACGAATGCCATGCATGTTATATGCTATATATCTGCGTCACGTGGTTGCAACTGCAATTATGACTGGTGGATAGTGTATTTTAATCTCATAAGGTGTATGATTCCGGGAATCATTTGACAACATCTGGTATAAAATGCACTTCCCACCAGTCAAAATACCACGGCGGGTATCTGATCCCGGGAGTAATCGGATTCCTGGAAACTGCGCGTTTTTTGGTACGCTTCAAAAAAACGCCCCTCGTAGGTGTCGCCCCACCGGAGCTAAATGACCCTTGAGATGGTTTTCTACACCGGTTGAGAACCTGTTGCTGTTATCGTCACACATATAATATTAGGGTAAAACAATATTACACTGAAAAAAATAATGACACCTAAAAGGGGTGTTTTTTGAAGCGTACCAAAAACGCGCAGTTTTCTGGAGTCCGATTACACCCGGAATCAGACACTTTCTAGGGTATTATGACACTGGTTGAGGGTGTATTTTTATACCGTACGGCGTCAAATGATTCCCGGAATCATACGCCTTATGGAATAAAAATACACCCCAAATCAGAGTCATAATACTCTATGAAGTGTCTGATTCCGGGTGTAATCTGACTCCTGGAAACTGCGCGTTTTTGGTACGCTTCAAAAACACCCCTTTTAGGTGTCACTTCAGGGAGTAATCGGATTTTGAGGGTGTATTTTGATCCCACACGGTGTATGATTCCGGGAATCATTTGACGACATGTGGTATAAAATACACTCCCAACCAGAGTCAGATTACCTCGGGGGTGTCTGATTCCGGGTGTAATCGGACTCCTGGAAACTGCGCGTTTTTGGTACGCTTCAAAAAACACCCCTCGTAGGTGTCACCTCAACGGTGTCAAATGACTCTTGGGATGGTTTTTCTATACCGGCTCAGAGCCTGTTCCTGTTAGCGTCATACATCAGCTAATATCAATATTACCGGTACTATTGGTCTCCTATATAAGAAATGCCGGTAATATTCGAGAGCGGGGATTGGGTTGTGTGCAGGGGTGAGGGATGCACTCGAACCGAGCTGCGGCGAGGGTATAAAGGGTATATTCATCGCATCAGAAAAACAGGTCGCCTGGGGCCTTATCTTGAGACCAATAGTATACTATGGTACAACTAACCAGTAACCAACATACCCATGGGTAGTTCTGCTTCTGAAGCTTATAGGAACGATTAGCCAGACTGCAACGAGACTTTAAATGTAGCTTGCATGTGTCTTCACCCTTGCAGCTACAATTTTATCTATTAACGATGACGTCTTCTTTTCAATCAGTCTTTATACCAGATATTGTCAAATGATTCTCGGAATCATACACCTTATGGGATCAAAATACACTCTCCAACAGAGTCATAATTGCAGTTGTTAACCACGTGACGCAAATTAACAATACATGCATGTCATTCTTTATTTTATATGCAACAATAAATTCCAAAACATTTGGGCACGAAATGTATGGCGAAATCTAATGAAAACTTATCGTAAGGCTCATGGGTCCGTGACTCCATTCACCGTAAGGAATTACTCACATTTCAACAATGTTCCATCAACCGGTGATTATTGCTACTTACTTAGGTAGAGTTATTCTGCAGCTTAATGACATAAAAACTTACCTCCGTCTCCATGGTGCGTTGCTATCTTGTCCTACTTCAAAATTTCGCCGAGTGCAGGGCGCCTTGTTGTTTAAATACGCATGTTGAGCAAACTACAAATAATATCTGAAGTTTATCGTTAAAGCACTATTACTTGAAGTAAATCTACACTTTAAACAACGTTTGGCGACATTAAAAGCGCGTTAATTCAAATAAGTTCCTCTCCCCGCTCACACCACACGCACCCACGTGGGCACACTTCCGGCAACTGAAGTCAACGGCTTTCCTAACGGTTTTCCTGCAAGGTCGAGCTATTTCATCTTCGTGGCGGACCGGCATGGCTAGAACACAAATGACGTCACACGACAATGCAGCTTGCTGATTGGCCGGGCATTGACTCAAACCACTGGACCTGAGCTGTGGTTCGCACCAGGGTTACAGAGTCAGAGTCAGAGTCGGGTGGAGTTGACAGTTGTGGCCGGAGTCAGAGTCGGAGTCGACGGCGACTTTGGAAGCCGGAGCTGGAGTCGGAGTCTGGGTCACCGAAAATCAATTGATACCGCAGCGTATCCGGACAAATCTTTGCATGGCATTTCTTCGTCGCGCAATTCTTCGTCCGCAAAACTTCGTCCGCGCATTTCTTCGTCTCCGCCTTTCTTCGTCTTGCATTTCTTCGTCTCGCATTTCTTCGTCTCGCATTTCTTCGTCTCGCATTTCTTCGTCCGAGCATTTCTTCGTCCGCGCATTTCTTTGTCTCGCATTTCTTCGTCTCGCATTTCTTCGTTTCGCATTTCTTCGTCTCGGATTTCTTCGTCTCGCGTTTCTTCGTCTCGCATTTCTTCTTCTCGCATGTCTTCGTCTTGCATGTCTTCGTCTTGCATGTCTTCGTCTCGCATTTCTTCGTCTCGCATTTCTTCGTCTCCGTATTTTTTCGTCTCGCATTTCTTCGTCCGCACATTTCTTCGTCTCCGCATTTCTTCGTCTCGCATTTTTTTCCGCAAATCTTCGTCCGCAAATTGACAGTGCAGCCTGCTGATTGGGCTATTGCCTATTTCATCTTCGTAGCGGACCAGCCATGGCTAGCTCACACATGACGTCACTCGGGGCATTGATTCAAATCACTGAACCTACACCAGGGTTAGGTACGGAGTCAGAGTCGGAGTCCGTTGGATTCGACAGTTCTGGGCTCTGGCCGTAGTCGGAGTCGGTTGGAAACGACAGTTCTGGCCGTAGTCGGAGTCGGAGTCGATATTGGAAGCCGGAGCTGGATTCGGAGTCTGATTCACCGAAAATCTCTTGACTCTGCAGTGTTGGTTCCCAACACTGCAGAGTCAAGAGATGGTGGTATACCACCAGTGACGTCAAAACAATTTCTGTAATAATTTAGTGTTTTTTGATACTATCATGTGGAGTTTTTGAACCCTATGGGTGTCATTTCACTCAGTTGAGCGTTTTCGTAATCCGTGACTCGCTTATTAGGTGTAATTTGAACCTCAGTGGTGCCATACTATTCCGGTGTCATTTGAACCCAATTGGGCTCAAATGACACCGGAATATTATGACACTACCGAGGGTCAAATTACACTCAATAAGTCATTTGAACGGAATATTATGACACCACTGAGGATCAAATTACACCTAATAAGGGAGTCACGGATTGCGAAAACGCTCAACTGTGTGAAATGACACCTATAGGATATAAAAACTCTTCATGATAGCGTCAAAAACGCTTAGATGTGTTATTTTACACTGACACCGTGCAGAATCTTTTGACACGACACCTAAAATGGGAGTCAAAATTTTGGGAGTCAAATGACCCTTGGGTATGTGATTCTGACCGAGATCAATTTACACTAAAAAACGGTGTCTGGACACTGTTTTTCAGAATCGGATTACACCATGGGTGTCAGTTGATTCCCTAATAGGGGATCGTGATTCCCGGGGGGAGTAATTATTTTTCTCCGTGTACGGTACCACAAAACATCGTGTACTTCTCAAACTGGTCATCCACGGCACCATCATGAAAAATTAACTACGTTAGTGAACGACTGCGCTATGTAGATTGCTCACAACTGCAATTGTAATCTCAGCTTTTCTCAGTTGTACATGAAAGTTGCATGCAGTTGTGAACAAAATGCATTAGCAGTCGTTAACACTGGTCACTGACGTCTTTAATTTTACGTGATTGTGTCGTGGATGACCAGTTTGGGAGGTACCCAGTGGTTTGTGCCTTCTGGTATACCGATATTATTTATTTAGCCGATGTATGACGCTATGCGTCCTACATCGGCTAAATCAATGTTTCATGTTATAACATGAAAAATCGTCAACCGGTGTAGAAAAACCATCTCAAGGGTCATTTAACACCGTTGCGGTGACACCTACGAGGGGTGTTTTTTGAAGCGTACCAAAAACGCGCAGTTTCCAGGAGTCCGATTACACCGGGAATCAGACACCCCCGAGGTATTCTGACTCTGGTGGGGAGTGTATTTTATACCACATGTCGTCAAATGATTCCCGGAGTCATACACCGTATGGGATCAAAATACACCCCCAAAATCCGATTACTCCCTGAAGTGACACCTAAAAGGGGTGTTTTTAGAAGCGTACCAAAAACGCGCAGTTTTCTGGAGTCCGATTACACCCGGAATCAGACACTTTCTAGAGTATTATGACATTGGTTTGGGGTGTATGTTTAGCTTATAAGGCGTACGATTCCGGGAATCATTTGACGTCATGTGGTATAAAAATACACCCTCAACCAGTGTCATAATACTCTAGAAAGTGTCTGATTCTGGGTGTAATCGGACTCCAGAAAACTGCGCGTTTTTGGTACGCTTCAAAAAACACCCCTTTTAGGTGTCATTATTTTTTTCAGTGTAGCAACTGCGGGTCCCCGTACAACTAACCAACATACCCATGGGTATGTTCTGCTTCTGAAGCTTATAGGAACGATTAGCCAGACTGCAACGAGACTTTAAATGTAGCTTACATGTGTCTTCACCCTTGCAGCTACAATTTTATCTATTGACGATGACGTTTTCTTTTCAATCAGTCTTTATACCAGATATTGTCAAATGATTCTCGGAATCATACACCTTATGGGATCAAAATACACTCTCAAACGGAGTCATAATTGCAGTTGTTAACCACGTGACGCAAATAACAATACATGCATGTCATTCTTTATTTTATATGCAACAATAAATTCCAAAACATTTGGGCACGAAATGTATGGCGAAATCTAATGAAAACTTATCGTAAGGCTCATGGGTCCGTGACTCCATTCACCGTAAGGAATTACTCACATTTCAATAATGTCAATGTTCCATCAACCGGTGATTATTGCTACTTACTTAGGTAGAGTTATTCTGCTGCTTAATGACATAAAAACTTACCTCCGTCTCCATGGGGCGTTGCTATCTTGTCCTACTTCAAAATTTCGCCGAGTGCAGGGCGCCTCGTTATTTAAATACGCATGTTGAGCAAACTACAAATAAAATCTGAAGTCTATCGGTAAAGCACTATCACTTGAAGTAAATCTACACTTTAAACAACATTTGGCGACATTACAAGCGCGTTAATTCAAATAAGTTCCTCTCCCCGCTCACACTGACACCACACGCACCCACGTGGGCACACTTCCGGCAACTGAAGTCAACGGCTTTCCTAACGGTTTTCCTGCAAGGTCGAGCTATTTCATCTTCGTGGCGGACCGGCATGGCTAGAACACAAATGACGTCACACGACAATGCAGCTTGCTGATTGGCCGGGCATTGACTCAAACGACTGGACCTGAGCTGTGGTTCGCACCAGGGTTACAGAGTCAGAGTCAGAGTTGGGTGGAGTTGACAGTTGTGGCCGGAGTCAGAGTCGGAGTCGACTTTGGAAGCCGGTACTGGAGTCGGAGTCTGAGTCACCGAAAATCAATTGATACCGCAGCGTATCCGGACAAATCTTTGCATGGCATTTCTTCGTCGCGCAATTCTTCGTCCGCAAAACTTCGTCCGCTCATTTCTTCGTCTCCGCCTTTCTTCGTCTTGCATTTCTTCGTCTCGCATTTCTTCGTCTCGCATTTCTTCGTCTCGCATTTCTTCGTCTCCGCATTTCTTCGTCCGCGCATTTCTTTGTCTCGCATTTCTTCGTCTCGCATTTCTTCGTTTCGCATTTCTTCGTCTCGCATTTCTTCGTCTCGCATTTCTTCGTCTCGCATTTCTTCGCCTCGCATGTCTTCGTCTTGCATGTCTTCGTCTTGCATGTCTTCGTCTCGCATTTCTTCGTCTCGCATTTCTTTGTCTCCGTATTTTTTCGTCTCACATTTCTTCGTCCGCACATTTCTTCGTCTCCGCATTTCTTCGTCTCGCATTTTTCCACAAATCTTCGTCCGCAAATTGACAGCAGCCTGCTGATGGGGCTATTGCCTATTTCATCTTCGTAGCGGACCAGCCATGGCTAGCACCAAACATGTGCATGGATCCGAGCGATGGATCTATGATCTCAGTGGATCTCGAAGCAAACTGCAGGTAACAGGTTAGAATCTATGATCCCATCGGATCCGTCGTGAAAAACTCATCTTGGATCTATGATCTCATACGATCTGACGATAAATCAAGAACATGGATCTATGATCTGAGTGGATCCCACCATGCACAACATTTGAAACCATGTTTTAAAATTTAAAGGGTTTCTGTGTCAATAAGTGCCACAAAACTATGGATTATGACGTGCGAGCACATAAAATCACTCAAACAGAACGGTTATGCGTTGCAACAAGTGTTGTTTTTTATTTCTGTGCTGACAAAAAATAAGTGAGGATCTATGATCTCACAGGATCTCAAGTATAAAATGAGACTCGAATCTGTGATCCCTACGGATCTCTCGATAAATTTGAGAGCTGGATCTATCGGTTCCCCCTTAATTGAAGATGTTCCGCCGCTATACTGCTATCATGAACCCTATGGGTGTCATTTCACTCAGTTGAGCGTTTTCGTAATCCGTGACTCGCTTATTAGGTGTAATTTGACCCTCAGTGGTGCCATAACATTTCCGGTGTCATTTGAACCCAATGGGGCTCAAATGACACCGGAATATTATGACACTACCCAGGGTCAAATTACACTCAATAAGTCATTTGTACGGAATATTATGACACCACTGAGGATCAAATTACACCTAATAATGGAGTAGTGGATTGCGAAAACGCTCAACTGTGTGAAATGACACCTATAGGATATAAAAACTCCTCATGATAGCGTCAAAAACGCTTAGATGTTGTCATTTTACACTGACACCTTGCAGGATCTTTTGACACGACACCTAAAATGGGAGTCAAAATTTTGGGAGTCAAATGACCCTTGGGTATGTGATTCTGACCGAGATCAATTTACACTAAAAAACGGTGTATGGACACCGTTTTTCAGAATCGGATTACACCATGGGTGTCAGTTGATTCCCAAATAGGGGATCGTGATTCCCGGGGGGAGTAATTATTTTTCTCCGTGTGAAGTCAACGGCTTTCCTAACGGTTTTCCTGCAAGGTCGAGCTATTTCATCTTCGTGGCGGACCGGCATGGCTAGAACACAAATGACGTCACACGACAATGCAGCTTGCTGATTGGCCGGGCATTGACTCAAACCACTGGACCTGAGCTGTGGTTCGCACCAGGGTTACAGAGTCAGAGTCAGAGTCGGGTGGAGTTGACAGTTGTGGCCGGAGTCAGAGTCGGAGTCGACTTTGGAAGCCGGAGCTGGAATCGGAGTCTGGGTCACCAAAAATAAATTGATACCGCAGCGTATCCGGACAAATCTTTGCATGGCATTTCTTCGTCGCGCAATTCTTCGTCCGCAAAACTTCGTCCGCGCATTTCTTCGTCCGCGCATTTCTTCGTCTCCGCCTTTCTTCGTCCTGCATTTCTTCGTCTCGCATTTCTTCGTCCGAGCATTTCTTCGTCTCCGCCTTTCTTCGTCTTGCATTTCTTCGTCTCGCATTTCTTCGTCCGCGCATTTCTTTGTCTCGCATTTCTTCGTCTCGCACTTCTTCGTCTCGCATTTCTTCGTCTCGCATTTCTTCGTCTCGCATTTCTTCGTCTCGCATTTCTTCGTCTCGCATTTCTTCGTCTCGCATTTCTTCGCCTCGCATGTCTTCGTCTTGCATGTCTTCGTCTTGCATGTCTTCGTCTCGCATTTCTTCGTCTCGCATTTCTTCGTCTCGCATTTCTTCGTCTCCGTATTTTTTCGTCTCGCATTTCTTCGTCCGCACATTTCTTCGTCCCCGCATTTCTTCGTCTCGCATTTTTTCCGCAAATCTTCGTCCGCAAATTGACAGTGCAGCCTACTGATTGGGCTATTGCCTATTTCATCTTCGTAGCGGACCAGCCATGGCTAGCTCACACATGACGTCACTCGGGGCATTGATTCAAATCACTGAACCTACACCAGGGGCAGGGTTACGGAATCAGAGTCGGAGTCCGTTGGAGTCGACAGTTCTGGCCGTAGTCGGAGTCGGTTGGAAACGACAGTTCTGGCCGTAGTCGGAGTCGGAGTCGATATTGGAAGCCGGAGCTGGATTCGGAGTCTGATTCACCGAAAATCTCTTGACTCTGCAGTGTTGGTTCATATAGGAACCAACACTGCAGAGTCAAGAGATGGTGGTATACCACCAGTGACGTCAAAACAATTTCTGTTATACTTTAGTGTTTTTTGATACTATCATGTGGAGTTTTTGAACCCTATGGGTGTCATTTCACTCAGTTGAGCGTTTTCGTAATCCGTGACTCGCTTATTAGGTGTAATTTGATCCTCAGTGGTGCCATAATATTCCGGTGTCATTTGAACCCAATGGGGCTCAAATGACACCGGAATATTATGACACTACCGAGGGTCAAATTACACTCAATAAGTCATTTGAACGGAATATTATGACACCACTGAGGATCAAATTACACCTAATAAGGGAGTCACGGATTGCGAAAACGCTCAACTGTGTAAAATGACACCAATAGGATATAAAAAACTCCTCATGATAGCGTCAAAAAACGCTTAGATGTGTTATTTTACACTGACACCGTGCAGGATCTTTTGACACGACACCTAAAATGGGAGTCAAAATTTTGGGAGTCAAATGACCCTTGAGTATGTTATTCTGACCGAGATCAATTTACACTAAAAAACGGTGTATGGACACTGTTTTTCAGAATCGGATTACACCATGGGTGTCAGTTGATTCCCAAATAGGGGATCGTGATTCCCGGGGGGAGTAATTATTTTTCTCCGTGTACCGCAAAGTGTGTCGAAATATTTGCATTTTTTTTTTTTGAATATATATGTACTTATCACTCAAGTTACTCCGATAAATATTATTCTGATATTTTATTTTTGTTGAATATGCTATCGCAGCATCATATCGCAGCATATCATAGAAACACAGACGGCATATGAGTCCGTTTCAGTCCGTTGCAATGGTTGTGATAACGCACGTACATACCTTCAGGAGTTTACGTGCACCATGTGATTAAGCTCAGAATAAACGGTCTTTCATTGAACTTGTTTCCTTTGCAACTCGATAAAAATCACGCGCAGAGTCTTCATATAGTATAGTATTCAATTTGTCGATCGTGCCGCCGTGCACTCACCTGCACTGCGCTTTATCACTTGTATCTGCTTGAATGACGTTTGTATAATATTTCAGGGGCTGTGAATTCTGTAATGCATGGTATGCAGTTGCACATCCCGAAGGCCTGGAGGGGATTATGAGCACATCTTTTGGATGTCCTGACTGGTCCATTCCAAAGGATGCGCTCTGCCCCTCCATGCAGGATGATGCCACTGCAATACCTATTTCACATCCCCTGTTATTTTTGCACCAAGAGTGTAAAAAATAATTTGGATATAAATACACCCTAGTGTAAATTTACTCTCACATGCTAAGTTTATTATATTGCTTATGTGCTATTTTCACACCTTTTGGGCTGGTGTAGTTTTTGGGCACGGTGCAATTTTACTCCAAACGGGGTGTATTTTGACGCTAATTAGGTTACTATTTATATCATGGGTAGTAAAATTACTCTTCCACTGGTGCAAGTTATGGTTGCTATTTTTACCACGGGTGGTAAAATTATTCTTCGAAAAGAGAAAGAAATTACACCAGAACTTTGGAGTAAATCTACGGTGCCAAAAAATCCAATATTTTCTGGTGAGTTTTTACTCCGGCGTAAGTTTACTCGAGTTTTTACGCTGGAGTAAAAACTCACCAGAAATTATTGGATTTTTTGGCACCGTAGATTTACTCCAAAGTTCTGGTGTAATTTTTTTTTCAGTGTAAAGGCGAATAAAGCATGCGATTTACGAGAGTAATATTGCACTCCCAGTGTAATAATATCAAATCGGATTTCACCCCCTGCTTCTGAGTGTAAAAAAAGTAAATAGCATAAATACACCAGAGTAAAAAAAAGTTGAAGGAGTAAAAATAAATCACATTATAATTCACGTTGAAACAAAAACTCAAAAAGATAATTCTATGACTGAAAAGGCTTGGAGTAAAATTACCCCGAGTTAAATATACGCTACTGTTTCAGTTTACCCTCTGGTGTATTTCTATGTCTAGGCTGCAATGTAATGGTATATCGTCTGCTTATACATACTTTGAACCAAAATTCATGATGAAGTCAAACGGATGGCATGCGATGACCATTTCGGATAGTATCGTGTAACCATGAGATGTCAGATACGCTATGGGCAGGATACGCATTGTGAACGCGCGGTACGAGGGATCCGAAATTATGTACAATAAATAAAACAGTGATGTCTGCCAGTCGGTGCAATAAAACGTGACTGCTAATAATGCAAATAGTAATTAAGAAATATCATGTTTAACACATATCATGTATTGATCATAGTTCAATCACAGTACAATCACTGGCTTCGATCTCGATGAGTTTGATTACGTTATATCACAGACACTTTGATCACAAACAAACCACCCAATCACTTTGTTCTATATGTACATGGGGTTGCGCAGTGTGCACGTAAAATACCCGATTTGAAACTTGAATTGGCTAAGGGATAGTTAGCCCAGTTAGCTTCCAGCATAGTTAGCCAAATTGAATATTTTCATACAATGTGATACACGTTTGGGAAGACATTCTTCCAAGTTTTAGATAAATCCATTCACGTTCAGCTCAGTTGTGCTGTGCACCTCGACGTGACTCCTATCGTTTTTCAGTACTTTCTCGAGGCGCTCGCGGTACGCCAGCGCTGCTTTCTAGCGCATCTCGACGGTGATCTCTGCGAAGGCGGCTCTGAGCCGACCGTGTAACTTCGGAATGTTCGCCGTCTGCGTCAAGTATGCATACGACTTCACAGACCCCCACATGAAAAAATTCACGCGCGGGGTGAGGTTGGGCTTCGCCCAAACTGCCCTGGCCACCGCACTCGCCCAATTTGCCCTGGCCACTGCGCTAGCCCGACCTCACCCCGCGTGTGATTTTTTCATGTGGGGGTTTGTGAAGTCTTAGGCATACTTGACGCAGACAGCGAACATTCCGGAGTTACACGGTCGGCTCAGAGCCGCCTTCGCAGAGATCACCGTCGAGATGCGCTAGAAAGCAGCGCTGGCGTACCGCGAGCGCCTCGAGAAAGTACTGAAAAACGATAGTGGTCACGTTAAGGTGCACAACTCAGCTGAGCGTGAATGCATTTGTCTAAAACTTGGATGAATATCATCCCAAACGTGTATCTACGTATGTACATTGTGTGAAAATATCATCAAATTTGGTTAATAATCATGGAAGGTATTAAAGTTTCAATTCGGGGGTTTTCCGTGCGCCACCCTGTACTTTGTACTCTTGGCGCTTAAACATGAAAAACTTTGAAACATGAAACGCACGCAGACCACGCAGTATACAGTATACACTCTTCGTCTGTGGGTCTGTGCTAGATCTGAGCTGCCGACATGACAAGAGTGGCGTACCGCAATTGCCAGTACTCTCGCACGCGCATCTTGCACTCTACTCAGCCAGGGAGCACACTATCTTCTACGATGCTTTACTTAGTGAAATAGATGTTTAGGGCCTTCTTGTAGAGCACCTCGAAGAGCACCTCGAAGAGTACTTGCATGGTCAACAGAACGGAAGATAAAACACGGCATGAGTTGCAAGGATTGTGGCAACTTCACCGACCTTCGACTGTGGCAGCTCGAACTCGCTCTCTGAACGTTGAGGCGGGACGACTGAACACTCACGGAGCTCTGCTCGTTCTTCAGATCGTCCAGCGTCGCCCCGCGCCCGTAGGCGGGTAGCGCCACCAGTTCGTCACCTGTGAAGAGGAAAATAAATTAACAATGATTTCCCGACACAGCGGAGCCAGGAGAATAAACATTATTGTATGGTTACTCCCGTTGAAGCCTCAGCCCTTCGGGACCCGTCAGGAGCGCGGCTCGCTGCCCTTCCGTGGTGCAACTGAGTGAGATATAAATTGTCTGCATGTATTCACCGGTTCAGGATGCAATACGTAACATTACTTTTACTATTGAGTAAAGATACATCTCAGATATTTGTATACGGATAGAATCAAAATGATAAATCACATAAAGTTTTAATTATAATTACGCATCTTCAAGTCATGAATGAACATAGTGTACTAATTTCGCCGGGACCAGAGAAAGGCCACAATGCCAACGCTGGTAACTTGTCTGTAAAGAGGGACATAAAGTAACCAATGACCCCGCATTCCGCAACCACCGTTGACCGTTCCCCCATGTGCGTTATACGTAGGTAGGATGAGAAAGTAGGGGAGAGTGGGGCACATTCGTGCAAAAAATAGATAAATCCATATATCTTTTCTTTGGTTAGTGCAATGGCAAAATTGTTGATTATAGTATGGAAAGGAACTATTGCATGATATTTTTCCTCTTTAAAAGTTATCCTCTAAAATTATTGCTTCTATTAGAAAAAAAATGACTTTTAGCAGAGGCCAGTTTTACCAACAGAAAAATAGCAGCCCGGCGCAATTTTTCTGTCAAAAACCAGCCGACGAGTTTCACCAACCAGGCGAAAAAATATCCGCCGGCGTGAAAAAATATCAGCCAGAAAAATAGCCAATGAGTTTCACCAACGGCAAATGCGGCATTAATGGAGTGTTATTTTGCGCCATTATTTGTAGAAAAACAGCCCAAAAAATAGACGGGCGACCCCGTCTATTTTTTTGATGTCGTGTCGGAACAATTGGCCTCATTTGTTACTAATTATCGTGATTTGCGCCTCCCAGTTGATATAATAATTTAGTATGATTCATGGCCAATTTGTAAAGCATCTGGGCTTCAAGATTAGAAGAGGAATACTGATGATATTGCGTAAAGAAAGAGCCTTTGTCACCAGGCAGGACCAAAAGGAACCAACAAGACAGTGTTTGGTGTTGTGGTGTTAGTTTTTTTCGTTTATATTATCTTTTTGCTACAATCACCCAACAGCAAGATGATGGCACATTATTAACTAGTGGTCAGCTTACAAGTTCATTGCTCTTGCGAGTCGCACGGAAGTGGAAAATAATGATGGAAGATCATTTTCGAAAATTGAAGGTGCTTGAACAAATGCTGGAAGGAGAGGCAGAGAGGGTAGGCTCATTGGACTCAAGATTTTAAATAAATATGTCACTGTTTTCACATATTCAGCTACATTTGACAATGCAAGGCGCCAACTACTGATACCACTAGTCACTACTACTTTTGGGTGGAACTTACTTGAGCTGTGCGGATTAGGGAAGGTGCAATGGACATGGCTAAGACCAAAATGGCAAGATTTTCAAGATCAATGACAGTAAATTTAAAAGAAGAAATTGAATAGCATGAAAGAAATGTATAAAGGCTTGTTTTTGAAGCCAAACGTGCAAAGTTTGCATGGTTATTGGTTGCGAACCCGAACAAACTTGCTGTCATAAGATTGTGCCACTGAGCTCAGCAAGTCATGCTGCCAATATTGAAGGAAAAGAGAATAATAGTACCTAATGTTGTAAAATGTAAATGAATCCATAACTGTTGTGTGTGCACTGTGCTGATATTGAATGCATGTGTATCTTGCATGCATGAGTCATGCAGGGATCATGTTAAAACTGGCTGTAAGTATTGTGATTTAGTTTTGCAAAATTGTGGAGGCACCAGGCAAATTGCGGCCGAAATGTTATTTGTTCACCTCAGCGCTGAAATTTCTGCTCACAGAGTGTTCAGATCATGCGCCGAAATGTTCATGCAGCCCATCCGTTACACTGGTCATGTTGACAGTGACAAGGATTTCTTCCCAGTCTCATGTTGAAATACAATAATAATTCACTTAGCTTGATTTTAGCTTATGTTTTTCATGCCAGTTCCTAGAATAAATCAGCCAATATTTTCTGTCATGTGAGAAATATAATAACAATATGCACAATTGCAGGCTGTGGCATGTTGTGAGGTTTTTCCTTGTTTATTGCTGAGGTTTTACCAGTCTCTGCTGCAAAAACGGTGATGAATCCACCATCGTCCGACGGTTTCGATGACGCCAATCATCGGCGAGTGTTGCTGTGATGGCCGACCTGACTGAGCGCACAGCGGCAGCCGCCGTCGCCAATAACGACAGTGAGGACACCTCCGAGTCGGACAGAGATGCCGCCGCTGACGACTTCACCGTGCTGGACGAGGTGGAGCGCTCGAGCCGACAGACCGTGCACCGCGTGCGCTGCCCGACTGGCTGGCGCACCTGCAGCCGATTGGCGACCGGCGGCCGGCGCCGGCCAATCTGCCGGCGCTCTACCCCGAGCTGCGCGCCCGGCTGGCCGCCGAGGGCATCGAACAGGTGTTCCTGGTGCAGGTGACCGTGCTGCCCGAGCTGCTGGCGGCCGCAGAGTCGCCACTGCCACCGGCCGACCCCTGAGTCTCGGCGCCGGCCGGCCGCCCGGTGCCCGCCGTGTTCCGCCAGTACGACGCCGACACGCCGCTCTGCGTCCAGCTGCTGGGTGGAGACACAGTGGCACGAGGGGGCGCCAACTGGTGGCGGTGGGGCCGCGCGGCCCGGCCTCCCTGGCTGATCGTGGTGAGCACTCCCGGCTGGCTGATGGATCACATAACCAGCGCCGAGGGAGGGCTTCTCGCTACCGCACCTGCGCTACCTGGTGATCGACGAAGCCGACCGGGTGATCGAGATGGCCGAGACGGGCTGGCTGAAAGCGGTGGAGCGGGTGGCGGCGGCCACGGCGCGCCGCCCTGCATCGCCGGCCGGCTGACGGCCGCCGCCGTCTGCGCGCCTCACCTGCCGCTTCAGAAGCTGCCATTCTTGGCCACCCTGTCACAGAACCCGGAGGCCGGAGAAGCTGGAGCGAATGTCGCTGTTCCAGCCGCGACTGCTGGTGGTCGGCACGGCGGCCGCCGCCGTCGCACTGCCCGGTCAGTTCGTCGGCAGGTTCACCACGCCGGCCGAGCTGAGCGAGTCGTTCAACGTGGTGGCGCCGCAGCCGCTGAAGCCGCTGCTGATGCACCATTTGCTCCGACAGCCCGACTGGCGACGCTCGCTCGTGTTGGTCAACTGGAACGAGGTGGCGCACCAGCTGGAGCTACCGCTGTCTGTGCTGGGCGCGCGCGTGACTGAGTTCTGTGGGGTAGTGCCGGCGTGCCGGCGGCGGCGCGCGCTAGCTGAGATGGCCGCGCTGGTGTGCTTGAGGCTATAGCGCGCGGTATTGACGTGGACGCCGTGGACGCGGTCGTGTCGTACGACATCCCGGCGCTGTTGAAGACGTACACTGCGTGCGTCGGACGGCGCGCATCCGCCGGGCCGGCCAGGCGGTCAAGCTAATGTTGGAGCGGCAGCGCAGCAATTTCCAGCGGCTGATGGTGCAGGCGGGCGGCCGGGTGCGGGAGACGCTGGCGCTGCTGGACGAGCTACGAGCTGCGCCAGTACGAGGCGACCTACGTCAGTGGATTTCCACACTAGCTTCTAGTGGATCGCTGTTGTTTTGTATGCTCATTGCTCATGATTTATTTACATTTTAGAAATATTGCAATGAAATAGATGTATGCCTTGTCATCAGCCTAGAAAAGTTAAAGTAAGTAAAGCGTTTTAGTTGCATAATGTATGTTTGTTCATGAACACGGATTTAACATGTCCTAACTCCCAAACATTTCGATATTAGACCCGAGTTACAAACTAATCGAAAGGCTTAGACGATCATTTGGGGCGTAGCCAGACAGCTCGGCTGGGTGTGAAAGCCGGCGACCAAGGTGGTAACCACCCGATCATAATGCACAGCGGTCTCCGTCGGACGATTGTGTCCGCGCGCAACGAATGATCTGGGCACACGCAGAGGAGTTCGGCAGGACTCTCCACTGAGCGGTACTGGGCGCAGTCGAACGACGGTCGACGACGCTAGCGCAGGTATTGTTAATTTGTTACGACTTACGAGCCGGACCAGTGTAGCGGGCCCGGAGCAAATATGCTTTGCTGTGTGGCGTTCCTTCTTCTCGACCGGGCCCGGCAAACGGGGCCTGCATATCGGCTAAAACCACCTAGCCGGGCAGTCTGACCTCCACCTCGCCGAAGCGGAGCGAACGACGTACCCTCAGCCCTGCAATGACCGCGGTGCAGCAGTTAATCTGGGTAGGTATTTTCCTAAGGTAAGACACTCGCCTTTGCACAATGTTTTACATATATAGGCCTTGGCGAGTTCGTTAGCCCTCTTACTCCCGCTAGAAGGTGCTAATGCAGTGCACGCGAAGCCGCCTCGTAGCACCGCAGTTCAACTTCAATCGCTCGGCAGCGGAACTGTCCGTCGTCCGTCCAGCTTCAGGTGGCGTCTCTGGGAGCAATGCTGACCGCTTATTTGCCGCTCTTTTGAAAGCAAGGAAAGAGGTGCGGCTCCCGGATCTGTCGGGAGCGGGACTCATAGGCGGCGGAACGGGTAGGGCACCGGGGCACCGTGCCCCCCTTTGATTTTGACATTTTAATATTAACCCTATGGGCGTTGCATGGAAAGAATGGGACCAAAAGTCGGCAGTGCCCCCTTAATTGAAGGTGTTCCGCTGCCACTGGAGTGGGTCTCATCTTAGTCCCCACCTCATAGCTGGAGGTCCACACATTGCGTTCTCGGTCTACACGATGATTTTCTACAAGGTGCGACTAAAAACAGACAAAAAGGTACATAACAAGTTGAAGGTATTGTAAAAATTAATATAATAGGCTGACAGGAAAAAAGATCCATCTTAAATTTGCCTTAAATGCAAGCTTCCTTACGTCACCTTTATGAATGACGTGCCTACGTTTACAATTTGGTAGTTTTGTATTGTATTGGCTTTTGCTGTGCACCAGAATGTTAATATAGATATGAAAGTTTATAATGCTCTACTTTGTTGTTATTACTCTTGAAAATAATGTAATAATTTACTATTATAATATTTCGAAATGTATATAGCATTTGCATTAGAAATCACGCTTCAATTTGATTGAAAACATGCTTTAAATGATTTATTAATCTCCTTGACATATCGTAATTTGATATCGTAACAGAATATCAGCTGACTACCGGCGACAAATAATTTCCGTCCGAAGTCGGCTGGAATTTTTTGTTGGTGAAACTCGTGGCTGTGTGGCGTCTATTTTTTCGGCTGGATATTTTATTTCGGCGGCCGGCTGGTATTTTTTGGTAAAACTGGCCTCTGAACGTTTGCACGAAACTGCCCCACCTATGGGGCACATTCGTGCAAGGGATGGGGCACTTCCGTGCATCCTGCAAGTGCAAAGTTCGAGAAATTACCGGGCATTACCAGAAATTTACCAAAGGAAATTGGCAGGGGGTCATTTCACTTGATTCCTTTCGACAAGAATGCATTGCACAACATATGTAGACAGAATGGGGTGGCCAACAAGAATGTGCCGGCCTCCGTGACCTCGCCAAGTTCGCGTGAACTACTCGTCACGACGTCGCAAGCAGCCGAGACTGAGTCAGGCGAGCGTCATTATAGTGAAACCTATTACAGATAAAGTCATAAATCGCAAAAACTAAAAAAATATGCACGAATGTGCCCCCAGGCAGTGCGTACACTAACCTGCCCCACAACGTTATTTGTAATATATTTCAAAACTTCTTGTTGAAAAAATGACACTTTTTCAACAAACAAGTTTGCAGCAGTTCCGTGAATAGAGTGAGCTTCTTCGCCCCCAATTTTGAAAAGCTGAACCCATTTCCGAGTCTGGATCACGAAAATGGATGATATGAGAAAAGTTTGGAAAGCTCACGAACATTACAAATTTTCCAGTTCCAGTTTGGTAAATTTTGACATTTTTCGATATGAAGGACGAGTGCGTTCGATCTATTGTGGTTCCGGACATCGCGTTTGTGTTCCTTCAATCGTGTGTCGAGTCACATTTTTCGATATGAAGGACGAGTGCGTTCGATCTATTGTGGTTCCGGACATCGCGTTTGTGTTCCTTCAGTCGTGTGTCGAGTCACAAACGCGATGTTCGGAACCACAATAGATCGAACGCACTCGTCCTTCATATCGAAAAATGTCAAAATTTACCAAACTGGAATAGTGCTCATGTCATTGAAAAAGGCATGTCAAAATCGGTGAGAAAAGCTCTGGAAGCAGCTCACATCTGTTTCCAAGATACAGTGAACGAAAAACCTGGATTCTTCACCTGGGCAAAAGCGGCTGCAATGTTGGCACTAGGAAAAAAATCTTAAACGATTTCTAAACGAAAGGTGATTGGCGAACTTTGAAAGACTCTGAGAAAAGGCGAGCGAATTAAACGTTCCGACATTGACATTGTGACCTGTAGGTACATTCATTATATAATTTAATTTTCAGCATATCAAAAGAACGTGACAAGAACAATAGCGTGATGAATGCCGTTCTCGGTTGAATCAAAGAATGCATTTCGAAACCTGTGCCCGATGTGTCGACTTCAAACGATTTATACCGATTGTTTTTGATACTGTGTTTTTAATTTAACCCTCGCCCGCACATGCCATTTTCCCATCCTAGAACGCACATGGGGGGTGGTTGCCACCCCCCCCCCCGCGCCATTTCGTTCCTGTTGGAGATAGAGCTTAGCGGTAAAGACCAAAAAGATTCTTTGGGAAAAGACGAATCCAACGATACCCAGTTTTACCTTCTCAGGTCAGTCATTGACCTTCCAGGTCAGGTCAAGCTAAAAAATGTTGCTGTTTTGGGTCACCGTTGGATATCAAGTGCGCTGCTTATCAAATACCGATGACGATGCTGTTTTCTGGTGCCAAGCCAGCTAAAACCTCTTTGTCACACTACCCGACCAGAATTTTGCTGCTGAGGTCATTTCAGGTCAAGTTAGGTCAAGGTCAATTATATGTGTTTGTATGTCTGTGTGTGTCTGTGTGTATACTGATGTGTGCACCGATTGTTTTTGGGTCCATATTACATGAAATCATGATCTGAGAAGCTTTTACCAAAAATGCAGTCAAAAAAATTCACAAAAAGTAAATTCCGCTTGCCTAAAACGCAATTATCTTAGATGACCTAGGTTGACCTTGACCCTGACCTTGACCCCTGTACATCGTCGAAAAACATGTTCCATGATAGGTGGGAGGTAATACTGGCAAAAAAGGCCGAAATCAGGGTGTCAAAAGCTCACAAGGCCCATGGCAAACGCAAGATGTTGAGAATTAGCCATTTGGGTCATGACATGACCTGAAATACAAGGTCATATCTCCGAAACCAAAAGTCACAGAAACTTCAAATTTTCAGTGGACATCAAGAAAGGATAGAGGAGCAGCCATACGAAAAATCAGCCCTCTACCTCTAAAAATGTTGAGTGCAGAGCAGAAAGACTACCTGGGGGGGTGGCAACCACCCCCCCCCATGTGCGGGCGAGGGTTAATTAACCCATTAATGCCGGAATTTTTATTTTTTGATTCTTAAGTTGCCCTTAACAAATGTTAGCCACACGGGTCCCAGTAAGAAAACTGTGCAAGCTTAAAAAAAATATTCCATCGGTTCTCAAGTTATAAGCATGGGTCATAAATGACCCAACCGGCATTAGTATTTAGTATAGTCACAAATAAGGAGTTATCACGAAAACCGATTTAGCTAGATACTGATTATTTAGGGACATATTTGTGTTATGAGGTTATCGGTGGATCCAACAAATAACTAAATGTACTTACTTTTATTGACGTTTCGGTTTCAAACAACCTTCGTCAGAATAGAATTACAAGTTACGTCTCATATTTCAAAAATGCACATATTTCAAACACACTGAGAACCTCACACGATTGTTCTCTGCCGGTGGCAGAGAACAATCGTTCTCAGTGTGTTTGAAATATGTGCATTTTTGAAATATGAGACGTAACTTGTAATTCTATTCTGACGAAGGTTGTTTGAAACCGAAACGTCAATAAAAGTAAGTACATTTAGTTATTTGTTGGCTCCACCGATTAGCTAGATACCTTCTTGTGTATACTGTATAGCGGTTTCAGCCAAACAATATTAAGAGGCACTGCATTGCAATGCTTTGCAACGTCAAATTGGCGAGGCCGTTGGTGCCGGTGGCAGGCCTGTGGTGCCCCTGCTGGGCCTCTGGCGCTCTTGACACTGTCAGGGGCACCATAGGCCTGAGAGGCCTGTGGTGTCCCTGGGCCCTGACAAGCCTGAGGTGCCCCTGACAGGCTTGTGGAGCCCCTGGCAGGCCTGCGGTGCCATTGCTAGGGCTGTGGTGCCCCTGGAGGCCTGTGGTGCCCCTGCTAGGCCGCTGGTGCCCCTGGGTCCTGGCAGGACTGTGGTGCCCCTGACAAGCCTGAAGTGCTCCCGACAGGCCCGTGGAGCCCTTACAGGCCCAAGGTGCACGTGCGAGGCTGGTGGTGCCCCTGTGAGGTCTCTGGTGCCCCTGGCAGGTCTCTGGTGCCCCTGGCAGGTCTGTGGTGCCCCCTGGCAGACCTGTGGTGCTCTTGCTAGGCCGATGGTGCTCCTGCAGGCCTGTGGTGCCCCTAACAAGCCTTTGGTACCCCTGACAGGCCCGTGGTACCGCTCGGCCGGCCGAGTCGCCGGCCCGCCCCTCGTCACGGCCCCGCACGACCAGTCCGCTCATGATATCCCAACATCGCAACACTAGGTCTGTGGTGCCCCTGTCAGGCCTGTGGTGCCCCTGATAGGTCGGTGGTGCCCCCGGGCCCCAAGGGAGGTCATAAGTGACCCATATGACCCCCCTCCCTTGGATCCGCCACTGGGATCTGATCACAACCCCCAGAAATAAGTAATCGTATAATCATCAGTTGCTTCCCTTGTATTCAACATACGAGAAAATTGCCAACACTATTGCCGGCTGGGTCATTTATGACCCAATGATATTTATCGAGGAAAAAAAGTTATCCGATGGCGACAAGAAGGGCAAAAATATACATCATACCTTTTTCAGACAAATTTAAATGCCAGGTGGACGATCATTCAACAGATAGTAAGGTGCAAACATAATATAATATTGCTTTTTGGGGCGGCGCGCCATTGCTAGTGACCGGCGACTGTGCAGTCCCGTCGTCTTTGGCTCCAGAAACTTCAGTGGACGAGCTCACACAAGTTTTATGCGGCTCCGACGCTCGCCACTGAACTCACAAATCCAACAAAACATACGCACAAGTTCCTCAAAGTGCCACTTGCCTCCATTGAGAAAAATCATTAAGGTTTTGCTTTTGGGTCATATATGACCCAAGCGGCATTAATGGGTTAATCACTAGTATCCACTGACGAAGGCACCCTGTGGCCGAAACGTCTGGTTTTAGGAATTTGACTTGTGTTGCCATCGATCGTGAATAAAACTCAATGATTATTTACAATAGACCTTATAGCTGTGGCTACCAGAAATCAAAGCCCACAGTTGTATAAACAGTCAACAGATATTCGTCGGTCCTCGGACATTCTGAGAAAAATCATCGATCAGATTGGCGCATGCCTTGCGGTCCGAGGAGCTATCAGCACAGATTACAAATTGGACGGGGGGGGGGGGGGGCGCGTAGATTGGCCTGCTACATCTGAAAATGTAAAAAAAAAAAATAGCGCCCTCTCACGATCACAATACCATAACCCGCGCACCGACGGGGGTCTGCGCCAACTTCGTACCGACGGGGGGGGGGCGGATTACTGCCCCCCCCCCTGAGATCTCGAGAACGAAGCAAGATAGCGACAAGAGGTAAGCGGCAAGGGATACGCACGGACAAGGTCTACAATTTTTACTAAGGTCATTTTCAGGTCAGGTCAAAGATGACGTCACAGGGGTCAAAAAAGTCAAAATAGCGGCGCTAGGTATAGAGAGAGTTTTTCTCGAATAACTTTCGAACTAGTCAATATAGGAACAAACTAAGGGCAGCATCGTGATCCTCTCGTCAATCCGCATCGAATGATATATATGTTGACCTCAAAAGGTCAAGGTCAAAGGTTGACCTCAGGTCACGTGAACTCGAGGTCATCATGCATATCATTCGATGCGCCTTGACGAGCTGAGCACAATGAGACCATCCGCGCGGCTGTATCTTGTTCCTGTACGGAGTTATTGTCAAAAAACCGCTGGTGACCTTTGATGACGTCACATGACCTTACAGCTGCCCAACTGCAAAACAGACCTCAAGGTAGTGAAGGTTGATCGTATATGAGGTCATGTATGGTTTATGGGGCCATTCCGACCCGTTTTAGTGGTAAAAACAGGGAGTTGATTTTTCCCCCATTGACTAATAATGGGGAGGTCGAGAAATTGACCTGACCTTAGGTCATCGATATCAAAATTATGAGATAAAAAAATTGTAGCTACTAATGACCTTATAACATCCTGCGACTTTCAAAGGCCTCCGACATCTACTGTAGCTCTGGCACGGTGACAAAATTGCAAAAAAGTGACTTGAGGCTGGGTCATTCAAAGTGACCTGGTGACCTGACCTTAAAAAAAGTTAGGAGGTTCAAACTTGCACACCATGTGTAAAATTGATGAGAGAATAGTCGTACCAAATTTCGCGTTCCCGCTATTTGCGAAAAACCTCAGGGGGGGGGGGGGCAGAATCCGCCCCCCGTCGGTGCGCGTGATAAGTGATCGAAACTCACCGTCGGTGATTGGCGTATCAGGGAGGACGTTGGCCGCATACTGCTCACACACTTGCTGGATGTTCGTAACTTTTTCCTTTAGCTCTTCTGGCTCCTCACGAGTCCCCATAATCAGGGTCAGATCGTGCCACAACTGAAATGGAAGGAAAACAAATATTAGGCAAATATAGAGCGTGCAATCACCAGTAGCGTCGCTAAAATGGGATCTTATAGGAGCCGGGAAACTCTGGTGTCGCATCGAACGAGCTCAGGTGACCACCTGCTGAGCATGATTTTAACTTAATTCCTGTGTGGCTGGCTCCTACCTACAAAAGGCCTCCGATCTAGAGGGCATCATCTCTTTTGAGGAGTCAGAGGGCCGAGGGGCCCTAGTGGTCACTGGTCAGACACAGATACCATCGGCTATTCACAGGAGGCCCCAGGTGGTAAGAAAAACCCCAGCTGTCAGCGAAAAATAGAAGGAAAACTATTTATATCACATTTTTTGGCTGTAAATTGATAATGGTCAGTCTGACCAGCAAGTCACTTTCACTGTGACCAAAAATGGGTTAAAGGGACTATCCCACCTTCTTAAATGTTGTTAAAACCAGTTAAATTGTGCCCGACTTTATAGATTGGATGACCAGGAACACGGTTCTGGCATTTATTTTTCATTAAACATCTTAGGCTTCCCATATTCCAAACACAAACTTTCAAATATGTGACGTCACAGCCCAAAATTACCTCCTTCCCCAGGCCACATTACTGTCATAAATCTGATTCTTTTTACTCTGTAGGCACCACAACAAAGTTCAGACCAAGTTTTAAGCGATTTTTCAACGAACAAACCCATTTAAATCAGAATGACTAAACGAGGTGACGTCACACTAACGGTCGCTCTATGTTGAAGATAGGGCCTTGTACAAGCCCATTTTCAAATGAAGGGAACGAATTTCTTCAACACCAAGAGGCCGCGGGGGTTGCAACCTTAGATACCTAGATAGTGGTTTCTGAACCTCGCCGCAAACTTGGCTATCTCAACTCAAACCCCATGTTAAAGGTGGAATAGTCCCTTTAATATAAGGCAATATCCTGGCCAAAAGATACATTTTAAGTCTTACCTTTGTTGTTCACTGCTTGCCGCGGTCTTGGTCGTCCAGTAGACACTGCACGCTTCACCTGCACGCCACCCCACGCTTCACCATGTATCCATCCAGTTCAAAGTTTCGACACAAACGGTAAAATGGCGGTACAAAATGGCGGTATAAATTGGCCACGTGGAACACCATAGTAAAATAACGCCCCGAGCTGTAAAAATACAACACTGAAGACTGAAATAACCATGTAGCATAAAACCACACCTAAAAATCCCTCGCTTATCAAGTCCACAGTGTAAATTTACTCCATTTAGGTTTTGCGATAATCAGCTGAACCACGCAAGTGTAAATTTATGCTACCAACTAGCCATTTATTATCCGCATGGGATTAAAAATGCACTTGGGTAATAATTTTACTACCAATAAGCTGAGGTGTAAAAAACATAAGAACTTGAAATTACACCATAGTTGCAAGAAAACCCTAAAGTACTGGATGGATTACACCTAAGTTGAGTAAAAAATGCACCTAGTCATCTTTTAACTCTGAATTTTCGGCTAAGGGTGGTACAAATAGTCTGGAAAGTGGTGTTAAGTGGTTACAAATATCACCCAAAAATACCACCAAGGTGTACTTTTCTTTCAGTGCAGTCCCACACCCTCCATCCTGACTATCTGGCTGCAGAGCTCCTTGTGTGCGCAATGGTCCGCAAGGTCCGAAGCACCTATCCAACAAAAGAAAGAAAGAAAGAAAGCTCCTTGTGGAGGTAAAAGAAGGTATACCACCTAGTCGCTATCTAGTCGCTAATGCCATCTAGTATACAGACGGCAAGCAATACGGTACGGCATAACTTCAGGCGCTCTTTATTAGTGCCATCATAGTGAAAGCAAGACAAACAACGTGGCATCATATAATTTCAGAAGTCGTTGCCTGTGCCATCTACCTAGTGATGAAAAGGAGAAATGCGGTACAGTATAGCTTCAGGCGTTCGTTGCTAGTGTCATCTAGTGATGGAAAACAAAGCAATGTAAATTCACGGTAGGTAGGTATGTAAATGTACAATTTTACAACAACACTGAAAAAAACTTACTCCCCATTTTCTAATTTTAGAATGCCAAAAAGCACTCCTGCAATCGAATAATTTTATGACCTGGCATAAGCGCCTAAAATGGGGAGTTTTGGGGAATAAAACTAGCATATAGAATATATTTAGTATCCGTACGCTTATATTATTCGCGCTAGGGAGTAATTTTATGACGGAGGATAAAAGTATGCTATCTTTGGATAAAATTACACCAGATGATAATTTTATTAACTTTATACTAAAATTACTCCCATTCGGGGAATAATATTGCCATGCCAAAAAGCACTCCTTTTTTCGATAATTTTACCCCGGAGTAACTCCCCGGTAAAATCAAGCCCCGGTGTAAAAGTACCATCCCTGATAATGCGGGGTGATGTGATATTATTATGACCAAGTGTAAAATAAGGAATGCATTTAAACAATGTATTGAAACACCAACAATTGATTAACGAATGGTACCCGAGCATCAGCAGGTACATCTTAATTTGGACGCACTTCCAGTGATGGCGCATTGCGGCCGACAGGGACGTAATTTTGCTTCCTAGTTGAGAAGCGGCGTCTCAACTGGGAGGCAAAACTTCGTCTCTGCCGGCCGCAATGCGAAATCACTGGAAGGACGTTCAAGGTCACAACTCACAAGGGCGTTATGGTTAACACTGAGGCTAACGAATAACATCTGCGCATAGAACCACCGCCACGGATGGCAGATAAAACGAGCGTGTATGGTTAACACTGAGGCTAACGAATAACATCTGCGCACAGAACCACCGCTGCACGAATAGCAGATAAAACGAGCGTGTATGGTTAACACTGAGGCTAACGAATAAAATCTGCGCACAGAACCACCGCCACGGATGGCATATAAAACGAGCGTGATCTGGGCTATGAAAGACGTACTGAGACTCATTGGCGTACTGAGACCGCCGCAGCTGAATTAGTCATAATACAGAGGCTCCAGTAGTGTGAGCCACACGTTGCGAGTCACTTGAGCCACAGGTGAGCCACAAGTCACGAGTCACTTGAACCACAGGTGAGCCACAGGTCGCCAGTCATTCGAAGTGGGCATCTCCGATGCTGGTTCTACACTACCTGGGTAACCTCCCACACCTTCTGTGATAAGCCAGATAGGTTTACTTTACATCGAATCCCACACTCCGGTAAAGAATCTCGAACAGGGCCCTACAGGGCCCCGTGAACTTTGTGTAGAAGACAGCGTGGGCGGCCGTCATTAGGGCCACGGTCTCCAACCTGGTGGCCGGCAGTTGGCAGACCACCACACCGTCCACCGATAGTTCCTCACCTGCCTGACGAACCCCGTTTCTCGGATCCGCCAAGGTGCCAATGGTTGTTCCACAACCATAGGCAAGTAGAGCTAGCAGCTCGTCGTCTGCCGTGAAAAAGAATATTGCAGTCAGTTGGCATCAATGCATATCGTACAAAAAACGTAAAGGAAACCTAGGAGAGAAACAAGGAACCGCGTTCGTACAGTAGCTGGCAATGCCATCTACAGTATCTGGAGACGATTCTTCGCTTCTTCCTGATTTCTTTTCACTCTCAAAATCGTAGTACGATGCGTAGTACGTTTGCGTAGTAGGTACGATACACTCTTACAACTAAACGTGGTGCATAGTTACAAAATAATTATACGTTGTTAAAATATTTCAGTGAAATAAGAAATTAGTACCCGATGTTCCGCTGTCATGGTTAAGTATGGAGTGCAAGTAGGTATCAAACTGCATGCAACTGTGGTATATTTGGAGACAATGAAGACAACCATGAATGGAGACAACCTGAATGGAGACAACCATGACTTTTCAATATCACTAGAGTTAAACAACACTTTTTGACTAATAGCAAAACCAACGACGATTGGCTGTCCAAAGGTGAGGTACAACATGTTGTCCCGCCCGTCGTTAAAGTGCAAAAAGGTGGCATGCCACCTTTTTACGGTTTTCGGTTTAAAACGGTTTTCAGTAGACCTGACCCACCTATGACCTACCCTGAAGTCCGTTTCCCGAAATTCGTCCTAGTTTTCGAGATATCCGCATTCAAACTTCACATTGATGCCATCACAAAAAGTGTGGGAGATGGGATTTTAACATGGTAATGTTACATTCCCATATTCCACACATTTGTGATGGCTTTAATCTGAAGTCCAATTGCGGATATCTTGAAAACTAGGCCGAATTTCGGGAAACAGAATTCAGGGTAGGTCATAGGTGGGTTAGGTCTAGTGAAAACCGTTTTGTGTAAAAAAGGTGGCAGCCTTCCTTTAAGCAAAAAAAAAAAAATCATCAAGAAAATAAACAGTTGTCCTGCCCTCTGCTATTAATGTATTACGCCATTGGGATATGTGAAACGTCATTTCTCCATCGTACAGGAAGAAGCATGCGTGGGAAATACCTTCCTACACTTGGTCTTGGCTAATGTTTTGGCCTGACCTCGTATTTATCGAAAATACCTCGGGCCTAACTTTACATTCGCTAAAAAAAAAATCAGTCAGATCTAAACATTATTCCAGCCCTGGCCAGGAATATATTGTCTACGATGATCGGCTCGAGCCCAGTTATATAGAAGAAGAGTATCCCCCCCCCCCCCCGGCACGATTGTTGCTAGCGGAACACCTCATCCGAAAAGGTGTGCTTCTGCCCGTTCAAAACTCACCGTCTTTGTCGGCCGGCTCCACGTTTATCATCGTCTGGGCATACTTCTTCGCGGTATGTCTGATTTTGTGCAGGACATGCTCCTTCACGTCCTCCTCGAGCCCCATGATCATTCCCAAGTCAGTCCACACCTGGAAACATCGCAAAATCACATTTATGAATGGAATTAACATCAAGCAACATCAAGTGAACATTATATCATTGTGGAAGGTCAGGTCAGGTAAGTTACTCCAGCTCACCAAAAGTTTGAAAGCGCGCCACGTCAAGTGTCGACCTCTGGTGATCTTTTACCTGATAAAAATGACTGGAATGCTTTCGTCATGGTCACATCCCAACTCCGCCTTGAGCGTTTCGTTACAGTTACGTTGCTTAGGACCAGCCAAGTTAGATGGGAGGGGGGGGGGGGGGTGACTTCCCAGCAGGCGGTAGAAAAACCAGAGGGAGTGGGTTAAAAATTATACAAATTTTCCAGATGTTTTCCTATCCAATGTTGTTCCCTGATAGCGCGGATATAAAATGGTGCCACTAATTATATAGTTAGTTCAGTTCAACCATCCCCCGTTAACGAGTTTCAAAATTCCTTTACCGTTACATCACGCTGCCGCGCTGGCGGGAAAAAAGTTCCCACGCATTCATAATACATAGGAAGATGGTGATCATCTGGGTCAAATGGCGAGCTTATAATTGGGAAGTTTATAAAAAAACACGTTTACATGAATGTTTGAAGCCCCGTTTCTCGATAATCCACCCTTAAAAGGCACAGATGTCAAATGTGACATTTTATCTACACCACGCTTACGCATAGCCACTGTGACGTCACCGTGGCGGTCAAATTTTCCTACTGAACTACCCTGTTAGTAAAGGAATCTCGAGTTCAATCACACATAACATTAGACAAGACTTTTAAATACCGAATAAAGCAACACTTACGGCAGCTTCGCTGTACATATCCGGGAATATCTCCTTCATCTCCTCGCCAGTCTTCCGGTTTCGGTTGCTCGTGAGGCATATCCGCCGAACCTCGAAGGAATCTTTGAGAACAGATGTCTTTGTGAGTGACATCGGCGTGCTTTAGCTTGGCACTGAACTTGGCGGTTTCGGTGCAGATGTCTAGCTTCGACTTCTTCGTTTTGGGAAACATCCCCGGCATCCCCTCTTCAGCTGCCGCACGCTTTTTCACAACGATGCCCCTGGCTCGTCTTTCCGTGTCGATGACGGCGTTGCTCAATGCTCAGTGGCTTTCGACAGTTCTTGAATCTGTTGACTGTTCCGAAGTTTCTGTCGGAAGCTGTTCTTCCGCAGAGTCACCTTTGAGAAAGAAAAGAACCGTTTTTTAATTTCATGGACAGCTTTATCAGGCAGTGAACACTGAACAAGATATAAATACGTTCATTAAACGTGTTTTCTTCTATCGTGATCATGGGAGGATAGAAACAACAAAAAGTAGATGTCCGGATATGACCGTTTAAACAATTTGTTTTGTTTGTTTGTAACAACAATTTGTCAATTTGTTTTGACAATTTGTCTTCCAGAATTTCATCATCGCGGAAATCTTCGTCCGCTAATCTACGTCAACGCATTTCTTGGATTGTATGGTCATACTACGGATTACTGTAAAGTCATACTAACAAAACACAAAGGATAAAAGTAATTTCAGCTTACCTTCGAGGACTGGGACGCTTGCTCGGTTCTCTGACAGATGGCCTTGGTTCTGACGACTTGAGCACAATGGCGGTCGCGAATGGTCGCGAACTGAAGAGACATTCCGAAAATATTATTCTTGGAATAATACTGTGCTGGACGAATAGATTAATCACTTTTAGATTAGTTATGTTACAACGGAATAGGATTATCAAGAAAGTGATACAGTATTGCTTGAAATACGCTCCCGAATACTCCCGAAGAATAATGTTAGTAATGCTACCACATAATATTACTCCATGGTTATAAAATTATTGTCCGGACATCATAGTTTTATCACAAAGGAAGTAATTTTTACACCTACATGAGAATAGTTTTATTCTGTCGCGTCAATTTATCAGCCGTAATGGAGTATAAAAATTACCCTAATTACTCCACAGCGGTTTATTTTTATGCAGTTTTGATAAAAGTACTCTAGCTGTCAATTTTATTACCATCTAATGGGAGTTCAGCACAAATATATTCCAATGACCTTGTTTATCACTGTGAAATAAGCTAAAATTACACCATGCCTCTTTGAGACTGATATAAATTTATAACCCGAAAGAATAAAAAGGACACGTGATAAAATTAGAAGATAAAATTACCACTTGCTAAAACACAAAAGAGATGATTATAGTACCAGGTTTAAGAATAACTTTCAAAAACGCCCTTAATGCAATGCAGAGAGTAAGAATACGCTACAAAACATAATCATTATATGCCATTGGTGCGTTATTATTCGCCAAACTGGAGTGGAAAAACTCCAAAAATAACTCTCTAGGTGTAAGTTTTTTTCAGTGAACGGACGGAACAGTACCTACCTTTAACTTCAGGACGCTTCAGAGTTCAGGTGAAAGTGGCTAAAAAATCAATACCTTAGCCATCCTTAGCTTTCCTAGTAAAAAGTACCACTAGGTACGCCTCGCAATATTTTTTTTTTTTGCGCATTACATATTATCTATAGGTGTACAGTGTAGGTACTTCAATAGGACCAAAATAATTTCACATGGATGTGCCTGTGCCATCTACCTAGTGATGAAAAGGAAAAGACATGGATGAAAAGCGGATATACCTACATAATTGGCATGTGCATTGTGCCTAACATATCACCTATCACCGTTACCTATCACCGGCTAAGCAATTCATTGATGGGCAATGTAATGCACGAAATAGGAGCGTGTGTTTTCTTAATTTTCCATCCCATATTTATTTTTCAATCTTCCATTTGACATTGAAAATTTTGCGTTCTGCGTTATTATTGCAGCACAAGCATAAAAGAAGCGAGCGCAAGATGATAAACGGCCTACCATTTGCGCAAATTTACTTCCAAACGCTTCCCAGAGGAGCACGAGGCGTTTAAATACAGTTAGGCTGTTCGGTCGGAGCAAACATCGTTCTGACCCCTCCGGAATGGTCTGTCGGCCCTGGTCCCATCCGTCTTCCGGCAGGGCAATGGGTCCGGGTGGTCGCCCTTTCCGCTATCGATTGGACGTGTTCGCCCGCGAGTTCGGTGCTCCTGGCCGGGTGTACGACTGTGTGTGTATGTGTGTGTGTCTGCGAGTAAGTGTGCCGCACCCGGGCGATACAGTGCCTTATCGATCGGACGGCGGTCGCCCTGACTTGAGCAGCTGAAAATGGCTCCCAGTCGGCCCCACCCGTGCCACCACGGCTCCCTGCTCCGGCTCGAAGCAGCCCCGGCCGCGCTGGGCTTTCGCCCCGCTTCCTGACCAGCCAAGCGCACTGCGTCCGGTCTTAACAGCGAGATTCCCCTCCAGACAGTGGCGTAACGCACCACCGACCCGTTACGGAACTGCGGCGAGTAGGGAGGGTAGGGGAGCGAGGGAGCCACTCGACCAGACTTAGCTGGAATTGACGCTGGTCACGTTGCGAACATGAGACAAGTGACCTCATGCGCCCACACGGCAATAGGGAATGTCTACCATGCCATTTAGTACTGTCCGAAAATGTAGGTGCGTATTTTAGATGCTCCCTTTAAAAACTCATTGCAATTTGCAAAAGCTGCAATGCGGAATATTTTTAGATAGTTGAACGCTACACTAGAGGTCCAACGCCGAGCCGCTCACCACCTTAGCAACAGAGTGGAATTATTATGAATAACACTGACAATGCAACGTTTGCTAGCGACCAGGATCTCGTTCTTGTCTGATGCAAATATCAGGTGGTCGCTGGATTGGTTCGAACAGACTTAATTCGGTCCCGCTGTGTCGTCGTATACGGCTTCTGAGCCGTTCGATATCCCATAGGGGAGGGTCAGTGTCGGTCTTCATAGCAGAACCGCGGTGAGCACTGAGCCTGGTGAGCACTGGGGTGGCATGATCTTCTTGGCCGACACTAGCTAGAAGTTTGACATTTGTCATAAACGTGTTGGGTCGTAGTTTATATCCAAACCAGATTTGCAGTTGGCTCGAGTCGTCAACAAGGTTTTAGTTGGTTAACATATAA
This sequence comes from Amphibalanus amphitrite, assembly GCF_019059575.1. NCBI lineage: Eukaryota > Metazoa > Arthropoda > Thecostraca > Balanomorpha > Balanidae > Amphibalanus > Amphibalanus amphitrite. The sequence goes on from NW_024881856.1 coordinate 473,867, forward strand.
GGCGGCAGATTTTCAACAAAAGCTTCTAAAATATCACGACTTCTTGCAAATATGTAAAAATAAAAATAGACTTGCTCAAAATGACTTCAATTTTACAATTACGTGTATATATACTGTTTGCATCCACTTCCGTAACTGCATAGTACTGACGTTTAAATGCAATGCTCCGTTTCGTGCAAAATGTATTTGCCCTCCCAAGGAGCTACCTACTCATAGAGGTATTGCAATCAAATGACAATCATTTAGCAGAGAACACTTACATAATAATACGACATAACAGTGTGCACTGAAATTCGGTGATAATAAAGCTGACTTTTAGCAGTCGCCACATAAATAGTGAAGCCCAACACACCAGAGCAGAAACGCTGCCTAACTAAACATACGACTCTGGCTGCATAAGACCAGGATCACTGCGTAAGATTCTAGACGTATTGCCAATCGCACTAGCACCATTCTCGGAAAAGTTTGCATTAAAGCATCAAACCAAAATTACTCTGTGCTGCACGTTACCCAGCGGAAAGTATGCACTTCAGCATTCTATTGTATGGCTGAAAACACTTCAAACAAATCGGCACTATCGCGCATCGGTGACAATTTTTGCCACCAAAAAATATTTATAGCTGAGGTTACTATGCATAGCTAGACTCACCAAAGCTAGCTCCAAACATAGCATTTATTTGTTCCAGAAGGGCAGTTTCCTTGCAGCCAGAACAGCTCTAAAACCGACTCTAAAAAAAACTGCAGCAGTTTGTGGCAGATGTCCGACGCATGCTGAGAGCTGTCAGATTCTAAAACGCCTTTTGTCACCTTCTCAAACATTCTTGAATGATTTCCTTAGACTTAAACTCGTTTCGCATCGTGTCCTTTAATTCAATCAAAACCATTTCTGCACCATCATAAAGCTCCTGTGCCGTTCCAGACTGCCAAAATGTCTGCCCCTTCACTCACACACCACCGCGGACTGCACCACTGCCGGAGTGTTCAGGATTTCACGGGGCCGTTGGGCTGCTGGTGGCGCACGCTGACGGGACGGGCGTGGCTCTGCCGGTACCGCTCCACCTGTTCATGCAGCGCGTGAAACCCCTCGTCGGCAAACCGAGAGAACCGCTTGCCGACGCCCATCTGTGAGGTGCGCGCCCGCGGCACGAACCCGCTGTAGCCCGGGATGGGCAGCGGCTCCTCATCTGCGAAAAAGAAGCCACGTGTCAGGTCAGATTACATAAAATCAGATCACACTGTCAGTAATGATACATTTGGGGACACGACGATTCTGTACAACTTAATCAGCGTTATGTAACAGTGTTATCATTGCAATCATATTGCCACAAGGATGCCAGGTAGATTCCGTCACGTGGGTAAAAGCACTTTAGTTCCAAATTGATAGAATGAATTCGAAGCGAGAGCGAACACGTGGAAGCCGTGGAAGGGGTGCGATATTTCTAATGCTATCAAAGACCCTGATCAAAGATACCATTTTGGTATGGAATAATGGATGGTTGATTTAATTTGGCGCTGATAGCATAGAGACAGTTCTATCTTTCAGGTGGAGGGTCGCTAAAAAAGTAAATTGCTTTTGTCTCAGTCCATTCCGCCTGTGTGTATCGTCATGAACTAAGAATCCATTACTCTATTATCGTCATCCAATAATGAGCGATAACGGCGGTGCTGAGGTCGCCTTTGCCACTGCCGCTGATGGCGGCTGTGGCAGCGACAGCGACACCAGCAGCAGCAGCTCGGAGACGCTGGAGACGTACACCCTGGAATCGTCGATCGCTGACGTCCACCCCGACCACCTGGTCGACACGCGCGTCTTTCAGGAGACGAGTAACAGCTGCCTGATCCACGCCGAGCCCTTCCCGGTGACGTTCATCGGCTTCCGACTGAAGCAGGCCAACACTGCCGTGCTGAGGGTGTACAACAAGTCGGCCACGTCGCAGAGGTTCCACATCATCCCGCCGAGTGATTCCGTGTTCACCATTCAGTACACCAAGGTACGCTACTTCGTGCCCGGCTCCACGCTCAAGATCCATATCACGTTCACGCCGCAGGAGCAGCGTTTCCACTCGGACCGTATCCTGGTACACTGCGAGGATGAGTTCAACCTGCAGGTGCCAGTGATGGCGTTTCCCAGCGTGACGTTCGCCGCGTTTCCGCGTCACATCCTGCTGCCGACGACGCCGGTCGGCCGGCGGCTGACGCACAAGATTCCGCTGCTGGTGCAGGCGGCGGTGCCGACCAGTTTTCGGGTGGAGGTGGCCGAGCCGTGCGCGGAGATGACGGTGGAACCCACGGAGGGCGCTCTGCCGACCGACGGCTCGGTGCTGCACCTGACGCTCACCTACCGGCCACGTCAGTACAGCACGGCCCGCACCACCCTGCGACTGTTCCTCTCCGACTGCGGCGTCACGCCAGCCACCTGCACCGTGGCCGCCCGCTGCGTACCGGGGCTGAGGAGAGACAGACTGGCCGCCAAGAGACCACCCTCCGTCCAGCCCCGTACCAGTCCTGTCCAGCCGCCGGCCGGGGCGCTCGGGCCGAAACACGACCTGTGTTTCCTGGCGGCGGGAGACGGACCCCCCCTCGGTGAGCTCGATCTCACCACACACGGAGACGTGGCCAAACTGCTGCTGCAGAAGTTCGCTGCCAGTGTAGTGGTCCAACAGACTTTCCTCGAGCGATCAGAGAGCTCTCTGGCTGCGGCCAACCGCGAGCAAGCACGCCGCTTCAGTCGAGCCGGTCTACAGCGGGCCACACGACTGGCCGAGAGGACAGAGGTCCGCCGCGGACAGCGACCGCTAACCACCCTCGAAAGGAACGCCATCCTGACGGAGCGGGGCCATCTCTGGGAACAGTACGGCAGGATGGTCAGCCAGACGACCGCAGCACCGCCGCACTCCGGCCTACCAGTCGTCCACCTGGTCAACAAGAAGTTGCTGCGGGACGCCGACCAGCCGGCGCTCTGGCGGCATCCTTCTTACGACGTCTACCTGAACCGGCCGTGGCCGTTCCGCCTGGCGGCTCTGGAGAGGTTCGTGCAGGCGGCGCGTACGGTAGTGCTGCGGTGTCGAGCTGAGAACCGTCTGCTGCGACTCCGTCCACTGGTAGAGGAGGTACGAGCCGAGAGAGAGGAGGAGCGGAACAGGGCAGAGCAGGAGGAGGAGGAGCAGGAGCGGGAGCTGACAGACGCAGAGTGGAAGGAGATCCTGGATCAGGGGAGAAAGGAGGATGACAAGGAGGACGAGGAGGAGGACGAGAAGAAGAGGGTCGAGAGTAAAATGAGTGAGGAGGAGAAGGCGAGCGATAGTGCATTGGAAGATAACAGCAAACGGATGAATGAGAGTGAGACGGAAGTCAGAGAAGGAGACGAAGATGATGAATAATTTCAAATGAGTCGGAATATTTTCGCGCTGAATGCTCTTCCCTTCTACACACGTTACTACAAGCATGCCGAAATGCAGAACCAGAAGCCATTCCCGACCTGTCCCAAGTTTCAAAGTTATGCAAGCGGATTGGAGTGGTGCCACGCAACGTTCCGTGATTCGTGTGACGCTGAGTGAATTGTTTTTGATTACGTTGTGGTCTCGCCTAATAAAAAATAAACCTGAATATTTCATATGCACGGTAAGCATTAGGAAAAATAAACACGACACACAAACAACGAGAACTAAGAGCATAGATCATTAGAAGCTCGAACGACCTATAGAGGCACGCATGTTTGAGGACCGTATAAACTCATTTCATCTGGTTGAAGTTCAGACCAATGTCACCGGCGAATCTCACCTTTGCTATGAGCCGAGTAGCGGCTGAACTTGGCGTCTAGCGCGCTGCTGACGGCGCCGTTGCTCAGGGCGGGGGCGGGGGCGGCGGGAGCGGCGGCGCCCGTCTCGCGGACCGCCCGCCGACTGGCCGAGGCCCTGCCGAGCGAGCGGCTGCGGCGCGCGTGCTCCTCGCGCTCCCGACGCTCGGCAGTCCGCCGCTCCATGTCGCTGAAGCAGTCGTCGCAGGCCTTGCGGTAGTTGGTGCCGACCACATACCGGCTTCCCGGAACGAAACCTGTAGTGAGAAAGGGACGCTAGATAATGGTAGACAAGACGAACCACTAACGGCAAACGCGGGCAGAAATTTAGTACCAGCCTGCAGGCGACATTAGAATGACCCTCATGTTTCTGTTCTGATGAATGGATGCCGGGTTCTACTTCTGATGCAAGCATGGCTGCATGCGATACCTCGTTCCTGTATTGATGTGTTTCCAGAGCAATACACGACAATGTGCATTGTGCATTATGCATTGTTTCTAAAGTCACGGAAGCCTCTAATCACACGATGGTCATTAGTGGGTGATTGAAAATAGAAAACGACCCTTTTATCATTGTGATATCTTGCTGTGCCTAATAAAATTGCCTAGTTATGTCAAATCCTAAATTGTATTAATTCCCTGCGTTTGAGCTCTCTCTCTCTCTCTCTCTCTCTCTCTCTCTCTCTCTCTCTCTCTCTCTCTCTCTCTCTCTCTCTCTCTCTCTCTCTTTCCCTCTCTTTCCCTTTCTCTCTCTATCTCTTTCCCTCTCTTTTCCTCCCTCTCTCTCTCTCTCTCTCTCTCTCTCTCTCTCTCTCTCTCTCTCTCTCTATTTTTCTCTCCATGTTCGTTTCTGTGCGCCACCCCAAGTTACAAATCACCCGTAACTGCCTCATGACGTGTAGTGACCTACAGAACATGGCCGGTCGGACTGACGGACACCGTGGGCAGCCAAACATTGATCGGATACCGTCTGGCCCAATATGACTGGCACTGTGTGTAGTGTGTTGTGTGTATTTGTGTTTTGCGCGTCAGTTTGTGTGTAGGACTTGGTGTGTCTGTGTATGTTGGCAGCAACCACGGCCGGCTGTCCCAGACTAGTGACATTTGCTGAGCGGTGCCTGTCGCAGCTGGAAATGGAGATCGATAGGCTGCATAAAGCATAAGGACACTAAAAGGCTCAACACTCAACAGTAAAGGCCGAACAATCAACAGGGATTGTAATCATGGTATTGTTGCGACAATTGACAAGGTGGAAATGTGTTCTCACCTGAGCAGCTTATGGCGATGGCAAGAAATCGATATAACAAAAACTGTTTATCACAGACAAAGATTTATACCCAGATCATCAAGTTTACCTCCTGCGCTCCCATTCACGTCTCCGCACATCTGTACCGGCTCAGCGGCGCAGTCCGCCGTTCCCGGCTCCGTGTCCGTCCCAGAGGCATGTCTCGTCTCTCGATATCGTGACGGGATCTCTCCCACGCGCGCGGTTCGTCCGATCGCGGTCGGCGCTTCTCACGGAGATGTGAACCGTGACTGGACCAGCCAGACTCACGGAGTCGTGTCGTCGTGCCTGCCTCCGTTCGGGCTACCGGGAGAGTGGTCGAATCCGGCCGGGACTAGCGTCCATCCGGGGGAGTAGGTAATCGACCCGCGGGGTACTTGGAGTGGGCGACTGTTTGCAGAGAATACAGCGCGATAGAGTGCGGTGTCTGTGGAGGAAAGTGCTGCCCCGCGCGGCTGGTCATGCGGTGCTGCAGGCCGGCACGGACGGTGGCCGGCCGTAGCAGGGTGGGTGTGGGTCTGCACCGGTCCGTGTGTGGAGCAAAACAGAGCTGAGTAGGGTTCGGCGTCTCGGCGATGACGTCACGCCACTGACCTGTGTAGCCGGCGATGCCGCCTCGGGGTGACATTGGCTTGGGCGGTGCTCGGGTCACCGAGGTCACCTCTCGGGCCCGGTCGACGACATCGACAGGCGCCGACTGGAGGTCCGCACCGCGGGGGGTCACTGTCACGTGACCCACATGAGTGCGGCTCACCTGCCGAGGGGGGGGGGGACACGCAGGTCATACATGGAGTCACATCAGGTCAGCAAGAGCAAGGTCTACATAAGCAGTCCGCTTTTACCGGATAAGTGAGAGAGGCATATGGTAATTTGTAAGAACTAGCAATACAGTATCGGTTCAACGTTTATCATAAAGAAACATTTAAGGTGGCGAAAACTCGCGGCAGTGCTTTACTCGACGTGATTCTAGAGCATAAAACTTTTATGGCGAACGTTCAACTGAAAATTTCTCAACTTCCAACAAACAACAGTTATGATACACAGCATTTTAATCATCCCGAGTGGCAAATCTGGTCCCCAGTTAATGGTTACTGTCGGATGAGGCATTCTGCGTAAATCTGGGGCCTCCCCAAAGAACATAAAGTCTCCTGCTGTCATTTGTGCGGTGCTTTTAACTGGATTGGGCGGCGCAGTTTTAATGCTACTGCCCGTGTTCCTGTCGTTCGCGCCCGGCCCAATTTGACCGAGGTGTCCTTCAGTGCCAGGCATGGACTGGAACCATTTGTCAATGCAGCCACTCGGCAGGACAGAAGCTCGGTAGGTCAGTGGCAGGCGGAATGGTTCCGACTATGTAGCCATGATCCTTGGGTGCATGCATTTACAGGAAGGGTTAGGCAACAGTGAAAACGTGAACGGGATAGTTTAAGCACAGCTTTAAAACGGAGACAAAAAAAATGAAACGATTATGACAGTGTGCATGATCAAATATAATTTGGCTTGTCGACTGTCGTCATATGAAATGCATGACATTGGAACAAAACAAAATTCATATCTGATACAAGGTATATAAAAACACTGATATATAAACAACACTGATCTGATGCTTCGTTTTGAGCCTGATACTCTACCCACAGTTATTCTCCCTTCAGTAAAACAGTCAAACCAAGCATTTTACACAACCATGGCTGCCTACATAGGTAAGCCTACATATATTGATTCAGGAATGAAAATTAGCCTAATAAAACTTGGTCAATGGTCTATGCAAGCTTACGACCTAATCAACACGCAATTTGAGAATGTGGATCGCTCGTAATTGTACAATGCAGTTGGAAAAGTTTCTCCAACCCTCATGTAACATTTGACTTCCCAATACTCTTTTCATATACGAAAAGCATTAATAGGTACTCCGGCTATTCTTCCGTCCTTCTGACTTTGTCACGCCACTCTCGTGGCTCTTTCGCTTCCCACCTCCGGACATCCACCAGCCAGCCGTATGTGCATAGTGACAACATCCAACCAGCAGCCACCTCGTCCGACGTTTGAGACGCCCGGCAGATAGGCGGGCAGACACAGGCGGGATACAGCCAGGCAGACAGGCGGGCAGACACCAGACAGGGTGGGAGACACTCGGCAGACAGGCCGGACAGACAGGGCGCGCAGACATTGATACGGGTGCCCGAATACCCTAACGCTCTGGTCGGCTGCCCGGGCGACAGGCCGCACCTGGTTCCGGTCACGTTCGAGACACAAGTGTGCCACGCCGCAGCCCGCGCGCCGTGGCTGGGGAGCGGAGAGGGTGGGCACCGGGGCAGCTGGTCTCTGCTGCCCACTCCCCACGGCACGGCACGACTCATAGGCCCGAAGTGCTGTGAGAAGTCAGGCTAGGTGACGGATAGTGGCGAGGAGTAGGTATTACCAACTGTCGTGAGGCAACTAACTGCCTTTGCCTAATTGGTAGGAGTCCGAAGTTTTTAACTAACCAATTAAATAATGAAATCCACGTTTTTTTTGCTGATAAAAGGCGCAGAAGGCATGTACGTTACCAGTAAAACGCCTTTTGGGCGAAGAACGAGCGAGCGAGATAGTGAGCCCTGCACGTGCGGAACGGCGAGAAGGTACTTCCAACGGACTTGTGCAAAGCACCCTTCTAACCCGTCGGTAGCTGTGTGCCAAATTTGAGCGCAATCGGCCCAGCCGTTCCCGAGATCTGGAAGCGGCATTCTGCACGTGCGCACGTGCAAACGGGGTCCAAACTGACTTTTGCACGGCACCCTACTAACTGGTCCCCAACCGTGTACCAAATTTGAGCGCAATCGGCCCAGCCGTTCTCAAGATCTGGAAGCGCCCCCTGCACGTGCGCACGTGCAGTAGCACCCTAACCGCAACACATGGGAATGCATTGCCTGGTGGGTGCCTACCTGCATGACAAATTTCAGCGAAATCGCCCCAGTAATTACCGAGTTATTGAAATGGGAACAAATTTGGCACCTCTTCTTTTTTGCATTTTGCACGTGCAGTGGGGGTCACTCACATAGATCAAGAGTATCCGACCTTTGGTAGAACGGATGCAGCTACCCTTTAAAATTACCGCAAGACAATCGCCCAAGCGGCTGTTGAGATATGAGCCTCTCAAAATCATTAATTTTGCAAAACAGCTTGAACACCCTTGACTTTTCACGTGGCACGTGCCACGACGGTCACTGAGATGTATCGAAAGTAGTCAATTACCAGACTTGTGATCAGCTCAGTTGAGCCGGCTCAAAAATCAGCTCAGCTCATGAGCCGGCTCAACATTTTGCCAAATTGTTGAGCTGTGAGCTGAGCCGGCTCAGTAATGCATTGAGCTGAGCTGCTGTCTGAGCTGAGCTGAATGAGCTTGAGCTGAGCTGAGCTGAATGAACTTGAGCTGAGCTGAGCTGAGCTGAGCTGAGCGAGCTGAGCTGAGCTGAGCTGAGCTGATTGAGCTGAGCTGATTGAGCTGAGCTGAGCTGATTGAGCTGAGCTGAGCTGAGCTGAGCCGATTGAGCTGAGCTGAGCTGAGCGAGCTGAGCTGAGCTGATCCAGTTCTAATTCTTTTCAGTTCATGCTTGGAAATTAACTCCGGCTTTGATGCTTCAGCTATGAGCTAGCTATGGAGTGAGCAATTACACTGCCTTCGTGATCGCACTTAAAAATATCAAAACTCTAAAGAAATCAATAGTAATCAGTAATCACTAATCAAGCTTAATTTCTTTCATCCATATTGCATGGAAATTGGAAGACCAGTGTTATCTCCCGAACTAATGGTCCGATTTGGAAAATTCAAACGCCAATCGAAAGATCTCATCACGAACAACTAAAAATATGTAGGGGAGAGTGGGGTAATTTGGCCGCTTTTTTTAGAAAACGATATAACTTAAAATTGACGACACATTTCTGCATTTTCTCAACGCTGGCAGGTGTCGCATTCATCTTACTTTACTGGACAGTGAACTTGAAATGATAGAGTAATTACTTATATTGAAATTGTGACGCATTACAAAGGTCTGCAAGGCGGCCAAATTGCCCCACTAGCAGGGTTATTTGGCCGGGGGTGTGGGGCAATTTGGCCGGTGTTAGTTTGCGGTCGGGATTTTCTGTTATATTGCGAGTCAGCTTCAGATTCAGCAATGACGTGTGTCCTATGACGCATTTGCCGCATTTTGGAGGTTGGCTCAGGTGTCACAGAGGTCAAAATAGCCAAATTAGCGGCTCTAGATGCGATCACAGTTTTTTTACGAATAACTTTTGAAGTAATGAAGCTAGGCCAAAATTTCGAGTACCATCGTAATTTTCTCGTCAGTCCGCATCGAAAGATATATGTGTTGACCTTGAGAAGTCAAGGTCAAAGGTTGACCTCAGGTCACGTTGCATCAGGTCGCTTGACCTCAAGGTCACGTGATTTCAAGGTCATCATGCATATCATTCGATGCGCCTTGGCGAGCTGAACAGAATGAGACCATTTGTGCGGCTGTACCATTTTTATGTAAGGATTTATTAGCAGAAAACGGTTGGTAACCTTTGATGACGTCACATGCTCTTACAGTTGACCAATCGGAAGTAAGGCATCAAAGCAGTCAAAGTTGGTCATGAATCATGTCATTTATGGTACAATTGACCATGAAAACTCAGCCGTCCCAGCATAGTGACCATGAGCGCACCGGCCAAGTTGCCCCGCTAGTCCCGGCCAAATTACCCCATATTGCCATTCTGAAAATTTTTGTCTATAAAGTCATCACGGCTTTACGGAATTAGATAAAATTGCTCTTGGAACCGCTGAACACCCCCAAGAATGGCGCTATAATGTCTGAATTCGTTTTTAGCCCAAATACTACATGTTATACAACTTTGTAAACAGAAGTAAAAGTTACCATTTTCTAATGAAATTAACGTTTTATTAATTTTGAATAAAACTACGAGGGGCAAAGTTTTGACATTTGTCCTCCAGTTATTTCTACCCATGACAAATGAATAGAGATTCGAGTTATTTCACTCACTTTTATTAGACATCGTACAGGTGGGGGCGGCCAATTTACACCACCGGCCAAATTACCCCACTCTCCCCTACTTAATTTAAAGTTTGAGGTCAAGGTCAAGGTCAGGTCAAGGGTACAAATTGCAAGTTTCCACAGTATCGGCCTTGCACCGTAGTTGCCGAGGAATGGAGTCATGGACTGAGACTGATTGCCCAAAACGTGTTCTTAGGCTACCAAGACAATATTCGTTGCATACAATATCATTCCGAGGTCAAGGTCAAGGTCAGGTCAGGTCAGGTCAGGTCAGGTCAGGTCAGGTCAGTTCACCAAAAAACAAAATATAGAAAAGGGCATGTGCGACACATGTTTTATGGGTCATTTTATTCATAGAATTCAATAGGCACACTCAATAAGTGATATGGACCACATCTGGATGAATTTCAGGTCGAGGTCAGGTCAAGGTCAGGTCAAGTGAGGTCAAATTTTGAAGTTGGTTGTTAACGCCTAAAAAGGTGTCTATCTGATGCAGTTTTTCACGGCAAATCGAATGGTGCTATTTTTGTTAAGGTACGAGGTCTAGAACTTCCAAAAAATTCATTTTTTCAAACAATTGTTTGTCGTGACGTCATAAAATTTTGAATAACTCCCACGTTTTTTTAACCGATTCTTTTAAAAATTGGTATGTATGGTGCAAATGGACCACTTCTCTGACATATATTCCGTTTTTTCGATACACGCAAAATTTTGGATTTGTAATTATTTTCCCAAAAAGTCAGTTTTTTTTAGAAAAAAAAAATTGGGCCAAAATAAAAAATTTCAAAAACTGAGATAGCAATTTGATAGACAAATTAGAATCACGTATAACCTTTTTTGTTACGTCTTGATTCCCTTAAAAATGAAGATGTTAGCGGCGTTTGAAATTTTGCCGTTTTGGAGGCGAAAATGGCGAACATGACGTCACTAAAACGTCATTTTCTCAAAAAAAAAAAATCCAAAGGATTTCGCTCAAATTTTCAGGGAACGCGTCAAATTGATGTAAGAAAAGGTACTGAAAGTTTGGCGGCTCTGCGCGCCGCCGTTTTTGAGATATTGCAAAAATTCGCGAGGGGGGGTAAAATTTACCCCCCAGCCCCGCGCGGGTTAAGCCATGAACACTGAACAGAACATGTTTCAATTGATGCTCGTCATGTGCCAGTTGTGAGTGCACTGCGGTGATTGTCGCGGGTGCACACTGTGATAACATGTGATAACACTGCCAAGAACAGTCCATTTCATGTAGTCTGAGTCCAAGTAGACGCACGACTCGCAAAGTCTCAAGGTTTTAATGAGCTTATCTCTTTTGCCCATTGTGTAAGTTGCCTCGCTCCTTGTTGGAGGAGACTTACTTATGTGCCAAGAGTTGGTCTGTTTTTTAGGCGTATACGATTTTAAAAGAACGACTGAACGATCTGAGCGTGAATTTAACTGAGCGGAAACTGAGCTGAGCTGAATTGAGCGGAAACTGAGCTGAGCTGAACGCGAACTGAGTTGAGCTGAGCTGAGCTGAGCGGAAACTGAGCTGAGCTGAGCTGAGCTGAGCGGAAACTGAGCTGAGCTGAGCGGAAACTGAACTGAGCTGAGCGGAAACTGAGCTGAGCTGAGCTGAGCGGAATCTGAGCTGAGCTGAGCTGAGCGGAAACTGAGCTGAGCTGAGCTGAGCGTGAGCGGAGCGCAGCCGGTTTGAGCGGAACGTGAGCTGAGCTGAGCCGCGTTAAACTGAGCGGGAGCTGAGCGGGAGCGGATAAGACGGAGTTGAGCTGAGCGAGCTCACTTTTTTCTTGAGCTGTCACAAGTCTGTCAATTACGGGGTAGAAGGGATGGGGCTACCCAGCAAAAAAGACCGAAGGCCAATCGGTCTAGCGGTTGCTGAGATATAAGCCTCTCAAAAGCGTTACAGGCCGGGCCGGGCCGGGCCGGGCCGCTCATACTGAGATTTTTCCGTTATATTGAAAAGACTCACTTCGCTCGCTGCGCTCGCTCGCTCGTAATAACGGAAAAATCTCAGTATGAGCGGCCCGGCCCGGCCCGGCCCGGCCCGGCCTGTAACGCTTTTGAGAGGCTTATATCTCAGCAACCGCTAGACCGATTGGCCTTCGGTCTTTTTTGCTGGGTAGCCCCATCCCTTCTACCCCGTAATTGACTACTTTCGATACATCTCAGTGACCGTCGTGGCACGTGCCACGTGAAAAGTCAAGGGTGTTCAAGCTGTTTTGCAAAATTAGTGATTTTGAGAGGCTCATATCTCAACAGCCGCTTGGGCGATTGTCTTGCGGTAATTTTAAAGGGTAGCTGCATCCGTTCTACCAAAGGTCGGATACTCTTGATCTATGTGAGTGACCCCCACTGCACGTGCAAAATGCAAAAAAGAAGAGGTGCCAAATTTGTTCCCATTTCAATAACTCGGTAATTACTGGGGCGATTTCGCTGAAATTTGTCATGCAGGTAAGCACCCACCAGGCAATGCATTCCCATGTGTTGCGGTTAGGGTGCTACTGCACGTGCGCACGTGCAGGGGGCGTTTCCAGATCTCGAGAACGGCTGGGCCGATTGCGCTCAAATTTGGTACACGGTTGGGGACCAGTTAGTAGGGTGCCGTGCAAAAGTCATTTTGGACTCCGTTTGCACGTGCGCACGTGCAGAATGCCGCTTCCAGATCTCAGGAACGGCTGGGCCGATTGCTTTCAAATTTGGCACACCGCTAGCGACCAGTTAGAAGGGTGCTTTGCGCAAGCCCGTTGGAAGCACCCTCTCGCCCTTCCGCACGTGCAGGGCTCACTATCTCGCTCGCTCGTTCTTCGCCCAAACGGCGTTTTACTGGTAGGTATTGAAAAGACTCGCTTCGCTCGCTGCGCTCGCTCGCTCGTAACAAAGTTCCGAACAGTGACTGAGAGAGAGAGAGAGAGAGAGAGAGAGAGAGAGAGAGAGAGGGCGAGAAAGAGAAAGAAAGAAAGAAAGAGAAAGAAAGAGAAAGAAAGAGAAAGAAAGAAAAAAAGAGGAGGAGGAGGAGGAGGAGGGAGAGGAGGAGGAGGAGGAGGAGATAAATTTGGCATGTGTACTCTCGGTTAAGAATCGCACTTCACTGGAATCAAGAAAGTCGCTTTAGCAAAGTCTGGTGGAGTGATTGCAGCTTAGTTGGCAAAGTAGCTGTAAGCCCGTCTGTAATCTCATTGGCTATGACAGCATTAGAGTTTCAAGTTTGACATTATGCCGCATCAAGCTGTGGGATAGGCTGGATCAGTCTCACAGTGGGCCAGGCGCTTCAAAAAAGCGGAATTAAATCAATGAGCACAGCTGCGGTGCCAAAAATGATTCATTACAGGGTAAAATATCATGCTAAAGCCGAATCCGATATCCATTTTCAAATTTGATTGGTTACGCTAGGTCACTGACCTATGACGTCATTATTTAATTTCTGCGCTGCACATATGCCTGGGACAGGCGGGCACTATGCCGCATTGGCCGCGCGTTTGCAGTCTTTTCGTGGTTTCAAGCGTTCAAACATGTGATATGATGTTGGTCCCATGCATTAGAGTGGGTGTAAAGGTCACCTGGAGGTCAGGTCAGGTCATTAAGCTTCGATGACCTCGGTTCACTTTTTCGAGTTTTACATGTTTCTGGGCTAGTTTTGGAGCTGAATTCGAATTTAGGAACCATTTGAACATTTACGAAGTAGTTTTGGTGCCTTCGTAACATGTTACGAAGCTGTCAGAGGCGGGTTGACACCTACTACGAATACCCGGCAGGACCCATACTGGTTGACCTGACCTGAGCTGACCCGACCTGGCCTAAATGCATGAAGACATCATCTGTGATCAAAACTAACATGATATTCGTGATCAACATCCCGAAAAACCCCTTAGCAGCCACACTATACGACGTTCTAACAGGTCCCGACTTTCGGCCATTGACCTGACCTCAGAGGTCACCATTTGACCTATGACCTTAAAACCGGGTACCGTTGGCTTCGTCTCGTGACGACCTACACGATGGTTTTTTCCGCGAGGCTCTAGCTCAATTAGGGGCCAAACGCGAGGAGGGTCGCATCCCCCTGTGCCGTCGAGGGATGCAAAACGGCCTATGCCGGCGAGGGTTAAACCCTTATTTGTCCATTTCGCGCAAAAATGCGCAAAATATTTGCATTGGGCAGCAAGCTATACACCTTGAGGAAAGTCAGGCAGCAAATATCTTCGTGTTGTTCGGTGACGTTTTCTTTATATCCTTATATAAATTCATTGCGTCGTTGCACTACCACGGTTCCGAACAGGCACTGTAAACCCCACCGCTACTAGTAAGCATGAAATAGTTCCCGGGAACTTGAGTACGAGAAACATGCGCAGAAATACTTGCTGTTTTTTTAAAGCTATTTTGTACGGAATAACTTTAATAATTTTACGCTGAGAGCTTTTGAATCAGGGGAACGGAATATGGTACACAGCAGTCATTTCCATCTCCAGTCGGTAAGTCCTACTTTGCGACGTTATAGCATTATCTGCCTTGGCATTGGGGAAAGGAAACTTGCTTATTCGGAAACTTTGGACATTTTTACAATACTCTATTTCATAATTACAGGAATTTCACCGAAGTTGATTTTCGACTTAATTCCGCTTTTTTGATGCGCCTGGCCCACTGTGAGTCTGCGATTGCAAGCGGTTCATTTTACGGCAGAAACCAGCGGTCGCTGGTTTCTGCTCCGCCCTCCTACCCTTCCCCCGCACCCCAGGGACCAGCGGAGCTGATCGGATCGGACTGCGGCGATTGTGGCGGTCCACAGCGGCGTTAGTGGCGCTCCACCGCGGCATTTGCAGCGCTCCACTGCGCCACTGTTAGTCACGGATGGAGCTGCGGGGTGTCATAGCCGACCGATCACTCCCCAACTTCAGTCCGTGGAAGAAACCTATACAGTCTTCAAACCTCTGCAGACGCGACGCCCTTACCCATCGACCCTGCTTCCGAGAAGCTCTCCCGGTCCCCTCGCTGGCGCGTGGCTATACAGATAGGCACTCCCGAGGCCGGTCGCTCATCGGTCATCTTCCCCCAGTCATCCATCACTAGAGACCTAAATATTGAATGGAGAATTACCGTATCGGTTTCCGTGATCTAATGGTATATTTGGCAAGCACGGGCAGAAATCGTGTGCACCTTACTAGTCCGCGATTTTTGGACTGCATTGCACATAATGTATATACATATATGCGCTTGTTTATGTGCATATTAGGGTGTATCGTCGAATTTTGATTTTTTTTAATCGTCTTCACTACTAAATTTTATTGGTCCCTGGCATGTTTGAAGCCGTAGGATACCAATCAAAAAAATCTGGGACGAAAACCTAGCCTGCTGCGAGCGGTTGAACGGAAGCCTGTCGGGACGGCGCCAGGCGTTGAAGTCTCCCCGTTAGTTACGCGCACACTAGCACCACGCGGCGGCTGGCGCCGTGCCGCCGCGTTCCCGGTCAGCCGTGTTTTAGCGTTCACTGACGGGTCGAAGTGATTATTCTAAGCTTTCCTAAGAAGCTTTCTGCCCCGCAGCTCATTATTGAGCAATAATATCGCACAAACTGCATAGAACATTGACATGCAGGTTGTCGGCACATATGGAGAAGGGGATGTTTTGGTTAATGCCTCCTTTAATAGGAAGAAATTGTGGAAGAACAACACATTTCCCTTGGAAATTACTCATCCTCCTTCTTCCTACGTGCCTGCTTTAGTAATCGAAGTACCCCTATTGACTCTACGTTCTTGATTCGGCTGTCGATTTTATGCATGGAATTCCGCTATATTATATTTTCTCGCTAAATGTCCCCTGAGCTATATTGAGGCGTCACGGGACAGCAATGCTCAGCACACAACTGCAGAGAAAAAGTCAATATGGTCATGCGTTTTGTATGCCAAAATGTGTGAGCCTTGGCGTGTACCAGCAGCCGTTGTCACCATTGTAATTTTCACGACTTTATCTTTATAAGGATGCAATTGCCCACTTCCCAGTTCCCAGACTGGGTTTGGAGATATAGTTTTACAGAAACATTTAGGAATGTCTGTAATGTAAGTTAAAAGCTAATACCGAAAGGAATCCACATATTTTCGAATTTCCTGTTTGCTGTATTGCTTAGTAAATGCCAGACGCCATGATGGCATGGTTGCGATTGATGGTATGCCGGATGGCCAGGGTACGAACTCACGGTAAGTCAGCTTGGCCGGCAGGCATCAACAGGCACAATAGTCTTACACTGATATCGTCACCCTCAGTTATTCGTCACCATTCAGCAGCAGGCCCAGAGCTTCGGGCTTTGAACCGTAAGGCACAGGTGTAGGAGCAAGACATTGCGCCGATTCGAAGGGCTGGAAGGGCAGCATCGCGGGGGCTGGAATGCGCCTGAGCGGCTGAGACCATCCCATTGGGACGGGGGTGTTCTGGGTGCACTCAGCCGCTCATGCTGGGAAATGCATCCAATGGAGCTCTACCCCATCCCCACCCGTTTCGAATAATTAGGCTGACCTTTAGTCTAGAACAAAGAAGGATGATGATTGATGGTTGGCTGGTCCCGAGGATAGAAAGGACAGGTAATGACATCATATAATGAATCGAAGACGGCCCCGGCCCGATCCTCTGATAGAGGCTCATCAACACGTATCTCGTTGTGGACCATTTCGTTTTCCTCCACCTTGGTTTTTGCACCGACCTCAACGGGTTGGAAGATTACGATGTTCAGAAACCATTAAGGTCGTAATTGTATATTCGTTGAGTTAGGTTAGCCTTTCCATTCCATGAAGACTACTTTATAATTATTGGATGATAGGATGAGGTTTTCACTGTGTTGAACCTGTCCTACCTGCTCAGTGAACGAATATACAACGAATATACAATTACGATCTTAATGGTTTCTGAACATCGTTACCTTCCAACCCGTTCAGGTCGGTGCAAAAACTACGGTGGAGGAAAACGAAATGGTCCACAACGAGATACGTGTTGATGAACCTCTATCAGAGGATCGGACCGGGGCCGTCTTCGATTCATTATATGATGTCATTACCTGTCCTTTGTATCTATCCTCGGGACCAGCCAACAGTCATCCTTCCTTGTTGTAGACTAAAGGTCACCCTAATCATTCGAATGGAGAGCTCCATTGGATGCATTTCCCAGCATGAGCGGCTGAGTGCACCCAGAACACCCCCGTCCCAATGGGATGGTCTCAGCCGCTCAGGCGCATTCCAGCCCCCGCGATGCTGCCCTTCCAGCCCTTCGAATCGGCGCAATGTCTTGCTCCTTCACGTGTACCTTACGGTTCAAAGCCCGAAGCTCTGGGCTTGTTGCTGAATGGTGACGAATAACTGAGGGTGACGATATCAGTGTAAGACTATTGTGCCTGTTGATGGCTGCCGGCCAAGCTGACTTACCGTGAGTTCGTACCCTGGCCATCCGGCATACCATCAATCGCAACCATGCCATCATGACGTCTGGCATTTAATAAGCAATACAGCAAACAGGAAATCGAAAATATGTGGATTCCTTTCGGTATTCGCTTTAACTTACATTACAGACATTCCCAAATGTTTCTGTAAAACTATAATATCTCCAAACCCAGTCTGGGAACTAGGAAGTGGGAAATTGCATCCTTATAAAGATAAAGTCGTGAAAATTACAATGGTGACAACGGCTGCTGGTACACACCAAGGCTCACACATTTTGGCATACAAAACGCATGGCCACATTGACTTTTTCTCTGCGGTTGTGTGCTGAGCATTGCTGTCCCGTGACGCCTCAATATAGCTCAGGGGACATTGAGCGAGAAAATATAATACAGCGGAATTCCATGCATAAAATCCACAGCCGAATCAAGAACGTAGAGTCAATAGGGGTACTTCGATTACTAAAGCAGGCACGTAGGAAGAAGGAGGATGAGTAATTTCCAAAAGAAATGTGTTGTTCTTCCACAATCTCTTCCTATTAAAGGAGGCATTAACCAAAACATCCCCTTCTCCATATGTGCCGACAACCTGCATGTCAATGTTCTATGCAGTTTGTGCGATATTCTTGCTCAATAATGAGCTGCGGGGCAGAAAGCTTCTTAGGAAAGCTTAGAATAATCACCTCGACCCGTCAGTGAACGCTAAAACACGGCTGACCGGGAACGCGGCGGCACGGCGCCAGCCGCCGCGTGGTGCTAGTGTGCGCGTAACTAACGGGGAGACTTCAACGCCTGGCGCCGTCCCGACAGGCTTCCGTTCAACCGCTCGCAGCAGGCTAGGTTTTCGTCCCAGATTTTTTTGATTGGTATCCTACGGCTTCAAACATGCCAGGGACCAATAAAATTTAGTAGTGAAGACGATTAAAAAAAATCAAAATTCGACGATACACCCTAGTGCATATGTAGGTGTTTTCCTAGCACACAGCACGCACGAAGAGTTAGGTATCCACCAAGATTACTTTACTACTCGGTCTCCACAGCCTTCCACATCCCCCACACACACACTGCTGCACCTGTCTGGCCGTGCTGCCAGCCGCCCCGCCACCGAACATTACCTGTGGTCGGTGCTGAACCAGCCAGGCGTACGAGTGGCCCACATCGAACTTAAGTCCCGGACAGTGGCCAGTGTACCTGAAATCCAGGCACTGATCAGTCGGCTACCCACAGCGGAAACAGACATAATCGACACAGGGGAGCTGGCAGAGTGCGTTGGAGCAGTCATTACCGCATGCAGCTTTGGAGGTGGCAAGGATCGGGAGAGTGGTAAGGTCTTGTCTGCTGGGTCAATAGAAACGTTGGTCTGAAGTGCTTGACCGCACTTAAAGTTGGTTCGTTGGCTTGTTAAACACTTCCCTGAATTGAAGGTCACGACAATTACATACATATAAGCTGCAGAGCTCGCCTGAACAAAACCATATGTTCGTGAATTTGAAAGGCAAGTGGCAGATAACGAGTGTACGGGAACTTTTGCTGCCTGATTTTGGACGATCACAGCAATATAATGCACGATATGTGATTACTAATATATTATTACAAGCATGATAACGCTACGATCGTCCCATTTACGGTTTTACTGAGCGATATTTTTTCCTTTCCTTCATTTTGAATGCACATTCATCCCTAATCGGTCCCTCTATCCAATACTTCCCTCTATCGGTCCATGCTATCGTGCTGCCAAGGCTCGATCGTGGTTGCGTGTTGTGGCCCAGCACGGCCCGTGGGTCCGACCGGTGTACGTCACGTCACCCGCCCCGTGACACGCGTCGGCGTTCAACCACCTGATCACGAAGTGGCCGCGTCGCCTCGGCCGCGGTATGGGTCGACGGCAAGGAACGGGCGGGTCGCTAGGACGTCGACAAGGCCGGCGGCAGCGGACCGAACCGAGCACGGATCGATCTATGGATCGTACCCGAAACCAGGACCGTCGGGTTGCCGTCGCCGCACAGGCCACCGCTGTGGTGGTCGGCTGTCGGGTGGGGCGGCGAAGGGCGGGAAAGGAGGGGCGGGGAGAGTGGACCATGTTGCACGTTGCACTTGTCCGTTCAGTGTTTGAAGCTCCTGTATGGTATGTGCTTAATGGCGTTACGTCGCGTGATTATCGTATCACCATGCCTACCGGTAGGTCGTGTGGAGCTTGGAACACAAGGAATGAGGTCAACGTTATTAACAATGGATGAGCATGGTCGATAGAACGTGAAACTATAGTTAGGCGAATTAAACGTATTTCCGGAAACGTAGGCATTTAGTGTTAACACCGGAAGTAAAATGCTGTGAACATTACAATCTATAAGGTATAGGCTGTTTTTTGCAAGTTTTTTTTTTGTCATGCGCAGTTAATGTTGAAGATGAGCGGCTCATAAACAATTTTAGTGCATTCATCGGGATTGACCGAACAGTATTACCGCCTGCCGCCCCAATTATGCCATCAGCCAACCGAATGCTGATAACTGGTGTATAGCGGATGCAGTACCGCACTGCACGGCTGTGCTGCGGCACAGTCTATCCGTCAGTGACGCTCAGACGGGCCGGCGAGGGGTTGTTACTGTGGGATTAGTGGCGCGACACGAGATAGCTACAGGGCGACACGTGAGACGGAGATAAGTGGCACTGTATGAAGGTGTGAGGGGGGACACTGTCAGTTTGGGCGCAGTGGGGATGGGAGGGGGCGGGAAGAGGGGAGGGCGGTGTGTGCGTAGGGATAGCGAGTGAACGATGTTTACGAGGGACGGGCGCGGGAGACGGTGACGGGAGGGGGCTGCCCTTTGTGAGCAGCGACGGCCATGGTGACGGACGTAGAGTGAAAATGGTCATCATTTGGTGTTCGTGCTGATAACTATTTATGGTGACAGTGATGGTGGGTTGGTGACAGCGCCCGATACCTGAGGTGTGGCTGTGACCTTATAGCACTAGCGGGCGCCTTACTACAAGCGTGTAGCTGCGTGCACGCTGAGGTTTGCCGCATCACCGACACCGACGACATGACAGGTGGGTGCGACTGACGTCAACAGTGGTTTCCCTCAGTATGATGTGCGTGTATGTCGGCCTGTTGTCGACGCGTCAAAGCTAAGGTACGGGGCAGTGCGGAGGCACACGAGAGGCCTGGTTTTGATGAAGATAGAGAGGGAATGGGAGAGAGAGAGAGAGAGAGAGAGAGAGAGAGAGAGAGAGAGAGAGAGAGAGAGAGAGAGAGAGAGAGAGAGAGAGAGAGAGAGCGGGGGCGAGGTTGGTAACCGGCGTGGTGCATGTGTGCGGGCGCTCGGGCCGAGCCGAGACTTCCGTGTATGGACAAAGAAATATTCACAGCTTGCCTGGTATGCTGCTGCGCTCAGGCTGAGAGGGAAGAGTGCCTAGATCCGTTACCCGTTAGCAACCCGAGGGACCCTAACCGGAGCTTGCCTGGTATGCTGCTGCGCTCAGGCTGAGAAGGAAGGGCGCCTGGCTCTTACCCGGTAGCCGTGTGGCCGAGGGACTTGTATCCGGGACTTGCCTGGTATGCTGCTGCGCTCAGGCTGAGAAGGAAGGGCGCCTGGCCCTGTTACCCGGTAGCAACAGCATGTATGTACATGTGTGGCCGAGGGAATCGTATACAGAGCTGGCCTGGTATGCTGCTGCGCTCAGGCTGAGAAGGAAGGGCGTCAGGCTCTGTTAAAGGGTACCCACCAGCATCGTACTTGGTTGAGTTAGTTTCGTACTGCGGCGCTCAGGCTGAGAGGAAGGGCGCCTGGTTCTGTTATCCGGTAGCCGTGTGGCCGAGGGACTCGTATCCAGAGCTTGCCTGGTATGCTGCTGCGCTCAGGCGAGAAGGAAGGGCGCCTGGCTCTGTTAAACGTTACCCACCAGCATCGTACCTTGGGTGAGTTGGGTCGGAGTGGTGGTGTGATGTAAACTCGCTCGGCAGTTCAATAAGGGCATGTCACGGGGCTGTCGCAGGTAACGATCAGCGGAGCGGCAGCGGCACCGCGTCCCACTCGCTAGCAGGCGGCCGGCTGTGTTGGGGAGGTGGCGCACAGCTGGGCGGCTCGGGGCGCCGGGAATTAGACCGGGGGAGTGTTTACACAGGCGCCGAGTGGGCACTCTGGCCACCAATACCCGGGTTCGGTTACACGAGGACGGCCGTTGCCGGGGAGGGGAGGGTGGGGAGACACGCACGCAGAGGTCGGATACCGGGGGGAGGGGGAGGGGGGGCAGGGCGAGATGGGGAGGGGTGCGGAGGGCGGGGCGCCGGGTGCATGTGAAATCAGGGCAGTGTGCGGCTAGCGGTGACAGTGCTCGCTGGGTGACAGTGACATTGGTCCAGCATGGGCAGTGAATGTCCGGGTTTTCCGCGTGGCGGTGGACACCCGTGCGAAGGCGACTACCAGTTACTTAACGTCACGCAGGCCCTGCTGCGCAACAGCATTGCACCGGGCACACGCAGGGCGTACCGGACGGGGCAGGCGTGTTTCATTGAGTTTTGTGAGCGGTACGGCTTGAGTGTCGTGCCGGCGACGGAAGCCACACTCACGTTTTTGTGGGACATATGCGACTGATGGGTTTATCGTTGGCCAGCGCGCGACAGTATCTCGCCGCGGTCCGACGCCTGCACCTTCAATCTGGCTGGCGATGGCCGATGTCCTGCCGCCTTACGTCACAGCGGCATTAAGGGGCTTTGAGCCGCGAGGCGCACAGCCGGCCGTGCGTGCGCGTCATGCGCTCACCGTGCAACATTTACGCCGGTTGGAAATACGGCTGGCGGCGACACCGGCGTCTCCATGGGACCAGCGATGCGTGTGGGCGGCGTGCACGCTGGGGTTTTATGGTGGCCTGCGCAGCAGTGAATACCTGGTCACCGGCCTGGGGCGTGGTGCGCGCCGGGAGGATCTACGCGGCTCCCAGCCACACACGCCCGAATCATGTGGGCTTCCCTACACCGGTTCTCTGATCCGTATCGGTACGGAAATTCAGCATGCATGATCATGTTGACACATCTAAATTCGTTGTTCGTCAGGCATGCCTGAACCATATCTACGTGGCTCCCAGCCATACACGCTTGAATCATGTGGGCTCACATACGCCGGTTCTTTGACCCGTATCGATGAGGCGATTCAACATGCATGAATCATGTTGACAGTTAAATCCGTCGTGCGTCAGGTACGTCTAAACCATATCGAGCAGCTCCCAACCAAAGATGCCTGAATCATGCGGGCCCATTTATGCGCCCGGTATTCGAACACGCATCGGTGCGGCGATTCAACATGCATGAATCATGTTGACACAGTTAAAATCCGTTGTGCGTCAGGTAGTACCAGTAGCGGTGCGGCAATTCAACATGCATGAATCATGTTGACAGTTAAATGCGTTGTTCGTCGTGATGCCTGAACCATATCTACGCGGCCCTCAGCCAAAAATGCCTGAATCATGTGGGCGGCTGGATTACGCGCCCGGTTCTCTGGCGTATCGGTGAGGCGATTCAACATGCATGAACCATGTTGACAGTTAAATTAGCTGTTCATAAAGTATGCATGAACCATATCGACGCGGCTCCAAGCCACACATGCCTGAACCATCTGGGCTCATCTACGCGTCCGGTATTTTGACACGTATTGGTGCGGCAATTCAACATGCCTGAATCATGTTGACACAGTAAAACTCGCTGTTCGCCAGGTATGTCTGAACCATATCGACGTATCGACGCAGCACCAAGCCACACATGCGTGCACCATGTGGGCTCATTTATGCACCCGGTACGCCTGAACCCACCTGAACCGTATCGGTGAGACACTTCAACATGCCTGAACCATGTTGACCCATTACAAAACTCGCTGTTCTTCAGGTATGCGTGAACCATATCGAAGCAGCGCCAAGCCACAAATGCGTGAACCATGTGGGCTCATTTATGCGCCAGTTACGCCTGAACCGTATCGGAGAGGCAATTCAACATGCCTGAACCATGTTGATCATTACAAACTCGCTGTTCGTCAGGCATGCGTGAACCACATCGACGCAGCACCAAGCCACACATGCGTGAACCATGTGGGCTCATTTATGCGCCCGGTGAGGCACTTCCACATGCCTGAACCATGTTGACCCATTAAAAATTTATAGAACAATGGCAATTATAAGCGGTAGCGAATAAGGAGATGGGCAAACCATTAACCAATGCTGTGTGCATAGAACTGCGGCCGCTCAGCGCGGCCATCGCCAAACAGGCGCACATAGACGCTTGGCTCCGCGTCGACTTTAGACGCTTGGCTCCGCGCCGACTTGGACTTTGCCGTCGCTGGGGAATAACATACCCTAAGGACACCTGGCAACCCTATTTTGCACCAGGCACCAGGCCACCAGCAGCATGACGTCCACTGGTCCATGCATATCGACAGCAGCACGGCTTCGGATGGTGTCAATAAAAAGGACGCAATGGCGGTGCCAGTCAAACATGTCAATTTCAAATATCGCCGTCTAGCGATCGTCAAACGCGAAAGTGGATATGAGGGTGGTCTGTGGCCACGGTGGTGCTATTGGTTCTGGACGGCCGTTGCGGTAATAAAGCTACACCCCCAGAAAACCGACAAACAAGAGAGGGACCGTGGGACGGGCCCGTCCGTCCCGTAGTCGGACGTCGGACGGGGAGGAAAGTGAGGGAGAGAGAGAGAGAGAGAGAGAGAGAGAGAGAGAGAGAGAGAGAGAGAGAGAGAGAGAGAGAAGAGAGAGGGGAGGGAGAGGAAAGAGAGAGAGAGAGAGAGAGAGTGGGGAGAGAGGGGGGGGTCGGCGACATGGGGAAGGGAAGTGTTCGTCAGTGTGTGCGGACGCCAAAAAAGGGGGACCTGGCGTAACTCATAACACTAATCGCCGCGTCGGCGGGCCGATGGGAAGTGCAAACAGCAGACAGACGGACACGGCAGGCTATGGAACTGCGAACGAAACACTGCTCATGCCGAACGTCGTGTGCATTGCCAACAATCAGGATACCTATATAACCGCGTACATTCTGCTCCGTTGGCTAGTTTGGCGTCTTGTTATCGATCATGATATGAACGATAACGCGATTTGGGTGCAGACGGCCATTAACAGCCAATACTGGACAACAGATGTGGGGAGCGTACAGTATGAAACACCCTAATCAGTAATAGGTCCCACCTATTAGCTTGATTTGGGGCTCGAATAGAGGGAGCGGAGGATGGCCAGCACGAGGAGGGAGGGAGGGGCAGAGGGGTGGGAGGAGACCCGAGCCGTGGCGCGGTTGGCGACCCGGGTCCAGGGGGAGGGGACCGGGCTTCGGCCGAGGCGAGATAAGACACGCACAGTATATACACAGGCCGCAAAACAGGTCGGGCAGTCCAAGGCGCGCGCTCAGAGACGGCGGACAGTGCGGAAGGGTGGAAACGAAGCGACAGGCTGTGGAAAACGATCCCCTCCCACCCTCCCCAATAGCAACTTTCAATCCAAAAATACCGTCCTATAGACTAGTGGTGTCAATCGGTTACCGAAAATTTCGGTTACCGAAAATATATGCTGACCGATTTGGTAATCGGTCGGTCAGGCCCCCCAAAAATCGGACACTTTCGGTCACCCTGCCAGTGAAACCATTTTCAAAAAGAGAAAGTATTCCATTTTTGCCTAGTTAAAATGAAATTTATTGGGATGTTAATGATAGAGTTGCAAAATTTCCCCCAAATGTCAAATGCCACATTTTGGCAACTTCATTAGCCATCCCACCCAGCAGGCAGCAGCCACCCATTGTCCAACCACAACTACAAGCAGGCTGATTTTGACTCAGTTGGCCCCACAAGTACACACAATTTTGAAACTCTATTCCAGTCTAACTGTTAAATTTCACCTGTAATCAAAGAAGTATTGCCTGCAAAAATCATTATACAGTCATCAAAAATGCAAGGACAAAAATAACTTGAATTACTGAAATGTGTTTCTGAAGACTGGACAGTTAGCACTTAGCACTTAGCAGTGATCACATTTACATTTCACAGGTGTTCTACTATTCCACATTCTCCTTAAATATTGCAGGTACCAACCAAATGTTTGAAATCTAGATGACCACAACATAAAAACATAGGAATCTTGACAAAAACTACAGATTCGGCCCATGTCCAATTTCTGGAATCTTCCACATTCCAAACACAAGGAAGGATTTCGAAACAGATGCGCCATAACAGAGACTTTAAACCAGCTGATTAAGTTGCTGCAAAAAAGTTTTGGATTGTTACATGCTGACTCGTGAATTATTATTTTTTGATGTAAATGATCCAACACGATATTTAATTCTAATGAAATCAACATTGTGAGTGTAATCCACTACAAGAAAATTAATTTCCCTCCAATAATTCTACCAAAAGCGCATATAAATAAATATTACGTCATCATCATACATCCTTTCGTTAGGGAAGAGAGGATCTTAAAAAGTCAATCCTTGGTTCTTCTATTACTTTTGCGCCACTTTGGCGCCACTTTGTATAAGTTTTGTCTCTGCATATTTTGTTTTCTTGTAAAGATAAGAAAAACAAGAGATAAGACAAAGTGCCTGTTTATGAATTTTCATTTCATTTTTGGGACAAAATTCAAGCTCAGAGCTACCTAGTACCTGCCTTTTCAGCTGGATTTTCAGTGTCAAATTCTTTGTAGGGTATCTCAGACCACATCTCAAGGCTCAAGGCAAGTTTCCAAGCAGTTTTGGTGTGTTTTGTGGTGTGTTGATTCCGCCTTTTCTCCTAGGGAATGTTGTCATGAACATAGGTACCTATTACCAACCATTTGACTTACTAATTGATCGTGCTTTTGCAACATGAATGAGCATTCTTCCTTACATAGACCACAGTAGATTCTTGACAATTCTAATTAACCAAATCTGTGAAATGCTGAGGTCCATGTGTTGCTACCCTCAGCAATGTAACTTCTACCACAAAATGTATTTTGCAGTGGCTAGAGGATTGACTGAACTTGGACTGAAATGCCATTTCCCATTATTTTCCATCAGAATTTGCCAAATATTTTAATTTTGGGGTAGAGTAATAGCAAATAGAATTTCGGTCAAATTTCGGTCAAATTTTGGCTTGGGATTTATCGGTCGGTATTCGGTCGGAAATTTTCCCCAAATTTTGGTTTCGGTCGGTATCGGTTAGACATTTTTTGGAAAATGACATCACTACTATAGACACACTCGTCGTCGGCCTAAGTCTTGTTATCGATCATGCTTGGACTGCGCTCCGGGGTTTCATTTTAGAGATAGCGTACAGCCCACCGCTAAAGTAATGTAGGGTTTTACCAATCTCGACGGTTGGCTTTGACTGGCGATTGTTTAATGCGGAGTGATCGAAAAGAAGATGTCAATAGCTAAAGTTGCAGCTGCAAGGGTGACGATACATATAAGCTACATTCAAAGTTTCATTGTAGTCTGGCTAATCGTTCCTAAGCTTCAGAAGCAGAACATACCCATGACTGAAACCCCACATTACTTCTGCTGTGGACTGTACATTCCAACCAAGGAGAACGGCGCGGCAGATGCCCTGAGCCGAAATGACGAGGCGCGGTTCCGGCAGCTATACGGCCCCACGCCGCGACCCTCCCGGCCGTGCTGCCGGAGAGCAAGGCGGCGTACTTGCGCGACCCGGTGGGCAGCGCCCACGTACTGACAGGGTTTCGGTTATAACTGCCGGGCATCGCATACCGCGTGCATGTTTGTTACTGTTGGATGTGTGATCGTACATGTTAAAGGTAGTGTGCCAGCTTTCTTGGACCGTATGGAGTTAATGGCCCAGATAAGGAGAACCGGATTTTTAGAACTTATCCATACCTTCAAAATTCATGGAAACGTCTTAAATTCTTCAAAATTTGAGTACCCCAGTGCGAAATTCGCCCCGACGGGTTGTCGGTCGTACCCCAACCACATTTCACACCACTATGAACAATAAATGCACACACTGAAATCGCTATTACCGATATGCTCATCCAATCAAGTTTCGATAAACCCGTTCATCATCATCTCCTGCGGTTTCGAACACGCCTGTTAGGTGGCTTCTGATGCTCGTCGAGGTCGGAATTTCCAAATACGCGTGGTGCGTCGGGCCGCGCGCTCTGACTTCGGCCAATAAAAATGCGTCAGCTGATCATTGTCATTTCTGCCACTTGCGTGTGGTGAAATGGGGTCATAACTTATAAGACGGCTTTTTCATATCAATTATTTTACATAAAATCATATTTCAAACCATAAATAATGTTCGACAGCCAAATAAAAGAAACAATACCAATACGGGCTTACAGTTTAAGGCTCGACATTGTGTTGTCTACGTAGACAGCTGATAACTCATTCCCGTACGTCGTATGGTCGTAACACTATAATGACCTTTGCTTATTGTCACAAGTGCGCCGCATTCGCGATTGTTGCCCGACGCCTGTTTGCAGGTGAGCCCACTACAGTTGTTATACATATCTAAAAACCGATAAACTTTTAGGCGAAAAAGGCACTATTCCAGGCCCATTTTTGATTTTTTTTTGCGATATTAGGTAAAAACAGAAGCTTCTTATCCTAGGAAAAATAAAATGGGAAATCTTTCAAAGGTGGCACACTACCTTTAACTTGTGTCTAGCATATACATTCCAGATAAACATTCCATTATGTCCCGTTGGCGTGTTTGGCGGTTATGGTAAGACGCCCGCAAGGAGGATGAGCACACGCGACGGGAATGTACGGCCTTTAACAGCCAAAAGGTGAGGTTCGTAAGCAATGATGGAGCGAACGAGTGGAACGCGCACTAATCAGCGATAGGGTATATCCTATAGATTTATTTGTGCACCAACACCGAGCTGTGTGAAATGTCGAATCTGGGAAAGTTACAAATCGATGAAGTAGGATGACACAACCTTTGACCTGGCCTACAATTATCGCATAAAGCCTACAGCTTCAAAAGACGCATTCAATATTCAATATTCATGCCAATTGCCAACCATGCCCAGCCGCTTAGCAAGAGAGCTATAGGTACCTACTCTGAATAGAAAAACTAAACAGCAAGGCTTATGACGGCATCGAAACAATAAAACACTATTTATTCTCATAGTGAATAAATGCCATTTAACTATGTGACATTTTCATTTGCTATTTGCTATCGTAAGGTAAGCAAGGCGAAATTTTGCTTTGAATATTAAGCATGTTCGCATCGATTTATGTGCATCACCGGTAGCATTTTGGAAATGCTGTACTCATCGATGCTTGGTATTTATGCTCAGGATCATGAGTATGTGGTTAGTAATCTAGCCGTGAGTAGGCTTCCAGCTCGCTGATTGGTTGAGCCGATGTGGCACAGCCGCGCACGTTTCGCGCGCGTCTGCCATTATTTCAGTTGAATTCTGTTGCTTGGTGGTGAAAGTGCGTCGCTCGCGTGTGCAGCATTTTATGGACTTGGCATGACTTGGTGTGCAGAAACTGAAACTTGGATTCCGAGGCCAATAGTAAGTATGTTCATATACTTACCTTATTAGTATTTATTATTGATCAATGACCACAAGCGCAATTGTGTGTCGCGAGGAAATAGGCATATAAGGTACCGTGAGAGATCATGAGGGAGATGTGAGAGCACATCTCCGAAGAGAGATGTGCCCTAAAGATGGTAATTAGTGAAGATTTGTGCTTTGTAAGTGTTATTTTAATAATGGAATGCGTATTTGACGATAGTCAATGCTTTTGTTCTATGAAAAGTTTTGATGGTTAAATACGTGAAAATATTATGTAAATATTTTATCTGCTGGGTTCGTCTGGGTTGTGTTGGATAATGGATATATTAAGATAGGGTAGTAGTTTTTTTCAAAAATGTGTCATTAAAATATACCGACTGTATATCTCCTTTTACAGTTTCTTTTGGATATACCATCGCACTGCTGCCGGGGCTGGTGCCGGTGCAGACGCTCGCCCCGATCGACGCCGGATGCTCGCCGCCGGGTGGCTTCAGAATGTGAAGTCTGCCTGCTCCTGTTCGATAGGTACGGAGATCTATAGCTCATCTAACAGGTTCCTAAAAAGTTACTAGATTTTTTTTTTTACTTCTTTCTGTATCTTGCAATCACAGTGTCAGTATATAGAATATAATTATGCCATCTGCATAATTTACCGCGGCATGCTTTGCAAAAAGAAAAACACTAGCCGTTTTCACGACGGGTTATTTCACGACGAGTTTTTTCGATATACCTATCTCCAGAAGCGCTGCGCCGATTGTCACCAAATCCGATACAAAGCCGATCGTATTTCTTCATTAATATAGAAAATAATATTTTTTTATAAGAAGTTTTTTTTGCTGATCATTTTGAGCATAAAAAATCATAAATCCATTGAAAAAAAAACTAATTTCGTGAAAGTGAACTATTCCATTTAACACACCTCGCCGATGTCTTCTGAAGTTTTCGCTTTATTTCTTAACAGCTTATTGTTTTCGGTCCATAGGTAAAGTAAAGTTTCGGAGACACTGGTGCGTTTTCTGGAAACTGCAGTCTCAAGGATGGCGACAGAGAAAGTGCGCCCATGGTCTTCCATGCCCTCGCGCTACTGAGCCAGAATACCAGCAGCCAGCACCCTTCGAGCTGCAGTGCGCCGATCTCGCGGTAGGAAACGGTTCAAAAACTAAGCGATCTCGCGCAGTGTTTGCGATCTATGGGAGTGTTTCATTGTTTTTTTTTACGGACCTCTTTTAGTGTTGTGTTTAACGGATTGCGCCCCGTACCCGGCCCTTGAATTGCATGTTGGCAGAGATGTCGTATGATGGGTTTTTGTAATAAACTTCAGTGTTTTTCCTCGTGTTTGTCACGTCAGCAAGGCGTAAGGTTAACGAACGCATTTTTGGTTTTATGCGTTGGCATCCGCGTTAGTAAGACCCATCTTAAATGGGTTAGTATTATCATTATTCAGAGTTGGTTATCGTTAGTATTAGCCTGAGTAAGTGTGTGGTCCACCTTGGTAATACTGTGGGTAGCGTCTTAGTAGAAGCTCAAACCTGAGTACTTAGGTGGTGAGTTTTGACAACTCACCCGGAATACTCACGTTATGTATGAGTCACGTTAGTGTTAACATGAGTATCTCCTGAGTACCAAAGAGTAGTTACCAAGGGAACCTGAGTAGTTGCCGTCGTGAGTTTTGACAACTCAGTTTGGGGTGGTAACGTGAATAATTTTTTCTTTCAGTGTAATGACCTAAATGGGCTTGCCAGCTAACAGAGCTCCGTCCCATCTCCACTTGACACGACCTTGTACTGTGTGCGTATAATACCGCAGAGGCGGATCCAGCTCAGAGTTTTTTTTGGGGGGGGGCAAACCATAACAATTTATCGATTCTTTCCATGCATCGTCCATAGGCGTAATGTTAAAATCATGCCGTTGGGGGGGCAAATGCCCATTTTACCCCCCCCCCCCCCCGGGATCCGCCACTGTAATACCGTCACTCAATCAAACAGGTCTCTCATTGTGCACCATTTTCCGGCGAGCTATAGGCACAGTGTGACGTATACCGGACGCAATGTCAGTGCAGTGGCCGCTCATCCCACCCTGTTTTGTGACTGTGTCTCGGGACAGCAAGGACGAATGTGGAGCGATGAAATAGTGGTTGGGTGACAGTGATGCTACAAAGTTTGTCAGACATAGTGTCAGTGATATAGTGTCGGTGCACCCCGCCATCATAGAATGCGGCATGGAGAGCTGGAGTAGCAGTTGAAACCGCCGAAACACAATGTCAGCGCAGCAGTATACCCCACCCTACCCTTCTGCGACGCATCGTGTCACTCGCTAGTCGCTGTGGTGTCAGAGCAGAGGCAGAGGCAGTGAACCCCTAACCCCACCCTCCTGTGACGCATGGCCGTGTCACTCGCTGCGGTGTCAGAGCAGAGGCAGAGGTAGTACACCCCACCCTCCCGTGACGTGACCGTGTCACTCGCTGTGGTGTCACGGTCCGCCGACCAGCGCACCGCGCGGCCCTGACACAGTGCGGCCTGCGGCGGCCGCTGCTAGCTCCGGTGGGTGGGGCACTCAAATATAGGCGGTACGCGGCTGCTGAGTGGAGAGATGTTGAACAAAACGGTGGGGACTGGGGTGGTCATGAATGGGGGCTTTACATTGGTGTCTGCTCTGTCTGGATTAGAGTATAATGTATGACGTCAGACGAGAAACAATGCACGTTTGGCAAACCATGCATCCTACCATTCATTAATTTCTGAAGTTGATTTAGCTCTGAGACTTTCTTCTTTGTTGACATTTGCACGGACCGTAAAAGATCTTTTGGGCTCCATTATAGTCAAATAAGCACTCAACTTCCAACCGATTAATGGACATGCAAAAGGTCAGTAAGGCACGTTCGAGACAGAAAGGTCACAAGTGAACATCGCATAAAAGAACATGACAAAGGTGTCTGCACTCTGCAGAACCATCCAATAGTGACCACTGTCAGGTTCACCTTACCCTGAGATCATGTCCGAGTCTTGGGTCCATTCAGCACTATGCAGTGTCGCGCGATGCACAATTGTAATAGGTTAGGTTGACACAACAATAGGTTGTGTTTCGCGACTCGCGAGAGATCGTACGGCGGGTCGGTGGAGCGGTGTCGCGGTGCAGCGTCGCTGACGACGCACGGTGCAGTGTCGCGGTGTGTCGTCGGCGGTGCACGACGTTCACTTACCCTGGAATCGGGCAGCGGCCGGCCGACATCGACGAAGACTGGCGCCGTTCTGCGCACGGCCCAGCGCCGCCCGCCCCGCCCCGCCCCGCCCCGCCCCCACGGCCCGGTTGCCGGTCATGCGCCGCTGAACCGACGACAGCGACATCTAGGCGGCGGGCGCGACAGGGCTGACATCTGTGAGCTGCTGGATGTATGCCGATGTATGCATGTCCCACCATGAATGCACTGAACTCTGCAGAGCTTGTCCTGTGTCCAAGCAATCATCTTGTGTTCGAGCAATCGACCTTGGTGTCAATTTCCATGGAACGTAGGTATTAATGAAAAGCTGGAAAACGCGCCATTTTGGCCATGAAAGAAAGCTTATTATGCCTATTACTTACGTCTAACTTCGGAACCGTTATTATTCCAATGCACAAACGATCATGAAAAAACTGTCTGGCTGTCTGGCTAAGCACTCAGGATTCTTCAGGGTCTGTTTACGCTACGCTCTCCAGTGTCAGTTTACCACTCGTTTTTTTCTGAATGTCGCTACTGCACGCTCTTAACATTTATTTTCAATGCACATTCTCAGTCACCTGGACACGCTCTGGCTCCAACAGCAGATAAAATATTCCGTCACGAAACACACAAAAATACAGTTGTTTAAAAGATACTGATTAATCTTAAAGTGAATGCTAAAAACAGAAGAGCTGCTTATGCATCCGGTTGTCTAACAGCAAATATTAAGAGCATCAAAGAAGACACACTAAATAAATCGTACGTGCCTTATCAGCCATGCATTTCAGCATACCAAAACTGAACACTGGACAGCTCTAAGCCTCATTCTGTCTTCACAAATAGCCGACACATCAAATTTGGGCGGCTGAGATCACAGAGTAAATACAAACACGCATATGTGCACACTGAGGTCCACCAAACGGAAACAGACTCGACGCCGTTTCTGAAAGATTCGTCTTTCCATAACCGCATCAGTCCACCTGCCAAGACCACGGCTTTTCACCGGCTCTTGGGTCGGTCTGTGATATTCCGGTAGTCTCGGCAGATATTTCACCGCTGGCCTCCCTCAGGTGTTCCCTCTGGGCTCTTGGTCGGCTATCCCAGAGTCGTATGATGCCTGCTTTCTGTGTCCGCTTGGCGGTCTCAGCTTGTCCAGCTGGCGCAGCGACAGAGACGACGTCTGGCGGAGCGATGGTGGCGACATCTCGGAAAAGGACCGGCTGGCTGTCAGCCGACCGGCCCCGTCACCGGCGAGCAGTTCGGCTGTCAGCTGCGGCTGAGACCGGTACTTGGTCTTCAGGAGCTGAAACATGCAAAAAAAACGCGTTAATAAACGTTAAGCGTCCGCTACTCAGTTTCATTCAATTAAGCGGAGACCATTGATCAGCTTGGTTTTGGCACATAATTATGAAGTGATCGTTATTTTGTTTGCTGGATTACCTACCGTTAGATAATAATCTGGGTTCTGGATCAAGGGCCGTGAGATGACTGGATATAGGGAAAATAAATTTAAGTGGTGTGACAGAAATACTGAGCCTGGGTAGCTGAGTCTATCCCTGTGGGACAAGTCATTCACGGTTGGTCAGACCAAACAAACGCTAAAACGGTCAGCCTAACTAAGGCATTTTGGCGGAGAGCTGCAACACTCGTATAGCATAACAATATCTAAGGCCAGCGAAAAACATGGGGCCGAAACAAAAGGCAAGTTATAGCCATATAAGCTAGTTATAGCAGGTTATAGCACACCCACTAACCAGGGCAACTGACACTTGCAAAAGAAGATAATAGGCTAGGCGGAGTTCTATAGCCTCAGGATAGGCATACCTATCTAGCGATCCATCGATAAACGACCAATACCTACCATACCTACACCTTAACCCGCGCCCGGCTGGGGGTCCTGGATTTCCACGCCCTGCTGGGGGTGTTTGAACACCCCCCCTTCTAATTCGGCTCCTGGGCCACGTAGCGATACGCGGAAGGCGGCGTTCGAAAGAGCGTCAAAAATAATGAGGAAATCACTTCGGTCAATTTTTTGGTCAGGTCAAAGGTCAGGTCACCAGAGGTCATTGAAGGCAAAATTTCGCCGATTTCCAGGTCGAATGTCGACAATTTCCAAGAAGCCAACGCATAACTCGGGAACCAATAGAGCTACAGAGCCGCGGAAAAGCGCATTCGATTGCTCTATTAACGCCCTTTCTGAGTAATTTTATCAGATTTGACCTAACGTCAACGGTTTTGCCCGCAGGGGGCAAAAACTGCAAAAATAGCCGATTTTTCGGAAACAGTTTTTCTGCAATAACTTTTGACCCAAGACTTGTACGAG
Source organism: Amphibalanus amphitrite (assembly GCF_019059575.1). Classification (NCBI taxonomy): domain Eukaryota; kingdom Metazoa; phylum Arthropoda; class Thecostraca; order Balanomorpha; family Balanidae; genus Amphibalanus; species Amphibalanus amphitrite. The sequence continues at coordinate 508,401 of NW_024881856.1, forward strand.
CTTACTTTTACCGGCATCGTGTTCCTCTCGTCAAGACGCATCGAATGAACTATAACTTGACCTTGAAAGGTCAACTTGAAAATTTGACCTCAGGTCGAGGTCATGACCTGACCGGAAAGGGTCATGTTGCATATCAGTCGATCCGTATCGTCGAGCTGAACACATCTAAGGCGTTTTCATCGCTCTAGCATGCCTCTATCAAAAGTTATTTGCGAAAAACTGTTAGATACCATTCGTGACCTAAGATGACCTCAGGGCATAAACAGGGGTCACGGACACCATTTTCATGTTCAGTGTGTCTAAACCACTTGTAATTCAGTATTTGGGAGTCTTTATAATGTATTTCGTCCAAAAGAGGCGCATTTCAGTTTTCTCCCATTGACTTACAATGGGGAAGGTCGCAAAATTGACCTGACCTTAGGTCACCGATATCAAAATTCTGAGATAAAAATTTTGTACATACTATTGCTCTTAGCAATCGCTGAAAGTTTCAAAGCGATCGGTCACTCGGTGTAGCTATGACAGACATTGAAACTTTTTTGAGGTGAGGTCACTTCAAGTGACCTGGTGACCTGACCTTGAATGACCTTGGTCTGAAATTTTCACAACATGTGTAGAATTGATGTATGATAAGGTGTACCAAAAACGGCGGCGCTCCGCGCCGCCGTTTTTGAGTTATTCGCGAAAAACCACAAGAGGGGTGTTCAAACGCCCCCCCAGCAGGGCCCGGGTTAATCATAGTTCGGTCATCATCAACTAAAACCCAGCAAATTTATGTTATTAAATACCTTTATGGTATGCTTTTAAAGTCAAGCTTCTATTCATAAATAAAAATGTAATTGTGTCCCCCCCCCCCCCCCGCACAAGCGATACAGACGGCAATGATATTCATGGCGTGTGGCCCGCCCACCATGTAGTTGCCGGAGTTTGCCGACAGATGGCTCTGGCGTCCGGAGCTGGTCGATGACAGGGTCGAGCTAGGCGAGCAGCTCTCCTCGTCGGCCAGCTCGGGCAGAGAGCTGAGCGAGGAGGCAGATGAGAGCGACATGGTGTCGGCTCTCTTCAGCGCCTCGATCGAGTCGTTGAGCGCCAGGAGCTGTCTGAACAGCGCGTCGTCCTGGTGCATCAGAGACCACTGCGAACGGAGGGGGGAGAGGCGTCAGCGACCACTGCGAACGGAGGGAGGGGGAGAGGCGTCACAGTCAGCGACCACTGCAAACGGAGGGGGAGAGGTGTCACAGTCAGCGACCACTGCGAACGGAGGGGGGAGAGGCGTCAGCGACCACTGCGAACGGAGGGGGGAGAGGCGTCAGCGACCACTGCGAACGGAGGGGGGAGAGGCGTCACAGTCAGCGACCACTGCAAACGGAGGGGAGGAAGGCGTCAGCGATCATTGAAAACAATGGGATGTAGAAGTCAGTGAAGTCAGCGACCACTGAAAATAGAAGGTAGAAGGTAGGAGAATATAGAAGGTAGGATATATGTAGGACCTCGGCGACCATTTTAAGCTGAAAAAAGACATCATCGAACACTGGGATCGGAGAGCTGCAGAGACATCAGCGAACACCATGCAGATGAAGGGACATCACTATACCAACAAGAACAGAGGGAGGGACTGGAGGGAGGGCCGTCAGGGACACTGGCAAACCGAAGGAGCGTTACTCGTTAGCAAACTATAGAAAAGGGTCAGGGAGCACATCAGCCACCAAAGAAAACGGACTTCAAAACTTTTAGTGACATTGATGGTAAACCAAAGATTTAGGTTCTCATGGAGAATGCCACAACCGAATAACGAATAATAGCTCGCATATTCAGCACTGTCAAAATAACTTTTGTCTCCTAAGATTCATGGTTGTAATTCGATTCCATTATTGCCATTAAGATTTGGTGTCGAAAGTTGATAAGGTCATGTGTAGTTATGACTGCTAGGATTATGCCGAATAAAAGATTGTTCTCCGAAGCTTGAAAACGAAAGTGAAAATGCATGCGAAATAAGGCGACGCGAGTGTACACACTACACAGGCTAAATGATCACCATCCTTCAGTGTTGACAATGGCTGTAATTTTCCTCGGCGGACGATTAGGACATTAGGGACAGTGTCTTGGAAAACAATTCGCCTTTCATTTTCCTGGTCTGTCCATTCTCACAGGCGCTCCAGTTGTGACCCATAGGTCACCGCAGTTAGTGATGCCAATTTTCCGACCGGAAGAAAATGGTCATTTTAGATACACGCCATGCTATCACATCGCAAAATCGCCCCATAATTCCACCCTGAAGTCTACCATCAAGGCGGAAGCCCGCCATCAACTTTATCACCGGCGAATCGACAAGTCGGTCGTGGGGCTGAGCCATTGAGCTATTTTCACTTTTACCGATCCTCACGTCCCTGATTTCTCGTCGTTTCGCCTTGATTGCTGGCAGGACGCAGGGTTGGCCGGGGAGATGGTCGTCAATGTCCTCCCATGGCCGTCCTCTCCTCTTCCCTGTCTCTCCCGGGGAGGAGGGACAGACAGAGATCGAGAGCACGGACAGACGGACGGTGTGAAACTGGCCGACGGACCCGGACAATGGGAGTGGAACAAAAGGCCGTGAGCCGGCACTGTCCGGCCAAATCACCAATAAATCTGGGAAGAGAAGTGTGCTAGTTGGGATAGGAGGTATGCTGTACTAGGTCGAATAGCAGCTGGTGGTCAGAATTGGTCAGGATTATTCTCGCATGTGAAGGCTGTAATAGATCAGAGACGGGCTCTGGGCACGAACTGTTTATTGGCGGCCTTGACCAACGGAGCGGGCACAGATATGGCAGCGGTACAACGGCTGCCATACGAAGGGAGCTTCCCCTATAACAAAGGCCCTTTCAATCCACAAAAACGTGTTTCACCGAATGCTTTATCTCTTTGAACAAAACTCCACATACATTTAAACTCGCATGACTTCTAGACACTAAGCATTTATCGGCTACGTTGACTTGGGTGTGCTCGCTTATGTTTTGTTGTCTAGCCAGTTGAAGGCAAAGGACCCTGAAGATACTTCGCTACCTTATCTTTAACCCTCGCCCGTAAACGGTGTTTTGCCACCTTCGCCCATGCAGGGGGGGGGGGTTGGTGCGACCCCCCTGGCGTTTGAAAACGGAGCGTCGTAGAGCTTAGCGGAAAAGACCAACGGATTGCTCTCAACGAGATCTCGCGATTGGTGGTATCTTTTTTGGTCCTAGATCAACATTTGACCTACTTATGACCGGTCAAAGGTCAAATTTTCGGAAAAATCTAACTTTTTTCAGTTTTCCGCGCCGATTGCGGCAAAACGGTCAGAGATATCGACTTGAAACCTTCACTATCGTGATCCTTGATCAATTCTCTATCGTTTGGTGTGTATTTCGATGTCATAACTCGGAAGTCTGCAAGGTCATTTGTGCATTGGGTCACGTCAGGCGTGTGACGTCACTGACCTGACCCTGACCCAAAATGAACTACAAGAAACAACCGACGATGCCTGAAATGGATAGCAAATTCGAGTTCAGGGCATCAAAATACCCCGAAAGGGCATACAAGTGCAAGAAGTCATTACAGGTCAACCGAGGTCACTGACCTGACCTTGACCTTTAGTAACGTTGAAAAGGTCAACGGACATTGTGCCAATGTCAAATCAGCCAGTTATGATTCTAAAACAATCCATCAGTGTGTCAGGTCAGTCGGCATTTATACCAATGTGAAGCAATCTCCAATTTAGCGTAAATCTGGCCGGAGGTTGTTCCCTTTATGACGTCATAACTCCGTGACCTGACATGACCTTGACAAAAAAAAAAATACCAAAAGTTGCGCAAAGGATGCCCCATAGGGTACTGAAAATTTGAGCAGGCTATCTGAAACGGTTCGGCGTGTAGCTAAGAAAAACCTCAGGGGGGGTTGCACCAACCCCCCCCTACATGGGCGAGGGTTAAGTATGTAGATATCCGTTATCTTTAGGTTATCATTTGCGGTTGACCCCCATTGCCGCAATGTCGCAAATGTCGGCAATTGTCAGTGTTGCTGTCTTATGCGCTAATGCAGTCTCCAAGATCTGCTACTGTTTTATGCGCTAGTGCAATCTCCAAAGCTCTGAGTTATTTTCTTATGCGTTGATGTAGTCTCCAAGAATTCGTGTTACTGTTCTATGCGCTAGTGCAGTGTAATACTTTGTTTAGCTGTTCCATGCGCATGCGCTGATACAGTCTCCATTCTTGGTGGTGCTGTTTTATGCGCTAATGGAGTCGCCAGGGCTCTGTTATTTTCCTATGCGCTAATGTAGTCTCCAAGACTTGATGTTACTGTTGTATGCGCTAGTGCAGTCTCAGTGCTTTGTGAAGTGTTTAGCTATTTTATGCGCTGATGCAGTCTCCAAGATTCAGTGCTACTGTCCTATGCGCTGATGCAGTCTCTGTTTTGCGTTAACAGGAAAACACCCGTCAACACGCCATTGTTACCCGATTAACATGTCCCCTGAAGGAAAACACGCCCCGGGGCAGCCTCTGCCGTCCACTGCCGCCACTCCACTGCTCCGTCCGCGGCGCGGAGCCGCCCGGCCGGGCCGGTTTCACTTGTCCGGGAGGGAAGGTGCCGGCGCGATTTATGAGTTCAGTTCCGCCGCCCCCCAGCCGGTCTAAAGTAATGTAACGAACAGCTCCATCTGCTGGGGTGTGATGTAACAGACATGTGCAGCGGTCACGCTGGGTGAATACGAGGAAGTATATAGGGGAGAAAAAACATACCGTTAGAAATTCTTTCCGGGCTGTCCCCTACAGTTCAGATGCCTTTTAGGCGCTAAACGCAGCCATTTGCACTATATTTCTCATCCGATGAGGTTATATGGATTTTTTTAACACCCAAACGCATCACGCAATTCTGAAGCCTGGATAATTCTAACGCGAAGCATCTGACACCATGCAGCAATAACTAAAAAAATTATTCCATGCCGTCTAAAATACCAAAAAGCTCATTAGAACTTCAAAATGCATAAAGATCAAACAATGATGTTTTCCAATGGAGAAATAGGACTACCGGACTGCGATACACAGGTGACGGAGACACCACCCCGGTGCTGAGTGACTGCCTCTGGCTCCCCACACCACTGAGTCATCGAGTCATATCCGTGGGTGGTAGCCGCTATCACCGTCCCACCTCTCTCTCAGCAGCCCTCTCGCCACCTCAAATGGCCGCGCGAGGGCCATCGGGGCGGGCCGTGCCCGTCTCCAGCGCGCCGCGCCCGCCCGGGCACTTCTCACCTCTGGCCCTGCGTACTGCCTCGTGACCCGACCGAATGACACGCGGCCGTTACCAGCCGGCTATCCGCCCACATTGCCCGCCACGATTGGTCAATTCAGCCGCTTTATTTCATTCCGTGGCGCTATATCGGCGCCTGAATGGACTTTCTCCGCGGGCATTGTGCAAACGTCGGCATCCCCGGGCGTTGTTGATCGGTGCTGTTTGGTCGTCACGGGCGGTGCATCATCCGCGGCTCGGACGGGGAGGGAGGGGCGCCCTCGTGGTGTGGGCGCGGGGAGGGAGGGGCGCCGCGCGGTGTGGGCATGGGCGTGGCCCACCGTCCGTCCGCCCGGCCGCTCCATCTGTCAGCGCGGCGCCCTTTCAATCACGGTTCTCGTTGCCGCCGCGGTTTTCACGCCGGCCTGCCGGGACGAACGCTAATGGAGCTAATCTGTCCGCATCTACGGCGGCAACAAAGCCGCGCCGTGCGCCGTGCGACCCGGTGACCCGACCGATCTGGGCCGGCCGGCCTACAAAGGAGACGGGCGCGCTAACAAACGCACTCGCCGCGCACAGCCGCGCAGAGGGACGGCCGCACATCGGTCCACGTCGACTGGCACACATCGCCAACAGGATCTGTTCAAAGCGGTCCGGAGACGGCGGCACCGAGCGCCTTATCAAATCGACCCGGAACGACAAGAATACGAGACATGTGATACGTTTGATAGAAATGCCGAAGACAAAGACGAGCGCGTGAATCCAGATAAGACGCGTTGGTTCTTAGTCATGAATGTAGCCGATGGACAGACCCGACATTCGTGAATGTAATAGCCTTAGCTACGCTTCTATTCCCGAGCAACAGTCTCGGCTGGCCAGGCAGCATGAGCAGGCCACTGCAATCACGAACTGTGTATCGGCGCTCGCGGTGTCACGGTTCGTGATCGTGAGCTGGAGCGTGACGCCAAGGCTGCTGCAGCCGCCGCTCCGTGACGACACTGTTCTGAGTGACGTTTGACGAACGCCGGTCGGGCAGGGAGTGACCCTGGTCCGAGCCGTAACTTCGACGGAAGTCAAAGCAGCCAAGGCTGTAGCTGTTGAACCTTAGCGGGACTCATTGCCGAACAGCTTCTACTGGTGGCTGAAATTGGAAGGAACGAAACGGTGCTCCTTTGGCGCTCGATGCTTCATTCCACAGGAGATGTTTGGGTTTCAAGGCCGAATATTTCCATTCTCATTGCGAGTTTAATTGCGAATAGTGTGCTTTTAGATAGTAACGGCGGCAACGTGACGGATCGAGCAACTGATGGCCTGTGTTCCGGTAAATGTTTTGATCAAGAACCTTTCCAGAGCATGAGCATTGAGCATGATTTATAGCAATCTTATTTCAACTGCACCGTCCTACTTGAGAAATGAGCTCCTGGGTCCGCTTAGCCACCGAACAAACCAGCCAGCTGCTATTTCAGGTGATCTGGGTCATGAGAGTAATGACGAAACTCATCATCTTGTTGCACGGGTGGCGACCAAGCTGGCGTTGGGCCCGCCCGCGCCGGGCCTCCACCATCACTGAGGCATGAAGAGGTACCGATACACCGAGCCGGCCCCGCGTCTAGCTCCGTCCGCGGAGTACTGCACGGCTGGGTGGCGGTGCCCGTTGGAGCGGCGAGGCAGTGCGCCTCCCGAGCGGGTCCCCGGCCCGGTCACGGGGAGTTGACGCCGCTGATGACCGGGTAGACAAGATAATGACGCGGAGACGGAGCACGGCCGAGACCCGGCAGCAGATGAACCGGCGCCCTGTGAGCGGCGCGCCTAAAGCAGCCCGAAACTCCCACAGTCGCCGATAGATTGAATTGGTTAAAGTGATGTATTGTTAGGAAGCCGTAATAATTATACTTCGTTTCAATGGCTTCACATGGTTTAACTGGACAGTTCTTACCAGATATTCAATTCAATATATGCCATTCGATGTTTTCTGTGAGGAGAATTACATGGATGCCTTTAACCACTTAATCGGGCTTTGAAAGCGGTTAAAAGTAAATGAAGCTTGCGTGCTTTAGATTATACGCGCGTTCGACCCATGCACTTGTTCCTTTTATATTATCACACCGGGGCGCCGGTATATATATTCCCGACCGGGGCTGGGAAAATGCGTTTTATTCACCGAGGTTTTTGTGCGGAGGACCGAGTGCCGGTAGGCACGAGGTCCGTAGCAAAAAAACGAGGTGAATAAAACTGCATTTTCACAGCCCAAGGTTGGGAAGAGATTTACCACATGCCGTACCGGCGCAACAGTAAATATCATATTCATTTGATATTTTACACATTAATCTTAATATTGCGTTAATATTATATCAATACTATGTTCATATTTACATATATTCACCGTGATTATTTGTTTGTGTTTTTCATTATTAGGCTGCGTTGAGTATGAAAGATGAAATTCCTACTTCCCCTTTATTTAGGGTTTGAAAAAGCTGAGGATGAAGATGGTGAAACGCCAGAAGTTAGAAAAAGATATGGAGTCCAGCAGGAGTGAGGAAACCGTGAGGAAAACTAAATTGGGTGAAACGCCGAATCAAACGCGTCTTGGATCCCAGCTGGAACAATATCAAATGTTTCATTGTGGCACGTAAAGATGCTTCACGCATTTAAATTGTTCGTTTTTTTTTGCGTGCATTATGTAGAAATAATGATTATTCCGACCATGTTCTGCAGCAATAAATACATTGGCATTGGAACGATAACCTTGTTTAGTTGAATTACGTTGACAGCAAAAGTATGTAAACACGCAGTCACTTACTTTTGCTGTTGCTGTTAGTGAACACACAATCCGTAAATATCTTCTTTGAAATTGGTTCTTCCGCTCAGAATATTCAGTAAAACTTTGTCTGGGAAAATCAAAAAGCCCTAGGGCCGAATCGTTTCCCAAATACCTTCAACATTAGCCGAGGCGGGCCGAAGCCATTTCCCAAATGCACGTGCTAATGTTAAAGGGATATCTCGGCATGTGGTAATATATATTCCCGACCGGGGCTGGGAAAATGCGTTTTATTCACCGAGGTTTTTGTGCGGAGGACCGAGTGCCGGTAGGCACGAGGTCCGTAGCAAAAAACCGAGGTGAATAAAACTGCATTTTCACAGCCCAAGGTTGGGAAGAGATTTACCACATGCCGTACCGGCGCAACAGTTAATATCATATTCATTTGATATTTTACACTTAAATCTTAATATTGTGTTAATATTATATTAGTACTATGTTCATATTTATAGTCACCGTGATTATTTTTTGTGTTTTTCATAATTCATTATTGGGCTGCGTTGAGTATGAAAGATGAAATTCCTACTTCCCCCTTATTTAGGGTTTGAAAAAGCTGAGGATGAAGATGGTGAAGCGCCAGAAGTTAGAATAAAGATATGGAGTCCAGCAGGAGTGAGGAAACCGTGAGGAAAACTGAAAATTGGGTGAAACGCTGAATCAAACGCGTCTTGGATCCCAGCTGGAACAATATCAAATGTTTCATTGTGGCACGTTAAGATGCTTCACGCATTTAAATTGATCGTTTTTTGCGTGCATTATGTAGAAATAATTATTATTCCGATTTCCGACCATGTTCTGCAGCAATAAATACATTGGCATTGGAACGATAGCCTTGTTTAGTTGAATTACGTTGACAGCAAAAAGTAAGTAAACACGCAGTCACTTATTTTTGCTGTTGCTGTTAGTGAACACACAATCCATAAATATCTTCTTTGAAATTGGTTCTTCCGCTCAGAATATTCAGTAAAATTTTGTCTGGGAAAATCAAAAAGCCCTAGGGCCGAATCGTTTCCCAAATACCTTCAACATTAGCCGAGGCGGGCCGAAGCCATTTCCCAAATGCACGTGCTAATGTTAAAGGGATATCTCGGCATGTGGTAAAACATGTGAACACTTGTTTTTGGCACGCTCCCATTTATTACACTCGCGTTTATTGCAAGCACATAGCAAAGTATTGCAGAGATGTGTCAATAGTAGTCATATGCAACAGGTTTCGCGTGACGTATTTAATGTAGATCACATGAGGTAACCGAAACCAAACCCCATGTCCTATATCGGTAAGAGCAGAGTTAAGGATGCTGCAATAATGCATTGCGAAACTGTAACAGCTGTGTGCATGTACCGTCACGTCAGTCTAGTTTGTGACGTAAACATTAAATGTTATTGACGTTGTAAGTTTATAATTCTTAATTCATCGCTGTGCTGCAGATATTATGACGGTCGGACGACTCTAAGAAAGCATAAAGACATCCACGGGCCTCGCTTGAGCAGGTGTATTTCTTCATGCTTGCTACGTGCGGAGCTCTGGAGATAAGGAATTGCTCTACGTGTCCGCCTGGGCTGCGGTCTCGCAAGCTAACCGGATTAACAATGGCCGTCCCAGGGAGTGTCAAGATGAGACATGAGGTGGCCTCAGGTCAGGTCAGGAGGCCCCGTGCAGGACCACCACGGAGAAGGATGGCGTCATCGGGCACTGTGGCAATGAAGGGAGGGGTGTCGGAACTAGAACAGAGCGTGAAAGAGGACTAAGGCGTTATACGACTGCACCGAATAATATCATGAAGAATGACAGGATGTCAGAACTAGAGCAGAGCGTGAAAGAGGACTAATAGGCGTTACGACTGCACCGAATAATGCTAAGAAAATGAGCAGCTAATCCGGGAGATGCACACATCCATTCATGTCATTGTAAGGTAGGCATGTTTGACTGTTGTGCTACTAGACAGGATATGCTTATGCTATTTGAATGAACGAAAGCATGCATGGCTGAAGACAAGGCCAAAGCGGAGCCCCTCCTCGGCTCGCGTGTCGGGGCGTCTCCAATTAGCAGTGGCAGTGTCTGTTGTTATCCCGCTCTCCGTCGTGCGGCGTGTGACGAAAATACGCGGCTCGGGCGGTCAACAGGAAACGTCGGCGCCAAAAGTAGCGCGTCCGTCGCGGCCGGCAGCACGCGCACACACTGTGCAAAGTCGCGTGATGTTTGCCCCTCCGTTTAGCGCCCGCCACGCCGCCCTGTCACCTAATGTGTGCGGATGGCCTTGGGCGAGGTGTAGGTCGGGCACGAGAGCTCACGACCTGTGAAACAGCCCCGGCTAACGAGGTGTGCAGCTCTCGAGATGTGCAGCCACCAAGCTGACAAAGCGCCGTGCTAAGACTGAGTTGTGGTGCCACCTAGCTGTTGTCTTAAACCTCTGAGCTGTGCAATGTGCAGCCACCGAACATGGAACGGTGCCGGTCCGGACAGCACAGCTGCAGCGGAACAGAACGGACTGACACGGTACGAGTCGCGGAGGACTCCCAGCGAACTTACTCGTACGCAGCAAGAACCAAGAGAACCGACAATCTTGTGAACTCTAGGCAAACCGGCAGCGCGCGTCGGCGCGTTAACGGCGCACGCCACCAGTCAACAATAGATGCTTATCACCTCTTCTCGCCAACTCTCGCTGGAATACATAAGGAGCCGAGGACAATGGGTGAAATGTTGTCACAACACAGATACCAAAAAGTGGATCCGAGATTATATATTATGAGGAGGACCTGAAAAGAACAAAGCGTCCCTTTTTGGTGACTCTTAATGTGGTTATGAGCGTGATTAAATGATCGTCTAATTATGTTCGCATCAAAATGAGAGTTGTGTGCAAAGGCAAATGACTCGTCAAACCAAATCATCGTTTCGCTACATGAAAATCAGCCTGCTCATGTTCCAAACGTAGCCGTCACGTCACAGAATGTGACGGTGCGCTGTTAGTTTAGGTGATAACCTGTGACGTTCACGTAACCGCAGCTCCTGAAGCGTCGCGCCGTGATTGTGCCACTGCAATGTCACGTCTGTTGGCGGCGCGTTCTATCTCTCATGAGCGTAAAACCGCTGCTTTTCAGAGCATCACCTGGCGCTCACGACTCTGCCGTCACGGCTCCCGGTGGGGCGGTGCGCCTCACGACACGCGGTGCCGTGTCGACCAGAGTTCTCCTCCTGTGCAGCGGAGGCCAGTCGGTGTGCCGCTGGGCTTTCCACTCTGCCGGAGAGGCGACGAGCGGCCCACCGGCGGCCGAGGAAAGCCATCGTTTATCACAGCCAGCTGCCGCCGGAGAGGAGGCGCGCAGCGTGGCGTAACTCTCCGCGCGCTGCGCGCACTTGTTCACACCGGGTTCCCGTCGATGGCGGCCGCTCACCGTCGAGCGCGACGCAGCTGAGCAAGCTGCGTCATCTGTCGTTCGCAGGACGCGCCGTGACGCTAACGGAAGATTTGTCACCGTGACGCGCTCAGCACATCCAAGGGAACGTTACGTCACGCGTATCCGTCACCATTGGCGGCTACAGGCAGTGGGATAGAACACATGTCGCATCGAGTGTCTCATGGCGAAAGATTGGAGATACATGGATTTGGATTGGTACTTTTTTATATAGCACCATGGGAATCGAACGTTGGCCAATGCGAGGCGCAATTTTTGATACGACGCATGAAACATACCAAATGAGTAGTTGATTTTGAACCGATTTAGGAAAATATCATAGGCATTGTTCCTTCTACCGAGGAAAGAATCGGAATTTATGCTGGGGTATCTTTCTCTTTTCCTCTTCATCAGCTGAACCCAACTCCTCATAAGCACCCCGTTACAGTCCTCATCCATGTTCCATTTGGTCGTGAGTAGGTACAGCAGCGCGTGTCGGAAGCGGTCACCGACGCCGTGCCGTCCATGCGGTCTGCGCCCGGCGTCCATGCGGTTTGGTGGTCCCGGCGTCTGGTGGTCCGCTGCGGTTGTTTTTGACGACGATGACCGGTCACGGCCGGCCAGAACCACCGCTGTGGTCGGAGCGACTCGCTGCTCCAGGCTGCTATATCGAACACCTGTCTGCTGTATCAGGAAGCGACGCTGGTAGTAGAGATGTCAATTGGATACCAACTTTTTGGTATACCGATACCAAACCGATACCAACTTGGTATTTGGTATTTCAATCGTATTGTGTTTGGTATCTTGTTGGTATCTTGAACCCTCACTAATGTATAAGAGGCTAAGAAATCGGTAAAAACTAAAAAGTTGGTATTTCCCTCATTTTCCCAAGTTGGTTTGGTTTCGGTACTTCTCCGTGGTTGGTATTTGGTTTGGTATCGGTATTCCGATTTCATCAATAGCTGGTAGGCTCGGTTTCGCAGCCAGGGTGGCATACAGGCCACGTTGATCAGTCGCACTTATGTCGGTAGGATTAACTTTGCGAAGTAAAATCGTAAAAAATGTTTCACTTAGCAATACGTTATAGGCCTCAGAGCTCAGATTGCTCAGTAATAGACTCCCGCTCTCAAGAAAGCTCGAACCAATACATTCCGCTTCCACGTCGTCCAGGGAAGTGATCAGAGAGCTCAGCTGCTTACCTTCCGGCCCTGACCGTCCCCAACACCCGCTCGACTGCAGCTTAGTTCCGAGTGACGGATCTTGGGTACAAGCCCGTGCATTGTCCCACGTTTGATAGCGTAAGCCGCACGATACGTATGAATGCAGAAGGAATGGTTCGCTCAGGGAACATTTACTACGGCATCAGTTGTAGTATCACGCTTTATGTGTGAAGTGGTCTGACAAATAAAGCCGCATCTATGTCTTGATCGTGGTGTTATGATAGGCTAAAGGAAACACAGACGTCCAAGGTGAGTAACGTGGGTAACTATCACTGCACGCTTGCGACTCGCCGACTCAATCACTCTACATTTTCCTTCGCTCTCATTCTCATCTCTCTCTGCTTCCTGACGCTCTCTCTCTCTATCTCTCTCTCTCTTTCTCTCTCTCTCTCTCTCTCTCTCTCTCTCCCCCTCTCCCTCTCCCTCTCCCTCTCCCTCTCTCTCTCTCTCTCTCTCTCTCTCTCTCTCTCTCTCTCTCTCTTCTCTCCTCTCCCACTGTAGTCTTCTCCCGCTCTTCTGCCACGTTTCCTCTCACACATGGGTGATTCTGTGAGCTCTCGGCTCGCTCCATTGCGCATGGTTCAGGCGGCGGCGTGGGCGCGGTGGACCTACGACACTATTCACCGCACTTTACGGCCTGGAGACCGGTACTACACCGCGCACAGACCCTGCTAGCCCGAGGCGCCTGTGACGACATCTTCACGGGGACGCTGGGGGCCGACGAGAAACCGAAAGTTGCCGCTTTTTGCGACCGATTCTCGCCAGCGAGGGAGAAAGTCCTGCGGCGCGCGGAGGCCGGCAGGTAGCCAGAGCGGCGCGAGGGGTGTGTGTAGACGGGACGGACGGATGGAATGGCATGGGGTGGTATAGGATGGAACCTGACGAGAAACGGCTTAAAGGAAAGGCGCAAAGGGGACGAGACGGGACAGAGACGGGGACGAAGCCGAAGACAGAGAAGAAGACAAAGAAGAAGACGGAGACGGGACTGGGACCGGACGGATACGGGACAGATACGGAGGACGGAGACGGGACGGAGACGGGACGGAGACGGGACGGAGACGGGACGGAGACGGGACGGAGACGGGACGGAGACGGGACGGAGACGGGAGGTAGGGTCAAACGAGAAACACACAGGAGACAATCTTGGGCCGGAACAAGTACAATAGGACACAGTGGCGTATCCAGGGGGGAGGCCAAGAGGCCATGGCCTCCCCCTTTGGGATCAGACATGCAAGTGGGCCCTTTGGGTCACTTGAGTGCAGTGACGTACCCAAGGGGGCCTCGGGGGCCCCTGAGGTCCAAGGATAACTGGGGGGGACCAGCGTGACGAAGGCGTTTTGGGTCTCCCTGTCTTAATTCCAGTACCAGACAGAACGTCTTTTACTCGGAAGAAAAACTAATATCAAAGAGCGATATTTATCACAGTGACGAACACAGAGGGCCCCTAACTACCTGAGAGCCCCTGGCTATCTGAGGGGCCCCTGGTTACCTGAGGGTCCCCTTGGTCACCTGAGGAGTCCATGGTTATCTGACGAGCCCCTAGTTACCTGAGGGGCCCCTGGTTGTCTGAGAGGTTCCTGGTTGTCTAAGGGACCCCTGGCTATCCGAGGGGCCCCTGTTTATCTGAGGGGCCCTGGTTACCTGAGGGGCCGTGGTCACGGGACCCCTGGTTACCTGAGGGACCCCTGGTTATCTGAATGACTCCTGATAAGGGACCCCTGGTTACGAGAGCCCCTGGTTACCTGAGGGGCCCCTGGTTACCCGAGGGGCCTCTGGTTACCTGAGGGGCCCCTGGTTATCTGAGGGGCCCCTAGTTACGCATGGGCCACTGACCCCTGGATGGCCCCTGGCCAGTCATTTGAAGAAGCCCTGGTCACCTGAGGGGCCATGTTTACCCGGGGAGTACCTCCTGCAGTCACATGAAGGCCCATAGTTGCCCGAGGAGCCCCTGGTATAACCGGCCCCTGATTATCAGAGGGTCCCCTGGTTACAGTAACCTGGTGGGCCCCTGGTCAATTGAAAAGCCCCTGCAGTCACCTGAGAGGCCCCTGATTACCTAAAGGGCCCCTGATCACTTGGATTCAATGGCATAGCCAGGGGGCGAGGGGACACGTGTCCGTTATATGGTTTAGGGTCACCTCGGGCCCGAGGGGCCCTACGGTGCCAATTGACATCAGAGGGTCCGCGCTGGTCACGCTTCAACTGGAAAGGAGTGAAAGGACACCACAGGGCTTTTGAGGACACGTCATGGGCTCTTATGTAGCCACACTTATCTCCAGAAGGGCCCCACCCCAGGTTCTGAAGGACCTTGCCGGTCTCTGAGGGTCCTTGAAGGCTAATGAGAGATCAGCTGTAAGGGCCCCACACCTGTTTGTTATGCCCCCACGGCCCACACCAGTGTTTCTGAGGGCCCTCAGAATGGCGCCTGGGAGGGCCCTCACCGCCACTTCCAAGGGACCCACACCAGCGCCTCTTAACGGCCTACATCGGCTGCTCTGAAGGCCCGCTCACCAGCGCCTCCGAGGGCCCTATACCAGCGCATCTAACGGTCACTTACCAGCGACTCTGAGGGCCTCTTACCGGCATCTGAGGTTCCCTTGCCACCCTATGAAGGGCCACTAGTAACTTTCAGGGCCCCATACATGCCTATGACGGCCCCTACCAGCGTCTCTAAGCCCTAAGGCCCCACAACCGGCACCTGTGTGGACCCCACACCAGCACATCTGACGGCCTTCCGCAGACAAATCTGAGGGACCAACACCGGCGACTCTGACGGGCTCGCTCGCTTCGCTTCTTCATAAAAGACCGTGCATTTTAAGCACATTGCTCAGGCAAAATGATACTTTATCTGCCAATTCTCCACATTTTCTCAGGGCTTAGACAGACAGACAGACAGACAGGCAGACAGTGAGACAGACAGACAGAGGGGGCCCGTCCGCAAGGGGGACCGGACCCACTGTGCCCAATCCCCCCATCGAAATGTTCTGGATACGTAGGGCCCTCATAGGCCGTCTCAGGGCCCTCAGAAGCTGAGGCCGAGCCCCAGAGGCTAGCGTGGGGGCACTCAGAGGCCGCTTCGGCGGTCCTCGAGAAGCTTAGACTTGGGCGTGGGTGGGACCCTTTGACGCTGGCGTGGAACCCTAAGGAGCCAGTGCGCAGCCCTCTAAGGCCAGCCGTGGAGCCCTCTAAGGTCAGCGTGGGGCTCTCTAAGTCCATTGTGGGGCCTTCTAAGGCCAGTGTGGGACCCTCATGTTCAGTGTAGGGCTGTCTATGTCCAGTTTGGGGTCTTCTAAGCCCAGCGGCGTGGGGCCTTCTGAAGTCAGTTTGAGGCCCACTGGCCACTGAGACCAGCTTGGGGCACTCTGAAGTCAATGTGGAGCCCTCTGAGGCCAGTGTGAGGCCCTCTGTGACCAGTGTGAACCCTCTGAGGCCAGCGTGGGGCCAGCTGTCATCTGACTTCAGACGCTGGTGCTGGGCCCTCAGAAGCCAGCACGGGGCCTTCATAGACTGGCGTCGGGCCATTAGAGCCACTTCGAGGGCCTCAGCAGCCATTCTTCAGATCTTATGCATGTTTGAGTTCCTTGAGGTAGGAGCTTGGCCCTTAGAAGCCGGCGCGGAACCCTCAGAGGGCAGCATGGGCTTCTAGCGACCGGCGTGGTTTCGAGAGCGGCATAGGGCCATCAGACTGACTCAAAGGCTCCCAAGAGCCAGCGTGGGGCCCTGGCAGGTCAGCAATAGTATGGGTCTCCTGATGCCATTATGGGGCCGGCTGAGGCTAGTCGTTCACTCTGTTGCCAACTTGCCGAAGAGAGGCTTTCAGAGGCCAGAATGAGCCTTCAGAGTTTTTAGATTGCCAAGTGTGCCTAAAAAGGCTCCCTCACATGGCGAAAGTGGCAAAGAACCGCACCTGTGCGTGGGTTAAGTATTCTACCTCTGGGGCCCCTCAGGTAAGGGTGGGGCCCCTTGAGCAGGTTTGGCCTCCCCCTTTTCAAGATCCTGGATACGCCACTGATAGGACATCCACTGGCAAAATGGATGAGGATTCATAAAACAAAGGAAAGAATAAGGCTCGCTGGCCCAGTCATTTTCCATGCATAAATCACTTGGCGCCGTCTAATGAGAGGTGATGACAAATAAAACACCACGGGAGGGGAGAAAACACATCTCCATATAACCACAGAGCGGACGATTCACTCTCGCTGGGGCCGGTATGTTACGTCAGACGCCGCCGGAATACAAATGACGGGTAATTGTGACGGATTCACCTCGCCATCAAACACCGCCATAGACCGTCCACCGGGGGCGCCGTGAAATTCATCATCGCGCCTCACTCGGCCGCCGAGGGGCACTCGGCTGAGTTCATCCATCTTAGTTCACTGTCGCTTTCATTTCACACGTGCAATCGTGAACTTGACGCGGCGGTGGTTTTCGGTGGTGTTGTGACGTCACGGGAGCATTGTGACGTCACTGCGGTTTCAAATGACGTCACGGTAGTCTGAGATGTGACGCGCTCGGCGGGAGACTGACTGTAAAAACGCCACCACTCGCTACTAATGGGCATTAACTCTGCGGTGGCTGCTGCTTGTTGGGATACGTAAATAACACGCAGGGCATGAAACTGCTCACTAAAACGAAGGAACATTGCAATATCATAAAAGCACCCTATGCATTTCATAGAGTAGAAAGGAAGTGTTGCGCTAAATGCAGCAAATCGTTGACATGTTTTACTTCCCTGATGGCGTTAACTTAAATAACCCCATAAGTTGCAGGTGTTGCACATTGCACATTGTATATTGCACAGCACACCTATGTATAAGCTGTGCTTTGTCTCCATTTGCTTTTAAGTTTCGTAGGTATGTACCTGAGCTGTGTTTGGAACACAGCTGACACATATAGGCGGCGGAACGGGGAGGGCACCGGGGCACCGTGCCCCCTTTGATTTTGGCATTTTACCATTAGCCCTATGGGCATTGCATGGAAAGAATGGGACCAAAAGTCGGCAGTGTCCCCCCCCCTTAATTGAAGGTGCTCCGCTGCAACTGAGCTTACATGAAGATACTACCCAGCTTTATTGAGTGTGATTTTTAAATAAGTTTAACAGGTAGGTATATAATGCTAACGCATGACGTATAATGTTAATAAAGTAAACTGCAAAATATCATTTTTCAAAAAGTACGTGCCCGTTTTCTTGAAAGACAGGAAAACGCCTGAAGTCAAAACTCTTTATTCATGATATGCCTCAGCTGAAAAGGTCGCCATACTTTCATGAAAATTGGAATTACATTGCAAAGTATGTACTCACATAGGGACGTAGGAACGAAAGCAAAATTCTTTCAAATTTAATCAATATTGCTCTTCATTGTTTCGTGATTCTGGTAAGCAGCCATAGTGCAAAAGACATTTTTCTTTTTCATTGCACTATACCTACGCAAGCACTTAGCATCATTTCATTATTTAAAATCTGAAAAAATGCCTCAAATATTAAATTGTTCATTATTAACACATAATGATCCTTCTAATTCGAACCATCGGCGAAATTACATCCCCCAGAAAAACCTATGCGTTACTTAAGAAACGAAACCATAATAAATGACAGTAACCGATCAAACAGACTGGAAAGTGGACGGAATTGACAGCAAGATTGACAGTGGGTTATTCATCACCTCCTGTACTTTCTATATAGCCCAAAGGACTGTCAAACAGTACGCCAGTCCTTCAGGTTGAAGCAACAATGCTCGTTACGACAATGCCTGCAGGTCACTTAAATCGACGCTGAAACAATATAGACCGGCGCTTCATGCGGTTACTGTCCCTCCCTTCACTGAGCGGACTATTTCCGCTCCCTTCCGCACGCAGCGGACGCTCGCCTTCCGCCTGGTGCTTCGCGGGACAAACCAGTCCCGCACCGTGTCCTCGAGAGCGCTGTCGAAACTGCATCCGAGACACGCCTCGAAGGCACAGTGTGGCGCCGGGCAGGGCACAGTGCCCCGGCGGCTCCGGGCAGAGAAATATGGATCAGGTGAATGTAAGTATAACCTATCCCATCCAGAGAGAATGGAGGACCCCAGACGGTCCCCTCCGGGACAGGACAGCCGGCTTTGGTTGTGAAAATAAAGTGGATAACCAATGAGGTTGCTTGGAGTGCGAAATCACATACCTAATCATATACCACTGCCATTTTTACAATGCATGAATCATGCTCAATGTTCGGCGTCCTTTATTCGAAGGCGCATGCAAGAATAAATCACAAGTACAGCCTTGACTTTGGAAGGGGTTGCAAACCTGATTGACCCGGTCCTTTATGGACAATACCGCTTGATTGGCCTAGCATTCAGCAGCAGTATAACATGATTTGCCAGCGTATAATCGTGATTCAATGTGCACGACATAGCTTGCACAAAACACTGAAGCGGCACTAGCCGTTCGCTCTGAGCTCGAAGCGGTTGACCCGCTCCCTCGTCACCGACCGAGCCATGCGCGGGTCATGGACGAGAAGGTCACCTCTGCATACTGCGTTTCTGGCGATGACGCCGGCACCGATGTCGCCGCCGGCGCGGCGGTCGGGCGGCAGTTCGGGGTCAGGGTAGAGCAGCGTCAGGTCGCCGGGTCATGGAGGGTCGCCCTGCCACCCGACCGCCGAGCCCTGCAATGTCTTCCGGTGATTACCGCGCCGGCCATGACAGAGCTCCCAGCGCCCCGTGTTTGTGTGGGTGTGTCTGCATGTGTGTGTGGAGTGTAATAGGCGGTGTCCGGCGGCGGCGCGGTGGTCATGCGCAGTGGAGGGGTAATGTAACCTCGTTCAGTGTCAGTTTTGCTTGTAGAGCGATGAAGCAGTACCGGGTGTCCATGACTTGCAGAGAAGCAGGAAAATCAGAAAGAAAAAAGCTGAACATGCCGTTTAGCAGAATGTAGCTCGAGACTGTAATGGCAGAGGAAGTCGTCGTTCTTATTAGAGAAAATTATGTATATGGTTTCAAGGAAGTTACTTAGGACTTAAGTAGCAATCAAAGACCCTTCAGAGACTGTGGATTGTGGAATGCGGTTTGTGGAAGAAGGCTACATGTGATAGGCGCCCTTTTGATAAGATCGGCCCTTTATTCTCGTCTTATAAGCATTCCAGAGTCCTTGACACTGACAAAGAAGTGTAACCTTGACTGTGATTTTGACGATGTCGGCCTTTATCATAAAAGTGATTTAGCACAACCAAACACAGCCAGCCAGGACGGCTGCATTCAGTCACCTGAGTGATGCAAGGAGGAAATGGCAGCAGTGTGCCGCGATTTCGCCATAAAGAAACTCACGTGGCGTATGGACAATAGATAAATGACCCCGCAGGGCTGAACCGTGTTCTTAGTGGCAACGGGCGGCCACCATTACGACTGCAATATTGAGGCATGCCTCAGCCGTTGTACCTCCCAATCTTCTCGAGCCAATCTGCATAGACGACAATGGTCATGGCTGCAAGTTCCTACCGCGAACCCACAGCGCCCTCACTACGTGCCTGCAGGGATGCAAATTTAATCACGCTCGCCATTCGTCACGTACAACTTATGGGCCTCGAAAGCGAAAGTGTCGGACGGGGCAACCATGTATCAGTTGTATCTCTATCTCATTCAGGGCGTGATGGAGGACTGGTGCGGCCAGCTGACACGGCGCCTGCCTCAGGATAGCAGTGCCCCTCCCCGGCCGCGGTGCAGGACCATATGCCCCGCGGAGCTCGACATAGCTCCCCGGCCCGTGAACCCCCGCGGGCGACCCCCGGACCAGTCCGGCCCAGCGCGGACCGGCGCAGAAGTGCGTGGTGAAATGGTCCGGCCCGTCGCCGAGCCGCGTCCTGTCTCCGCCTCCGGTAATGCGCCGCCACCTGCCGCCGGCTCGTGCGAGCAGAGAAACCCCTCCGCTGCGCCCGCGGTGATCACTGGCGAGTAACACACTCCGGTGACCCAAGTGACCGGTGATCGGCGCTCAGTGATCGGTGACGGGTCGGTGACTCACCAGCGCGCGCGCCCATCCCCGGACGGCCAAATGGCCCGTATTGACGGCGCATGGGCGGACAGACGCCGCAAATGATACGCCCGGAGAAAGTTGTGATCGAATGAAAAAGATGATGTCAGCCTCTGTCCCCGTGCTATAGGGCTGCGAACGTCGGTGAAACGACAAGACGATGTGTTAAACACTAACATTGGGCGAATCTATATGGCTAACGAGCGTTTCTTATGGGATCTTACTTTGACCCGTAAGGTTTCACTCCAGATAAGCTGTCAAAAAAGCAGATCCCGTCACATATCCGGAACTTCCATAGCTCACACAAGCCCCGGAGCGGTAATTCCACCATTTTGAAGACTCTTGTTGAATCCTGAAAATAACTCACTTTTAACATGTGGCCAGTGATAGATATTCGAATATCTGTGGGAGAAATTTGAGGCCTTATATAATTGAAAACCCTCTCTTGAAAAGCGCACAAAACGAAAATAAGATAGAATGTACGCCATTGGGCTTGGTAAGTAAAAACTCCGGCTTCATGGCAAGCACAAGGTCTTTTTATTTACGGGTGATAGTGCATGGAACCGAGAAGCCGTCAAGTGTCAGCACTAAGCGCTCACAGTTGACACCAATATATCTAATGAACTAATGATTTGCTGACATCTCAGTGGTGTATCTGTGAGCACACGCATCACCCCACCCAGCGTAAACACTTTCTCCGAGCTGCGAACATAGCCACTATTGTTCTCTCGTCCGGAGGTCGCTACCGTATGCACACAGACAGAGTCAGTTCTGTTCAGATTAGTGTCATCGACAGCAGGTGCGGCTTTTCCGTGTTTATCTTCGCCTGGTCGACCAGCTCCTTATGCAGATTCTCCGACGGGCCTGCAGTGAAATTAGCGACAGCTGACTGACTAACCGTCTGACTGAACATCTGATAGCGGCGACTAATAGAAACTCGGCGCCGTCAGTCAGATTTCCTACATGGTGTCGCCATGTCCCCTGTCCGTCAGCCGTCTGTGAGCTGGTCGGCAGATATTTGACGCCGCATCAGACCTGTGCCGGCAGCATGACGGCGGCACTTCTCTCCGTGCGGAACGCGCAGGCTGGTGGCGCGGTTATCCTCCTATGAGGGTATCGAAGTCTCCATGGACGCGGTTATCTTCCTATGCTGATGTCGAGGTCTCCATGTACGCGGTTATCCTCCTGTGTTGGCGTCAAAGTCTCACCGTTCCGTGCTTCTATCCTCAGGATACTGACATCCTTCTCCTCTACGCCGCAACCCCCTCCGGGCTGGACAGGCAACGTTATCTCATGCGGGCTGCTCCCTTGGAGCGGCACCGCTGCTCCCGAGGGAGCGCACCCCGTAGCCGGGTGCAGTGAGTGCCTTGGGGCTGGGTGGCCTGTCCTCTGGACGAGCTCAGCCCCGGCGACTCACTAGGGTGCCTGCACAGACCAATGTCTCCCCTTATATCCTATCATCCTTCCGGCTCTGAAATGGTCTCATTGGACCGGAAGGGCCTAACCCAACAAAACAAACAAACAAAAAATCAAAGTCTCCATAGAGTGCCAGGATTGAGACAGTGGAGAGCGGGGTGCCAAAGGGGTGTCTGCTGCCTATGGGGTGCTCGATGGGGTGCCCGATGGGGTGTGGAACGGGTGCCGGCTGGTCCGGACGTTTTTGCGAGTCATGTTCGCCCCTCTGCTGTGATATCTCTTCGATCCGACATAAGGCAGAGAAGGAGAGATCGAGGCGAGAGCGATGGGAGCTAATCAGATACCCCACCGTCAGACTCTCCTCCGAATGATAGTGGGGGCGGCACGACGCAGGGCGGCCGTCGGCGCAGCCTCCCCAGCACGGCACAGAGCTGCGGGGGCAGAGGGCCGGACCGGCGCGGGGCAGAGAGGGAGGAGAGAGAGCCGCCGGACGCCGCCGGACGGGTGTTTTTATGCGACTCTCGCTTTCGTCGGGTTTGTTAGTGCCGCCGGGCGCGCTGTGTGATCTCCGGGTGAACTAGCGGCGGCCTCCCGGCTCCCCGGGTGACGCGGCGTACCGCTCCGGATGAATTCGGCGTCATTAGTCGGACTTTTCTCCGAACTGTCTGGAACCGGTCCGGACCTGAACTGATAACGATATCTCACTCAGCGGCCGCCCAGACGACGCCGTGTAACCCTGTCATGACCCGGCCGGGGTCAGTTTCCGACATGACCTCCATTCGTCGCACCGTGATGCGACCCAACGAGACGCGTCTCTGGCGGCAGATTTTTCCATTAGCGGGTGGGGGAAATTCCGCGTGAGTCGGCCACTTGGCAGACAGACGGTACAGGAAAGAAAAGCGACCGCTTTTGGCGGCTCGACCCCGATCGTGGCACGCGGCGCGTGTTGACAGGACAGATCTCAGGTCCGTGTTGACACGCCAAATCCAGGGCCGGGCGGTCGACTCGAGTGGTTAACGCCCGATTTCACACCCACGTCCGACGACGACGCCAAACGGTGACAAATGACTGATGATCGGCGCGGCTGAAAGAAGGCGAGCTTAAAATGTAGCGACGACGGGAAAAGTCGATAGATATTTGAAAGCGTTCATTGTTGTGAGGTGAATGCATTTCAATGACAAATATCATCATTGTTGCAGCGTGAATACATCTCAATGACAAATATTACCAAATGACTTGAAGTGCAATATTACTCAATCATGGACTGCAATATCAAATCACATCTATACTTTCTCACAACCACCATCGGTCCTCCCGAACCTGACATGACACATTGATCTAGTGCACTACCCCGACATGACAGACCTGCACAGTGCAGCGGCCGGACATGACAAACTGCTGTGCTGCATCGCGCAACAGGTGCAGTGCATGCGAATGTGGGGCGCTGGCCCGCGGCGTTCGGCGCCGCTCTCTGCGGTCGCTCCGTGACCGAGAGTGACCGCACAGAGCTACTGATGAGGGACATGCCTCCTTCGGAGATACAGTCACTCACAGTGCTCAGACAGGATTCCTGAGATATGGCCGTATCTTCACCCACACACCGATCGGAGGCGGCAGATAGGAATGGTCGGGACAAGAATAGGCCCCCAGTTCAAGGCGACAGTCACCGTCTCCCGATGGTAGGATGGGAGCTGCCGTGGGGATGCTGATCAGGTAATAAAATGGAATAATGGAACCCAACAAATCTCTGGAACACATAAGTGAGATGACAAATACTGCTCTGGGCAGAACTTTTTAGCCATGGTATCCTGCTCTAATGCATCCCCATTTATTGCCCCCCCCCCCCCTCCATTGCTCCACACCCACAACCCCTACTCACTATTCACTACCCACATTCACTGTTACCACTACCACTACCACCCGCACCGTCGCCGGACCGGGCTGACCCATATGTCGAGACCGATGCAAAGGCCGCGCTGTGAGTGCCTCCGTGTCGTCCGCTGGCAGCGACCTGATTTCCGACAGGCCATGCGGGCCACCTCGTGCTGGCTGCGGGCCGCTGGCGGAACAAGCGCGGAAGGTAGAACAACGAGCGGACACGTCCGGGCAGCGGCGACGGGCCCGGCAGCGCACTACATGCAATGTGAGCGAGCGGAGGGGGGGGGGGTGCATGAGCCTGCAGCCAGGCCATGGAAACGTTCAGTCAGAGGTCACAAGCCATTCCGTGGTCCGGCGCAGCTCTGGCGCACTTCTCGCGATTAGTGTACTCGCTGTCAGTTAACCACTGCAGCTCTTGTGTCTCAGTACCACGCTGAGCAGCGCGCCGGAAGTGGGGCATTCCGCGGCTCCTCTTCACCTCCTTCTCTGCCCGTAATGAACGACTGCAGAGGCACCCTCGGCCGCTCAACTGGCCCGGCGCGGATTATTTATGCTGATTAGTCGTTCTGGTTCAGGAGTTTAGCTGGTCAGTGGCTCATCAGCTGCTCCCGAGGCTCTCCGGGCAGCGTGAGAATCACGGGCTTCGCTGCTCGCCTTCCATCCTTGGACCGTCCAGCGACCGGGACGGGCTGGGGTCGGACTGAGAGTGCGGTGGGGAAGACGCTGAAGACAGGGAGCTGAGTGCGCCGGGTGTGCTTCTCGAGGTAATTGGGCACGGACAGGCGCTGGATAGACGACAGTCGGGCTAGTGAAGTGAAGAGTGAGGAGCTCGGGAGGGACGGGCACCGTGTCGTTCAGCGTGACCCGCCGCTGGTTATAGTAACTAATTAGATGGAGAGAGAGAGGGAGAGAGAGAGAGAGAGAGAGAGAGAGAGAGAGAGAGAGAGAGTCATGGGCGACTGGTTGAGGAATACGCTAATCATCCAAGAAAACCCACCTATGTATACGGGTAAGCACAAACTGGAGCATGATGCCATGAAATCTTCCGTTAATTTAGCAAGTGGAGCGGACTCTCCAATGCATATGAATGCCAACCGGCAACAAAGAACGTTGTTGTTCTAATGTGTAACGTGTTTTCATCAAAGGTTTTGCCATGAATTCATTTGAACCAAGTGGTAAATGACTCATTTATATCAAATCCAGGGAATTCGCCCTCCCCAATTAGCACACCTGACGCGTCCCAGTTGACGAACATTTCCGACACGTGTTTCACCTTCTCCCCACGCGGCACGCTGTCCATATCTCTCCGGAGCACCACATGGCGCCGGCAGCTTGAAACGATCGCACCCAGGCGCGGTACGAGAGAGAAAAAGAGAGAGAGAGAGAGAGAGAGAGAGGGAGAGAGAGAAAGAGAGAGGGAGAGAGAGAGAGAGAGAGAGAGAGAGAGAGAGAGAGAGAGAGAGAGAGAGAGAGAGAAGGGGCAGAGGAGACGTGAGATGTGCCGTGAGACTGAAAGGTGGGAGGAGAGCCAGAAGATGCGGCGCCGCACGAGAGAGAAAATCGAGAGACGGAGCAGGTGTGAGGAGCAACAAGTGAAGGCGGAGCACAAAAGGTGTGCAGATGTGAAAATCGCAAGGTCGTTGGAAAGGAATCGGGAAGCAGGACCGCTACAAATACTGCAGGTAAACTTTGCTGCGAGTTTTACTTTGTTGGTAACGGATGAGCTACAAACTACAAAGCGACTGTCATTGCCAGTTTATGTTCATTGAAGAAGACTTGAGGCCTAAGCTATATTTATCATCCATTAGGTATTTAATGGAAGTAGATAGCTTCTCTGTTGAGAATGGAATGACACTGCACTCAGCCTGTCAGTCAGCGGTTCATTAATTTTTGGACTCTCAACACTCCTTTCTAATGACCGGCTGCAGTTACGCTCAGTAGTCAGCGGAAGCCTTTCCATTCACCATGTCTTTGTTTGGGCCTGCTCATTAAAATTACGAGCTTCTGTCGCCAGCAAACACGGTGCATCACGCGGTTCTATCATACCATTCCTGATCCCTCCGTGACATCGTACACTGGCTACCCCATCGCTCCTCAGCGGGGTCGGGACGGCACCGTCCTGTCGAAGGCGACCCGTCGGCTCACCTCTGACAGTTTCGGAGCGACTTTCGCGGACAGACGGGCGCCGCTCACCTGCCGCCGGCGCCGCCCGCGGCCTCACTCACCGTCGCGCCGCGCCGCTACCGTCGCCGCCGCGCAGCGAACGTCGCGCCCGCGCCATTATGCAGGTGCGGCGCCGTGCAGTCGGTGCGCCATCGGGCGCCGCGCCGCGCCACACTCGCGCCGTCAACCAGCCAGCAAAAGTGAAACCGAAATGACGCGGCGCGCTCGACAATTAGGGTTTCCAGACGTGCAAGGAAAGTGGTGGCGGCGCCGGTCGGTCTGAGCCCCGGTCGGCGAGGGCGCCCATGGTGGTGGACGGATCACCGGGCGCCCATTACGGGCGCCGTGACGGCCGCGCGAGCGGCGCCCGCGCACGGCACACAGCGATTAGATAACCGGGCGCCGGTCAGGGGAGAGGTCAGCCAGTGAGAGTGAGACGACTCGCGCCGGCGTGCTGTCAATGCGTTGGGGAAACGGCTGAACGTGGTTCGGCCGGGGAAAGGGTCATCTCGTAATGGTAAAACACCCCCAAGAGCCCCCGCCTAAATGTGACTCATTTAGGTAACGAATGTTATGCTGGCATGCCAACGTCTTCCCATGAGGCAAAACATGTTCAGCAATGCATCTGCCAGTCTTGTGACTAACGTGTTTATGCCGCTTGTCAAAAAGGACAAGCCTCCCTGACGCATTACATTCAAGAACATGCAAGATGGGAACTGGCTTAGCTCATCCTTACACTTGCTCCGTGATGAAGCAAACAATAAAAAGGAAGCATACCTAAATGCAGTAGAAATGCCGTTCCCGCCATACGCTCAGGACTGAGAACTCAGCCGTTATGCGAAGCTGGGTTACCTTTACCTACACCGGTGCAGGAAAGGTTGAGATTTTCACCTGAACGAGCGCCCCTCCCCCACATCCGACAAACAAGACAGGAGCAAGTTCGATGCACCTGACAGTGCACATCCAGCGGGAACAAGCCCTTATTAGGCGGGCATGGCACGGGGCGGCGTGTCGCTTTCAGTGTCACGCTTCGGAAGAGAGAAGCGGTGCCCGGGAAAAGGCCATCACACACAGGAACCGGCGGGCGGGCCTCGGTGACCTCCCGAGCGCCGGGTCACCGCCGGCCGGATACCCGCCACAGCCGAGCGAGTTTCACGGGATCAGCCCGGGTGACCTACGCCCGAATCGCCTATTCCATCGAATGTCTACGCCCGGGTGACCTACGCCCGGCTGACCTACGCCCGAATCGCCTACTCCATCGAATGTCTACGCCCGGCTGACCTACGCCCGGCTGACCTACGCCCGAATAGCCTACTCCATCGAATGTCTACGCCCGGCTGACCTACGCCCGGCTAACCTACGCCCGAATCGCCTACTCCATCGAATGTCTACGCCCGGCTGACCTACGCCCGGCTGACCTACGCCCGAATCGCCTACTCCATCGAATGTCTACGCCCGGGTGACCTACGCCCGGCTGACCTACGCCCGAATCGCCTACTCCATCGAATGTCTACGCCCGGGTGACCTACGCCCGGCTGACCTACGCCCGAATCGCCTACTCCATCGAATGTCTACGCCCGGGTGACCTACGCCCGGCTGACCTACGCCCGAATCGCCTATTCCATCGAATGTCTACTGCCGTACGGCCTGCCCGTGTTCGTGGAGCAGTCCCTGCTGTGTTATCGAGTAAGGATTTACCCATTCACTACGCCGGCTGACTGGCGGCCCCATCCTTTGTTTGCGCTATTGTCGTCCGTCGCCCGCCGCGGCGGTGCCCAGGCCCAGGGGTCGCCCGTCGCAGCGGGGGGTAGCGTTCCGCCCTGCGGCCCCTGGCGCGGCGAGAGGTAACATGCCGCGGTGCACGGCACGGCGGGCCGCCGCCGCCGCCGCCGAGGGAGTGGACGCTGACAAGGATGAGGGCCGTGGGCCCGTGGCATCACCTGGGTTTGTATGGATTTTTGTTCATTTGGCCGGCTGACTTAGTCACCGATTACATTAAAAGGACAAGTGAAAATGAGCCCCTGCACGAATTAGTGTCTTTGCCAACGGCTAACTTCAATTGCAGGAGGGTGAGGAGGGGTCGAAAGAACCACCCAGTGATTCATCCCTTGATTGAGCTATAGGAAAAGCTGGTTTGGCGAGTGGAAGCCAATAAAATAAATTTTTATTTTCCTAAGAACAACCTCACAAGAGTCATTGCCATAGAGTGCATCAAGTTTCAGGTTGAACATATTTTTTTTTTTGAAAAATGTGAAGTAAAGCCTTGCTTCTCCGTCAAGTGACGGTGTATTCAAATAACCCGACCGTTGGGTAACTTGAACAGTCTTTCTTTGCACGCCATGAAATAGTTATCTGGCTATCACCGATGTTGTTTGGTGTATAAACAAATAGGCACAACAGCTCTAACATAGGTACCTTATTGAAGAAAGATTAAAACAACAACAAAAATAACCGTTGCAGAATATCAATATCTGCTTGCTGCACACCAGCCAGTTGACAGAGGTTGGCTTCTCTCGTCAGTTGTGCAGATCGTCTATATCTCCGTTCGGTAAAACCTATCACAACCTTACCACATCTGTTAGAGTGGTGCCAATTGGATTTTGTACCTTCAGAATTCCGATTTTGTCCTATGCCCAAATCGGAATTTGGTTGGACAAAGGCAGCATGCTTTGGACAATATTTGTCAATCACTTGCAACACTTCAGCATTTTTATAAAGTAATCGTGCACACCAGTAAAACGCCTTTTGGGGCGACCAACGGAGTGAGCGGGAGGGTGGGCCTTGCACGTGCGAAATTGCGAGGGGGTACCACCAAATAACTTGTGCACTGCACCCCAAGACCTACTAACCGGTCCCTAGTGATGTGCCAAATTTGAGCGCAATCGGCCCAGCCGTTCTCGAGATCTGGAAGCGGCACCCTGCATGTGCGCACGTGCCAACTGGGTCCCAACTGACTTTTGCACGGCACCCTACCAACTGCTCCCT
Source organism: Amphibalanus amphitrite (assembly GCF_019059575.1). NCBI lineage: Eukaryota > Metazoa > Arthropoda > Thecostraca > Balanomorpha > Balanidae > Amphibalanus > Amphibalanus amphitrite. The sequence goes on from NW_024881856.1 coordinate 537,516, forward strand.
AACCGTGTACCAAATTTGAGCGCAATCGGTCCAGCCGTCTTCGAGATTTGGAATCGACCCCTGCACGTGCGCACGTGCAACAGCACCCCAAATCTGGCACATGGATATGCATGGCTTAGTGGGTGCCTACCTACTTGCTAACTTTCAGCTCAATCTTTCGGTAAAAAATATTTTCGGGTCATGTCAGGTCACCGAGCTATAACCTCACAATAGGTAAAACCTCCGACTCTTTTTGACAAAATCGTACATCTGGCGTAACTGGACGCGATCCCATCGACAAGAACGAAATTATTCTGTGTGACTTATGTCAGATTTTGACAGGACATGAAACATTACATTGTATATTGACATTTCTAAGGTCAACAAAGGTCATTGACCTCGCATGTCTGTGTTTAGTGGGGTTTCTTGAGGTCCTGAATCCGAATCTGTGGTTCAATCTTCATCTAAATGCTTTCAAAATTGTTCCTCGATCTGTACAAGGTCACCTCAGGTCAATTAGGACCGTCCTCGCCAGCGGCGGGTGTGACTCTCGTGTTCCCGGGGACTATGTCACGCCAGTAATGACTGAACTGCAGTGAACTATGCATCATTTTGTTGCTAATTCATTGGGAAACACGGTCGTGAAAGTTTCATGTTGATATCTTTCATAGATTTGCCATTATTGGCTAAATAGCTTGGAAAATTTTAGCTTTTCCCCGTAATTTGATCGTTGACTAGCCAAAACGGTGTCAAATATTGACCTAGGATAAAAATATAGGTATCACCAGTCGCGAATACTCGTAAAGAGCAATCGACTTGTCTTTGTTGGGAAGCGCTACGACGTTTAGTTTCGAAACGCCAGGAGGTCGGATCACCCCCCCCCCCCAGGCCGCGTTACGAAAAATGCCCTGCCAGGGCGAGGGTTATAACCCTCGCCGGCCGAGGGGGGGGGGCGGGTGCCGCCCCCCCCCCCCCCATAGGGTTTTTTTCGCGATAGCTCCGAACACGCTGGCGATAGAGAGCTGAAACTTGGCATACCTGACCTTTGATCCAAGCCGCATCTTTTGACACCAACCGCATTTTTGGGTCAGGTCAGGTCACTGACCTATGACGTCATAAGTGAACCTCTGCACGGTCTTCAGATGTCGCAACTTCGCAACGCCCTCACTGCCAGAGGAGATGTCACAGGGAAATGAAACTTGCAGGATCTAGTATCCATTATGAGTCTCACAACTTGTATATCTCGGATTTTTCCTAAAGGTCATATGAGGTCAGGTCATTTTCGTGACCTCACCATTATAAGTCAATGGGGAAAAATTCAAACTGCTATTCTGGCGCCGGGAACGATCTCCAACTATCTCAAGCACACAGAATCGTGATTTGATGCACTCCTTGCAAGGTTAGATGCGTCACTTTTGCAATGTTGACCTTGCGTGACGTCATTTATGACGTCATCAAGGTCATATTAGTTTTTCGTCAATAACTCTTGATCAAATTGAGCTAGCGAGTCGGGAAAGCCACCAATGGACTCAGGAAGACCTGCCGAATCGAATGATATGCGACATGACCTCTTTCGACCAACTTCGTGACCTGGGGGTGCTGACCTGACCTTGACCTGAGGTCAACACCCCTAGTTGACCTGACCCGGACAAAAAGCATATCATTCGACGCGCCTGATCAAGGCGAACACGATGCTGCCAAAATCACGGCTCTGCGGCCGTTTTTTGCGAAGTTATTCACCAAAAACTGAACCGTACCCTGGGGCACTTGACCTGACCTCAGAGGTCACCGGTTGACCTAGGACCTTAAAATCGGGTACCAATCTCTGCGTCTCGTAACGGCGCACACGCTCGTTTTTTCCGCGACGCGCTAGCTCCACCAGGGGCGAAACGGCGAGGGGGGGGGTCGTACCCGCCCCCCCCCCCCTCGGCCGGCGCGTATGTAGAAAACCAATAGGTCCGGCGAGGGATAATAGCACGATCTAGGCGTCCAAAAAGGGGTGTGATATTGATATGCAACGTAGCATTTGATGAGCGGCTTGGTAATAGTTAGATTGTCCTGGAGTGACTCAATTCAGTTAAGTTCTGGAACACTTGCAAGCTATACATTCAAAAAATATCTAAGCGCGTCCAGTGAATGTTGGAAGGTATTGGAAAGTAATTACACACAGCGAATATTTTCTACTCAGATCATGACGTTAAGTGTGTAAAATAACAAATGCAATAGCGATTGAAATGAACATTTTTTGTAGGTTCGAACAAGAGGTGCCAGGTGGATCATAGGTGGACCCCGGAAAAGAAAGGGAGATCGATTTCACCTGCCAACTTCGGTACCCTGACGCCATCTATGAATTTTCAAATTAATTTGAGTAATTTTATCACGCATTTTTGTAACAATTAGACTATTGCCAACACGTTTTCGTGATATCACCAACGAAGAAACCGATTTATGTTGCATTTTGTGTGCTTACTCATACTTGCTTAGTCATAGTCATACATTTATTCAGTTCACGTCCCAATTAGATCCGTTCCACTGAAGTGTGGCTATTCCAGAGTCAGGCTCAATATATCAAAGTAGAAACAGCTCAGGTTGGTCACTTACGCTATAGTACAGGCACACGCACCAATTCACGCCCATTCCCACTCCGCCATAGACGTGTCATCGAGAGCCGGCGCTGCACAGCCAGTCCAGCTGCGACTGGCGCACGCTGCTTGCTTGTTTTTGTTTTGTTGGGTTAGGCCCTTTCGGTCTGACAAGACCATTTCAGAGCCGGAAGAATGATAGGAATTAGGGGGAGACATTTGTCTGGGCAGACACCCTAGGGCCTAGAGTCGCCGGGGCTTAGCCCGTCCGAATGGACAGGCCGACCAGGACCCCCCCCCCCCCCCAGCACCAGGGACAGCGCCACGGATTTCGCCTTGCGGGGGCAGGTTTTCAGACAAAGGGCCCAAACAAGATGGGGGCCCAAACTTTCCGAAATATCGTCAATACCGTCAATACTATGCAAGCCTTTATTTGTACAGGTCTCGCGAGATTAAGCGGTAGGTTTGGCACTTTTACATTTCCGGTTATATCTCAGAAACTAATCGATCTACAATGAAGTAATTTTACACGATCGTGGCCGGCTCGTTACCCAACAAGTCGATCGCATCTTCAACACTTAACCCGCGCCCGGCTGGGGGTCCTGGATTTCCACGCCCTGCTGGGGGGGGGGGGGTGTTTGAACACCCCCCCTTGTTACTCGGCTCCTGGGCCACGTAGCGATACGCGGAAGGCGGCGTTCGAAAGAGCGTCAAAAATAATGACGAAATCACTTCGGTCAATTTTTTGGTCAGGTCAAAGGTCAGGTCACCAGAGGTCATTGAAGGCAAAATTTCGCCGATTTCCAGGTCGAATGTCGAAAATTTCCAAGAAGCCAACGCATAACTCGAGAACCAATAGAGCTACAGCGCTGCGGAAAAGCGCATTCGATAGCCCTATTAAAGCCCTTTCTGAGTAATTCTCTCAGATTTGACCTAACGGCAACGGTTTTGCCTGCAGGGGGCAAAAACTGCAAAAATAACGGATTTTTTCGGAAACAGTTTTTCTGCAATAACTTTTGACCCAAGCCTTGTACGAGCTTACTTTTACCGGCATCGTGTTCCTCTCGTCAAGACGCATCGAATGAACTATAACTTGACCTTGAAAGGTCAACTTGAAAATTTGACCTCAGGTCAAGGTCATGACCTGACCGGAAAGGGTCATGTTGCATATCAGTCGATCCGTATCGTCGAGCTGAACACATCTAAGGCGTTTTCATCGCTCTAGCATGCCTCTATCAAAAGTTATTTGCGAAAAACTGTTAGATACCATTCGTGACCTAAGATGACCTCAGGGCATAAACAAGGGTCACGGACACCATTTTCATGTTCAGTGTGTCTAAACCACTTGTAATTCGGTGTTTGGGAGTGTTTATAATGTCTTTTGTCCAAAAGAGGCGCATTTCAATTTTCTCCCATTGACTTATAATGGGGAGGTCGCAAAATTGACCTGACCTTAGGTCATCGATATCAAAATTCTGAGATATACATTTTGTACATGCTATTGCTCTTAGCAATCGCTGAAAGTTTCAAAGCGATCGGTCACTCGGTGTAGCTATGACAGACATTGAAACTTTTTATGAGGTGAGGTCACTTCAAGTGACCTGGTGACCTGACCTTGAATGACCTTGGTCTGAAATTTTAACAACATGTGTAGAATTGATGTATGATAAGGTGTACCAAAAACGGCGGCGCTCCGCGCCGCCGTTTTTGAGATATTCGCGAAAAACCACAAGGGGGGGTGTTCAAACACCCCCCCCCCAGCAGGGCGCGGGTTAAAAGCTTAAGACGACGAAGATATAGCCTGAAGTACACTAAATTTTCTAGGTGCAAAACCTACCGCTAAAACCCGCGAGACCTGTAACGACCTACCATTCCCACAACCGTTACCTTCTACACTTGTATTTATTTTGTTTTTATTGCATACCATCAACAGGTTCAGAAACCCAATAATATACAATAACACAAATACACAATAGCTTTTGTGTTAAACCGCGCCCTGATGGGGTCTGCCTAGCAACGCGTTCTGATGGGGGGGGGGGGCATTTTGGCCCCCCTAAGATCTCGAGAACCACGCAACATAGCGACAAGCGGTAAATGGCGTTGGATAGCCCCAACGGGGAACTACCTTGTGACCTAATTTCATTGACCTCGGTCAAACCGATGACGTCACAGGTCAGGTCAAAGGTCGAATTTTCACCGTTTACAGGCATTTCAAGAAATGCGTTGTAAAATCGAGTAAAATGCATTTCATTGACAATCATCGATGGGGAAATGTTATTCAAACACATATTTTGCTATTTGAGGTCACTGATACCAGGTCAGGTCACAGAGGTCAGGTCACTGGGGGTCACAATATGAAAGTGTCGTGTGATACATGTTTCATGGTCCATTTTACATGACAAATGCGATTATGTGGATCAGGCAGACTTTAAGGCCAGCCTAGGTCACGTTTTGGTCAAGGTCAAGTCAAGGTCAGATCAAGGTCAGGTCAAATTAGGTCAAATTTCAAAGTTGATATTTTTGCATAAAATGGGTACCGATTCGATGCAGCTCGTCACGGGAAGTTCAATGGTGGTTTCCTTTTTGCGCTACAAGGTCCAGAATTGCTAAAAATTGAGTTCAAAAATTTGACGTCATCAATTTTTAACAGTTTTTTCGCTATAACTTGGCCAAAAAAAGAGGTATCGATCTTAAATTTGGTATGTATATCGAAGAGCGCAGGGACTATCACATATATTCCGGTTTTTTTCGAAATTCGAAAAATATTTGGAAATTTTTTGAGTTTTTCTAAAAAAAAAAAACATTTTTTATTTTTGGGGGTCAAAATCCCAAAATTTTGAAAATCCGAGATAGCAGTTTTGTAGCGCCGTCTTTTCTCTACACAACCACATAAAGAACTTTAAAATTGTTTATTAACTGTAGAATTGGTGAGCGTTTCAAGATGTCATGTTTTTTGCTCATTTTTACTCGAACATGACCTCAGTTTGACCTCAATAACTCCTGACCTGAGGTGACCTGTGACTTGAAATTTTGTGTGAAGGTGTCGAATTGATGCCCGGTAAGGTACCCAAAATTTGGCGGCGCTGCGCGCCGCCGTTTTCTCGCTATTTAAGAAAAACCACAGGGTGGGGGCCAAAATGGCCCCCCATCAGGGCGCGGGTTATTAAAGGACACACTCTTAACCCTCGCCCGTATTGGTGTTTTTCCAGCCACGAACGTATAGGGGGCAGGAGTCTGTTGCCCCCCCCCCTTGCCGTTTCGCCCCTTATCAAGCTAGACCCTCGCAGAAAAAAACGAGCGTGCTGCCCGTGACGAGAGAAAGCCGATGATACCCAATTTTAAGGTCCTTGGTCATCGGCTAACCTTCCAGGTCAGGTCAATGGCCAAAAGTCGGGAAAAGCGGGACATGTTAGAACGTCGTAAAGGTGGCTGCTATAGGTTTCTTTTTTCGGGGTGATGATCACGAATACCATGTTAATAATGATCATAGATAATGTCTTCATGCATTTAGGCCAGGTCGGGTCAGGTCAGGTCAGGTCAGGTCAACCAGTAAGGGTTTTGCCGGGTATTCGTAGAAGTGGCAACTGCATCTGACAGCTTCGTAACATGTTACGAATGCACCAAAATTACTTCGTAAATGTTCAAATGGTTGCTAAATTCGAATTCAGATCCAAAAACTAGCCTAGAAAAATGTAAAACTCCAAAAAAGAAAACCGAGGTCATCAAAGGTCAATGACCTGACCTGACCTCCCGGTGATCTTGACACCCACCCTAATGCATGGGAGCAACATCATATCCCATGTTTGAACGCTTGAAACCACGAAAAGACTGCAAACGCGCGGCTGATGCGAGCCGACATGCGCTGAATCGCGATTCCGGCCAAACATGGTCTCGAAAAGTAGTAGGTCACAGGTCAAAGGCCATTAGGGTCAGGGTCATGAAATTTTAAGGATAGGTGTAAAATTAGCGCCCCCAGGTCACGAAGTTGGTCGAAAGAGGTCATGTCGTATATCATTCGATTCGGCAGGTCTTCCTGCGTTCATTGGTAGCTTTCCTGGCTCGCTAGCTCAATTTGATCGGGAGTGATTGACGAAAAACTAAAATGACCTTGACGTTGTAAATGACGTCACGCAAGGTCAACATTGCAAAAGTGACGCATGTAACCTTGCAAGGAGTACATCAAATCACGATTCTGTGTGCTTGAGATAGTTGGAGATCGTTCCCGGCGCCAGAATAGCAGTTTTCATTTTTTCCCATTGACTTTTAATGGTGAGGTCACGAAAATGACCTGACCTCATATGACCTTTAGTAAAAATCCGAGATATACAAGTTGTGAGACTCGTTATGGATACTTGATCCTGCAAGTTTCATTTCCCTGTGAGTTTCCTCTGGGAGGGCGTTGTGAAGTTGCGACATCTGAAGACCGTGCAGAGGTTGACTTATAACGTCATAGGTCAGTGACCTGACCTGACTCGAAAATGCCGTTGGTGTCAAAAGGTCCGGCTTGAATCAAAGGTTAGGTATGCCAAGTTTCAGCTTTCTATCGCCAGTGTGTTAGGAGCTATCGCGGAAAAAACCCAAGGGGGGGGGGCGGCACCCGCCGTCCCCCCATCGGCCGGCGAGGGTTAATTGGGTACCTTATTGCTTCGTTTGTGATATGTGTATGTAGAACATTTACCTCTTGAATGGTACGCCATAAACTGCGTTTGAATTTCAGTTATTTTTGGGTAGGTATATAATTTATGCTAGCGGCCGCAAAACGCCAACAGTAGGTGCACTGGCGGTCGCAGCCGCTAGCAAAAGGGGGGAGGGCAAACTCACACTCGCGGGACATAACATTTATCCGTCACCGGAGGGGGGGGGGGTGATCGGCTAATTTTTACGTCCACGAGGCGCCGCGCAGTTGGCACTAATTATGCTTCATCCATGTCATTCTTGCGTGGAATCTTTAAGCACAATTTAAGGCAAAATCACCAGTTCCATTTCCCGCCCCACGGTGTTTCCACCGGTCGGGCCACTGCACCATGGCGACGGATCGGTGTAGCATATGCTGGAAGGTCGGGTACGCGGATTTATGACCTTACCACTATAAAACAGTTCGGAAAAGTACAGATACCTACTTCTTGCTATGAACAAGCATGTGAAACCCAGAGAGCATTTTCAGACTATGACATTTACCCATATAGTTGTGTGGCGGCGGGAGAGAGTAGGTACACCGACCTCTGGAGACCAAAGGTTCCTGGCTTTCAAAATTGGCATCTGAGGGCCGCGCGCGACTCCTGCGGGCTTCGTGACGGCTCTATTGGGGCTCACTCAACCTGCCTAGTCCTCATGCTGAAAAGACTGGCCCTGAGCCCTGAGGATTTCATCAGTCTCTGCCAGCCTCAAGACCCACAACGGCTCATGGGGTACCGATGTCGAAATATGAGGGAATCTACGCGGGACCATCAGGACGTAAAGTGATCTCGATCAGAACCAACGTAAGGCTGTACAGGAGTCTGCGTAAGCCCTCTGATCTTCAGAAGCCCACCCATGTATGTTTTCACTTAGAGGCCAGATTAGGGCCCTCAGAGACCAGTACAGGGCCTGCAAACTGCAAAGGCCAGTAGTTTGAGACCATCAGAGACCGAATTGGGCTCTCAGAGGCTAATGTGGGTCCTTACTCATTACAGGCCAACATGGGGCCCTCAGACGTCAGCGTGGGGCTCTAAAAGACCGGCATGAGCCGTCGTTGGACCCCAGAGGCCAGCAGAGGGCCCTCAAAGGCCAAGATGGGCCCTCCTCAGAGGCCAATGCAGGCCCTTAGAGGCCGGCATCGGGTCTTTAGCAGCCAGTGCGGGGCCCTCATTGGCACCTAAAGGTTCGTCTTAGGACACCAGAGATAGAAATAAGGCCACCAGAGACCGGTGTGAGACGCTCAGACGCCGGTTGGGGCCCCTGAGGCCGGTTAGGGGCCCTCATAGGCCAGATGTGGGGCTTAAGAGAGGTCGATGTGGGCTCTTAGCGGCCAACGTGGGCGCTTGACCGCCACTGAAGTTCCCTCAGAGGTCAGTGTAGGACGCTCAAAGACCGGTGTGGGAGCTTCATTAATAGCTTGGAGTGGTTTTTTTTAGCCTCGTGACGATCGAATAAGGGCCAGGGCCCCATACACCTATGGAGGCCCATCGGTTGTTTGAGGGGGGGGGCAAATGATATGATGGCCCCCTTTATTGGCCTTTGGGGGGGGGCATGGCCCTGATGCCCCCCCCCCCCCTCCCACGCGACCGCCACTGTGTACACATTACACACAGGCCTCTGAGATTGCATACTAGCTCTGGCAAACTCTATGCAGGCCCCGGAGGTCCCACGCTAATCCTTAAGAAACCAAGCCGGCATACGGCTTCACCACCGGGCTTCTGAGGTGCACCGCACCAACCCATGAGGTCTTACTTTAGTGTCGTAGAGCCACGCTCATTTGGCAGGGCCCACCCGCCACTGCCGAAGAGGGTCTCATGCCAGCTATTGCTGGGCCTACGAGAGCCTCAAGTAAACCCACGCTGATATTCCATATAAGATCCGGCCTTACTCGTGAACCGGTGCCAGCGACGCTGACCGCCAAATTGACAGAATGCGAAGCTGAGCCCACTCATGAGTAAAATTTACGTACTTTGATGGCGCAAGAAAGAAAATGAAACATACAAAAAGCTTTCTAGGACTTTTGTTCGGTCTGAAAGGTGGGCCCAAAAGATAGCATGGCCCCACCTTTCAGCACCAAAGGGGGGCCATGGCCCCCGTGCCCCCCCCCCCCCCCTGGGACCGCCTATGAGTAGGTGCGATGAAAGAGACACCTCAGTGAGCTGATCATAAGGTCGCCTGAGACAGTGTCCCTTACGATCCGAGATATAGCTACCTGCAAGTTGAGAAGACTCGGAAGACTGCTCCTTCCTTAGTTTCATTTCTCTGCAAAAGATACTTCGCACTGATGGCCTTCGGATTTTTTTTTTACCAAGTAGAGGCTTCCTTACAACGTGACCGTCATTAGAAAGGTAAATAGTATTCACTTAAAGCAGTTCTAAATGACATACATATTGATAGATAAATGACCGACATCAGATATCACTGAAAAAAAATCCTGACTCCGATGACACCCCCAGGGGGAGTTCACCAAAACGACACCCCAAAACTCCCAGGTGGTACTCCTCATTACACCCCCTCCAAAACTCTCCATTACACCCCAAAGCTTCCCTCGAGAAACTCTTTGTAACTCTCCCTACCGTTTTAGAAAACTCTTCATTACTCTCCTTTACCCTATCAAAACAAACAACATACTCCCTGAAACTCCCTTCCATCACTCCCAATGACTCTCCTACTGCCTCATAATTACTCCCGATTACTCCATTCCATTATTCCCCAAAACTCCATTTACAGCTTCATGGTAGGTATACCTCTTGTTACTCCCCATCAAACTCACCCAAACTTCGCATCACTCCACTCCAGCCCCTCCCCCCCCCCGAAAATAAATATTGGACGAATAGCGTAACCACCCAAAGCTCGTGTACCGAAGCACATATAAAAAATATATTTCAAGAAATGTGTATTCATAGTCCGGGGCGGTGGGAGGCTTAAAAAATTAACAAACGCTTTCGACGTCCCGCCGCGGCACGTTCTCCGGGGATCTCACTCCATATGCTTCACGGTCGCGAGTTTTGATGATAAGAATCCAAAAGGCGGCCTACCACAGCAGGAATGCTTGGTCTGGTGGTGCCGCTACCCCACCACCTCCTGGGCCTCGACGAATACTGCGTCTTCTTCGTCCTGCTCTCCTTTCACGATGGTGGGAACTGGGATGGATATTTTGCTGGCCTCCGTTGGCTTCCGACGTGTCTTGCGGGATGCGCTGCAGGCTCTCCAGCTCATCCCCTGCAAAATGTTAAGAACCATGAAATTATAGGTACACTTAACATTGCGTGCAGGAGGAAATGGAGGAGAAAGAAAAAAAGAGAAGGAGGGAAATAATGCAGGAGAAAGGGAGGGAAGGAGGAGAGGGATGAAGGAAGGAAGCGAGGAAAGATAGAAGGAAGAAATGAGGGAGGAGACTGAGAGGTAGACAGATGAGACAAGATGGACGAGACGAGACATACGCAACCTGACGTGTTGGCACTAATGCTGCATTTCGGCACATGATGTCAAAATAATGAAAGCAAGAGATTGCAAAGTTAGCATACTTCTTATGCACTACAATTTTGATAAAGTTAAGTTTCAGTGAAAGTCTAAAGGGCAAGTTAACAGCCTCCATCTTAGTTGCAGACACAGTAGGGCAATGCTATAAAACGTACTTACTTGAACGCTCAAAAAGTTGAGCAGGTCGCTAAAAATAAGTCAAGGACGTTATACGCTGCATAGGTACCCATGTTTACATTAAAGAACGAAATTCAATTATGGACACTTTCTAAAAACATACAACAATTTAGACAAAATTTATTTTAACATGCTGGTTTGTCGGTGGTTTTCATCATTCATGGGCAGTGGCAGTGGTAGGTAACTATTTTTTTTTTATATACCTATATAAAAAAGGTATAGAGGTATAGAGGCTAGAAAAATCAAGGTTTTAATGCCAAGATAGTTTAATTTTCTGGCTCTGCTTTGAAAGCCCTTCAAATCTGATATTTTTCATTGGTATGCATATTAAAACCAGTAAAACGCCTTTTGGGCGAAGAACGAGCGAGCGAGATAGTGAGCCCTGCACGTGCAGAAGGGCGAGAGGGTACTTCCAACGGGCTTGTGCAAAGCACCCTTCTAACCGGTCGCTAGCGGTGTGCCAAATTTGAACGCAATCGGCCCAGCCGTTCCTGAGATCTGGAAGCGGCATTCTGCACGTGCGCACGTGCAAACGGGGTCCAAAATGACTTTTGCACGGCACCCTGCTAACCGGTCCCCAACCGTGTACCAAATTTGGGCGCAATCGGCCCAGCCGTTCTCGAGATCTGGAAACGCCCCCTGCACGTGCGCACGTGCAGTAGCACCCTAACCGCAACACATGGGAATGCATTGCCTGGTGGGTGCCTACCTGTATGCCAAGTTTCAGCGAAATTGCCCCAGTAATTACCGAGTTACTGAAATGGGAACAAATTTGGCACCTCTTATTGTTGTATTTTGCACGTGCAATGGGGGTCACTCACATAGATGAAGAGTATCCGACCTTTGGTAGAAGGGATGCAGCTACCCTATAAAAATGACCGCAAGACAATCGCTCAAGCTGCTGCTGAGATATGGGCCTATCAAAATCATTACTTTTGCAAAACTGCTTGAACACCCTTGACTTTTCACGTGGCACGTGCCACGGCGGTCACTGAGATGTATCAAAAGTAGTCAATTACGGGGTAGAAGGGATGGGGCTACCCAGCAAAAAAGACCGCAGGCCATTCGGTCCAGCGGTTGCTGAGATATAAGCCTCTCAAAAGCGTTACAGGCCGGGCCGGGCCGCTCATACTGAGATTTTTCCGTTATATTGAAAAGACTCGCTTCGCTCGCTGCGCTCGCTCGCTCGTAATAATTGGGCAATAACAATAGGATCCATGACGTGTAAAGCTTGTGTAATCCTAACTTTCCAATTTATTCGAGGGAAATAATGTATGATATTTGCCAATACCTAGAAACTCAGAGCATGCTGTTTCCGATCTTTATCTCACTCAGAGGAACAAAACAAATCAATTACCCTTACAGAAACCATTCCAGCCCATCAAGAACATGGGGTTACCATATGTTTTCATCACAGCATTATAACACTTGGCACGATAAAAGCATGATGAGAAATACAGCTAAGCTTACCTTTAAATCCAAAGTAAGTTCCAATTATCCGTCACTGTATAGGTCAGGTCCGTCTAAGTCAACACGCTCTTCACTAACACCTCGCCCGCCGCCCCGCACAACGTGCTGTGTACTACGCGCAAAAGATGGCGGCCACCGGCAGCCTCGCGACGTATGCTAAAACCCCTTCGTAACTCCCTTTTTACTCCTGTCGGAACGTTCGGCAAAGGTTTTTCATGGGAGCATTTTCAAGAGTTTTGACCCATATGGAGTCAATTTTTTTTCTCAGTGATTGCGCTACAAACAATCACTGTATAGAATTCACAAAACGCCCTGACACCTGGCTCCGAAGACATCCATATGCCTACCATTTTACATGCTAAAATGCTTTACAATCGAGAAGTGGCTATATTGCGATGCATTGTTGCTAATTGGGGCAAATAGATGAGGAAAATGTTTAAAACATTCCTTTTGCAGTGGGGCTATATATTGCGCTAGGCAACCTTGCTTGCAAACGCTTAAGTATTGTTTGTTTTTGAAACGGTTCTTCGTCTAAATCTATTATCCGAAGGCCACGTTACTGACACTCATACGAAAACGGAACATTAAATGCATTTTCTATGCAAACGAAACTCATAATCAGGTGACAACCAAAGTATAGCGTCTTACCATACCCGTAATACTACATGCTATCGCATGCTTTTGATCCTCCAATTCTGGATAAAACACCCCGTTTTGAAATGCCTTGGAAAAGCTCAATCACGCTGGAATGCAGCATACCAGTGCTTTATGCATTATTTTGTTGAATGGTTGAAAGATAAGGTCTTTAAAATAGTATATGGCATAGTGCGTTATATAGGCTGTGAGTTTTGCACCGATATACTTGTGACCATGGTTTGTACCTATGTATGTATGTATGCATAACACTCCAATGTATGTACAGTCTGCTTTTCTTTTTGCTCTATCTTTGATCAAAAGTTATAAGCGAAAAACATTTGACCTATTTTAGCGAAATTTTTACATTTATATCCCCCAAAAACTCCCTAAATATTGACCTAGAGCAGCCAAATTTGCACAGGGGTGAGAAATCTAGGGGGCCCACCTACCTACCAAATTTGGTGTTTCTAGGTGCCATAGGAGCCAATCGCGAGGGGGGTCGCATCGACCCCCCCCCCCCCCCCGCCCTGCCAGGCCGTGTTATGAAAAATGCCCTGCCAGGGCGAGGGTTAAAAGTACCGCGTAAAGTGACGGTGGATCCATCAACCCTGACCGAGGAAGGGCCTGCTATAATTTGAAAGTCACCGAACCAATTGACCTGGGGAATGGACGAGGATATCCATTGTTTCGGTGACTAGCAGTCCTTCCTCGGTCAGGCTTGATGGATCCACTGTTACTTTGCGCGGTACTTTTAAGACATACTGTGCAATGACGTAAGCTTTAAAACCTACCACGTGGAGGCTTGAGATCGTAAATAAATAAATATAGATAAATACCTAATAGTATATGGTCAAATGACTAGTCTAGCGGTGACACACTTCCCCTCGCCAGTATTGGTGTTTTGACAGCCGCAAACGTATAAGGGCGGGGGAAGTCCGTTGGACCCCCCTTGCCGTCTCACCCCTGATCGAGCTAGAGCTTCGCGAAAAAACGAGCGTGTTTCCCGTGACAAGAGGAAGCCGATGATACCCAATTTTAAGGTCCTAGGTCATTGGTTGACCTTTCAAGCCAGGTCATTGGCCCAAAAGTCGGGGAAATCGAGACCAGTTGGGTCGTAAAGTGTGGCTGCTACGAGGTTATTCGGGGTTCTGATCACGAATATCATGTTAGTTTTTATCACAGATGATGTCTTCATGCTTTTAGGCCAGGTCGGGTCAGGTCAGTTCAGGTCAACCAGTAGTGGTTTTGCCGGGTATTCGTAGTAGGTGTCAACCGCCTCTGACAGCTTCGTAACATGTTACGATGGCACCAAAACTACTTCGTAAATGCTCATATGGTTGTTAAATTCGAATTAAGCTAAAAAAAAAACTAGCCTAGAAACATGTAAAAGTTAACCGAGCTTATTTAAGGTCAGTGACCTGTCCTGAGCTTCAAGTGAACTTGACACCCACCCTAACGCATAGGAGCAATATCATATCACATGTTTGAACGCTTGAAACCACGAAAAGAGTGCAAACGCGCGGCTAAGAGGAGACGACATATACGCCGAATCGCGATTCCGGCCAAACATGGTCTCGAAAAGTAGGTCACAGGTCAAAGGTCATTTGCGTCAGGGTCATGAAATTGTTATAGGGTAGGTGTAAAATTGATGAACGCGATGGTAATGAAAGTTCCGTCGCGATCAGCGAGTTTTTACACGAGTTATTATCGAAAACCGAGAGGGGGCTGTTCGACCCCCCCCCCCCCTTATACCGGCGAGGGCTAAGGGGGAGGGGCGTTTCTCACGGTTCTTCCTACCTAAGATCATTGTTAAGATCTGAAATGAGAAATCATAAAACATGGCTCACAGCAGGGCTGAAGCGTGAAATACGCAAGCATGGCTACTCAAGCTTGATCAGCTCAACGATTAAAAAAAAAAGCAGTTCAGGCTCTCCGCCGATGATGACAGCCTGGTCGGGTAGTTCGCTCCGCGACAGGGTCCGTCTGCTTTGTGCGGCGCGGCACGGCGCGGCGGGGGGGGGGGGGAGGCGGCGATGCGTCTGAAAGGTGACGCTCGGACGTCCCGGGAATCACCTGTCACCATGCGGCGCGGCGGTCGGTCCCTCCGACCCTTCCCATTGTTACCTGACTTGCGGGTGCCGGTTCCCCCGGAAGGGTCACTTTGGTATGCGAAATCTTCACTCTTTAATCGGACAGGAGGGGAGCAGTAGACATTCGATGGAGTAGGTCAGCCGGGCGTAGGTCAGCCGGGCGTAGACATTCGATGGAGTAGGCGATTCGGGCGTAGGTTAGCCGGGCGTAGGTCAGCCGGGCGTAGACATTCGATGGAGTAGGCTATTCGGGCGTAGGTCAGCCGGGCGTAGACATTCGATGGAGTAGGCGATTCGGGCGTAGGTCAGCCGGGCGTAGGTCAGCCGGGCGTAGACATTCGATGGAGTAGGCGATTCGGGCGTAGGTTAGCCGGGCGTAGGTCACCCGGGCGTAGACATTCGATGGAGTAGGCGATTCGGGCGTAGGTCAGCCGGGCGTAGGTCACCCGGGCGTAGACATTCGATGAAGTAGGCGATTCGGACGTAGGTCAGCCGGGCGTAGGTCACCCGGGCGTAGACATTCGATGGAGTAGGCAATTCGGGCGTAGGTCAGTCGGGCGTAGGCCACCCGGGCGTAGGTCACCCGGGCCTGAGCCAGTTTCACAAGCTGCCAGCGCGCCGGAAACGCCCGCAGAACGCAGGATGCGCCACATTCGTCTGTTTGTCACGCCGAGCCGAGTTGGAAGTAGGCAATGATCAGTGATAGGCTTCTTGATTGCAATAGTGCGCTATGTGAGTATGCGGCTAGAGCTGCAATGCTCACTCTCAGAAGAGGATAAGAAGGGGCTGACTTTCGAAGAGTTCTCAAGAACCAATAAGCCCGTCTCTCATCCCTCGAATTTGCAATCGCCATTTTCACCGAACTCTCAGCCATGAGCAGCTTTCGGCGATCGCGGCGCGGTGGCCAAGGCCGCGCGGCGGTGACCGGCTCAGTTCTGCGGTGGAGGGTATCCGGGTCAGAGGGCCACACATGTCGGCAGCGGGCGCGGCCGCGGTCAGCAAGCTCGGATCGTGACCGGCCGAAAAAGGCGTCCAGTCGACTCCGGCTCCGGTCAGCCGCCGCGCGCCGTGCCCGCAACGTGCCGCGGCGGACGCGGCAGCCGCCTCCGCAGCCCCGCACACACACAGCGGGCACACGCGGCGGGTCGGTGCGCCGCGCTCGTCACAGAGGCGCCGCTGCACGTCTCCAGTGTGCCGGTCGGCGGCACAGTGCTCCCACGCCTGCGGAGGCACCGGCCGCCCGCTTTGTCACCGTGGAAGTCAGCCAGCTGATGAGCGATGGCCCGGAGTGGAAACAGCAACCAAAGTGCGTGAGGAACCTCCGCGGGAGGGCACGATGTTTTAAAACAAAGAGACCGGCACCATCATTTAGAGATGCAAATGAGGCGAGGGTACGTGCAAAATTAATGCCTGCTCTTGCAAAGTCATACTCGGCTAATTCACCGTCTCAATTGTCACTTATCTCACCAAAGCTATGCAATTATCTTAAGCAGCTGTTGATTCATAGCCTATGCCAAAAGAAATCCAAATTGGTGACCCATCTCTGGGGTCAAGGGTTGTGCAATAGCTCTTTGTCTAACGCCATGCCAAAGATAGGGCCGATACCATCCCTAGCTATATGGCTGCAGTTGCTATACTGAGGTACTATACCTGCCTCATCCACTCCCGTCTCCCCCAGTAGTAACATTCACATGATCGCGCATGAGCATACACGATGCCTAGCCATCAGCATGATATGGTTGAGCTCATAACCCGTTTTGTCGTGTAATCGTTGATCACCAGTCGCCCAATCGTCGATCGTTAGTCGTTTAGTCGCTGGTCGCCGAGCCGTCGCGTCGGACGGGCGGCAGCGAAAGTGGTCTTCACGCGACCGCTAACAACCGACAGAGCGACGCCGGTTCCGCGTTAGCGTCAAACAATGCCAGCGATAGCGTGGCTAACTGCCTCTGACATGATTGGTATGAAACAGCACCAGAATGGCACTGGAATGGCACTGCGCTGGTGCGGTCTCGGGACCACACGGGACCCCGGAGAGGGCTGCGCGCTCGGTTAGGAGCGGGATCCGGCCCCGGGCTGCGCGGCGGACGAGAAAACGCTGCGGAGTGATCGTCGATTAGCAGATTACGCAACGGAGAGCCGCGGGCGGCAGCTGGGAGAGGAGGGTGCGCATACACACACACAGAGGGACGACCGGGCCGGGCGCACCGCAGCGGCATGTTAATACGATGGAGATTTGATAGGAGGGCGAGAGAGAACAGTGTTTCAGCTGATATAAGTGGGTGTTGCAATGGGTAGGGTCGGTGCTCGAAAGAACGGTGATTAAATTAAAATTCATGATAAACACGTGTACTTTTTCACACTTATGCACAGGGCAGGATCGAATAAGCGCACAGTGTTCTACTTCCGGCTATTTTTGTCTCGTCGTGACCTTGCCCAGGCTACGGTCCGTTGGCGGCAGTACAATTGAAGCCATTTCCCGTAAATGCTCTGGACTGTGCAGTCATAAAGCAATTCTCACGCTGGCAGCGTACAGCGGAGCCGCGAACAAAAACACCGGTAGAGACACGACGGCCATTCCCAGCAGGAAAACGTCAGTGTTTTATTGAAGGAAACTTTTGGTTCTGTTTAGAAAACACATGAAATACATCGTGAACACCATGCTGTGACTGTGTCTTCGTTAGCGCACGACTCAAAGAGGAAGATGTGGTTCGGTTCCCCACTACGTGACACATTTGGAATAATCTCCCACAGTTGAAGGTAAAACCGAGCATTCAAATTGCGCGGAACTGACGTCTGTTCATGGGAACGGCCTTAGCTCGGGTCAGCTCAGCACTGCACCGGCCTTGCCGCGGTAGGAACAGAGCCCCATAAACAGCGCTCTGCGGCCAGCCGGCTCATGAGTTCGTGACGGCCTCATCCCGGCAGCCCCGGAAACTGGCGCTTCAATCAGGTGAGTCGTGATTTCGGGGCGGTCGTGCTCCGTCCCGTACCCCTGACCTGACCGCAGTGAGATCCCTAGGGGTGAGCTCGAACGTCGGTGACTTCTGCCGGAGGCAGTTTCACCCCGCGGAGAGCGTGGGCACACATAGGAACGCTTCTACGCCACTGTGTTCAACGCCGTAGCACGAAGCTCCCTATAGACAGAGGGCTGTTCTATGGAGAAAATGTTGCGGAAGAGCTGCGACAGGTTGTGGACGGACACGGTTTGGTGCTGATATGATGATGTAGACGCGTATATGTTCCAAGGGACTTTCTTTAGAAAAGGAGCCATATTTTAGTATGCATCGTGATGTCAACTGCATTGATGCATATTTTGCATGCAATGCCGAAGTTTCTAGATCTCGGTCATCGTCAATCCGAGAGACGGTAATTGACAATGCCAATTTTAGGGCATATACTTCTAGCGATAATGCAAGCTTCACTCAAAAGTGAGTATTGTAGGTATGTATGCACATATTGTGGCTGAATTTCCCGGATACCATTATAGAAAACGATACACAAACAACAATCATTATGATGAAAATATGAACGATACAAGCTTTTAGTGGCAATGCATTTAAAATGAAATAATTACGCTAACATAAAACTATAAAAGGCATGAAATAGATACCGTTCGCACGATACAGCCAGAGCGATAAATGCCTACAGATGGTCTCCATGGGAAAGGACCACGGACGTTCTCAGAAAAAGAGCCGTTTATTTGCCTCGATGCTGAGCTAATCTGCCAATTGGACTGTGACTTTCCCCACCATCTCTGGCCACAATGGCCTTCAGCGGGAAAATATACGATACCGTATAGGTAATTGTGGCCAATTCCATCAATAGTAATTATCAAATATCTTTTGTTTGCGGGTTCATCCGACGTCGCCTTCAGTATTTCCTAAACGTTCCCATCGGACAACTTTCTCGTTTACTGTATACTAAACAAAAATAACGTAGCACATGTACCGAGGAAAGTTCACTTCAGGGCGCGACAACAATGCTTCATTTCGGTGACCATTATGAGGTGGAGTTTCGTTCCTCCGGTTGTTATTAGCTTGTTATCATTTAGATGATAGGCAATAAATCACGATTCCAACACATTAATTGCCGACGATGTCGGTTGTTTCTCAGAGAAACGTCGAGACTCCGGAGTCTCTCGGGTACAGAAGCTGAGGGAGGCACTTTGATGACTTCTTCAAGCAGCTATTTACGCAATATTGCGGTGACCAATGCCATACAAAAATAATACGAGCGAGCGAGCGAGCGCAGCGAGCGAAGCGAGTCTTTTCAATATAACGGAAAAATCGCAGTATGAGCGGCCCGGCCCGGCCCGGCCCGGCCTGTAACGCTTTTGAGAGGCTTATATCTCAGCAACCGCTGGTCCGATTGGCCTGCGGTCTTTTTTGCTGGGTAGCCCCCTCCCCCCTATCCCCGTAATTGACTACTTGTGATACATCTCAGTTACCGTCGTGGCACGTGCCACGTGAAAAGTCAAGGGTGCTCAAGCTGTTTTGCAAAAGTAGTGATTTTGAGAGGCTCATATCTCAGCAGCCGCTTGGGCGATTGACTTGCGGTAATTTTTATAGGGTAGCTGCATCCTTTCTATCAAAAATAGGATACTCTCGATGCATGTGGGTCACCCCCAGTGCACGTGCAAAATACAACAATAAGAGGTGTCAAATTTGTTCCCATTTTAATAACTCGGTAATTACTGGGGCGATTTCGCTGAAACTTGGCATACAGGTAGGCACCCACCAGGCAATGCATTCCCATGTGTTGCGGTTAACGTGCTACTGCACGTGCGCACGTGCAGGGGGCGCTTCCAGATCTCGAGAACGGCTGGGCCGATTGCGCTCAAATTTGGTACACACGGTTGGAGACCGGTTAGTAGGGTGCCGTGCAAAAGTCAGTTTGGACCCTGTTTGCACGTGCGCACGTGCAGAATGCCGCTTCCAGATCTCAGGAACGGCTGGGCCGATTGCGTTCAAATTTGGCACACCGCTAGCGACCGGTTAGAAGGGTGCTTTGCACAAGTCCCGTTGGAAGTACCCTCTCGCCCTTCCGCACGTGCAGGGCTCACTATCTCGCTCGCTCGTTCTTCGCCCAAAAGGCGTTTTACTGGTTATTAAATAGCTGTAAGGATATCCATAAAGTAACCATGGTCACCGAGTATTCTAAGAAAATGTGAAGTAGGTATGAGGACATAAATCAATCCTTCTGGCGAAATCCTAGTTAGAATGAAGCAATTGCTGTTGAAATGAATTTATCCGTGTATGGCCCGTAGGTACCAGCTAATCATGCGTAAAGGGCCTGGCCATTGAGCATAATCATTAGGCAAGGGCCTGCACATTCTCAATGCACGGGGAATACGGGGACTAGCTCGTATTCAGCACCTACTAACTCTGGTTATAGAGCTTTGCAGTTAGTAAGCTATGTGATGTGTCCGAGTGCCGTCAGCCAGCCAGTCGCGTTACAGTCCCCTCCTCATAATCCTCCGACCAAAATCCAAGGATGTAAATTCTGAACATCATCATCAGACCTTGCAGAAGTGTGGTTAGCACCACCAGTCCTGTGGAGCAATAAGAGACACCAAACAGACCCAGCGAAGTGTTTGGGTACTCACCATCTCTCGTCGAAGCAGGGCCATCTTCCTGGCAAGTGAGCTGGCCGGTTTCTGAGGCACCTTGGTGTCCGCTCGCCGGCCGCCGACGCCGACACTGTCGGGTCCGCTCTCGCGACCGCTGTCGACGCTGCCCGGTCCCCAGTCCGTGTCCTCGCCGTCACTGGGCACGTCCAGAGACGACGGAGCCGCAGCACGGGACCGCAGACGGCTCTCGTAGAAACGTCGACAACGCTCCGATATCGGCGTGCCCAGAGCGACCGGGGCGACGTCGTCGTCTTCGTGATCTGCTTCCTCGTCCTCCGAGGTGATGTGTTCGTCTTCGGAGGCAACATCCTCATCCTCTGAGCTGGTTACGTCCTCTTCTCTGGCCTCTGTGTCGCCTGGCAGTTCTGTCGCAGCCGCATCGGACTCCGCCGTCGCCGCCGCCTCCTCCTGCCGCGAGTGGATGATGACGCAGTCGCCGTCGATCTCGACGATGCTGCTGAAGTCGCCGATGTCGACGGCGGGCGCGGCGGCGGCGGGCCGCAGGCAGCTGGCCGCCGGTGGCTCGTCGCTCTCCGGCACCGAGTCGTACCTGCAGATGATCTGGATGCCGGCGCGGCCGGCGGCGCGCGGTAGCGTGGCCGCTCCGTCTCGGCCGGCTCGCCGCTCGCCGCGCGTCGCCGTATACCGCGACATGGTGCTCGTCTGTGTCACCCGGTCTCTCTGAGACGCGCCGTCAGTGTCCTCCGCTGCGCGAGACCGACCTCTGACCGCCGCCAGCCGGCCCACGGGGATCACCAGCGTGTGCTGACTGGCGCGGAAGATCTCGCCGCACTCGTCTGGCTGCGCCATGGCGGCGCGGTGCGCGCGAGCTGCTGCGGCCGCCCGGTCCTGGCTGGCGCTCCGTCGCACGCCGCTCTCGTCCGGTGGGAGGGCGCGGTGCGAGCGGAGCGTGGCGCTACCCTGCCGCGGCCGCCGCTGGCGCACTACTGCCGGCTCACTGCGGCCGACCAGCCGACCGACCGGCGCCGACCGACGCGCCGCTCACGACAGCGACGGACCGCGGGAGACGGCCGAGGTCAGATGACACGGCCGGTGATACAGATCACGCATTTCGAGTGATTGGAAGTTATTAAGTTTTCCTTCCTTATTTCAAACTGAGATTGAAGCTTCAATCTTCGCCCCGGTGTGGTGCGTGTTGTATGTATGGATGTGGGAACGAGCGCGTTTTTGTGAGCGGTATCGTTTGTTTACGCATACAACACAAAGAGCTCAGAAGCGCTATGCATGTTAACTTACATGACTCGTCTGATATAAATTTGCACATCAAATTTGCACCCGTAATAAATTGTGACCTCACGTCACCTCAGGTCAGGTCACCAGGTCACTGCCTCTGAACCTGAAGGAACCTTGCGATTGTGTCGATGCTTCAGGTCATCCTTCAAAAATTTCTAGCTAAGTAGATAGGATATAGGCGTATCAGTATCAGCGATTCGTTTATTTCGGATCTTGTAGGATGTGACTCATGAAGACGGACCACTTCCAGTAGTGCCTTCTATCCATTTATGTTTGTTGCACGTCTGCTCTTTATTACTCTTGTAAGAAGAAGTGACCAGAGTGGTAAAATAACAAAATAAGCCCCTATGCTGTACTCATATGTGGTAGAAGTGTAACTAAAACCTAGAAGCTGTGTGTTGATTGTCGTTTGGCATGAATGCATGCTAGGTCAGTACTCATAGACATGGCTCACATGCATCAAAGACTCCTTCCGGGGAAAAATTGGTTATTAAAACTTACTATGTCAATGTTTTAGCACGAAATCTCATCTGCAGGGTAAAATGAACCACCACATGGCCATGGTGGACCACAGTGGTCCGTCTTACACCAAATCAAAATTTAATCATTATCACGACGCACATATGTTAAACAGCCAACATTGCGAAACCTGGCATGTAATAAAGTGTGAATATAGCATTGTTCTTCTTAAGTGCAAAGAAAAATCAATCATGCAGAAAAGGCACCTAAATTAACCCGCGCTTGAGTGGGGGTGGCTCTACAGAGCCCCCTCCCATTTTTCGGCAATATCTTCTAAACCGTTTGACGGATCAACACGACACTAGCGGTACCCTCAGAGGTATTAATTTGACATCTTGTGTTAACATTTCAACTTTCTAGCTACCGTAGTTTGGCCGCAAATGACGTCAGAGTGACGTCATGTCGGCCGATTTTGATGCAAAATATTGAAGTACGGCAAACGTTCTCAAGAGCTTAGTTTTAAAGCTATAGATCCAATTTCTTTGCATCAGGGGACTACAATTAGACGTAGCTATCAAACTGCTATCTGGAATTTTCGAAATTCTGAAAAAAATTAAAAATATGTTTTTACAACAACAAAAATATATTTTTTGATTTTGATTTTTTTCAGTTTTTTTTTCCAGGGCTATCAGACACCGTTTCAAATTTGACGATCAGCCCAGTAGTTTCGGAGATAGAAGAGGGGCTCCGGAGAGCCCCCCCCCCCCCCCCCAGTCACTCGCGTTATGGAAAATATCCGTCAGGCGCGGGTTAAATCAGACTCCGAACTCCTACATTAGATCAGAGCGACGAAAAACAACGTTTTCCTCAATAGGTAAATCGAAATCCATGCATCCTGGTCCCATGAGCCCAATTTGGCCAATAGAGCGAAGGAAATGAGTGTTTTTAGCGCATAAAGCAGCCTCGGATATATATATATATATATATATATATATATATATATATATATATATATATATATATATATATATATGTTTTAGCACGAAATCTCATCTGCAGGGTAAAATAAACCACCACATGGCCATGGTGGACCACAGTGGTCCGTCTTACACCAAATCTAAATTTAATCACTGATGGGTGGGTACTGAGGGATGGGTAATATATATATATATATATATATATATATATATATATATATATATATATATATATATATATATATATATATATATATATATATATATATATATATATATATATATATATGTGTGTGTTACAGGGAGTTTGAGAAATCCGTGAGTTTGCAAACTCCCTGACCCATCAGTGAGTTTGCAAACTCACTAGGGAGTTTACAAATTCACTAGGGACTTTGCAAACTCACTGACCGGTCAGGGAGTTTGAGAAATTTCAGAGTGATTGGGCCAAATAAAAACAAGTGCGCAGCATGTGGGTGGCATACGTGCCGTCCGTGATGTTAAAGGGACACTCCCACCTTAACATTAGTTTTGAGTTGAGATAGCCAAATTGGTGGCCATGGCCTGCAAATACCGGTTTGGGCACTCACAACATCGACAAATGCTTTAATTCGGAGATATGGAATTTCAAACTTGCAGTTTTCGGATTCTAAGGGGCTAGTGCATTGGTATGCCCCCTTAGAATTTGTGACGTCAGCGGAGATCTAACGATTTTTAAATCTTTTACTAAAACGTTTGGTAGCACGCGGTGGTATATGCTGCTTTGCGCGCAACAAATGCCGCACTTTCAAATAAAGTCGCTAGGAACAGCGGAGATCCCAAAAAGTAAACAAAAGTAAAAGTCGAATATCTTGAAAACCGGTGAATATTTTTCGATGAAATTTGGTAGATATTCGTTTTCGCTCTTTCTGAACCGAGCGACATCACTTTCGTGCCAATTCATTAACTTTTTTGAAGGTGGGAGGGTCCCTTTAAAGGTAGTGTGCCACCTTTGAAAGATTTCCCATTTTATTTTTCCTAGGATAAGAAGCTTCTGTTTTTATCTAATATCGCAAAAAAAATCAAAAATGGGCGTGGAATAGTGCCTTTTTCGCCTAAAAGTTTATCGGTTTTTCGATATGTATAATAACTGTAGTGGGCTGACCTGCAAACAGGCGTCGGCAACAATCGCGAATGCGGCGCACATGTGACAATAAGCAAAGGTCATTATAGAGTTACGACGTAGGGGAATGAGTTATCAGCTGTCTAATCGTAGACAACACAATGTCGAGCCTTAAACTGTGAGCCTGTATTGGTATTGTTTGTTTTATTTGGCTGTCGAACATTATTTATGGTTTGAAATATGATTTTATGTAAAATAATTGATATGAAAAAGTCGTCTCTTAAGTTATGACCCCATTTCACCACACGCAAGTGGCAGAAATGACAATGATCAGCTGACGCATTTTTCTTGGCCGAAGTCAGAGCGCGCGGCCCGACGCACCACCACCGCACCACAAAGTATGACTGCAGAAGCCGCGCCCAAAGCCAGGGCCCCGGTAACGTGAGGTAGCCGAGTCGGGGCAGCGTGCGCTGACCCAAGCCGGGGCCGCAGCTTTGGGCCATGGGTGAAACTTTGACATCACCATTGGGGTCCCAAACGTCCAAGGGGGCCTCCATTTAGTGGGGGCCTCCAAGCAATTAGGGGCCTCCAATTGCGGAAGCGGTAATTTACGAACCACGCCAGGGCCTCCTCTAAGAAATTTTCGTTGGGGGACCAGAGGCTCAGAAACCAAACCTGGGGTACCCCCAAATCCAGTTTTCTCATCGGATTTAGGCCACTTATTTTTCGTCACAGCTCTGATGCCATGATTTTTTTTTTTTGAATATTGATAAAGAAATGGTAGGTCACCTGACCCTACTGGTGGATCCAGGCCAGCAGGGTGACATTGTATGTAAATATCCCCCGCGGCATCCGAAATCGACGAAAATTTCTGGCTTTTTCACTTTTGACAATAAAACACAATGCCTTTGTTATAGAAAAAAAATTAACGGCACAGCATTGCGCAAGGAATCTAGCCGTAAGCCGACCCCAGAAAGTGTGAGGGTTAACCTTCGCCCGCACCTGGGGGGAGGGTCGCCACCCCCAAGTTAGTTTTTCTGCTCTACACTTAACATTTTTAAAGCTAGAAACCTGATTTTTTTTTTGTATAGCTGCTTTTCTATCTTTTCTCAGCGTCCATTGAAAATTTCAAGTTTCTGTGGCTTTTGGGTTTGGAGATATGACCTTGTTCTTCAGGTCATGTCATGTCCTAAATGACGAATACCCAATATCTTGCGATGGCTATGGGCCTTGTGAGCTTTTGACACGCTGATTTCGGCTTTTTTTGCCAGTCTTACCTCCCACCTATCATTGAACATGTTGTTCTGCGATGTACAGATGTCAGGGTCAGGGTCAAAGTCAACCTAGGTCATCTGAAATTATTGCGCTTTAGGCAAGCTGAATTTACTTTTCGTGAAGTTTCTTTGACTGTATGTTTAGTAAAAGCTCCTCAGTTCATGATCAAGTGTAATAGGGACACACAAACCGATCTGTGCACACATCAGTACATACACAGACATACACAGACATACAAACACATATCATTGACCTTGACCTAACTTGACGTGAAATGACCACAGCCAGCAAATTAGTCGGATAGTGTGACAAAGAGCTGTTCTAGCTGGCTTGGCACTAATACGGCAGCGTCATCGGTATATGATGGGTTGGCCCGCTGCTTGTGTAGGTATCTTATTCGACATCACCACAATTTTTTCTTACAAGATTTTAAGCCTTGCGGTCAAGAGCAACAGATTCTTTGGGAAGAGACGAATCCAATGATACCAATTTTACCTCATCAGGTCAGTCATTGACCTTCCAGGTCAGGTCAAACTAAAGAATGTTGCTGTTTGGGGTCACCGTTGCCCGTTGGAATATCACGTGCGCTGCTCATCATATACCGATGACGCTGCCGTATTGTGGTGCCAAGCCAGCTAGAACCTCCTTGTCACACTATCCGACTAGGTTTTTGCTGGCTGTGGTCATTTCAGGTCAAGTTAGCTCAAGGTCAATGACATGTGTTTGTATGTCTGTGTGTGTCTGTGTGTATACTGATGTGTGCACCGATTGTGAATGTGTCCATATTACATGAGATCATGAACTGAGAAGCTTTTACCAAAAATACGGCAAAAGAAACTTCACGAAAGTAAATTCAGCTTGCCTAAAACGCAATATTTTTAGACGACCTAGGTTGGCCTTGACCCTGACCCTGGCATCTCTACATCATTGAACAACATGTTCCATGATAGGTGGGAGGTAAGACTGACAAAAAAGGCCGAAATCAAGGTGTCAAAAGCTCACAAGACCCAACGCCAACGCAAGATATTGGGTATTTGTCATTTGGGTTATGACATTACCTGAAGAATAAGGTCACATCTCCGAAACCAAAAACCACAGAAACTTGAAATTTTCAGTGGACGCTAAAAAAGGATAGAGCAGCAGCTATACAAAGCATCCGACTTCTAGCAATCAAACTGGGTATCAGGAAAATAGTTTATTAAATCAGGTATTCCAACAGAGTCCCGCTTTTTTATAGGTGACCTCCGATTTGTGTTGCATCTAAGTTGCCCAGGGGGCCTCTTATTTGTAATTTTAGGTACAGTACAGAGAGCCTCCTACTTCGACTACTTGCACAGAGAGCCTCCTAGTGTACATACAGCTAAGCTTCTACAGGTCGAGCGCCGGTCTCTTGTATGTACAAAGAGCCTCCTACTGTTACAGAGGGCCTCCTGTTTGTCTAGGGGGCCTCCTATTGGTTAACGGCGCCTCCTATTTGTCCAAGCGGCCTCCTATTCGTCTATGGGGCCTCCTATTTGTCCAGGAGGCCTCCTGTTTCTCCAGAAGGTCCCCTATTTATCCAGGGGGCTTCTATTTTCCAGGGGGCTTCCTCTTTATCTAGGGGGCCTCCTACGTGTTCAGGGGCCTCCTATTTGTCCAGGGGCCTCCTATTTATCCAGGGGTCTTTTATTCGACTAGGGGTCTCATATTTGTGCAGGGGCCTCCTATTTGTCCAAGGGTCTCCTACTTGTCCCGGGCCTCCTTTTTTTGAAGGGACTCCTTTTTGTTAAGGGAGCCTTCTATTTGTCCAGGGGGCCTCCTATTCGTACAGAGGGCCTCTAGCTCCTGCTTGTCCATGGAGCCTCCTATTTGTTCAAGAGGTCCCCTATTTGTCCACGGGGCCTCCTATTTGTCCAAAGGACCTGTTATTTTTCTAGGGGGCCTCTTTGCCCAAGAGGCCTCCTATTTGTCCAGCGTGCCTCCTACGTGTTCAGGGGGCCTCCTATTTGTCCAGGGGGCCTCCTATTGGTTAAAGTAGCCTCCTATTTTCCAAGCGGCCTCCTATTTATCCAGAGGGCTCCTATTTTTAGGGGGCCTCCTCTTTATCCAGGGGGCCTCCTTCTTGTTCAGGGGGCCTCCTAATTGTCCAGGGGGCCTCATTTTGTGAAAGGGGCCTCCTATTTGTCCAGGGGGCCTCCTTTTGTGAAAGGGGCCTCCTGTTTGTCTAGGTCTAGGACCTTCTATTTGTCCAGGGCGCCTCCTATTTTTGCAGGGGGCCTCCTATTTGTACAGAGGGCCTCCTACTTGTCCATGGGGCCTCCTATTTGTCCAGGGGGCCTCCTTTTGTGAAAGGGGCCTCCTGTTTGTCTAGGTCTAGGACCTCCTATTTGTCCAGGGGGCCTCCTATTTTTGCAGGGGGCCTCCTATTTGTACAGAGGGCCTCCTACTTGTCCATGGGGCCTCCTATTTGTTCAGGGGGCTTCTTTTTGTACAGAGGGCCTCCTATTTGTCCATGGGGCCTACTATTTGTCTAGGGGCCTCTTATTTGTCTAGGGCCTCCTATTTGTCCAGGAGGCCTCCTGCTTGTCCAGAGAGCCTCCTATTTCTCCAGGGGGCCTCCTGTTTTCCGGGGGGCCTCCTACTTGTTCAGGGGGCCTCCTACTTGTTCAGGGGGCCTCCTACTTGTTCAGGGGGCCTCCTATTTGTCCAACAGGGCCTCCGATTTGTCCAAGGGGCCTCCTATTTAAACAGAGAACCTTCTATATGAACATCGGACCTCCGTTTGCAAAGTAGCTGGTGCGTCTCGGGGGCCTCCACTATTGGGGTCCCAAAATGACAATTGGGGTCCCAAATGTTCGCATTGGGGTCCCACATGGGACCTCGAAAGTATACAAAGTTCCACCCATGCTTTGGGCGCGGTCTACCACATCCCCGCGGGCAGCCCCGGGCTATCACATGACATCGGGAGGACGCGCGGCCCCGGCTTGGGTCAGCGCACGCTGCCCCGACTCGGCTACCTCACGTTACCGGGGCCCTGGCTTTGGGCGCGGTCTACCGCACCACCTAACAGGCGTGTTCGAAACCGCAGGAAATGATGATGAACGGGTTTATCGAAACTTGATTGGATGAGCATATCGGTAATAGCGATTTCGGTGTGTGCATGTATTGTTCATAGTCGTGTGAAATGTGGTTGGGGTACGACCGACAACCCGTCGGGGCGAATTTCGCACTGGGGTACTCAAAATTTGAAGAATTTAAGACGTTTCCATGAGTTTTGAAGGTATGGATAAGTTCTAAAATCCGGTTCTCCTTATCTGGGCCATTAACTCCATACGGTCCAGGAAAGCTGGCACACTACCTTTAAAACAAAGGAGGCGAGCTCTAAGGCCTCGCACGCTGACAAAAAGCTTATAGATCATATGCACACCATAAATACCTTTTTTATTTTAACCCGCTCATCACATTGCCCCAACAGACGGTAAATAACTTTTGAAAATACCAATTTCCAATTTCAGTGTTTTCTGGACCAAAATTTTGCGAAGAATCCGATGGTGTGGTCCCCGAAATCTGAAAAATTTCCATTTTGGAGATAGCACCTATTTTTTGAAAAATAAATATTCGTCAGGCTTAATAGTCAAATAAATTGGAAATATAATGAGTTAATTTTTGTAACAACACTAGAATGTGTTGAACATGAATTATAGATATATTTTAGCTGAGATGATACTATATCTGCGCATACATGTACATGAACTAGTACATTAACCCTCGTCGGCCGAGAAGGGGTGGGGCGGGTGCCGCCTAATAGGGCTTTTCGCGATAGCTTAAAACTCGCTTAGGGTAGACAGCTGAAACGGCCTAATCTTTTATTCAAGCTGGATCTTTTGACCCCAACTGCGTTTTCAGGTCAGGTCAGGTCACTGACTTATGACGTCATAAATGAGCCTCTGCACGGTCCTCAAAAGTTGCAACTTTGCAACGCCCTCTACTTTGCAACGCCCTCTACTTTGCAACGGACTACAAATACACGTAGCTATCAAATTGCCTCTCGAATTTTCTAAATTTTGAATTTTTTGAAAAATATGTATTTACAATTACAAAAAATATATTTTTTGATTTTTTTTTACTTTTCGCAAAAACCGGAATATATGTGATAGAACACACACTGATGAACTACCTTTGCAAGTTTTATCCCAATGTCTTCAAAAATAGCCAAGTTATTCGCATTATTGTCAAAATTTTACAATTTTATGTTGTTTTTTTCAAATCCATTTTTCAGTACGTTTTTGACGTCATACAGCAATATAAATGGCACCATCGTGTTCCTGAGCTCAAACTGCATTTGATAGGCACCTTTTTGATGAAAAATTTTATTTTCAAAATTTGACTTTTTCTGACCTGAAAGTGACCTGACCTCCGGTAATTTCAGCTGACAATGACCTCAAATGACACAGATGACACTATTTTCTAAATCTACGAGTATAATGGACCATAAAACATGCGTCACGTGACCGATACGTGATATACAATTTTCGTGACCTAGGATGACCTGGCCTTGACCTTAGAAATTCGAAGTAAAAGTTCGATACCCTCAGGGTATCTAAGGCATCCGTCAAGGAGTGCGTAAACCAAAAATGAGCCTGATCGGACCGGCGGTCCGGCGGTCAGAGCCTAAATTGTGAACTAGCAAAAATGTCGATAATTTTTACTTTGACCTGACCTGTGACGTCATCGGTGACCTCGAGGTCAATGAAAATAGGTTTCGCTCGACAGTTTTTCCAGAGCTATCAGACGCCGTTTGAATTTTCACGATCGGCCCAGTAGTTTCGGAGATAGAATGGGGGGGGGGGGCTCTTGAGAGCCCCCCCCCCCAGTCACTCGCGTTATGGAAAATACCCTAGTCATGCGCGGGTTAAACTGCTCAGTGATTTACCCATGCATGTACCGCCGCTTTATTTAGTTATACATTTATTTAGTTCACGTCCCAATTAGACCCGTTCCACTCAAGTGTGGCTATTCCAGAGTCAGGCTAAATATATCAAAGTAGAAACAGCTCACTGTTGGTCACTTATGCTAAAGTACAGGCACACGCATCAATTCACGCCCATTCCCACTCCGCCATATAGACGTCTCATCGAGAGCCGGCGCTGCTGGCAGCCAGCCCAGCTGCGACTGGCGCACGCTGCTTGTTTGTTTTTGTTTTGTTGGGTTAGGCCCTTTCGGTCTGACAAGACCATTTCAGAGTCGGACGAATGATAGGAATTATAGGGGGAGACATTGGTCTGGGCAGACACCCTACATGCAGAGTCGCCGGGGCTGAGCCCGTCCGAATTGACAGACCGACCAGCCCCCCAGGCACTCTTTGCACCCGGCTACGGGGTGCGCTCCCTCGGGAGCAGCGGTGCCGCTCCAAGGGAGCAGCCCGCATGAGATAAAGGTGCCTGTCCAGCCCGGAGTGGGGGTTTCGGCGTGGACGAGAAGGATTTCAGTATCCTGATTCCTGAGGATGGAAACGACGGAACGGAGGAGCACGTTGCTCCGAACCTCCCCTTTACATAGCCGCGAGTAGCATTTTGTTCGGTAAAACAATGAAGGATCTGTAAGCTTTTTGTCAGCGTGCGACGGTTATATAGGCCGTACCACTAGTCGCTTTTGTTTTAACATCACGGCCGGCACGTATGTCACCCTCATCTTACACATTTTATTTTATTTGGCCCAATCGCTCTGGAATTTCTCAAACTCCCTGACCGGTCAGTGAGTTTGCAAACTCCCTAGTGAATTTGCAAACTCCCTAGTGAGTTTGCAAAGTCACTGATGGGTCAGGGAGTTTGCAAACTCACGGATTTCTCAAACTCCCTGTAACATATATATATATATATATATATATATATATATATATATATATATATATATATATATATATATATATATATATATATATATATGCAAGTTTTGTTAAACACAACAGCATAATGGGCTGTTGTTAATATATATATATATATATATATATATATATATATATATATATATATTTTTTTTCAGTTCTTCAGAGAGCAAGTGGTACCACGTGTTTTTGCATGTTTTTTGGAATTTAAAAGTGTAGAAATGAAAACAGTGTGTAAAATTTATTTGAATCGTTCCTGTAACGTTTGCTTGTCTTATTTTCTGTAGACATATGTTTTGTATATAATCGCTTGAAAATGTCATGCTGAATATGACGAAACCGGTTGCGATATAAATGACTATTCTTGGAGAGTTACTGAAGGGTCTTAATGATAACGATAAACAACACGTACGTTCTATCGAAAAAGTCCAAAAGAAGCTGATTAACACACGAAATGCGGTCTTCTTCAATGAAACATGTCTTGAACAAGGGTTGCTTCCTAAGTATTCATATATATATATATATATATATATATATATATATATATATATATATATATATATATATATATATATATATATATATATATATATATATATATATATATACATATATATATATATAATATATCAGAGTATTTGGGCAGGATATTTTCTTTGAGGCATATGTCGTTAAACAGCACCGCAGTTTTGGCTTTAGATAGTTTTCTGTTAAGTTTTTGTATCTTGTTGAAAGTTTTCTTGATTGAATCAGGAACTGTATTGATTATATCGGTTATGATATAATCAATACAGTTCCTGATTCAATCAAGAAAACTTTCAACAAGATACAGGGTGTCCCAGAAGTCTTGAAGCTTTTTTATTTTTGTCGTGTGACCTTGCTATGCCACCAATTAAGGCGAATCATGCCTCAAACGAAAGAGAATCAACTGAACTTTTGTATTTTCATGCGTAGAGCACCACATTAGTCAGGTGGCCCCCGTTGTGAGTCGCACAAGATTGAGCACGAGAGATCACGTTCTTCGCTGCCGCCAAGATCTCCCGGTTTGCGAAACACCGGTGTCGCCATGCCCGTTTCTTGTCAGCTTCAGAGTCTTATTCCCTGAAGCGAGCGACATAATATTAGCGAGTAGCGACATATATTTGCGACGGGTTGATATTTGTTTTAGCCCCATAACAATGCAACGAATCAAAGGATTACAACGGGCTGTTGCTTAGCGCGCTCAAGCAGATGAGCCTTATTTTTGTAATGGATGCGTGCAAACATGTCAGGAGACTTTCTGATCAGTAAATCATTATGCTGCTAATGTTTTCTCCGAGATCCAATACTCTGTTTCCTGGCTCGCTTCATGAAATAAGGCTCTGAAGCTGACCAGAAACGGGCATGGCGACACCGGTGTTTCGCAAACCGGGAGATCTTGGCGGCAGCGAAGAACGTGATCTCTCGTGCTCAATGTTGTGCGTCTCACAACGGGGGCGACCTAACTAAAGTGGTGCTCTACGCATGAAAATACAAAACTTCAGTTCATTCTCTTTCGTTTGAGGCGTCATTTGCCTTAATTAGTGGCATAGCAAGGTCACACGACAAAAACAAAAAAGCTTCAAGACTTCTGGGACACCCTGTACAAAAACTTAACAGAAAACTATCTAAGGCCAAAACTGCGGTGCTGTTTAACGATATATATATATATATATATATATATATATATATATATATATATATATATATATATATATATATATATATATAATACTATCGGTCTGGGGAAATCCCCAGACCGAGGGCCTCAGACCGATATCCAAGGGCCTCTGGTCAATGCCCGAGGCCCCCAGGCCTATGTCCGAGGACCCCAAGCCGTTACCCGAGGGCCCACACAGCTATCTCAGGGTACCATGCCACTTTCCGAGGGCCCTAACCGTTTGCTCGAGGGCCCAGGCCGATGTCTGAGATCCCCAGGCTGATGTGAGAGGGCCGGCCGACACAAGTATCTGAGGCGGCCCCTAAGTCAGTTTCTAAGGGAGTCCACGAACGCCGTCTGGTCAAAGCTGATCTCTGAGGGTCCTACGCAGGTTTTTAAGTGCACTTTTATACACCAATATAAGTAGCAGCATCGTGTTCCTGAACTCAAACTGCATCCGATAGACACGTTTTTTTTTCAACTTTGAAATTTGACCTGTTTTACCTGAAAATGGCCTGACCTAAGCTACATTCAACTTAAAATGACCTCGAATGACATAAACGACATTAAATTCGAAATCTATGGCTTAAACGGATCATAAAACATGTGTCACGTGACCGACGCATGATATAAGATTTCCGTGACCTGTGATGACCTGACCCTGACCTGAACATCAAAGTACAAGAGTTGGTACCCTCAGGATATCTAAAGCATATGTTTATGAGTGGGTAAGCAAAATATGAGCCTGATCTGACTTGTAAGACGGCGGCCAGAGAGCCCAAAATATGAACAAGCCAAACATCGATAATTTTTACTTTAACCTGTGACATCATCAGTGACATTGAGGTTAATGAAATTGGGTTCCAATCAACAGTTTTCTGGGGCTATCAGACACCGTTTGAATTTTGACGATCAGCCCAGTAGTTTCGGAGTTAGGAGGGGGGCTATGAATAGCCCCCCCCCCCAGTAGGGCGCTTTATACGCACGCAGACCCCGGGAGCGTGGGTTAGCGTTCTTTCTGTCTACTGCCACTAGATTCGAGCTAAGTTCAACGGTTTATCCTCCAGAAAGCAAGAATTCTTAAAATGACCGTTTTTTATATAAAAAAACGTTTTAGGGATAACGTTTGACTCCATAAAAAGATCGGACATTGCTTTTGCCTGCATCGTATTCCTCCCGTGAAGATGCGTCGAACAACTATACCTATAATATATTATAGGTATACGTGACCGATACATGATAGGTATATAATTTTCGTGACCTAGCCCGCGCCCGGCTGGGGGTCCTGGATTTCCACGCCCTGCTGGGGGGGGGGGGTGTTTGAACACCCCCCTTCTAACTCGGCTCCTGGGCCACGTAGCGATACGCGGAAGGCGGCGTTCGAAAGAGCGTCAAAAATAATGAGGAAATCACTTCGGTCAATTTTTTGGTCAGGTCAAAGGTCAGGTCACCAGAGGTCATTGAAGGCAAATTTTCGCCGATTTCCAGGTCGAATGTCGAAAATTTCCAAGAAGCCAACGCATAACTCGGGAACCAATAGAGCTACAGCGCCGCGGAAAAGCGCATTCGATAGCCCTATTAACGCCCTTTCTGAGTAATTTTCTCAGATTTGAGCTAACGTCAACGGTTTTGCCTGCAGGGGGCAAAAACTGCAAAAATAGCCGATTTTTTCGGAAACAGTTTTTCTGCAATAACTTTTGACCCAAGCATTGTACGAGCTTACTTTTACCGGCATCGTGTTCCTCTCGTCAAGACGCATCGAACGAACTATAATTTGACCTTGAAAGGTCAACTTGAAAATTTGACCTCAGGTCAAGGTCATGACCTGACCGGAAAGGGTCATGTTGCATATCAGTCGATCCGTATCGTCGAGCTGAACACATCTAAGGCGTTTTCATCGCTCTAGCATGCCTCTATCAAAAGTTATTTGCGAAAAACTGTTAGATACCATTCGTGACCTAAGATGACCTCAGGGCATAAACAGGGGTCACAGACACCATTTTCATGTTCAGTGTGTCTAAACCACTTGTAATTCAGTGTTTGGGAGTGTTTATATGTCTTTCGTCCAAAACAGGCGCATTTCAATTTTCTCCCATTGACTTATAATGGTGAGGTCGCAAAATTGACCTGACCTTAGGTCATCGATATCAAAATTCTGAGATATACATTTTGTACATGCTAATGCTCTTAGCAATCGCTGAAAGTTTCAAAGCGATCGGTCACTCGGTGTAGCTATGACAGACATTGAAACTTTTTATGAGGTGAGGTCACTTCGAGTGACCTGGTGACCTGACCTTGAATGACCTTGGTCTGAAATTTTCACAACATGTGTAGAATTGATGTATGATAAGGTGTACCAAAAACGGCGGCGCTCCGCGCCGCCGTTTTTGAGATATTCGCGAAAAACCACAGGGGGGGGGGTGTTCAAACACCCCCCCCAGCAGGGCGCGGGCTAGGATGACCTGGCCTTGACCTGAAAAATTCGAAGTAAAAGTTTGTTAGCCTCAGGGTATCTAAGGCATATAGGTATCGAGTGCGTAAACCAAAAATGAGTCTGATCGCGGACTTGTCAGCCGGCGGCCAGAGCCTAAATTGTAAACAAGCAAAAATGCCGATTATTTTCATTTTTGACCTGACCTGTGACGTCATCGGTGACCTCGAGGTCAATGAAAATAGGTTTCGTTCGACAGTTTTTCCAGGGCTATCAGACGCCGTTTGAATTTTGACGATCAGCCCAGTAGTTTCGGAGATAGGAGGGGGGGGGCTCTGGAGAGCTCCCCTCATGTCACTCGCGTTATGGAAAATACCCCAGTCATGCGCGGGTTAACAAGGTGTCAAATTGATGCCGCCGAGGGTACCGCAAGTTTCGTGTTGATCTGATCCGTCAAACGGTTTAGAAGAAATTGCCGAGAAACGGGAGGGGGCTCTGTAGAGCCCCCCCCCCCCCCCTCCAGTCATGCGCGGGTTAAGGTCCCCAAGGGTCTTTGAGCAGTACACGAGTATAGGTCCTTGCTAGTTGCTTTGAGCCTCGAGGTCATAATCAGAGATGTCAATTACGGAAAATCGTAATACAAATACCAAACTAAATGCCAACAATAGCCATGGAAAAATACCGAAACCGAACCGGCATGGGAATATGGGGGAAATACCAACTTTGTACCAAATTCTGAGCCTCTTTTACATTAGTGAGGAATGAGGATGCATAACACCGAACAAAATACCGAATGCGTTCGCCATGAACCACCAAGTAGGTACCAAGTTGGTATCGGTTTGGTATCGGTATACCAAAATTTTGGTATCCGATTGACATATCTATAGTCATAATGTTCCAAACAAAAGTCAACAGGGACGCGGGAACTACGTTCAGACTGGGGGGGGGGGGGGAGGCACACCATAATAGAGATCAATCTAGGGTATCCCCAAATCTAGTTTTCTAACCGGTTTTAGGCCACTTATTTTTCATCCCTAGGCAATTTTTCAACAAAAAAGAAGACATTTGCAAAAAAAGTGTGGTATTCCGTCTCAAAGCTGTGGGGGCATCGCCCCACGGCCCCAGAGTTGGGGAGGGGGCAAGCTGCTCCCACTGCCCCCCCCCCCCCCCCAGCTCCCGCGCCACTGGCGGTCCCAGGGGGGGGCCACGGGGGCCATG
Source organism: Amphibalanus amphitrite (assembly GCF_019059575.1). NCBI lineage: Eukaryota > Metazoa > Arthropoda > Thecostraca > Balanomorpha > Balanidae > Amphibalanus > Amphibalanus amphitrite. The sequence goes on from NW_024881856.1 coordinate 574,493, forward strand.
GCCCCCCCTTTGGTGCTGAAAGGTGGGGCCATACTATCTTTTGGCCCCACCTTTCAGATCGAACAAAAGTTCAAGAAAAGCTTTTCGTATGTTTCATTTTTTTCTTGCGCCATCAAAGGACGTAAATTTCACTCAGGAGTGGGCTCAGTTTCGCATTCTGTCAATTTGGCGGTCAGCGTCGCTGGCACCGGTTCACGAGTATGGCCGGATCTTATATGGAATATCAGCGTGGGTTTACTTGAGGCTCTCGTAGGCCCAGCAATGGCTGGCATGAGACCCTCTTCGGCAGTGGTGGGTGGGCCCTGGCTAAAGGAGATTGGCTCTAAGACACTAAAGTAAGACCTCATGGGTTGGTGCTGTGCACCTCAGAAGCCCGGTGGTGGCGCCGTATGCCGGCTTGGTTTCTTAAGGATTAGCGTGGGAACTCCGGGGCCTGCATAGAGTTTGCATGAGCTACTAGCTAGTATGTAATCTCAGAGGCATGTGTGTAATGTGTACACAATGGCGGTCGCGGGGGGGGGGGGCATCAGGGCCATGCCCCCCCCCCAAAGATCAATAAAGGGGGCCATCATATCATTTGCCCCCTCCCTCAAACAACCAATGGGCCCCCATATAGGTGTATGGGGCCCTGGCAATTATTCGATCGTCACGAGGCTAAAAAAACCCACGCCCAGCTATTAAAATAGCTCCCACACCGGTCTTTGAGCGTCCTACACTGACCTCTGAGGGAACTTCAGTGGCAGTCAAGCGCCCACGTTGACCGCTAAGAGCCTACATCAACCTCTGAGACCCCACATCGGGCCTATGAGGGCCCCTAACCGGCCTCAGGGGTCCCAACCGGTGTCTGAGGGTCTCACACCGGTCTCTGGTGGCCTTATTTCTGTCTGTGGTGTCCCAAGACGAACCTTTAGGTGCCAATGAGGGCCCCGCACTGGCTGCTGAAGACCCGATGCCGGCCTCTAAGGGCCTGCATTGGCCTCTGAGGAGGGCCCATCTTGGCCTTTGAGGGCCCTCTGCTGGCCTCTGGGGTCCAACGACGGCTCATGCCGGTCTTTTAGGGCCCCACGCTGACCTCTGAGGGCCCATGTTGGCCTGTAATGACCCACATTAGCCTCTGAGAGCCCAACTCGGTCACTGATTGTCTCAAACTACTGGCCTTTGTAGTTTGCAGGCCCTGTACTGGTCTCTGAGGGCCCTAAACTGGCCTCTACGTGAAAACATACATGGGTGGTTTTCTGAAGATCAGAGGGCTCACGCAGTCTCCGGCACAGCCTTACGTTGGTCCTGATCGAGATTACTTTACGTCCTGATGGTCCCGCGCAGATTCCCTCATATTTCGACGTCGGGACACCATGAGCCGGTGTGGGTCCTGGGGCTGGCAGAGACTGATGAAGTCCTTATGGCTCAGGGCCAGTCTTTTTAGCAGTAAGACTACATAGGCAAGTTGAGTGAGCCCCAATAGAGCCGTTGCGAAGCCCCGCAGGAGTCGCGCGCGGCCCTCAGATGCCAATTTTGAAAGCTCGGAACCTGTGGGGGGTCTCTAGAGGTCGGTGTACCTATTCTCTCCCGCCGCCACACAACTAGGTATGTTACCTATATGGGTAAATGTCATAGTCTGAAAATGCTCTCTGGGTTTCACATGCTTGTTCAAAGCAAGAGGTATCTGTACTTTTCCGAATTGTTTTATAGTGGTAAGGTCATGAATCCGCGTGCCTGACCTTCCAGTATACCTATCCTACACCGATCCGTCGTCATGGTGCAGTGGGCCGACCGGTGGAAGCACCGTGGGACGGGAAATGGAACTGGTGATTTTGCCTTAAATTGAGCCTAAAGATTTCACGCAAGAATCAGATGGATGAGGCATAAGTAATGCCAACTGCGCGGCACCTCGTGGACGTAAAAAATTAGTCGATCACCCCCCCCCCCTCCCGGTGACGGATAAATGTTATGTCCCGCGAGTATGACTTTGGCCCCCCCCTTTTGCTAGCCTCTGCGACCGCCAGTGCACATTCTTACACTATTTGACATCCTGAATCCAGATATGATGCTTTCATGTGGCGCAAATACAAGAAAAATGAATAATCAAACCCGTGCGTATTCGTATCAACGGCGCCACAATTGTAGATCAGACCTTTTCTGAACAAATGCCACCACAATTTTAATTGATAAGGGATTAAAATGGCATGAGCATCAACATCTTGATTTTTTCTAAAAGATAGCGATAACTGATAACTAATAACTTACCATTCATTTTGAAATCACGGCGGTAGGTACACCAACACATGGCACTGAAAACAGCAAAAGACGGAATGGCGGAATGTCGTATGGAGCCCTAAAACGCAGCTCGAATTGAGCCCGAAAAGGAAGACGAACTGATGCCGCTTTCGGGGCTAATGTACTTTGAGCCCGAAAAGGGCGCCTAACTGATCCCGATTTTAAAATCATACAGATTTGAGCCCTGTTTTGGCACTCATATGAGCCCTTATTCAAAAATGTTCTCAAAGTGTTTTCTGAGTGTAGTTCATCGTAAATGCTGTGCAGAAAGTTTTAATCAATATTTGAAATAGCACCGCCGTTTATTACAGTTTTTAAGGGGTAATACTTTTACCATATTTTGTTATGGAGGAGGCTTAATTCATCTTACAAAAAAGGCGTTATCTGTAGTGAATAACATCATAGGCGGTCCCAGGGGGGGGGGGGGCCACGGGGGCCATGGCCCCCCCTTTGGTGCTGAAAGGTGGGGCCATACTATCTTTTGGCCCCACCTTTTCAGCTCGAACAAAAGTTCTACAAAAACTTTTTGTACGTTTCATTTTCTTTTCTCAAAAAGAAAATGAAAAAAATATTTTCTTTTTTTCATTTTCTCAAAGGTCTTTCTTGCACCAGCAAAGGAAGTAAATTTCACTCATGAGTGGGCTCAGTTTCACATTCTGTCAATTTGGCGGTCAGTGTCGCTGGCACCGGTTCACAAGTATGGCCGGATGTGAGATACCTATAGGTACTCTAACTTATGTGGAATATCGGGGTGGGTTTACTTGAGGCTCTCATAAGCACAGCATTGGCTGGCATGAGATCCTCCTGCCAAATGAGCGTGGTTCTACGACACTAAAGTATGACCTCATGGGTTGGTGCTGTGCGGAGGGGGAGGCATCAGGGCCATCCCCAAAGGCAAATAAGGGGGTATCATATCATTTCCCCCCTCCCAAACAACCGTTGGGCCCCCATGAGCGTATGGGGCCCTGGCCGTTATCCGATTGTGACGAGGCTCAAGAAACCCACGCCCAGCTGTTACCTAATAGGTCCCACACCGGTCTTTGAGCGTCCTACACTGAACTCTGAGGGCCCTTCAGTGGCGGTCAAGCGCCCACATTGACCGCTAAGAGCCCAGATCGACCTCTGATGGCCCTCGGCCACTGGCCTCTCAGGGCCCCTAAACCGGTCTCAGGGGCCCAACCGGCGTCTGAGGGCCTCACACCGGTCTCTGGTGGCCTTATTTCTGTATCTGGGGTCCCAAAACTAACCTTTAGGCGCCTATGAGGGCCCGCACTGGGTGTTGAAGACCCGATGCCGGCCTCTAAGGGCCCGTACCGGCCTCTGATGGCCCATCTTGGCCTTTGAGGGCCCTTTACTGGCCTCTGGGTCCAACGCCGGCCCATGCCGGTCTTTTAGGAGCATACGCTGACCTCTGAGGGCCCCATGTCGGCCTTAAGGACCCACATTAGCCTCTGAGGGCCCAGCTCGGTCTCTGATGGTCTCAACCTACTGGCCTTTGCAGGCCCTGTACTAGTCTCTGAGGGCCTTAAACTGGCCTCTAAGTGAAAACATACAGGGGTGGACTTTTGAAGTTCTGAGGACTCACGCAAACTCCTGCAGAGCCTAACGTGTCCCGATGGTTCCGCGCAGATTCCCTCATATTTCGGCGCCGGGGCCCCATGAGCCGGTGTGGGTCCTTGGGGCTTGGCTGACAGAGACCGATGAAGTCTCAGGGACCAGGGACAGTCTTTTTGGCAGTTGAGGATTAGGCAGGTTGAGTGAGCCCCAATAGAGCCGTTGCAAAGCCCCGCATGAGTCTGCGGGCGGCCCTCAGATGCCAAATTTGAAAGCCAGGAACCTGTGGGGGGTCTCTAGAGGTCGGTGTACCTACTCTCTCCCGCAGCCACATACCTAACTATGTTATGGGTAAATGCCATAGTCTAAAAATGCTCTCTTGGTTTTATATGCTGCACCGATCTGTGTGCGGCGGCCCGACCGGTGAACAGACCGTGGGACGGTAAATGGAAGTGGTTATTTTGCTTAAACTAAGTTCAAAAATTGTACGCAAGAATGAGATGGATGTAGCATAAGAAATGCCAACTGCGCGGCACTTTGTGGCGTCGACTTTGCTACACAACGTAAAAACTTAGCCGATCACCCTCCCCCCCCCCCCGGTTGACGGATAAATGTTATGTTCCGCGGGTTTGACTTTGGCCCCCCCTTTAGCTAACGGCTGCGACCGCCAGTGTCCCGCGCCTATGAAAGTCAAGCTGTACAGAGGCGGATCCAGCTCAGAGTTTTTTTGGGGGGGCAAACCATAACAATTTATCGATTCTTTCCATGCATCGTCCATAGGCGTAATGTTAAAATCATGCCGTTTGGCGGGGGGCAAATGCCCATTTTGCCCCCCCCCCTGGATCCGCCACTGAAGCTGTATGCTATGCAGCGATAAAGAGGCAATTTGTTTCAATCGGCATTGGAGTTCAATAGCTAGCTGCTACACCATGGATTGCCGATGGGTTCTTACTTCTTTCGTCCATGGCTACAAAATTCTCACCCTACAAGAAAGCTGTACATTTTGCAGTAAAATAGCCAACACATGAAATAGAAAGGCAGACAATTGTAGCGCAGTTCCTTGTATCTCGTCTCGTCGAAATGTATGTATCTCGTCGAAATACATTTTCAAGGGTTCACATGGCGATGTTTGCTGCGTCCTTGGCTACTTCTCTCCTAGCGACTTTTCACATACTCTGGTGATAGCTACTAGAAATCCCTTCAGTAATTTTGCTTTGGATACTTTCCTTATGTTCTCACTTCTCATTTTTTCATGCAACTATTCGTGCATTCGTTTCGTGTCCACTAAATCGTTCCAAAATTAATAATGGGTTATGCTCTTCACACTTTTGTACTGCATTGTTCACTGTTCAGGTATCAAAATTGTAACTAAAATATGTAGAATTGTAGAAACTTGAAACCCAGATGTCCATTTAAAAGCAAATCCTTTGATTTATTTTATGATGCAAAAGCTTTGTTTTTATTAGTCCAAACTCCAGTCAGGTTTGATTATATAGGTTGGTGCCTAAATTATTTTGCAGTGCGCCTGTGGTCTTGAACAAAGTCGTCTGGAATATGCGAGGCAAAATATAACTTGCTCAAGTTTATTAATTTTTGGAGGATGCAAAACACATTGCTCTATGTCTATGTCTAGTTTGCAATGAAAGCTTTATTCTGCTAGCCAGTGTTCATGGTTTTGCCTGCGCAAAGTCCCTAGAAGTCTCATCCTAAAGTCGCAATGGGCGCAAAAGCAACAATTTTTGTTGTGCAGTGGTGTCCGCCCTTTACAAGTTTCTAGGCGCCAGCGTTATTGGTGGTGGCGGAAGTGGAAGTCGTGCTGTGGGGATGTGGGGATGAGCAAGGTCGTTGTCCTATAAATACAGCTTTTTTTGTCATGCTCGATTAGGGGGCATAACGTAGGACTCATTGGAGCACCAGCAGCTGTCAGAAGAACTTCCAACTTCGGCGTTGACACTGATCTTGACATCCAGAAGAAACAAGGACGATTGTGAAACATTTCAATTTCGAAAGTGAACCATTGGTGTTCTGACTGGCCACACTAGCAGTGGTTGTGATTTTTGGTGCATTTCTGTGATATGGATACTACTGAAGCCATATAATCGTTTTCAAGTACTGTGATTGGCACCTGCTTGTCATGTATTCTCTCAGGAAGTGGTTCTACAGACCCAAGGTAGGTGACTATTTGATTTGATTTACCATTAAAACAATGTTTATACTCTTAAAAACCATGTAAATACTGCTTACAATTTGTTAGCACATTGTTGGCGATTTTGGTTCCTAGGTTGTACACTGTTCTTTTTATCAGCACGTTATCTGCCTGCTGGTGTTCCCTGGCCCTTTACATGTGAAATTCATGTAGGTTTGAAATTCACCAGGGTGGTAGCTCAAGTGGCATGGCATGCTAACAGAAATGGCTACGGAACAGCACTTTGGTCACCCTCTGCCGTGCAAAGGCAAAGACTACTATGTACAGACAGACTCTGACTCCACATGGTAGTTTTTTTTGCCTTTGCACAGGAACACTGTGTTTGTCAATAATTGTTTTGGGGTCTGATTCTAATTGGTTACAAATATTTGCCATTTAAGGTATCATTTTCTTTGTGTGTGACACCATTTTTATACTTTTGCAAGTCAATTTCAGACTTATTATTTAAAGTGACTATTGTAAAGAATTTCCGGTTGGAGTTGATAGTAAGCATTTTCTTGACCAAGATGATACGCCCATCCATATGCAATAATCACCTATGTACGGCCCTCCAGGTATTAAGTGGTTGACTGCCAACATCACAATAATCGATCTGCATTGATGAATACGTCTAATGGCTGTTGAAAACCACTGCTGAAATGTGTGCATGAGCCCTCTTCCCATTTCTATTGAGTCATTTTACAGGAGTGTCTCTGTCATTTAAAGTTATTACACCAAAAGCACATAGGCTAACCAACCACCCTTTTGGGTATATGTCAAGTTTAGGTCCTAACTACAATTGTGACGCTGTTGATACGAATATGAAACAGCAAAAATTTTAGGTTTTAGGTTAGGTTAGGTTGTAGGTTTGTAGGTTTTAGGTTGTAGGTAGGTAGGTTTGTAGGTTAGGTTAGGTTAGGGTAGGTTTGTAGGTTGTTAGGTTGGTAGGTTATAGGTAAGTAGGTAAGGTTAGGTCAGGTTTGATTATGTTTTTTCTTTTATTTGCGAGACAAATGAGTATCATTTTTGGATTCAGGATGTCAAATAATATAAGAATATGAAAAATTTATCAATGAAATCTTCTTAGGACTTAAACTTGACATTTACCCTCTTTTGCTGGAGGGTCATACATCCAGTCTGTCCCATTTTTGCAATAGGGGGATGTCTTTTACCTGAGATGACAGGGGGTCAAAGCTCCATTGAAGTCACTTGTGGCCACACTATTTTTGTAGGGCAGGAATAGCCTGATGGTATGACAGTGGAAACCGGTAGTGTACTGCGGGCCAAATGAAATAGGTAACTGAACACTGTATCAGGCTGCATGTTCAGTGAGCACATCAGTTATTCTGCTACACATTATGTTATTCATTGAGATGTATAATCTTAGCAGTCAAGGTCCTCCCACAATCAATCACAATCAACACAGCATTTCATGTTTTTGGCCATTGGAAGTTTGTCTACCAAACTATGATGATATTTGTTTAAATGAAGCTTTTCTATCTACCTACCTTCTTATTGCTATCCCCCCTGACAACCAAATGTTTGCTGCCTTTGTCACAGAAATACTGCTAAATATTTTTGTTCAAGGGTAGACTACTAAAATATTATCAATTAAAGCATAAATTTCACTTGCTTACATTAAAGAATCACTTTTCTCACATTTATGTACTGTGTTACCTATTATACAATGTACATACTAACATAGCTGTCAAAAATTAGAATAATCATCAAATGAATTAAAATGATTTCTGAATTCAGGTGAAGTGGCTATCAGGCTGCTGTAAGTAAGGTGAAGCTGTAGGAGGGATTATATAATTATATTTTAAGCCCTTGATGACAGGTAGTAATGCCTGTCATTCAGTGTCCATGATACCACTGACAATATTGATTAAAAATGATGCTGAGTTTGGTCTCTGTTGATATTACTCATTTAGCATTGATGTAAAAACACAAGCTATCTCATACCTCATTTGCCCCTTTTACCTCGAGTGTTATTTGCCATTCTATGAAATTGTGACATAGTGACACCAAATAATCTAGATCTTCAATGCAGGTATTCTGATTGACCTGGCCATACATTTTTCTTGTTGGTTTCGTCCATGTTTTATCATGTGCATGTAATGACGGCTCTCATCTCTTGTGTTGCAGAGGACGGACACATCGCTGTTCGCGCAGTTCTTTTTTGCCGACGATGAGCTGAACAAGGTGACGCTGGAGCTGGACAGCTTCGACGGCCGGAAGGACCCCGAGCGGTGCACCCTGCTCGTGAACCAGCTGCGGGCCTGCCAGGACAAGGTGGGTGACGACACGGCTGCCCAGCGGCAGTCGGGCTGACTGAACAGTTCTGGCCAGAGTCGAGTCGGAGTTAATATCAAGTCGGAGACGGGGTCGGGCGGTCTCGACAGTTCTGGCCGAAGTCGGAAACGGAGTTAGCATTGCTTAAACTCGTGCACTTAGCCTGCATGTCGGAAGATTTTACGTTCGTTTTGGACCGGTCATGTATGATAAACACTGACTCCGATGTTGAGTTATCAGAGGAGACGGTCCGGTACTACCTAGCTCAGAGACGGAGATCCTCTGGGGATCGTGGGGTGCGGACTCCGTAGGCACACTGAGAACTAAAATCTTGTGAGCCCTCTCAGTCCGGTGCGGTGTGATGTACTCTCTCAGACTAGCTCGGGATCCCCAGAGGCCGATGAGATACCTCTGAGGCTGGCTGTTGGCCTTCTCATACGGAAAGAAGGCCCTCCGAGATCCTTGAGGGACTTTTAAGCTGGTGTAGACCCGGACCCCCGAAAATGAGTGGCCTTTGTGGGCTGGACGCCCACAGATGAAGTGATCCCCAGCCCGAGTCGGATATTGTCGCTGACGCCAGAGCTCAGGCTTCCTGTCGAGGAGTTGGGGCTGCATAGAACTGCAGAGCTGTATAAATGTTTTCTTTTGAATGTGCCAAGCAACGTTCAGGTAACATTCAGCAGAAAAGTATCTCAGACATAACTAACTGTACCGTGATACTGTCTCAATGCCTCAATAAGGTATGTCCTGAATTGTGTAACTGAAGGTAGAGTCGGAGTCTGGGTCGATTTGCAAAAGCCAGCGTCAGAGTCACTCTTCAAAAATCCATCGACCCTTCAGCCCTGGCGATGAGTGACAAAAAGGGTAACGTGGTGAAAATGTAACTGGATGTGACGCTTACCGATGAAGCGACGAGCTGGCAGAAATGTCAAATCATATAACGTGAGACAAAGTGGGTAACATGGACAGGGCTAGTTACGCGTGGCAGTCATAAATGTAACAATTTGAGACATGTCAGTGTCGCTGTGGGTGCTCCAATTGCTCTTCTCGGCAAAATGCTGGTTATTCCAGAACTTTGCATTGTATTGTCCATGATCATTAGGGTTAGAATATGTCCGCGATGGATTGGAAACTGTATCGATATCCGTCATTCAGCTCAGTGGATGGTTGCTGGTTAGTTGAACCTAAGTTCCCTTTAGCTGGACTGAACTCGGAGCGCTGACCTTCCGGTAGAACGGGGAACACCGCACGGCCGCAGTCTGAACTCTACCCGGGTCGTCGCAGAGTTACGCTACTTTGGGCTCCCAATGGAAGTTTGCATGTTTGAGTACCTAATTGGCTCGCTGCGGCTTTATGTTCATTGCTCACGTCTATGTGCTGGAGGGATACCAGCGCACAGTGGGCCGATATGCCATTTTAGCGCGACAGGGCCTGAATCTTCGAACGGAACCCTTGGTTTTTCGCGAGTAATTCGCGTAAAAAGCGGCCGATCGCAACAAAACTTTCAGTACCCTCGCGATAACTACTTTTACAGCTAACCTGAAAATTTCATGACCCTGACCTGAATGATCTTTGACCTGTGACCTTCTTTCGAGACCATGTTTGGCCGGAGTCGCGATTCAGCGTATGTCGGCTCGCATTAGCCGCGGGTTTGCAGTCTTTTCTTGGTTTAACCCGGCGGCCGCTGGGCCTCCGCGCCACCCGCCGGCCGCTGGGGGGGGGGGGGCATAAAGTTGCCCCCCCCCCCTTTACTTCTGCGACGATATCGTCGCAACGCGAAGAGATAGAGAAGCGAAACTTTGCACACATCTTCCTGAATACCTAGCCGAGGTTGTGTCCAAATTTGTTGTGGATCCCATTTGAAATGACGTCACAGTGACGTCATAAGTGAAATTATAGATTTGCGACTCTCATATTCCTCACGATACATCATATATATTGGACCGAATATAAAGGGCCGATTATTGGTCAGAAACTAGATGGAAGTGTAGTAAGATGTTTTAGGATGACAGCAGGTGCTGTCTAGTTCATTTACAGTCGAGTTTCATGCTCAGCGTCATCAGAAACGGTGCATATCGGAAAACGACAAAACTTTATGACGTCACTGTGACGTCATCTTAGGTGCTACAACCACCAAACTTTCCTCAAACATTGCCTAGGTATTCATTTGAAGCTATGCCAAGTTTCACGTTCGTAGCTCATCAGGTTTCGGAGATTTTTCACAAAACGTAAAGGGGGGGGGGGCAACTTTATGCCCCCCCCCCCCCAGCGGCTCGTGGGTTAACCCTCGCCGGACCTATTGGTTTTCTACATACGCGCCGGCCGAGGGGGGGGGGCGGGTACGACCCCCCCCTCGCCGTTTCGCCCCTGGTGGAGCTAGCGCGTCGCGGAAAAAACGAGCGTGTGCGCCGTTACGAGACGCAGAGATTGGTACCCGATTTTAAGGTCCTAGGTCAACCGGTGACCTCTGAGGTCAGGTCAAGTGACCCAAGGTACGGTTCAGTTTTTGGTGAATAACTTCGCAAAAAACGGCCGCAGAGCGCCGATTTTGGCAACATCGTGTTCGTCTCGCTCAGGCGCGTCGAATGATGTACTTTTTGTCCGGGTCAGGTCAACTTGGGGTGTTGACCTCAGGTCAAGGTCAGGTCAGCACCCCCAGGTCACGGAGTTGGTCGAAAGAGGTCATGTCGGATATCATTCGATTCGGCAGGTCTTCCTGAGTCCATTCGTGGCTTTCCCGACTCGCTAGCTCAATTTGATCAAGAGTTATTGACGAAAAACTAATATGACCTTGATGACGTCATAAATGACGTCACGCAAGGTCAACATTGCAAAAGTGACGCATCTAACCTTGCAAGGAGTGCATCAAATCACGATTCTGTGTGCTTGAGATAGTTGGAGATCGTTCCCGGCGCCAGAATAGCAGTTTTCATTTTTCCCCATTGACTTATAATGGTGAGGTCACGAAAATGACCTGACCTCATATGACCTTTAGGAAAAATCCGAGATATACAAGTTGTGGGACTCATAATGGATACTAGATCCTGCAAGTTTCATTTCCCTGTGACATCTCCTCTGGCAGTGAGGGCGTTGCGAAGTTGCGACATCTGAAGACCGTGCAGAGGTTCACTTATGACGTCATAGGTCAGTGACCTGACCTGACCCAAAAATGCGGTTGGTGTCAAAAGATGCGGCTTGGATCAAAGGTCAGGTATGCCAAGTTTCAGCTCTCTATCGCCAGCGTGTTCGGAGCTATCGCGAAAAAACCCTATGGGGGGGCGGCACCCGCCCCCCCCCTCGGCCGGCGAGGGTTAAAGCGTTCAAACATGGGATATTATGTTGCTCCCATGCATTAGGATGGGTGTCAAGGTCACCAGAAGGTCAGGTAAGGTCACTGACCTTTGATGATCTTGGTTCACTTTTTCGAGTTTTACATGTTTCTAGGCTAGTTTTTGGAGCTGACTTCGAATCTAGCAACCATTTGAACATTTACTATGTAGCTTTGGTGCCTTCGTAACATGTTACAAAGTTGTCAGAGGCGGTTGCCACCTACCTACTGCAAATACCCGGCAAAACCCTTACTGGTTGACCTGACCTGACCTGACCCGACCTGGCCTAAATGTATGAAGACATCATCTATGATCGTAAATAACATTATATTCGTGATCAGCACCCAAAAAAACCATAGCAGCCACCCTTTACGACGTTCTAGCAGATCCCGATTTTCCCGACTTTTGGGTCATTGACCTGACCTGGAAGGTCAACCGATGACCTAGGACCTTACAATTGGGTATCATCAGCTTCCTCTTGTCACGGGCAACACGCTCGTCTTTTCCGTGAAGCTCTAGCTCGATCAGGGGCGAAACGGCGGGGGGGGGGTCCAACGGACCCCTTCTATACGTTCGCGGCTGGAAAAACACCACTAGGGGCGAGGGTTAAGCCAAATCTGAGGGCTTTTTCAGAAAGACCGCTAAAAGAGCAATTGAATGCACTTTTCCGTGACGATGTAGCTCTATTGGTCCCCGAGGTAAGGGCCGGTTTTCAAGAAATGTTGATATATGCAACATTTTACCTTTGATGACCTCTGGTGACGTGACCTTTGACCTGACCTAGAAATGACTAACTACCTCATCTGGGATTTCGGGCGCTCTTTCGAATGCCATTTACTACGTGTCGCTATGTGGCCCAAGAGCCGAGTTAGAAGGGTAGTGTTCAATCAACACCTCCCGGCCCGGCGCGTTTGACGCCGAGCACCGGTCCGGCGCGGGTTGATGTTTGGCTGCTACATCCAAAGTCGCAAAAAGTCGCAAAAAATGACTGTTGGATCTTGTAGTGCAATGAATCATTGACATGTAGCGAGATTTTCGAAGCGGTACTCTGCGGTACTTTTTTTAAAAGTCTATTTGTGTGTGACATCAATTATGTGAAATTGTATTTTCGTCTTTAAATCTTTGCGGTGCCAATACATCATAACCAAGTAAGAGTTCGCCATTTTCATGTGGTTATGTGTGTTCTGGAGACCCGGAGCTATCGTTTGATGTATATAAATGTGGAATTCCTCCTTAAATTGTGATTGTTTTCGTGGATCAAAGATACGTTGTTGAAGAGTGCGGGGGACGAGTTCGGTCCAAACGATTCCGAGGTTCGTGTTTAAGCTGAGTTTTCGCCATGAAATAGCAATTGTGTTGGAAAACAAAGACCACAGCAATGTAGTATGATCATTTTTGAACAAATTGGTATAGGTTTCATTGCACATCCACAAAGTTCGATTTTTTTACCCATGTCGTGCTAGACCTGGCGATCGGCCCAGTGTGCAGCGGGTGGTACAAAAACCATCAACACACCACGATCGGTGTTCTGTTATCTGTTCCTGATTGCTCATCGATAATTGGCTTGTATTCATTCCTGACACAACTGACAAGGATTCATAGTGAGCCCCACATATGCAGTTTAGTCTGGCTGATGTTTCCTCAAACGAGCAGATAATGCACCCAAAGAGTTGATCTCCCGATATCGAATTTGATTCGGCGCTGGTTATCCGCGTGAAATTCGCAGATGAGCTTTGTTGTGGGTTGAAGTGCGTTTTGATGAACTTTTTGTACTTGAATGTGCCATCTACCCCGTGTCTGCTCAATGCTCATAGGTATACTGATAGGCAACCTTTTGCCAGAATTCGATTGATTTCCAAATGCACAAATAAGATACCCCCCCCCCCCCCTGGAAGGAAGGGAGTTATGCGGGCACGTTGAATCCCTGGTTTCTGATATATCTCGTTACCCGAAGTTTCCCGAGAGGACGGCGGAAGTCGGCTCCTCTACAGCATGCTCTGCTTATCGTTGTCCGGCTCTCGTTCATGTGTCCAAGTCCAACTCCAAACATTTCAGCAAACTTAATTTATCCATATCATGTGTTTTCGTCTTCTGAGATATTGAGCTGAATGTGATACTTGATTTGTCATGCTTTCTTTGCTATTTGAAGCTATGACGGAATTTACTCTGATTCAGCTATTGTTATGGGCGCAAAATGACCTTGTAGTCGGCGCGCCCTTAAGCCCCAATAAACAAACGATTCAGCTATTGTTCGTACTTTTGGGAAGGGATAAGCTATCAGAGTGTATGTCAGGCCTGAGGCCAATGTCAGGCACACATGTGACGATGCACATTTAGATAGCTGTTTAAACGGCCATCACGGCCTAATGTTTATGATGAGACACGAGTCTTTAGTTCGAGCTACAAACACGCTGACCGGACTAAGTGATTTTTAATGACGCCGGATCAGCAGCTTCTGTCTCTCTCGAGCTGGGGTTTGTGGCGGCCGCCGACCCGGTCTCCCGTGCAGCTCCCCCTCCCGTGGCCCTCCGGCCGACGGCCATTGACGCTGCACTATTACCACCGTCCATTAGCCGACGATCTGTCGCCCGTGTACCGCCCTGCGGCGCGCCGGCCCCGACCCCAGCGGGCGCCTGTCCGCCCTCCGTCCGCCCCGCCCCATACTCCATCAGTAGGTACACACTGCGCAAGCACTGGGGTAGATCCCAACGTCCTTGGTGTGTTCATTTGTTCAAGCTCCCACAGCAGCTCCGCGGTCGAGGAACGGACATGTCCTCAATCGAACTTCCTCTCTATCCCGTGATTCCTCCTCTCTGCCCCTGTTGTGGTCCCGTGCGGCACGGCTGGCCGGAGGGGCCGCGGACTGTCTGTGTATCACGTCTGACGTGGACAGTGGACAGGGAGCGGCCGTCTGCCGCCGCCGGCTGTCTGAGTGACGTCACTCAGACCGAGCGGGGCCCGCATGGTGACCGTGACTCTGCTGAATAGCCGTGAGGGTGATGCTTTGTTTTACACGGCGTAGGAGAGGCTGGGTGTTGTCCGATCAAAAGATTCTGCGGGATTGGTGATTGTAGCTTTGCTTTATATCGGGTAGAGGTGAGGTGCTTTGACCTGGGATGGTATATTGGAGGTTATGAGCAGAGGAGAGGTGGGGGGGGGGGGGGGGGGACTGCCGCGTCTGCGACGTTCGGTACTGGTTCCGCGACTGCAGTTGCGGCCTCACAAGGTCGCACGAGCCACGAGCGAGCAAGAGCCCCGCGGCGAGAGATAGCTGTCACTCTCACTTTTTCAATCTTTGCTTTTTCCTGTCATCTCTCCTTTCCTCCGTCCCCCGCTCTGTCTCCCTTTTACTTCTTTCCTCTCACTTTTCTCTTTTTATCTTCAACCTT
This sequence comes from Amphibalanus amphitrite, assembly GCF_019059575.1. NCBI lineage: Eukaryota > Metazoa > Arthropoda > Thecostraca > Balanomorpha > Balanidae > Amphibalanus > Amphibalanus amphitrite. The sequence goes on from NW_024881856.1 coordinate 589,519, forward strand.
TCTTCTTTCTTTCTTTCTCTATGACCTCACCTTCATTCACTGTCCACTATCCCCACCTCTGCCGTCCACACATCAGCCCCTCCCTACGGCAGCGGTCACCTCCAGGAGACCGCCCCAGCGCCGGCAGCGCTGGAGGTCACTCCGCGGCCGCCCTTCCCGCTCCGGCGCGGAGGTCACCTGACCACCGCCGGCCCAGGTGAAGGCTCCCACGTCAGCCGGCCGGGCCCCGCCCTCGGTTAGGGTCGGAGGTCGCTGTTGAACCCAGTTCCCGCGGCGGTCAGACCTTGTTCGACTGCTGCCGGTTCGCTGCCGGTCGGTGAGCCGACCCGAGCAGAGCAGCGGCTCTGACGTGACCATGATGTCAGAGGAGAGAGAGGGAGGGAGTATGTGTCATGATCGCGGGGGGTGCCGGCTGTCAATCACGCTTCCGAGGAGTGTTGACCGGCGCTCACGTGAGGGAGGGGAGGGGGTCATGCTGCCTCAGCTGGCACTGTTTGTTGTAGTATTGACAGACGTCTGTGTCATATGAGTGTCTTTGTTTGGCTGTATTGAACTCCGTCAGCAGGTGTTGGCTGTCGTTTTTTGTGCTCTATCTTTTTCCTCCGATAGCCGTTTTTTATGCTGAAGATAGTTACCACACATGCTCCACCGCCACAGAACAGAGTACCGCATTGGGTCGCGTCAAATGTGGTGTCACTGTCCTATTTATGATGCGCAGGCTCCCGCACTGAGGAATTTGTGACTATGTCAAAACATGGCACATGGACTCCTGAGATTTGCGCAGTAGCTGGAATCTTGTTGTTTTGTTTTTATAGCAAAATTGCGGGTGCGTCTGAGGCAGTGGTAGATAACTATTTTTTTTTTTGTGGTGGAGAGATAGAGCATCGCATTTGATTCTTAGAAATAATAGGAAATTAATCAGCGAAATAATGACGCTTTGGAATTTGCACTCGTGTTTCATGTAGCTGCAGCCCGCGTAGATTGATGTATTCTAATCGAAATTATTGCAAAGTCCTTAACCGTTCATGCTTTTCGTACCTGGAGACTAAAGTCATATGTTTTCGGTAGTAATACCCAGACGTATATCTCCAAGCCCGTGTATGCCGCTGCGTATATTGGCCACCGCTGAAGCATCTTCTCCGCCCCTCTGACCCTCAGGTTCTGAGTATTTGCAACCACATGCTGGACGAAGTGGTGGGGGAGGACCGCGCGCCGCGCGACTTCCGCGCCAAATTTCCCGACGATGTGCTGCAGGAGAACCTGGCCGGCCAGCTCTGGTTCGGCGCGGAGGTAAGTTCGGCGAGCTGTATGTTATTTGAATAGTGACGAGTGGAGAATGCCTGGAGGGATATAACAGTCGTTGAATATGGCAGAGATAGAGTGCGAGGACACTATTGATGACGTTGGATGGAGCTGTGAATATGTGAGCACCGAGGACGCCACTGATAACGTCTGAAAAGGCTGTGGGAACGTCATTGATGACGCGCCAGAGATATGAGTGATGACGTCTGGCTGGTGTGTGAGACGCCATCGATGACGTCTTGACTGGTGTGTGAGGAGGCCGGCGATGACGCTGGATGCGGTATGTCACGCCATTGATGACGTCTGAACGCGGTGTGAAGACGCCACTGACGTTTATTCCGTGTGGGAAGTCCCCGTGGTCCCTACTTCCCGAACTCATTCCTTATCGTTGAAACGTAGACGCGGCGCGGTGCGCTTCCAGTTGTCTCTTGGAAGTACGAAAGATTTTCCTGAACTCTAAGCTTGTAGCTATTTGAATGTAGGGTTCTGTTGAGCAAATAATATTCAGTCTGCCTAGCGGGGAGTGGATGGAATACTCCACTCTCAGCTGTGTAGAGGGGACGTCCTTCTCTACCGTACCACTCTTCATGCAAAAACATATCTTCGTGACTACTGTAAAACGGAAAACCCAGCGGCACCGTATCTGCCTGGTAGAGCCGCGCCGACCCGCAGCGCGGTCGCTCGGCTCTCAGGGCCGTCTATGTCAGTGTGCCGGCCGAGGTCGGACAAGGCCGTGCCGCTACCGCCCGCCGCTCACCCCTGCACGCCACTGATTGCACCGGTCCCGCCGGGCAGAGATGGTATCGGGCAGGGAGTGACGCGCGGACGGACGGAATTCGCCGTACTAGAGCCGCCAGCGCGCCGGGGAAGTGCGAGGTCGTGTTTACCGTGTGATCCTCACTTTTTATACACTTATCGGCCTCGTTTGCGTGGATAATTAGTGAGGATTTGATTGGATTTGCTCCGTTTTACCGGCGCAAAGTCCTCCGTTTGTCGAGTAGTTAGGTCGGGAGCGGGACTCACCCCTCCCACCCATCCACGCACGTTGAGCGGCTATGTGGGCTAAGTGGGTGTTCCCGTTATGATTGTCGGCGCGGTGCCGCCGTGCCGCCTACGACCCGGGTGCACGGGTGCGGGGAGGGCAGGCACATCCTGTCACGGCTGGTCGACTGTGTGTTGGTGCATCCGACGGCGGCCGTGCCGCTCCGGTGCCCGCGCCGCCTGCCGTGACCCCCCCCCCCCCTCCCGGAGCAGGTCGGAGCCTCCGCTGTAAGCCACAGGGACCTCAGCGGTGACGAGGATTGTTTGGTGGCCTGCTGTACACTCGGGGGCAGATTGATGTTCCACCACTCCCCACCCATCGGGCTCCCATGGCTCAGCACTGGCTGCTGCCAGTGTTGCCTGCCCTCAGCACTGATCAGCACTGCCTGCCAGTGCCAGTGCTGCCAGTGCTGCCACTGGCAGCAGCCAGTGCTGAGCCATGGGAGCCCGATAGATAGGGAGTGGTGGAACATCACTCTGCCCCCGAGTGTACCAATCTGTCGGTTTAGGACCGAGCGGCGGCGGCTGTGGGGGGGGGGGGGGGGGCTGGAATTCCAGCGCTGGCGTGTTTATCCATTAGGTCTGTGCTGTCGCCAGTGTGTGGCTCGGTTACGGGAGAGTTTGGTCGGACGGGGCCGCTGCCGGGATCCCGGACTCGCCAGATCCAACCGGAGCAGCGCGGCTGCTCCAACCCCTCTGTCGCGGTTGTGCAATGTGCAATCTTCCAGTACCGGAGGGAATGCAGACGGCTCTCGAGTACTGGCTACCTGGGAAAGTGCGGGCTGTGTCCGATAGTTAGGCTGTTTGTAGGAGTTGTGAGCGCTGGTTTGGCTGTTTGCGGGAACAGAATATGACTGATGTTTGTATCATCGCCATGTGTTTGTGTCTGTGTTATTGTTACTACCGGCGGTAGCACAGTTGGGTGTGCATCTGTGTCGAGGCTACACACACCCAACATCCGTCCGTGTGTGACGTGCTATCGACCGACTGTAGTGCCCGACGTCTGTCCCCTTGTACGATGTCCTGATCCGTATTCTACGGTGCCCGACGTTCATCCACCGTCTTTCCGTCCGTGTTTAACATTCCCCTTTTCCTGCTTATCGTACAGTGTCCTGCGTCTGTCCGGCCGTCACATCCTCGGCTCACTCCGGACAGCCCGGTGTCAATCCGTCCATCTGAGTCTAACATCCCCCGTTCCTCTGCCGACAGTGTCTGGCCGCCGGCTCTTGCATCATGAACCGGGAGATGGAGAGCGCCGGCATGCGTCCGCTGGCCAAGGCTGTCACCAAGAGCCTGGAGAACGTCCGAGCGCTGCTGCGTGAACAGGTCGGCAAACAGGGCCCGTCCTGCCGCCCCCGCCCCGCCCCCGCCCCCGCCCCCGCCCGGCGCTCCGTGCGCGTCTGAGAATGACGCAACATCACTCAGAGACGTACGGGGGGAACTGGTTTGGTGGCATTCGTGATTGGCGGGCTCGGGTTCGAGAAACCTGTCATCAGAGTTGTTAGAGCAGATGCCAGAGCCGCGGTGAACTGCGGTTAGCGACCTGTTATAACTGATATCAGACTATTCCCGTGTCTTTTCGTCATGTCTGCAACTGTATCAGTTATGTGACTAACGTGTAGTATGCTGCTATGGTTCCTTTCCGTACTATTTTACGGTCCTTCATTCGTGTCCTGCCACGTTAAGGCTCCCTTCCCTCCCCTATCGCTCTGGTCAACACAGGCGACTCGCCGGCGTCACAGGCACAAGCGGTGCTGACTCTACAAATGTCAAAGGGTGTCGTGCAGTGAAGCCGTAGCTTGCCATTGGGACACATCAGCAGCGGTTTCTGCCGGGCTATTTGCTAACTGGTGATCGTTCAGGCAAATGGGCATTGTTTGAAGCATTAGATATGTGAATGTTGTTTTGCAATAAGTGATTGCGAAATGAGGTTAATAATGAGTGTTGTTGGGCTGTTTAAAAATCACCAGTTAGGCGCGCGACAGAAAAGTTTCAGTCCAACACAATTAAATGGTCTCAATTACACGAGTTGTCTGCCTCAGCTCCTTATTTTTTAATAGTAAAGCTTGGGGATGTATGGTTATTTCAGTGTTATTTACACTACACTCTGTTATGATCAAATGTTGGATGTTAGGCTAACAACTTTCTTAACCACAAGTCATAACTTGTTAACTGAATGCTTCCATAGCACGAGCTCAGTTTTGGACTTATAGACTTGGTGTGCGTGATATTCACGAAGTTCCACTTTGGTTGTGTTAAATTCGAGCAGGATTCATGCAGCGTGGCTAAAATTGAGGACTCGATTAGTCCCTTTCCGCAATTTGGTGAGTAAAGGGGAGCGTCACTCCGAGTCTGACATATTCCGTTATCATTTCCGTCGACCACATGCCCTCCCAATCGCCGTCCCAGAAAGACTGCAGCCCTGCAATCAGTCACGCCACTGTGTGTTGTTTGTCACCCTTCCCCTCCCCGCCCTGGCGGGCTTCCCAATCCATCACCCCCCCCCCCTTCCATCGCTCTACGTTATAATCCCGCCATTGACCATCAGCCGCCGCCTCTAACAGTCGCCCTCTCCCCGACAGTGCCTAAAGTCGCCACAAGAGTTCACCGAGAAACTGTGCGAGTCGCTGAAGATCTTTGACCGGCTATTCGCCGAGTTCGAGCTGCGTTACGTCAGCGCCATGGTAACGGTCAAGTCGGCCAAGGAGTACGCCCTTATACAGAATGTCATAGCGCTCTTCTCCGAGACCGTGCAGAGGTGAGAGATGCTACACGTGTTTTTTTTTTGTTATTGGCCTGTATTTGTGTGTGTACGGATTTGAGCGTCAATTCACCTTGTTCATAAAGTTGCAGTGTGCATTGTGCTATAGCATGCTATAGGTATGAAATTCCACAGGGACCTTGAGCGAATAAAGGATGTGAGCTCAAATTTATTGGCTTAGGAGCTGATCTGTTGTCCATTGCCAAACTTATATAAAGCAGTGGTCGTATTCTTAAAATTATTGTCATGCGATACGAAGCTGGTTTGTTTATTTACCATATTCAAAGACCCGCCGTAAGTCCGTGCTTTCGAGTGTTTGGTTGGCCCAGCCCGCCTTCATAAAAGAATGAGTACCGCCCCAACAGGTCGATACCAGAGGTCGTGCGTAGCAGATACTTCGGTAACCGGGGTACTAGTCGCGTAATGGTAGTCTTGGAACCTGATCATTTATAAATCACACCATGGTAATTGATTGGTGCGTTGGTGGCCGACCCATCGGCTTTTTCTATTCCATCGACTTTTTCTGTGTAGTAGCTGATTACGTGTTGCTCACAATATGGTTACGGAAGTGAATGGTGATTCCGCGCTGTCCTTGTGAACATCAGTTTCTGTAAACATCCACTCTTCCACACGAAAAAAAACGTAAGCTTCTCTTATGGTCATTCTGAAAAAAAATACTGTAGTGCAGATAGTCTGTATTTTTTTCTTTGACCGTGAATTTGTCAGTGGTTTCCCCCAGCCAGCACTATTCCTCCCCACCACGGCCGGTCGCGCCCGTCTGTTCCTACTCGAACCCACCCGTGGCCAGCGCCGGACGCGGGTCCATCGCTACATACCATCTCGCGTGTACTAAGACCGATCGGTTCACTAAAAGGCTAGGAATCCGGGCTACCTATCACGAAAGGCTGGTTCGCCACTGAATGGCGCACGAACGGAGCGGTACGGTTTTTTGGTGGTTTTGTCAGTCGTAAATATAGTGGCCCTCGCATGCTCAGGCATATTGATAATTGCAAGGGACGACTCAGTGCTCAACACAATGTTCTGGACTTCGATCATCGTATCTTTGCCGTTCGCTTTGGGGTCGTGGAGGAACAAGCGTATACCTGTCCCGACCAGGGCTGCGGAGTCGGAGTCGGAGTCGGAGTCGGAGTCGGCCGGAGTCGACAGTTTTGGCCGGAGTCGGAGTCGGAGTCGGAGTCGATATTTTTTCGCCGACTCCGACTCCGGCCCGGAGTCGGAGTCGGTTTTTGTGTCGGAATATATTTTGGGTGAGTTTTACCGTTCAGTGAGGTTTTACTCATTTCCGTCACCTTGCATTCGCCCAACGAAAGTAAAAAGAACCTCTGGTTATGCAATCTGACAATAGAACCGGACTGGGCTCAACCATCGCTGACGCCATGGAGCGCCGACAGCGCACCCTGTTCGAATGTGATGCGTTCTTAGCGGCTTTGTACGTTGATGTCCGCTATCGTCTGCTGCTGGATGAGGTTGACATTCGCCAGGCCGAACGGGCGTTCACAAGCGTGGTACATCGCGAGCGGCAGCTCAGGAGGGGCATGGAGAGGCCGTCGGAGAACCGGACCGGGCAGCAAACAGATGGCGCCACAGGCTCCAAGGACGGCAGCGGCTCCAGCGAAGACGAGCTGGAGCGAGATCTGGACGCGCTGCAACAGCAGCGTCAGCAGAAGGCGGAGGAGCAACAGCCGTCGCTCATCGAGGACCTGGAAAAGGTCAGCAAGCTGCAGACAAGGACTAAATGTAAGACTGCCTACGACGGAATCGCGGACGGGTTCCCAGCTCAACTACAGCCGGCAGCGTGGACTCTCACGGCCCTACCCGTCACACAAGTAAGCGTGGAGCGGCTGTTCTCCGCCCTGAAATATATCGTGAGTGACGCCCGATCGTCTAGGAAGCCCGATCTGGTCGAGGCCGTACTCCTGCTGCGCACGAACTGGTAGATGTCTCGTCTCCGAGTCTGCGTGCTGTACAAGTGCACTGTACTGTACACGGTAGGTACGTTCGCCAAACATTTGTTTCTGCTTGCGCAATAAAGGCAAACAGGCATGATGCATCTTTGATATATGGGAAATAGGTACTGAAGGTCGGAGTCGGAGCTGGAGTCGGAGTCGGAGTCGGAGTCGATTTTTTCAGGCCGGAGTCGGAGTCGGAGTCGGAGTCGCTCAAATTCCGTCGACTCCGCAGCCCTGGTCCCGACGATGTGCTATGTAGCATGGTCCACCACCCCCGGCGACCATTGACGTCCTGCTGGGTGCGTGACCCAGCTCATGACGTGTCACAGAAGCACGCAGTCCCCGTGGGCCTACGTGACCCGCCTCGCTCACACATCGCGTCATACATACAGACATTCCATATACAGCGGCGATGTGCCTGTGTGGCCCACCCAGAGTCGGTGGTAACTGAACCTATAGGACACGGTGTCCCTGTGCCCCGTGTGAGGCCTGAGGTCAGTGGTAAGTGAAGATGTGTGACAGACACAGCGTCCCTCTGAACAGCTGTGTGACCCGACTCTGTTGCCTGTGTGACCTATCGTCCCAGTGACATGTGTGACCTGCCCCTGTGACCTGACCCGCCCCTGTGACCTGACTCGCCCCGCTCCCCCGGCAGGGCGCTGCGCCTGGGTCTGCTGAGTCAGGAGCAGCTGGATCTGTACGATCCGGCTCTCATGTTCACCATCCCTCGGCTGGCCATAGTCGCCGGGCTGGTCATCTACCCGGATGGACCGCTGCGGCTCGATCAGGATATCGCGGACATTTCGGAACTCTTCCGACCGTTCAAGGTAGGCGGACGCTGGGCAGACGGTCGCGAGGCGGGTGGTCGTGGGTCTGGTAGGGGTTGTTTCCTGGGCTGTGTTTCCGGGGTTTGGTGAGGGTGTTATGATTGGGGTAGGTTCCGGGTGGCATGGTTCCGCTTCTGAACTGGATCGGGGTACATGGCGCTTCCGGGAAAAGACAGGGCACAGGCGGACGCGGGGTCGCGCTACACACTTCCCTGAACGGTCGATATGTGGGCGACAAAAAACAAAAACAAAAAACGCACGGCACAGACACAACTCGTGATGCGGCGCCTGTAACATTGAGCGGTAGTTTCTCAGCGGGATCGGCGTGCTTCGTGTAGGGTTATGTGACGCTTAGAAAGCATCCAACTGTAAACATCACTTCTCGAGTATCGGTGACGATAGGGTTTCTTTGCTTATCGAGCCGTTGTCAAGTGCGATCGCAAATAGGCAAAGCTGAGTCATCCGACTCGATAGCACCCTTTGACGGCTCGACTTTATTTCGCGCGTGTCATGCATTCAGCGGAGCCCTTCTCAGCGCGATAGTGGAGCCACTCATGTCCGAGTCTCAGTGGTTTGTATGGCCCGTGGAGGTTTATCACGTACCATTCACGCCTCGCTCCGCTGCCGCTGTTGACGCTCGGACCTCTGAGGATAGGGGAGGGGAGGGGGACCTCGTCTGCTCGTGCGCGCCACGTGCCCCTGTGCGTCATGTGCGGCGCCCCAGAACGGACGGTGACCGACGGACGTCTGCTCAGCGTTACTAGATCGGGACCAAGGTCGGTGTGGCGCCGCCGCCGCCATACATTCGCCCCCTCCCCCCGTCTGGTACCCCCCCCCCCCTCCCGTCCGCTCCACTGACTGAGTGACCCGTAGTGTCCCACTCCCGGCTGTTCGCACCACACGCATTGTGAGCAGTAAACATGCGTGATGGCGCACACATGCTGCTCCGAATCGACCGATCGACCAGCCAGACAGTGTTTGTAATGGTAGCGCCGATGTCATGACACTGTTTGCTTGTCTGCTGCAGCTGCAGTGTTGGTTCTAGAATGATAAGGTTTGTTGTCATTTTAAGCTCTTGCGCAAGCTGTACGACCGCCTGCCTCAAGTGCAGCTCATTTTATCATCTCTCCGTTTCAGAATCTGCTGTGTAAGATCCGCGAGCTGCTATGGACGCTCAGTAAGGCCGAGCTCTACGCTCTGGAGAAGGCCCTCTGCTCGGTGGACGAACCCATCAACACGGTGGCCAGTGACGTGCCCTCGGCACCCGACGCCTACCCCATGCCCGACATCGACGCGTTCGTGGCCGAGTTCTACTCCAAGAACCCGGGCTGTCGGCGGAGTGTCAGCCGCTCAGCGTGTCGGGAGACGGAGGCGCGTCTGCGTCAGTTCCACCCGGGCAGCCGCTCGCACCGGCGCCGGCGCGGCCAGGGCGGCTCCGGCAGCGGCTCGAACGGCCACCGCCGGCTGGCGAGGAGCGGGGCCACTGCTGAGGAGGCGGCGGCCACCGGCGCCCCGGCAGACCAGCGCCGCGGGTCAGCCACGGAGCCGGCCGCCAGGGGCCGCGTCGGAAGGGTGCCCATCATCGCCTGCGACTACGGCAGCCGGTAGGTGGTGCTGTGGGGCGCTGGATGGTGTGGGCGAGTCGGGCATTGTGGTAGGAACAGTTTGAGTCGTGTTGAGGTTATTATTCTCTTTACTCTGTAGATTTGGTAATTTGTATGCGCCTGGTATACATTTAATTCACCACGGCACTGGGTTACGGAGTGTGACAGCCGTTAAGTACTGAGCAGTACCGTCCACCACTCTGCACTGATGTCTTTCCCCACTCCTCGCCCGCAGCCTGGACCAGCGCCGGGACGTGGAGCGTCAGGTGGCCTCCATCGTGGACGACCTGGTGGGCCTGGCCGTCTCAGAGGCGGAGCGGCGCGCTCAGTCTGCCGAGGAACCCGAGCCGCCCGCCGCCCCCGCCCCCGCCCCCGCCCCCGGGCACAGCGGCACCGGCAGACACCGCAAGAAGAAGCTAACCCGCGCTCCGTGCGGCAGCGCCGGAGGCCTGCTCTACCAGCACAACCACTGGTGGGTGTCGGCGGCTGCAGGTCTGGGGTGGGACTGTGTGCTAACGTGTCGATAGGTAGTGAGCTTGAGGCAAATTGGTGTGGTTATATCTTTTGTTTCTTTCCTGATTTATTGTTAGTGTGCTGGTGAGTATCACTCTGCAGTCTAAACTCTACATACGTAGCCTGCAATAATGTTCGTTCCATCTAGTGAATTTGGACTCACTTTCATGTTGTATTTTTTACGGTTGATAGAAATGCGTGGTGTTATGTAAAGTTATGTAAGAGAGGGCCAAACCCTGCCCATGACGCACTAGCGATGCTACCAGTGTCGCAGAAGCATCTGATTTTCTCCTCCCGCTGTCGTCTGACGGACCCTCCCCGCCTTCCGTCCGTCAGCTCGCCGGGCGGCGCTCCGGCCGAGGGCAGCAGCCACCAGTCGTCCCAGTCCGGCTCCGACTCTAGTGACGACGAGCGGCCCACGCGCAGCGGAGACCGAGAGATCGCGCTGGCCATCCAGGCGGCCGAGATCGCCACGCGCAGCCGGTCCCGCGCGCGCTTCAAGTCAGTACATAGGAGCGGGTGGCAGCGTGAGGGGACGGTGGGACAGTGGTCTGCTGGCTGGTCAGTAATTGGAAACTCGAGTAAAAAGACTGAATTTTCGTTCGTTTAGCATGGATGAGCAATAGGGTGTGTCACTAGAAACAGATCAAGCGCTTCCGCTGATTTTCCTTGTCCCTGTGTCTATGGAAGCCCATTGGTGCAGTTCTTTTTCCCATGCATCGAAAATTCGATCGGCGCCGGCTGAAAGAAGTTCGGGATTTATCGTGGCGCCCGGCGTTGCAGTCTCCATGTTTGGCGTAATGCCTTTGATGACACTAACACCAGCCGCGCGCGTCTTCGCCTGTTAACGTCGACAGACGCTGTCAATACGGATGTAAGCAATGCAAACGAGGCAGTATCCTCTATTGAGACAACGGTTACACAGAAAAGATGCATCTTTGCCATTCAATAGCAAACTGAATTCAACTCAATTAGCATTTGCCTTACCTTGCATTGTGTTCAGGGAACCGATTTTCTTGCAGGCCTCCTTTGCGGAGATGTTGCCCGCCCGCACGGCTCTGGTGAGCTGATACAGCAGGAGTTGGTCGCTGCTGAGGTCCGCGATGATGTTGTCCGGCAGATCCAGCTCTGGGCCGCTCACCGGTCGGAACTTCACGGGAGAAAGACGGTGCACGGAGGCGCCGGCTGCCTGGCCCAACGGCCCCGTGAATGATCCGGGTCCACTGGTTTTGCCGTCCAAGTTCTGGAAAACTTCCCTCAGTACAAGCTCATTCGAGTGCAGCTGGCAGCTTGTCTCATCCGGCATCTTTCTCTCCATACTTTTTTCGGGTCGACCAGCAATTCTGTTTTGCCGCTCGCTACGCGACCGACATCCGTCTAAAAACCATTGATGACGGCCGCTACAGCACGGTTGGATAAACCATACCTTGTCGGTCAGCTGCCAGTGCAGTGTTTGTCATATCATCATCGTTTGAGTCTTTGATGCATTCCTTCATCTCAAATTCACTTGTGACGTCTTCATTACTGTCGTTGGTGTCGGTCGTTGCCGACGAGTCTACCTGGCCTGTCTCGTCGATATTGACGCCGTTGGAATAGGTACGGAGGTGGGAAGGACCAGCTTGACCCACGTCGCCCCTCCCCTCGTTCCGCTCCCGTCTCAAGGCTCGCAGTCTTACGTCGTTTCCTCGTCTCCTCGTAGTCCACACCAACCAGTCTCATCTTCCAAACTCCTCTCTGGTCTCGAAGGAATGCTATTTCCGCTGGCGGTACCCAGTTTGAAAGCGGACAGGTACAGCTTCGCCGATCTTTACAGCGGCAGCGGGCGATGTCAAAAAGCTTACGAAACAGACTCGCTTCAGGAACACTTTGTTTCGTTTGTCCCTCCCACATTCTTTCGGACACCTTGTTCGATCGGCGAAATCTTTCGTAGACTTGCTTTACCTTCCGAACCACATTGTGCATTTGTATCGTTGGTATGCCCTCACTCGACCACATTGCAACCACCGCCTCCGCTGCTTCACGTAAACATGCAGTGACTGTCCGCTCACTTTTTCTATCCTCTGCCAAGAGTCTCACATAGTTCACTACATCTCTGTTGGTAGGCAGCTGATTTACCCGCAGCACACTAGGAGACCCGATAACAAAATGTTTCGGCTTGCTTCACCACGGCATCACTGCGGCACGAATAGTCCGATTCGATTGCACCACACGCACTTCTGCTCACGCCGCAGCTGAAACCAGACTGACTCACGTTCTTTGCAAGCTCGTGTGTCTCTGGGAGACAGCACATGACTCGAAAGCCGACACATTGTGTTGCCGACGGAGGGGTGATACCCGAGACCCCGCTCATGTTTCCCTCTGTCCATCCGTGCTCTCATTCTCCCTGCCCCACTCGTGATAGTCTTGCCAAGGCTGCAGCGTGATCCTATTACATACAGTAGCGGCGGAACACCTTCAATTAAGGGGGGGGGGGGCACTGCCGACTTCTGGTCCCATTCTTTCCATGCAACGCCCATAGGGCTAATGTTAAAATACCAAAATCAAAGGGGGGCACGGTGCCCCGGTGCCCTCCCCGTTCCGTTCCGCCGCCTAAGTCCTATTATATGGATCATCTGTGAGTCCCTGAATGGCCTCAACACATTAAAATGATAGTATGTTTCGTCCGACGTCCATTTAAACAAGAAATAGCAATCGAATTTTAACCGTCAAACGGCGTTGGCCGCTACAGGCCGACGGCGAGTCATATGGCTGGTGTTAGCGCTACGGTACGCATTGTGTTCAGTATGGAGACTTCAACGCCGGGCGCCACGAGAAATGTCGAAATTGATTGGGCCCGCGCCGCCTGAATTTTCGGTGCAGCGAAAAAAGAACAGTGCCAATGGGCTTCAATGAACCCAGAGACAAGGAATATCCGCGGAAGCGCTTGATCTGAGACAAAAATATTTGATATGACACACCCTAATGAGCAATGTAGAATTTAGAATATAATACTCCTTGTTCATCAGATTCAGTAATTATGCTCACAGTATCATTAGCTGTGAAGTGGCCCATTCGATTCAGCTGATGTGATGCTGACCACGAGCCTACGCTGTTGGCCGGATGTGTGTACCATTACAGTCGTGTTGTGTCTTCAGGGACAGCCAGGACCTGATTCACCGTCTGTTTGTCTGCATTTCGGGAGTGGCCGACCAGCTTCAGACCAACTTCGCCTCAGACCTGCGCAACATCCTCAAGGTGGTCTTCCAGATCAACGCCACGCCCGAGGAGGATTCCAGCGGAGGTGAGATAATTCTGTCCCTGGAATGTTACGTGCCTGACTGCGTCAAAAGCAACATCTCAATTTGTTGAGCTACCTCAAGAGCGTGTAACTCAAGTGTAAAATCCACATGGGAACGACGTGGACGGGTCTTTGTCAACGCTAGCATGTCCAAGTTTGTGATCTGTTCTGTAGCTTGATGGAGCGTCCAGTCTCCAGCAGAGTCTGATCTGACCCGTTTTCTCCGTGCTGTCCGGCACGGCCCAAGTCTGACTCTGTCCCCTCCGATCTCAGTGTTTGACCCCGTCCCCTCAGCGTGTGCTGTCTGACACGGCCTTTGTCTGACCCGTCCCCCTCGCGGTACCCCCAGTACTTGAGTTCGTACTGTCTGGCACAGCCCATGTCTGACCCGCCCTCTCCGTTCCCCAGAGCTGAGCCCGTCGTGCGGCTCTGTCGACTCTGCCGAGGAGGCGCTGGGCTCTCCGGCGGCCGTCATCGACGTGGTGGATGTAGGCGGGCCCGCCCCCGCCCCCGCGCCGGCCCTGCTCAGCCAGGTCTCGGAGGAGTCCCACCTGGCCAGCAACATGCGCGTGGTGGGCGACCACATGGAGGCCCAGGTGCTGGTGCACGGCAGCATCGGCATCAGCGGCGAGGCCGGCCTGGTGCAGCAGGTGCTGGCAGAGGGCGGCCCGGCCCGGCCGCTGCCGCCGCCGCCGGCGCCTCCGGCCGTCACCGTGCCGGCGCGGCTGACGGAGGCGCTCGAGCCGCGCCAGCCGCCGCCGCCGCCGCCGCTGGAGGTGACGCCGCGCCGCTCGGCGCCGCTCTGGGTGCCCGACCAGGCGGCGCCAGAGTGCATGCAGTGCGGCCAGCCGTTCACGATGGTGCGCCGCCGCCACCATTGCCGCCGCTGCGGCCGCGTGTTCTGCTCGCGCTGCAGCTCGGGCGTGCTGCCGCTGCCCCAGTTCGGACACCAGCTGCCCGTGCGCGTGTGTGACGAGTGCCTGGCCGCGGAGACGCAGAGCTGAGAGGGACGGGCGCCCGGCCGGAGCCACAGTGGTAATACTCGAGAGAAGCGCAGAGCGCGGCGGGCCGGACGGCGCCGCGCGAACATGTTATTTTCGTACACGTGACTGAGCTGTTGAGAGCGTTCACAGGTTTATAGGTAGTTTATGAACAGTTATCGAGGTGTGCGTGCGTGTGAGAGAGCTAGGCGCCGTGTTTGTTTTGACCAAGAGGCGCTCGATGCGAATGGTTATCGTGTATGTCGTTTACTCGCTGGAGATATTGGCCGGTTGGTTCAGTGCCGTTAGTATGCTGGTAACCGCTGTGGGCCGGGACGCCTCTGATTTAGCCTTATTTGGGTATATCGTCGCTGTATTCCGGACGGAACGACCGTCCGCTGATGCCGAGGTCACAATGCGTGTCACGAGACAGGGGATTGCTCAAAGGGGGTGGGGTCCACTGCTGTGTGCGGGGCGGCGGTCCGTGCGCCGCGCGCCAGGTCAGGTCACCTGTGTGTGCAGAGCGCCGGCCGCCGCCGCACCAGACGGTGAGCGACGCCGTGACCTGACGGGGAGCGACGCCGTGACCTGGCGGCCTTTTACTTAACCCGGCCGTCCGTCCGTGCCGGGCCGTTTTACTTTTGGACGCAACACTGTGATACCGTCTGTCTGTCTGTCTGTCCGTCGGGCTTGAGAGGCGGGCGAATGGACCCGGCCGGCCGCCGCCGCGTTTTTTAACGGAAAGGTACTACAATACACGTAACACTCGGCAATCACCAACTGTCTGCCTACAGCTGAAAGCTAGTGAGGATGCACAGTTAAAATGAGGCGTAAAAACGCCTCAGATACATCTTGACCTGGGACGGAGGTACTGGGTTCGCCCTTCCAGGATAACCGCCCGATACCGATTACCGATGGTGGCTTCATTTATAATGGCGCTTCCATCAAACACCTCGAGCAGTCGCTAAGATAGCTGTTCTAATACGTTTCAAACCAAATGAAGGTCACATATCCGATCTCATTACACGCTGCTTTCACAAGAAGAGTAGTCACGAGGAGAGTTGAATGAGAGCTCTCCTCGTGTCTCGGATGTACAGCGAGAGCTTCCGGGCTTATGACTAGCCACCAGGCATCACGACTCTATTGAGAAAGTAACATGGGCGAGGCTAAAACAGCTTGTTTTCATGTTATATTTTCGCCACACGCATCGGTTATTCCCTCCAGGGAACATGTTTAAGAATTAAGCAAAACAGGCTGGAACAGTAATGGAACAGATCGGTTTCGCTGGCAGTGTAAATTGTTAACACTTCATTACGTAAAAAAGCGCTAAATGTAAATGCAGCACATTGTCAGTGAGTGAGAGCACTTCTTCAGCAAATCTTCCCGATGAAAACCCGCAGAAGGCTGACCAAAAACTTTCCGTCCAGCATTGACCCTGTCCTCATCTCAAAGTTCTAGCACCCGCTTTCCTTCCATAAAAGCGCATAAATCATTGGCCAAATGCCGGACCAACGTTTACCGTTTCTGCCAATCTCTCTGCAATCCATGCGGGCACACTTCTCTGCCCGGGCCGCCCTTCTCTGCCTGCCGGAGCCTCCCTCGAGAGCCCCCTCCCTACGCCTGGTTCCTGGCTGCGTGGTGAGTGTTGATCTGACTGACCCCCCGCCGCCAGCCCGCACCGCCGCTCCTCCTCAGGTGCGCGTTGGCCCGTGCCCTGAGTCGGCCCGACCTGCCACGGCGCGCGGAGGGACGGCGCTTCCGGCGGGACTGCGGGTCCGCGCCGTCCTGGAATTCGTACTCGGTGTAGTCGTCGCTGCCCGTGTAGTCTCCGTAGTAGTCTCCGTAGTCCTCGGTGGTGGCTTGGAACCCGTCCTCGTCGTACTCGTAGGTCTGGAAGCCGGGCGCCACGGTCTGGCCGGGAGCTGCCAGCTCTACCGAGTCTGCCAGGAGGGGTGGGGTGAGGGTCAAAACGACAGGGAGGGACAGCGTCGGGGTCGCGTAAAACACGGACCGAACCGACAGGGGCAGACAGACATACATACAGGGAAGGAGAATATCGGAGGGGCAATACAAGCCACATTGCAGCCGTACTGCGGCGTTCAGCGGTACAAGAACACGACGCATCCTGGGGGTAGACTGAAATCATCATCACGGAGCACAGTGAGCTGACGTAGATGCAAAATACGACACAATCATGCAATTCATTTCCACAGCGAAATACAAACCTACTCAATGACAAGAAATGTTAATAGCAACATATTTGAAAACTATTACTTTTGTATTCTTCCCAACAGCAGAATCGACCATTTCCCCAGTCCCTAGGATAGATAACGTTTGACTCACCTCTGAGTTCGTTCACCTTCTCTTCGAGCAGTTGCACCATAGCCTCGAGGCCAGCCATCCTCTCGGCTAGTTCGCTCGACGGCGGGCCGCCCGCACCTGCCGCTGCTGCAGCCAAAAACAGAACGTGTTATGGGCTTACTTACTGAACAGTGACAGCCTCTACAGCAGGCAGACCGATTCCCACAAAGTTTTTTTTTCTAGGAACACTCCAAGACAAACGTTCAGTTCTGGTCTGATCAAAAGCGCCACAGCTGAAGGGCCATAATAGACGTTCCTTGAGTTTTTTTTTTTTTTGCTTGAAGAATCGCGTCCTTCCCACAACGTTATCACTCACACACGTATGTAGCCGCGGTAGAACGACCAATCAAACGTATTTCATTTTTCCGACTGGTGACGGCATCAGATCGCGCTAGTTACGTGCTACATGACCTGCTGACTCTACAGGCATACCCACCCTGATTGGGCGGTCGGTTGGTCCCTCCAGTTGACACCTAGTTTTGTCTGCTTTTGTCGCATCGGCATCTGTCCCCGTCTACATTTCCCTCCCTTTGGCAACCAACCTCCCGCGTGAGCGCTCGAGACGGTGGTACTTGGTCTTGTTCCTAAAGCTTAGCATCCCTCGTTGTAGCATATCTTTCTGGCTCCCTTCAGCACCTAATCTGTACCCACCACCCTCCTCTCAGCACCCACCTCCGTCCCTTCAGCACCCCTGCCCCCCCCCCCCCAATCGGCACCCACCTCCGTCGCCGCCGGGCGCACCGGGCAGTCCGGGCGGTCCGGGCTCGCCCGGGTCTCCCTTGGGTCCGGACAGACCCGACAGACCGGGGTCTCCGGGCGGGCCCCGCAGACCCTGCAGACCCATCTCGCCCTTCTGGCCGACGGGTCCGGGCAGACCTGGCTGGCCTGCCTCGCCCTTCACGCCGGGCAGACCCGCCAGGCCCGGCTCTCCTGAGAACGGGGAACTCCGGTCAGTTATCTCAGTCCCGGTCTGATGAGAGACAAAGTTAGTCAGAACGGGACTGGAACCTCAGCATAAGGTCGCATAAAGCAACAGTGGATGCTGACGAGAAAGCCGAGTATCAAATAATTCGCTTCATTGATCTAAAAAAAAAAAAAAAACGTTATGCTAGACAATGCAATTCGTAGTAGAGTTAAAACGGCAATGGTGAAGAAATAACTGCAAACGAAAGCAGTACTAAGATGACTAAAGGCATAACAACAAAATACTAAATAAAAAACGCACAAACACAAAAACAAATGACCACGATGCAAGCAATGCCAACATCAGAGACGAAGAGACGCAGTCCTTCCACTCGTTTGAGATCGTTTGTTTTTTTTTTTTTGGGGGGGGGGGCGCGGGGCATACTCTTTTGATCTAATGGGACCATTTCAGAGCCGGAAGGATAATAGGAAGTGTGGGGGGGGGGCATTGGTCTGGGCGGGCACCCTGGTGGCCCGTCGGGGCTGAGCCCATCCAATGGACAGGCAACCCAGCCCTCTAACAGTCACTGCACCCGGCAACGGGCCTGCTCCTGATGTGGAGCCTCCCGCATGGGATAAATTTGCCTGTCCAGACTGGAACAGGGGGTGGAGGCGTGGAGAAGAAGGATTTGAATGCCCTAAGGATGAAAACGACGGAACGGAGAGTTTGAGATTGTGTCTAGGAATGAGGCTCGTTCCCTGCCGCCCTAACCCAGCGGAGGTCGGTACGTACCCCTAATGCCGGGCTGGCCGGGCGGTCCGGCCGGCCCGGGCCGACCCATCGGGCCCGGCAGTCCCGGCGAGCCCGGCACCGAGTATTCGGGGACGGGACGGTCCAGCGCCGGGCCGCCCATATCACCGCGCGGCTGGCCGCCCGATCGGCCACCTGTAACATAATGTGTAGTAAGTAGTTACCTCCACCAAACATCCATATCGCCGCGCGGCTGGCCGCCCGATCGGCCACCTGTAACAGAATGTGGATGGTTACCTCCAATATGCAGTTTACATCCATATCACCGCGCGGCTGGCCGACCGACCGGCCACCTACACCAGAATACATGAGTGCACAGTCAGAGATACTGAGGCAAATCATGTGCCTGCTAGGTTGGCCGCCAGACCTACCACCTATAACAGAATGTTCACGGTTAGATGTATGTAATAGCATGGTCAGAGATCCGCGTGTCAGGATGGTCAAAAGGGATGATGCAAAAGGACCGATCAAACGAGGAGCACGGGAACAGTGGGCGGCAACGGTTGACCTAATTATTCGACATCAAACAATGAGCAATGCTGACATCCCATTTTATACGAAAACCTAACCCTGAAACTTCGACAGATGGCGGGCAAAGACCTGTCTCACCTGACGCTCCTGGCAGTCCGGGGGCTCCGGGGGGTCCCTCGGGTCCGACGGGCCCACTGAGGCCCGGAAAACCGTCCCTGCCGGGCTCTCCGGCGGGGCCCTCGGGTCCCGGCGGGCCCGGCAGACCGGTGGCGCCGTCCCGTCCCGGAGGGCCGGGCGGGCCCGGCGGACCGAAGGGTCCCGGTGGACAGGAGCACTCCCGTCCTCCCGGCGGCGACACGGGGCCTGTCGGGGAGACGGGAGCCGGCGGCCGCGGCTCCTCGAACGGCGGAGAGTCGCCGGCGGGGGCGTCCAGACCGGTGAATGGCGGAGACGCTGAAACAGAGGGGAGAGAGATCAGTTGGCCAATTGAGCAGCTTGTCCAGTTAATGGCTCAGATCTTACCAAAAATTATGTCGCTATGTCGCTCACACTGAGCTCATCAGCCCTTATGCCCCTTCGTTCACACTAAGTTCATCAGCCCTATGTATATCACTTCATTTATTGGACAGTCAACACACTAAAGGGCAATTAGTTTGACCAGTGTTGGTATAACGGTAAACTAATATATAATGAGGCATTAATGACACCGTGATTGGCAATGACTCATACTAATCAATCACCACCAAAACCTGTCCTTCCCCCTCAGCACTTAGTTTATCTCGGAGCTAATTAAACTAACGATGGCCCGCAAACACTCTAAAGCTTGTCTCTCATGAGCTCATTTATATCAACAGTGACACTTTGTTTACTGTCACTAAATATCAGACTCAGAAGAAAACAAATGCAACATAACATTCAGCTCCACTTGCATCAGTAGTTATAACCAAAGGCTACCACCCAGGGGCCGACAGCCTTTACCCCAGCTACCTCCAGCGCCCTGACCGCCTGTTTCGCCCGTTGTGGCGACCCTCTGAACTAACCTGGCGAGTCGGGTCGCGCCGACTGAGGCCGCTCCCCGGTCCTGATGCCGACAAACTGCTCCAGGGTCGTCAGTCGGCTCACCAGGTCACTGAAGTCGGTGCAGTTGAAACAGGCTGCGGACGGAGGTGACAATTAATTAGTTGTAATTTGTAGCAGAACACATGACAGACGTTATTCAAGAGAATGGTCGTAGTTATTTCATGTTTACGGGGTGAGATATCTTGTCTATTTGTACCTAAGTCATAAGTGTATGACGAACAGCAACTCGGCTCAACTCATACGACCTTTGACCATCCGACGGCACTCACCCTCTTTGCACTGAGGTCCCTCGAATCCGGGGCAGCAGCCGGTGCCCAGAACCTTCACCGTTTTGAAGGCCTTCACGTACTTGGGCTTGTGACGCACGCTGTGGAACAGCCAGCTACACGATCAGGCGATTGCCAACTGAAGAATGATAATAAAGATTCATATTGCGCTGCACTCCACCCCCATATCTCGCAAGTTCTTGTTGGGTTTCTCATATTCCGATCGAATAGCCCGCGCCCCGCTGGGGGGGGGGCAGAATCTGCCCCCCCCCCCTCCCGTTTTTCGCCAATAACTTCTAAACGCGTTACGCCAGCGACGTCAAACTTTCAGTACCTTATCATACATCAATTTGACACGTTCCCTGCAAATTTGAGCGAAATCCGTCGGAAAATTTTTGAGAAATTGACGTTTTAGTGACGTCATGTTCGCCATTTTCGCTTAAAAAACGGCAAAATTTCAAACGCCGCTAACTTCTTCATTTTTAAAGGAATCAAGACGTAACAAAAAAGGTTATACGTGATTCTACTTTGTCTATCAAATGGCTATCTCGGTTTTTTGAAAATTTTGGATTTTGGCCAAAAATTTTCCAAAAAACTGACTTTTTTGGGAAAATATTTATAAAATCCAAAATTTTGAGTTTATCGAAAAAACCGGAATATATGTCAAAGAAGTGGTCTATGTGCACCTACATGCCAATTTTTAGAAGAATCGGTTCAAAAATGTGGGAGTTATTCAAAATTTTATGACGTCACGACACACAAAATTTTTGAAAAATGATTTTTTTTGGAAGTTCCAGACCTCGTACGGAAATAAAAATAGCACCATTCGATTCGCCGTGAAAAACTGCATCGGATAGACACCTTTTTAGGCCTTAACAACCAACTTCAAAATTTGACCTCACTTGACCTGACCTTGACCTGACCTCGACCTGAAATTCATCCAGAGGTGGTCCATATCACTTATTGAGTGTGCCTATTGAATTCCATGAGTAAAATGACCCATAAAACATGTGTCGCACATGCCCTTTTCTATATTTTGTTTTTGGTGACCTGACCTGACCTGACCTGACCTTGACCTTGACCTTTGAATGACATTGTGTGCAACGAATATTGTCTTGGTAGTCTAAGAACACGTTTTGGGCAATCAGTCTCCGTCCATTCTTCGGCAACTACGGTGCAAGGCCGATACTGTAGAAACTTGCATTTTGTACCCTTGACCTGACCTTGACCTGACCTCTGACCTACTTAAGCAAAAAATTTGCGCTCTTAAGATCCGCCTTGTTGAGAGCTTTCGATTGCCGTTTTCCCCGTCTTTCTACGACCATCGGTTCGGAAGTTAGACAGGGGGGGCAGAATCTGCCCCCCCCCCCCCCCCCCCAGCAGGGCGCGTATGGCTGAATAGCCCAGCGGGGCGCGGGTTAGAGCAAATCACGTAATGACCTGCTACGCCCGTTTAGCCGGTTTCCTGAATCCCCGCACACGCTGGTTTTTATTTTCCCATACCTGCTACATTGCATGATTAAATCGAGACATCCAGGCATTTAAACGGCACGTGCACTGTACCACACTTTTCAAAGTTTAATGCAGTGCTTTAATATTGCCAGCCGTGTGGTTCAAGGAGTGTGGTTAAACGCGTTGAACCACACGGCTGCAGCTGACGTCACTATCATGTAGTTGTGAGCTTTTTGGCAGGTATGGGAAATACCTTCCAGCCCTAAGGCCGGGAATTCAATAAATGTCACCTCGCTTTTTTAGCAAAATCACCTCGGGCCTAACGGCCCTCGGAGTTTTCGCTAAAAAACCTCGGTGACATTTATTGAATCATCCCGGCCCCGGGCAGGAATATATTGACAACAACGACACCCCGCCTTTAGTGACACCCCGCTGACACTGACACTCTCCCACCCTCTGACTGACACAGTCTGCTGGCAGTCGTGGTAGTTTCGGGTGAGGTGACAGCGCGGGTCGGGCACCCGGTACTCCTCCGTCCCGTTCTTCTCCAGACACGAGACACGCTTCTCCACCATCATCGGGCAAAAGTTCCTGCGGAGGGACAGATAAAGAAGTGGTCAGCAATCGGTGGAAAACAGGTCAGCAAAGCCAAGCCAAACAGGCTAGTCCTAGTAGATTTATCTGAAAACTGTGAGCTAGCAGGAGGTTCGATAGTAGCAATACGCAAACCCGGAGTTTATCTATTAAGGGCTCCCGAAAGGCGCCAAACTGCGTCCCTCTCCAGCGCATTCATTTCATCTGCACTGCAGAGAAGCAGTTCGACGACCTAAGGAGTCTGTCCCCTAGTTAGCGTATTGGACGAATCTTGAACAAGGCCATCAGGCTAAGTCCTTTAGTAGGGCCATCATCGCTCGTATATGAAATCCACAAAATCGTTCGTTAAACGCTGACCGAATGCACTCACATCATCCACCCAAACACCCAAGCAGCCCTGTATAATGTATATCTGCTCAGTATCATCAGACCGTATTGTCGACTACAGAATGATGTTCCACTTTTCACAGGCAATTATTTGCCTGGAGTGGTAGGCTGTGCCGCATCACACGGGCTGAGTTCACAAATTATAGCTTTATCCCAATGCTCACAATCGACACGCGTAATTGCGTGATAGACGGCACAACTTGGCGCTCCGGTTAACTAAAAGCTTCTGAGGAGTGGAACATCATTCTGTAGTTGACTATACACTCTCAGAGTATCTATCTGACCCCGGAGAGGCAGACCCAACAGACGAGCGGCTGCAGGACTGCGGTCAAACACAGACCGACCTCGGGTGTCTCGGCTGTCCGGTAGGCACCGCTGCACGGATCCGTGACGAGCAGCCAGCGGCGGTGTCGTCAGTCCCACACGGATATCAGTCCAGTAAACACTGGCGTCATTTACCTCCCGGGGGAAGTGTGGACTGTGCACCAGCGATGCAGGATTTCAGCAGTTTGGCGGTAGCTGCACCATCGCCACTGAATGCATCTGATACGGAGCAAAGCGCCAAGCATGGCCATAGCTCAGGAGTGACGCATGAAATTTCGCACTGAGCGGATAAATGCTGGGCATTTCCTTGCAGTTCAGCGTAATGTGACCACTGAAAGGAGCAACTTCATTTGAGGTCAGACCTCTCCCTGTTGGAAGGGCCTTTAGGCCCAGCATAGAGCTTATGGGCCTAGAAAATATACTGAACATCGCTATCGGGCACTCTTCGAGGTTAGATACAACAGACGGTCTTTGACGTGACCGAAACTCGTCAAGATGACATGACGACTCACGACGACTATGAAAAGGCTACGAGTAAGTCAAGCGGCCATTTTCTGATCGTCTGCTTCATTTGCTGCGCCCACCCGTCGCAGGGTCGACAACTGCCGATTCACGCCTCGGTCCGACCGGCTCTCCAAAGACCGGCGACACAATAACAGTCACCGACCGTAGGAGGACCATTACGATCGTGCGTCGACCACTGACAGCGTCGGGCGCCTTTTAGGTACAGCGCTGCGAGTCTTCACAAGGAATCGCCAAGTGTTTCAGGGAATGAGAAACAGTCACGACTGTGGCTGATGGGTTCGTTTTTAGACTGCTGGCCATCTAAGGACGTCCCTGGTCACGACGTGTGGCGATGGTAAATGGGTCGTGCTGTGCACCGCGCGTCTTCAGGACCTCTCCCAAAGGGCATGATGGGCATGGGCATTGGGCACAGGGCAGTCTCCATTTGGCTTTCAAGAGCACGTAGCCTGAGGTGATTGTTTTGTTGATGAAATCATCGCTGTCATGTTTTGACACGATTCCTTATAAAGAGGCCGCTTCATCATTCTCTGTCAGACGAGGCAATGGTGAATCATCAGACGTCACTAACAGTACCAATCGAACAAAACACTTCTACGGTCCGTGGTCCGTCATCCCAGCCGTGATTGGTGGCGCTACGGGCACGACCCGTCAACTCGTCAGCACGTCAGTCAGTTCGTATGGCCAGTCACAGCCCGTCTACCCAGTCGTCACATAGTCCGTCAGCCCATCTGCCCGGGGCCCTGCTGTTTCACCGCCCGACGCTGCGAGCGCTGCAGCGCGCTGGGCGCTAAGGCATACCCCTGACGTCACTCGAATGGCGTTGCGTACGATCCATTAACTTATGATAATTGATAAATCTTGTTTGGAACAGATGTCTATGAAAACCTAGTACGGAATTGAACAGAAGTTTGAGTGCAAATGCTGCCAACGTGCTGGCGGCGCTGGCGCCATGGTGCGCTAGCATTTGTTTGACGTCATAGCTTAGCGTCAGAGTGAAGTTTGTTGATATTGCCATGGAAACCCAACGCACCGATGCGCGCAGCGCACTGCAGCGCTCCGCCTTGAAACACCGCCCAGCTGTCCCATAGTCCGTCGGTCTGTCTAACCACCACAGACGTCCCCAGCCCTTCAGACTATCTAGGACAGCGCGACCCGTCAGTCCGTCATCATATCTGTCCAGGCGGCCATGTCTGCGTCACCAATAGCCGACCGTCAGTATTACGGCAAGTCAGTCCGCTAGACCGTCAGTGACTCAGCACGTCAGCCCGTCAGTCCGTCAATCCGTCCGTCAGTCCGTCAGCCCACCAGTCCGTCAGTCTGTAAGTTCGCCAGTCCGTCTGTCCGTCCGTCCGCCAGTCCATCTGTCCGTCAAACATCAGTCCGTCAGCCATCATTCCATCAGTCCGTTAGTCCGTCGGTCTGTACAGGCGGCCGCGGTCATGGTGTCAACTGTCAACTATAGCCGACCAGCAGTTCCACGGCAAGTCAGTCCGTCTGTCCGCCAGCCATCATTCCGTCAGCCCGTCGGCCCGTCAGCCTGTCTACCAAGTCGGCCGTGGCCTGCGGCCAGTCTCTGAAAGCCAGCAGTTTCACAAATCCGTCCGTCCAGTTCGTCAATCGTCAGTCCGTCGGCCCGTCAGCCTGTCTACCCTGGCGGCCCGGGCCGTGGTCTCAGTCTGTGGCCAGAGTCGCCGATAGCTGACCAGTCGCCGGTCGCCGCTCTGGTATACAAATGACCATCTCCGGAAACATCAGAGATTCGTCTGTTTAGGTAACCGTCACAGTGTTGAGAGCCGGGCGAGACTGGGAAGACGGGCACTGGACAGCTGGGTGCGACACGAGGCTGGGTTCGAGGGACAGGGCGCAGCGTGACGCACTGGCACGGACCAGCCGCCACCAGCTACCAGCTTGGTTAGCGGAGACCGAATCTGACCACAAGTTATTATGAGACTTCACACTGTCGAGCTCAGACAAGATCCGCCACTGAATTATTTGAGCTACCCCAAACCGGCTAGTTGTGTAATACAAGTTATGTAGGTATGTAAATACTAAGCATTGTTTTTATTAGTCTAGAAAAAGTATGAGACCCAAGACGCGCCCAGAGCCAGCAGCCATTCAACAGACGGGACCACTACCCGTTACCTGATTGGTCCGGACCAGGAGTCGGGTCCCGGGACCACCAGCCACGTGGGGCAGGAGTTCAGAACCAGGACCATTAACTAGCCTTTGACCTGATAGGTCTGGCACAAGCCAGGAGTCTGGAATCGGGACCACCGGCCTGCCATCTGATTGGTCCGGTGATTTATCGTGGCGTACTGGCGAGAAGCCGTTTGCTCGCCTCGCGGGGAGCCCGGATCCGGGCGTAAAACAATTACCCACCCCTGAGGAAGATCGGATCAAACTGCTTCCTGTAAACACATCGAACATGGGGATTGTTGCCAATTTACGCTAGCGCGGAGAAACCAGAAACTACAAGCCATGGGGTGGCACATCGCAATAAGCGAACGGGTACTTCAATAGGTTGAAATCGATATTAAATGTACGTACGACTTCATGAGTCAGGAACCAAAACCTTTCACAAGATAGCCAAAAGGGACGATGACGATGCATGATCAGCAGCGTACCGTGAGCAATACGGGTGCCAGCACGATGCCTTCAATGGCGACCATTGGCAACCAGGTACACCTGCTCTTTACCCAAAAGCTTAAGCCCTAAAGGCATTGAGGTGCTGACGACCTCGCAATACTTTTACGCCCCTCCCCCCCCGCGATCATTCATTGAAGATGGATAAGAGTCTACTAATGTTAAATAGAACGGAATCATTCAATCAATAAGGACAGTCACACTCGTCCGGTTCGAGCCTCGAGGCCGTATGTCCGACAGTCAGATACGATCACACACTGTCAAAACAGGACAGTGAGACGTGCCGTTCTAAAAGCCATTAATTACAAATTCTGCAATGTTTAGCCAGCAGCCCCAGCCCTGGAATCTTTGAGTTTAGCGACAGAGACTGGCTCCTCCTGGGAAACGGGATGCCGCCGGGGATGACGGAAGCACTGGCACCGCTCAGAGCCCATCGTTCGAGGATCGTCCGTCTTCACAGAGCTGGAGACAGCACAGCGTCTCCGCGACCCGGATAAGCTCAGTTTACATTCATCGCGATATCCATCCGTGGTAATGGTGCACGCTATACGGCGCACGCTGATTCAGACCCGCGGTAATAGACGCAGACCCCTAGTAATGGAGCGCGCTGATTCAAGCCCGTGGTAATTGAGCGGGCTGATTCAGACCCAAACCATGCAGACGATGACTTGTAACGACCTACTTTGCAAGGATTTGTGCATCAATGTTTATTATGACTGAGCACGATAGGATATGACTACAAATATATCAGCATGATATCTGGTAGCCGAGAGACCACATCAAGAGCCGCCGGCGGCTAGCTGACCGAGAGCTTCGTCACTTGTTCGTAAGCGAGAATTCGTATGATCCTTCGAAGACGGAAAAGGGCCTGGAA